>NC_053391.1:103567643-104245143 GCF_905171765.1 Bufo bufo | reverse complement strand
AGCCTTGAACGGATCTCACAAACGGAAAAGCCAAAACGCGAGTGTGAAAGTAACCTAAGACAGGGCAGTATATTCCAAACATATATAAAATATTTATGGCCAGCATGAGGGAAGCAGTGAGGACAGTGCAGTGAGTGAGGAACACTTTGCTATTCAGTACTGTGCTGAACAGTGAAGACGGGCGGCTCACTAACAGAAGTTAACTTCAGGGTCAGCAGGGAAGTTGTCTACTTCCTGCTGCAAGATGATATCTTGACAAAGGGACTTGGTACCTCTGCAGCCAATCACTGGCTGCAGATCATGCAGTGGAATCGGGGAGTAGTATGCCTTTTTCAATTAATTTAGACCATGCTGAAAAAGTTGTTTCTCCTGGTTCCTGCCCCCATTCAACTATAAGGACTTCAATTCAAGGGAATGGACAGGGCTGTGCTTGGTAAGCTGCAAGGAGTCTGCAGTCCTCACTGGAGCACTGCGGCCTCTTCAACCAACTGATGGGCGGGGGTGCTGTCTGTGGGACCCCTGCTAATCTGATATTGATGACCTGTCTTGAGTAATAATTTTTAATGTACACCTATGGCCTAAATTGCTCTCTTCAGGAATTCCTACAGTCTGCAAATAGAGAAAAGAGAAGATAGAAATTTCTCTGTAGCATGATCAGCTTGTTGGGGCAGACTCCAATCTTTTTTCTTTGTTCGCAGTATATTGGCTGCCATAAAACTAGAGCTCTTCCATTTGCACAGGTTTCAGTATGGATAACATGTGAATTGGAGATATTGCTCATAATACAATTTCCTATTATATTAGTTGAGGTGACACAGATATTGAAGTGTCACTTCACCCTGTTAGTATGTGGCAGAGTACTATGGACTGTGGTAATAAGAATAAATGTATTAAGGGGGTTATCCCATGACTAATGTAAAAAATCATAATCGTATTAGTACATGACAATCTCTTTCTAACTAAGCTAGAACCAGCCCTGTACCTCACATGGATCCAGAGAGCTCACCATTCATTGCTCTGCTAGATTTATATCAAGCTGTCAGCTCAAGGGGCGTGACTTTTCTGCTGCAGCTAAGGGGGCGTGTCCATGCTCTGCCTATCACAGCTCAGGGGGTGTGTCCATACTCTCCCTATCACAGCTCAGGAGGAAGTTGGAGGATAAAACTGAGCATGTGCGGCCATCTCAGTGAGCAGGACAAAGAAATAAGAAAAATTACAAACGGCCATACAGAAACATTTTATTGAATAACTCAGTGGCTATGCTAAATTTTTAATTACATGGAATTACAAAAGAATTCAGATCTAGATGCTGGTTAGAAAACTGTAGAATATTTTTCGTGGGACAACCCCTTTAACATATGCAACTCACAGATCTGTTCTGAAAAATGATTTTCTGACATAATCCTAGAATTAGCAAGCATTTGTGACTTGTCTTTGCTTCACATATAAATACTTGCATGGCCTGTTTTTATTTTTTTATTAAAAATGCTAAATCGATAAATAAAGTATATTGAAGAAATGTTTATAATCAATTGGCATTTAACAAAAAATGGCAGTTACACTTCATTTCATATATTAGTCGATTGCATTACTATCAGTTTTCTCTATGAATGTGAATAGTCTGGTTAATATCCCATAGGCCTCTTTCACATGAACGTGTGATGGGCGTGCCCGTGCTGTGTGCGGATTGCTGACCTATTCACTTGAATGGGGTCTGCGTTCCGTCCATTCCGCAAAAAGATATGACAAGTTCTATCTTTTTGCGGAACGGAAGCATTGAACGGAACCCCACGAAAGCACTCCGTAGTGCTTCCATTCTGTGGTTCCGTTCCGCACCGCATCTCTGGATTTGCGGACCCATTCAAGTGAGTGGGTCCGCATCCGTGATGCGGAATGCACACGGCCGGTGTCCCGTATATTGCGGACCCGCCGTATGCGGGCTGCAATACGGCCACGGGGGACAGACGGTCGTGTGAAAGAGGCCTTATTAGGAACATTGTAGACCAGAAAGCAATAGAAGTGGGGCTTCTCTTCATGGTACTGTAGTTGCCAAATAAAAGGGTTTAGACTTGAACATGGGTGACGAATTCTGATTACCTCCCTGTATCCTCAGCAGAATAAAGGTACCATTTATAATACTTGTATTCTTGGATTGCTAAGCAAAAGAGAGTTTAAAAAAACACCAATCAAAAGATCAAGATGTTAGCGCATACACTACGCCTGCCTTGATAATGCTGCCATTGTTTTCTGCCTTCATAATGCAGCCATTGTTTTTTCACTCTTTTTTTGTTGTTGTGCGGATCTTTTGCATTGAGGTATAAGCTTATGCTTTTGTGTTTTGAAAAATCTACTTTAGAAAAAGTATCAGAGTGTGACTAACTATGATTCAGAGGGATGTACAACATAACTCTTGATTCTCGGGATATCAACACAAGTTTTACTTTTCATGACAGTAATTTTTAGTTAAGACTCTTGGACTATTGTGTGCTTCAAGGCGTGAACAGTCTCAGCTTAACATGAAAGATGAGGGATTGAAATAAGGGTTTAAATAGAGACATTGGAAAGGATTTTAATAGATCAGACACAGTGCAGAATTCTAAGCAATGCAATGTCAGCTCAACCCAAGCAATAGAAAAGCAAGCAAAGTTGAAGTGTAGTTTTCAGTGTTTAAGAAAAGTTTTTATCTATGTTTTAAAGGGGTTGTCCAACCCACAAGCTACATTAATTAAAAGGGTTAGTCACCTTTACTACAGACCCCACAGCATCACCGGACATTCAGTTGTAACCATACTCATCACCGCCGCTGGATTACAATGAACGGCCTCTGCGGTGATGTGTCGCCCATATGTCACGTGACCCGGTGACATGATTCATGGATGAATAAAATGGTACAGCACTCTCCAATTATTATGCCAAGTGAAAAACCGCTTTATTTAGTGCAAACTCAAACAAGGTCTTCACATGAATATGTAGTAAATCAAATAACAAGGATACATAAGTGTTTGCGCCTTGTACGCGCAGGGACGTTTCTGTACTCCGGGACCTTAATCTCAATAGCCAGGAGGATATCTGTGAAGGGAGTGTTTCCCTGCGCTCCATTGAGATTGAGATGCTGAAGGACCGAGATGTCCCAACGTGTACAAGCCACGTACATGTATGTATCCTTGTTAGTTGATTTACTGCATATTCATGTGAAGACCTCATTTGACTTTGCACTAAAAAAAACTATTTTTTTCCACTTGGGATATCAATTGGAGAGTGCTGTACTGTTTTCTTATAGAAGTGGTAGAACTAGTAACCGTCTTGTAGCAGCTCCCCCACTGGCCCTTGAGTGTGACCTTCTACATCTTATGACTCATGGGTGACACGTCACCGCTGTGGTCATTTATTGGCTGCAGTGGTCACATGACCTGGCATCAAACCAGATATTGACATGGGGGACCCAGGACTTGCAGAGCTGGCAGTGATGGAGCCAGAATCCTGCAGCGGGGTTAATGTAATTATTATTACCACCGGGACCTGGCCACGCTCGCAGATCTGACGAAAAGCCACTAAATGTGAACAACTTCTTAAATGCCCAGCGTTTTAAATAAAGAAACAAACTCATCTGTTCCCCGACACGCCATTCCAAGCGCTGAGGGCCTTGACCTGGTGACATGCAGCACTGCAGCCATTCATTGGCCTCAGTGAATTTTTCTCAGAGAGGCAAGTGACCACAGAGGCTCAGTGGTCATGTGCTGCTCAGGGATATGTCACCACTGAGCCCATTGAATGGCTGCAGCAGTGTACTTGACCATGGATGGGGCATCACACTTCTGGTCCACAGAGGCTGGGACTCTAAATGTTACCATGGAGTGTCAGGGAACATGTTGAATTGGTTTCTTTATTTTAAACACATTCTGGGCCTTAACTTTAGTTTGGAGGTTGAACAACCCCATTAATGACATAGTTACATAGTTAATATGGTTGAAAAAAGACATAAGTCCATGAAGTTCAACCAAGGGATAGGTGGGAACGCGAATCCCAGAAGGAAATTAGATTAATGCTCATGAATATGTAAAGAAGTCTTCTCTATGTGTCTAAGGAGCTGATCAATGATTACCCTCTCCTTCTCACTATTCTATTAATACTGACAAACATATAAAAAAAAAGCTTCTGTATGTATCGCAGGACCTTACCCATGTACCCCTCTTCCCCCTGACTGTGACTAACAAACAATGGAGGCATGGGCCTCTCCTGTTTAATGTTACCAATTATTTCTAGGTATAATATTCCTTTAAACATTGATCTTTGGAGATTTTTAGGAAATATTTTAGCTAAATGAATTTTTAGAACAATCTGAATATTAACATAGGGGCAATAGTCCAGGCACTGTTTGGCAGTACAGCTCCTCTCTCTTCTGACACTGTATTTTTATTTAAGACCCTGTTAACCATCAGTCATACCGTGAATTCTGGGATTCAGGAATAAGATCATCTGAACACAGTTATACAATGCTACTAATATTCATATAGATATAGACAAATCACATACATAGTAAAAACTATCACTCTGACCTCTGTAACAAACCATATGGTCATGCCAGGGTGGAAAAAGACCTAAAAGTGGCCCCATGTGGTAGGCGGGTCCAAATTGACAGAAAGTGGGGCAACCGAATTGGGCAGTCCCAGCAGAACCAGATACCACAGTGCAGCACAAAATAATGTCTACGTTATGTTGAGAGCATCAGATGTTTATGTACCTTGCGGCCAAGAGGAGGGCTTGGGCGGCGCCCTGGGCATCGGCCCGCCGCAAAATAATACTGTACGGTCTATGGCCAGTCCGCCCATGGGTCATGCTATCAACATGGCTGATGCTCAAGGTGATACGAGAGGTGTAGTAACAGGCATCCTTTCTCACAGATGTTCCATTGGAGCTTGCAGTTCTTTGTTAAAGGCACAAAACTGTATACCTTCTGGCCTCCCTGAGATGCTTCCAGTGTGCAGTGCACTTGTCCTGTGAGTTAACCGCTCTGCAATGTGGCCTGGTGGTCGTCTGACCAAAACAATAAGACTATGCTACCTATCTAACTATCTCGCACAGTAAACAAGTAATAATTAAAGGTAGTAATCAAAATGATAATTAAAAGCAAAGAACATATAAGAATAATTGAAAAAAAATACCCTTCTAACACACGTAGGTTGAAGATTTGGGTCTTATGTTAAAAATATAGCTGCAATTGCTAATGCATATCTCTAGGTTAAAGAATTACAGTAAGGAGCTCTGACTCCTGGCCATTCAACCAGTCACCGTGAGAATAATAATAATAATAAAAAGAACTATAGTCGGTAAGAATTCATGTCCTTGTTCATCCGCTGCTCTGTCTCCTCCCTGGGCTGTTCTCAGGCCGTTACCTATATATCTTCCTGTTGGTAGCTGTAAAACCTAAAGAAGTGCCATTAGCTGTCCTCACATCAGGGAGCAATTGCAGAGTCAGCGACTGGGCCAGAGAGATGAATGGTCATCAGAAAACCTGTCTGGCCTCTGTTCCTATATGTTCAGCACTTGGAGCTGTCTCTTTGTTGCTTATATCTTCTATTTTGCAGAAAATGTGGCCCGAGAGCTGTGAGCAGGCATTTTACATGCACCTCTCCGGGGCAGTCTTTCCACTTAAGCAGTCACCAGGGTGTATTTTACAGATCAGGCTCTTCTCTGTATTGATGGCTCTTTCCTTGCTTGCAGAGGATTGACTTCCAAAATCTCTCTCATGTGAACAACTAAGGATTTTCTGCAAAGTTTGTGCATTGACAGCAATCACTACAGACAAAGACACAATGAACTCTAGGTTCCTGTTTGTCACTGTGTTGTATAGTGACATCACCTTTACAAGATGCTAGACTAATGCTGAATCAGTGTTAGAATTACAGAAGTTAAAGGGATACTCTGCATGGAATTGAGAATTCAGCTCTCCCAAATTTAGGCTCAGCAGTGGTTTATAGCTCCTGTGACCCCCAGAAGCCACATCACTCTTGACCGTGCACTGAATCTGCTTTTGCAACTTTTTCACTTGATTGGGGCTAAGCTGCATTATTAGACAGAGCATGTGGACAAGCAGGAGGATTTTCTGCAATAAAAGGCCAATTTCTGTTTCTATTCTCATCCTCATTAAAGGGAAACTGTCAGGAGATTTGTGCTACCCAAACCAGAGTCAGCAGGAATTAGGAAACCTCGACAAGCTCCCCGGTTACAATCGGCTTAAATGCTGTGTTTCAGAGAAAATGTAGTAGAGTCCTGGGGACACATCCCTGCCATCTTTTCCCCACCCAGCTCAGCTTCATTGACAGATCTCTTCAAGCTGAACCAGATGGGGAAAAGCCAGAGGGAAGTTGTCCCCATGACCTTTCTCCTGATTCTTGCCTTTGTTTTAAAGTATGGGGGCAATTCATCATTCCCCCTACACCTTTTTTTGGCTTAAAGTCACCAAACCCCGGTTTTCTATGCCATGGCAATTTTTTTTTTTATAGTCGCAACTGGCATTTTACACTACCCTCTCCTGGTTTATGAAATGTGGGCGAGACCGTATGACTGAACTTTACGGCAGCTCAGAGTTTCCGTTTTTCATTCTGGCACACGGACTGCCAGAGGAGGCATGTTATTGATGACGAGTTTTCTCTGAATCATAGCTGATTGCAACCAGGGAGCCTGTATGGATTTCATGCTGCCTGTGGTTCATGCAGCATGAATTTACTGACCGCTTCCCTTTAAAGGTTTGAGGAGTGAGTATTGAAATCTCCACCAAAACCAAATTTTCATTTGCAATACGCATGAAAAACAATGCAAGACCTCTCTTCCACAATTTATGGGCGTTATCCAGGAAATAAATATTGTTGACCTTCCCTCAGGGTAGGTCATCAGTATGAAAATGGGAGGCACCCCCCAACCATCGGCTGTTTGAAGGTGAGCGCTGTGGCCTTTACAGTGTATGGCGCTGTGCTTGGTAGACTGTGTATAGTGGTTGTGCTTGGTATTCCAGCTCAATTCCATTCACTTAAATGGGGCCGAACTGCTCAATGGCCATGTGAAAGATAAGGGGCCACAGCACACACCCAAGCACAGCAACCACTTCAAATAGCTGATTAGTGGAGGTGCCGAGAATCCGATTACCACCAATCAAATATCGATGACTTATCCTGAGCATCATTATTTAAGTCCTGGACAGCCCCTGTATGTCATACCAAAGAATAAGTAAATGAAAGACATTTTGTGCAAGAATATTCAATGAATATTATAAATTGCTTAGATGCAAGCAGAGTAATAGTTTTCAGTTGTGTTAATTTTTTTTGTAAATATATTTTTTCTTTTTTTTTATATTTTTTTCCTTTTAGTCTAAATTACGCTTGGAGATGGAGATGGAACGGCTCAGGCAGTCACACTCCAAGGAACTTGAGAACAAAGATGAAGAAGTGGAGGAGATTCGGCAGTCGTGTCAGAAAAAGGTAGCACTGTTGGTCTATGAATTACAACTGACTTGGAGGGTAGCTTTAATAAAATGGATTTGAGTAGGAACATTAAGCGGGTTCCCTCTTCGAATTGGGGCATACGGACGTCATGGTCCTCAGTAACTCCTTCTGTGAGCCACAACAGAAACTGCAGCAGAAAACAATTCTCACTTTGGTTGATGCGACTATGCATTACATTACATATAAAAGGGTGGAGTGTGGACACATGGGTAGTCTTTATTTAGGAAAGCGTTGTCCAGATGGGACAATCCTTTATAACTATTCTCAGTTGTGTCCTTAAAGTGGTTTCTAGAATTGTAAAAGTTAGGCTAAAGGAGGAAATGGTTTAAAATAGAAAATAAACTAATTCTTCCCTGATAAATCGCCCACCACTCTGGTCATCCCAGCCAGTTTTTGTAGGCGATGTTAGGTACATTATGGTGACCTCACTGACCTCAGCGGTGATGCTAGCTTGTAAGGCAGTGGTCACATAGGTGTATAAGCCAGCAAATGAAAAAAAGGCAATCGGTGGACTGCATGAGTCGCATGGGTAGGGCTACACAGTGAGTTTAGTCACACAGCCAAAGATCGTATTTGTATTATCGCAATGCTACATCGCAACATAATGAGAGTGATCTTGCAACCAGCAAGTTACAGTGACATCTCTTATCATGACCTCATTCGCCTTCATTATGTTGTGATGTAGTAGCTGTGTAGCCCTAGCCTTAAAGGGGTTATCCGACATTAACAAAAGCTCCCCCATTTGCCGGGCCCCACACAATGATTCTACTTACCTGGCTCCTGTTGCGGTGACTGGGACGAGCCTCCCTAGCATCGCGGGTGACGCTAGGGAGGCTCGTCACCGCCTTACATTGGCTGCTCCACCCCCCCTGACACCGGATGTTTTCATCCGCGCATGGGGAGAACCAGCGGAGACCAGCTATGTATAATAAATCAGTGTGAGGGGCCCGGCATATGGGGGAGCATTTGTTAGTGTCGAATAACCCCTTTAAAGGGTTTGCATAATATTACTAAACATGGCTGCTTTTCTGCTTTCTTTCGCAAACATCACCACATTTTCCCATAGGCGGTCTTTGGTATGGCAGCTCAGCTTAATTTTATTTTTATTAATTATCAGATTTTACTTTCCTTACATTATATGGATTGAGGTGGACATGAAGGTATGCCACACATTCCTAAAACAAAAGTAAAAAAATAAATAAAATCCTGTTCTCACTTTGCACAGACTTGAACGTGTTGTGATTATAGTGTCCTATATTGGAAGACATTGTTCTTTTAACATCAGTCCTCTTTCCTTCTGAATAGCTGAAGCAGATGGAAGTTCAATTAGAAGAGGAATATGAGGACAAACAGAAGGTCCTGAGAGAGAAGAGAGACCTGGAAAGCCGATTAAATTCTGTTAGCGAACAGGTATGTTTAAAAATATAAAAGGTCAGTACAGGCAGTCGTGCATGTTCTCAGCCTTACTGCTCAAAGCAGTTTTCACTAGGCCAGCACCTGGCTTCAACATCATAATTCATACTGTTTGTACTGGCTCTAGGTCAGTCACCGTGACTTTGAAACTGAGAAACGCCTGCGAAAGGACCTGAAGAGAACAAAAGCTCTGCTTGTCGATGCTCAGATCATGCTGGACCACTTGAAGAACAATGCTCCTAGCAAACGAGAGATTGCGCAACTAAGGAGTCAGGTACTTATGGTCTGAATGTATAACAGTTAATACTCCTAGGTAAAAACTTTAGCAAGACCTGTGAGTTGAGCGGTCACTTCTTCCAGGTTTTATAAGAATTGATGTGTTGGCATTTACTTAATGATTATCTTGCAGACAATGGCTGCTATGCATCTTATTATTGTGTGATTGAGAGTTTATTTTCTTAGTGCTCATATAGCGCAAACCTATTTCACAGCAGTCTACAGAGATGGATAGAATTCACATCAGTCCCATTCTAATTTCCCAATCTTTCTTGTGGTGCAGCCACAGATGTGCTTTAATTTTGATATGTCAAAAAAAAAAAAAAGGGTGCAGTTTTTGCAACATCATATCTGCATTTATAATGCATTTTCTTCCAGCAGAGAAAAAAGCAAATCAAACAAAACTTTATTTACATTAAATGGGTTTTCCAGTTGCACACAAAAAATAAAAATAAAGCAGCATTCATTATATAAATCAGATGATGACGTTCTGTGTTCCTTTCAACTCCTCCAACGTAATTGCTATTTCTGACATGCACCCCGTGCTTACATTGCAGCTCAAGTCTTACGTGGAGTGTCTGTAGCATCAGGTCTCTGCCTCTCCTTCACCTCCCAGCTTGAACATCAGAGATCCAATCCTGCTTCAAACTCTGCTGAAAAAAAAAATCCCCGCCCTAACACACAGCAGCATTGCTGACTTTACATCTACAGGGCAGGGTCCAGGAGAATGAGCTTAACACTGCCCTCAGAGGCAAGGTCACTAATAATGTTGTGTCTGTAGGGCAGAGCCTTACACCCCTTGCCATGCCTTAGATGTAGTTGTGATGTCATCAGGATAGGGAACCAACACAGCAGCAGAAAAATGTCACATGACCACAATGGAGTGCAGAAAAATGGGGCATTACAGATAAACACTATTACTAATTGATACTCTGCTTTGTGTCTTTCTTTTTATGGAAGAAAATGCAACATAAATGTAGATATGTTGTTGCAAAAACCGTATACGTTTTTATTATGCTGTTTTTTTGCCACATCCAAAATGCAGCACAGCCATGACATGTGGCAGCACCCTAACACAAACACACACACACTTGGGACAAGTTAACCAATAAGAAAGTTAAGTGCGTATGTTCCTTTCGAAATGTTGTGCTGGTCTAGTTTGAATTCAGGACCCTATCACCATAAGGCAACAGTCTAATCCATGAGCTACAGTGCTGCTTCGGCACATTCCAGTCTGGTCTCTAGAATGAGAATCCCAGTTGAAATACCTATTTATTTATTTATTTATTTATTTACATAACACCACCATTCTCCAGAGGTTGTCCTCACTCACAGTCACCATCGAGGTTCAAAACATAAATTACAAATGAACCTTACCATATGTTTTTGGTGTTAACCAGAGTACCTGGAGGAAACCTGCACACGAACAGGGAGAACATATAGATTTTAACCCACGAATGGATGAGTGAATGTGCAGATTTCAGGATTCTGTGAAAACTGATTGACAACCCGTATGAGGAGCGTTAAAGTGACCCTTTGGTTGAAGAAAAGATGGCTGCACCCTCTTCTCAGACTACTTGATGCTAAGTGTGCATTGGGTAACCCAAAACACTTCCTGCTGCCTTAGGATTGTCCGCCACTGCTCACGTAAACAGTGCTGGCCAATCCAAGAGCAGGACTGGAAAAGTAGGAAGTGTCTTGGACTACCGATGTACAGTATGAATCAAGCAGTCTTAAGAAGAGGTGCAACCATCTTGGATGACAGAAGAGGAGTCTGAGAATTAGTGAATCTGCAACTAAAAAGATGAAATGGAGGGAGCTATGTTCGTTCCCCAGTCAATGTGAATTTTTATTCTTGAGATGGAGGTTTGCTTTAGTGGCATCTGTATCTTCACCCAATATTCCCATAAATAGATAAACTGCTGGGTTGAACTTAACACCTAATAGCAGGGGACAACTCAGGGAGGAAATGCTCTTCAAGATTTCGCTATCCTATTAAATAAGTGCCTTTATTATTATCATAGAAGAATTATTTTTCGGGGAAAAAACTCAGTGCTTAATAGGAAAATGTACTATGGCTCCTGTGACAGCTTCTTGATGAAAGTGTTACAGCCTGCAAGCTTTCGTTTGTGCTCAAGTGTACTCTGAAGGGGTAAAACAATTATCAGAAGCTCTGAGAAATCCCCAAGGGGCCCTTCCATAATGTAAGGCAGATTAGTGCCTGTTCAGTGTGATTGGCCCAGAGGGTCTTCTCCCTCCTAGTACTGCTGCACCATAAATTCTCAGTTTGCTGCAATGTTATTTACTTCTGGGAAAATATTTCACCAGCTATGACACATTCTGCTGTAAATCTGCCTTCAAGTATCTGCTGTCACACAAGCCAGAATGCATACATGCAGCCGTAAGAGATATTGCAGGAATTCCATAGGAACTGAGTCAATGGCATCATGAAAATCCTTTTGTGCATTGCCTCAAGCCTGGCACTGGCTGAGGTGAATACATTCTAGAATGTTGTAATATGTTTTTATACTATAGGCCGTAATTCAAATCTGCAGGAAATATTGATAGGTCAAGTCTTTGTCCAACAGTCTTATTGAATTTTGCATTTTAAACACAGCTGGAAGAATCTGAATTCACTTGCGCAGCTGCAGTAAAGTCTCGAAAATCTATGGAGGTTGAAATGGAGGATCTCCATCTTCAAATCGATGATCTTTCAAAAGCGAAGACAGCGGTAAGGTTTATTTCTTTATAAAATGTTCTTTACGTAGAGCCAACATAGCCTGCAGAGATGTACACAGAATATACTCCTATTGATCCCTGATTTCCTTGGGCTCAAAATTTAATTTCCCTATCTCAAGCATGCATGCATACTCTAGGGCTAGTTTCATTGGAAGCCAATTAATTTAGTCATCTGTTTGGAAGCTAAAGCTTCCTGAGGAAAATAACCTATTGTTGAAATCGCGTTTTGGTGGTTAACATAGTTTTTAAGAATTTTTGATGTTATTTTAAATTTTCCATGTAAAAACAAAACCAAAAACAAACACATGGACACATTACCTTTAAGAATACAGTGAAACCTGGTGAAATTCAACCCCCTCACCCCAGTGCTAAGGGTTGCTGGCCACACTGTGTTGCTAGAGTTTGAGTCCTTTTCTACACCATTGTGCTCAACCTTCTTTCTAAGTAGCTTACATATGGTATAATTGCAAGTACTTGCTCCATTCGAATGAATGGAGCAAGTGCTCATCATTACACTGCACTTCCGAGCCTAAGTGCCGGTGTTCTATCAAAAAACCCTACCCCATGGAAATAACTTACCCCACGTGACTTCCGGTGAAGCGATCAGCTGGAGAAGGGGGTGTGCGCCTCAGCGGCAGGGATCGCTCGCAAAGTGAACCGTGAACCACCATCCGAACTCCCTACCCTTCAGTGCGCACGCGTGGACTCATGGACACCGCGCGTGCGCCCTCAGGGGTAAGGAGATCTGATGGTTGAACAATTTGCTTGTAATGAGTTAATATGATACCTACATGGATGGCCGTGGCTCAGCTCCCGCTTGCTTATGCCATTTGGCCATGCCCCTAGGCCTTTTTGTGTGTATGATATGTGGAAAATAGGCTTTAATTCTCACCGGGGAGATTTATTGTATATACAAATTACACATTAGTGTACAGCTACAAATGACATATATATGTTGCAGATTTTGCTCAGTGGAATCTGCAGAAAATACAGTAGAAGCAGCCTGAATGAGATTTTTAACAAATCTCAGGCCGATAGTGCGCTTGCCTTGAGGCGCACACCCTCTTCTCCAGCTGAACGCTTCACCGGAAGTCACGTGGGGTATGGCATTTTCACGCGGTAGGGTTTTTTGATAGAACACCAGGTAAAGAACAGGAAGCAGCGACCACATGGAGCACCACCTCCTCTTCAAACAGATTAACGCTGGGTTCACACCTGAGCGTACCGACGCGGCTCCGGCAACAAGCGAACGCCCATTGTCGCGAGTTCCCGGAAGTCTATGTACGGTAACGCGCGACACTGCGCCCCAAAGAAGCTCCTGTACTTCTTGGGGCGTAGGGCGTTTTACAGCGCGTTTGTACGCGCTGTAAAACGCTCAGGTGAGAACCATGCCCATAGGGGATCATTGGTTCTTGCCTGTTGAGCGTTTTACAGCGCGTAGGAACGCGCTGTAAAACGCTCAGCTGTGAACCCAGTGTAACAGCGGGGGTGCCGGGTATCGGACCCCCGCCGATCAAATATTGATGACCTGTTCTTTAAGTGCCTTATACATAATTGTTTTCATTACATTTGCTTCATCCTAAATGCATATGAAGATTTAGCAATTGTGTTGTAATCTGGGAAGCGTACAAGTTTTATCATAATGGCATTTGCGTATTATAGTATATTAGTATATTACAGCATGTTTTTCCTTTTTTGCATCACTCCATAATTGGCATGTACACCATTAATTTGAAACAAAAGATGGCATGTCTTTTATAATTTTGGCATGTTTTTGTACTTCTTTTAGCTTGTAAAGTGTCACAAACATTTTGGGCTCTGTTCAGTGGCATTCTGGCAGAGATTTCTTTGTACATCTCCTCGATATTCTCATATTTACACTTTTTTTATGGTCTGAATTATACTCTGGATTTTTTGTTTTTATTTTGGCCACCCTGTAGGGCCCCATGCACACGACCATATCAGTTTTCCTGTCCGTAAATCGCGGATTTTCAGAATAAGGATGCGGTCCGTGTGCTGTCTGCATTTTATTTGTGGACCCATTGTTTTCAATGGGTCCGTGGTCAGCATTTTGTAGACATGGTCTAACCTTTTGCGGAACAGACATCCGTACTTTTCGTATCTGCATGTCCATTCTGCAAAAAGATAGAACATGTCTTATACTTGTCCTCAAAATGCCATTGAAGTAAGAAAAAAATGCGTATGCAACACGGACCGCGTGCGTATTTTGCAGATCTGCAATTTGCGGACCGTAAAGCGGATACGGTCTTGTGCAGTGATCCTTAGGGTGCATTCACACTAATGTGTGGCTGCTGTGCCTGTGTTGCAGACTGAAAATCCTGTCCTTGTCTCCACACCACAAAAGATAGGAAATGTCCTATCTTTCACAGAATTTTGTGGAAATGTGGACCCATTGAAGTCGCTGCTATCCGGAGTGCACATGGCTGGTGCTCGTGTTTTGTGGATCCACGGTTTGGCAGTCTTGAATGCGGCCTAATACTTTGCCTACTTTAGATCACATTTTCCCCATTATATATTCTCATATCATCTGAGGAACCTACTAGTATTTTCTCCGTCTTTGGGTCTTTTCCATCTACTTATGCTGTCGGCATGTGGTACCAGACACTGACTTCTACTTCGCTGAATGGCAATATTGTTGCCGTATCCAAGGACAGTGAAAATGATGTTTGTTAGCATGTTGACCTATCTTGTAAGAATTGATTGATCCTCTGCTAAGTGAATGTGTTATAGGATTTATTTATCGTGAGATCTTGTAATATCATCGTCTGGAATATTTGCTAAAGACCTTCAAATGTCTCTCTTTAAAGCAAAAAAAAAAAAAAACCCTGCTAGTAACGTAATTGGTTCTCATGATCCTGGTTTTCTAGCATAATATAATAATAAGGCAATCTGCATTGTGACCGTCACAGCTGCATTGAGTCCCGAATAAAGTTTTGTCCTCGGTTAACCTCTCTGCTGCTGGATACACTTGCTATGTTTGCTATTATCATCATGCGGAAATGATACGGGTAGCTGGGGCATGCAGCCTTGGAATGACATTTTCATTTAAACTAAGTTTAATAAATGTCTCTTCTAAGCTATGTCCAGTTTCCCCCCCAGTAATAATAAGATAGATGACAGCTAAGCCAGAGCCAGAGAAGTCGTTTTGCTTTTGGAATGATGTGCTAATAGATTCATTAACTTTCTGAAGCCAGCATTATTCTCTTTATTAACAGCACCACCCCTCCTAAGTCTAGCGCCGTTGCTTTCTGCCTTCAGCTGCTATGCCGCATAGCTGTGAAAATAAAGAATTATAGACAAATGTGTTTCTAAGTCCATTAAATAAGCTTTACCACCACACCAATTTTCATATACTCCAACAGATTATTTAGTATGTAGTATCTTTGCCCAGACTGGTGGATAGGGAACCTCTGCCTTAGGGCTCATGCACACGACTTTATGTATTTTGCAGTTCGCAAAACACAGATCCGCAAAAAAATGATAACGTCTGTATTGCATCAGTGTTTTTTTTAGCAGATCCATTGTATCAATGCCTGTCTTTGTCCGCAAAACGGACAAGAATAGGACATGTTCTATTTTTTTGCAGAACGGACATATGGAAATGGAATGCACACAGAGTCATTTTCTTTTTTTTGTGTGGACCCATTGAAATGAATGGTTCTGTGTACGGACCTGTAAAAAAATGGAATGGACATTTAAACAAAATACATTTGTGTGCATGAGCCCTTATATAAAGTATTTTCATGTTAAAAGCGGGTAAGGGCAGGACGATACATACTTGCTGCTTAGAGTCAATGTGTGTAGCCCTGCCGTAGCGCAGTTTTCTGCAGGATTTTCATACAGGTTGTGACGAATACCACCCCTCGTGCCCGCTTGACGTCAGACGTCAACTACTTCGAGCTCATGAGATACGGTATGGTCACTGGTTACCAAGGCGTGACGTTACGCCCTCCTGGAGGAGCGGGTAACGTCAGTCGTGGTACAGTTTCACAGATTCCTCTGGTCCACACAGGCACAGAGAGGCAACAAGCTGAGAGAGCCTTTTCACTGCCCCAGTGAAACAGCGCGTTATCAGCCCGGGAAGACTGCCACCAGTTCCTTGTTTGATATAAGCCCGATCCACTAACGGGATTATATAGGGTGAGAACCCAACCCGCGGTAGCGTATAACTAGGCCGAAACACGGACGTGGGGAATCGTGATCGAGATACAAGACAGCACAAGATTAAATTATATATTTAATCGCCTTAAGGGCTCACTAGAAGTAACACTATACACACAAGGAATATATACAGTGGTCTGAGGTTACAAATACAGGTGGTATGGTACAAACAGGGTTAAGCCGAACAAAAGTCAGTTTACCAGATGGAAGAGTCCTTTTGGGTGGTGTTGAGTTCTTAGCTGTATTCACATAGAGGGCAGTGATGTCAGCAGGTTGCAGGTCCCTCTAAACAAATGGCACAATGTGATCCTCCTTCAGAGAAAAGACAAGCACGCTTGCTGGCACAAGCCTTTTAAATTGTAGCTGGCCCTTCCTTTTCCTGCCTCTGGGAAGGGTCCCCCCCTCCCTGCTGATCCTGGCAGCTCAATGACCAACAAAACCCTTTAGGGTTCATAGGTTCAGACCAGGTCACAGGGAGATGGTTCTGGGACCAACAGACCCGCCTGGGTTCCGGCTACATGTAGAGTCCAAGCATGGTACCGTTAGTTTCTGTGGGTGGATATGTATATCTCCCTTCCCTGGCATCCCACCACCAAACCATGACCACGGGCCTGTTCATCGTGGCCACAAAGACACAAATATGTATCCGGTTTGTGCCCGTGTTGACCGGGCGATTCATAATTCCTTATGAACTGCCGGCCCCAGAATCTCTGATAATTTCCATTGAACTGGGGAATGGAATAGACCTCCTGCAGCGAGGTCTTTCCTGTTCCATTAGCTGGGTTCCTGGCTGGCTGAATGGAAGTGTGAAAAGTTGTAAACACTGGTGGACTGCTAGAGGTCCTCTGCCATCTGCTGGCTTTGAAGCAGGGCCCCCCTGTGGAGCTCACTACCTCTGCTACCTTTCAGCAAATGGTGGGTGTGGAAACATGGCTAACAGTAGATAATAATCCATATTCCTCACACAGGTGTTAACATACTGGTGACAAGGGTTTGCATTTCTGGTCTCCTATTGCAAACAGTGAAAGGGGGATGAGGCTCCTTCTTCAGCCAGTTGACTCACAGGCAGACATATGGTAGTGAAGAGAAGGAAGGAGGAACCTGGCTGATCTCCTGGGACACATGTAATAGAATCCCTTATATGTTTGTCGTAGCTTCAATATATAAAATAATATAAAACAGGATAACATAAAATGGTAGGCAGATATTAAGGGAGGAATAGATGTTTTGTTATATACTTTATTACTGTAAGTGGAGTTGGACACTAATGTGGTCATTTACTGAATGTGGTAATGCAGCCCTATCCTCTCTCTATATTAGACATCTACACACTAATGTTGGGTTTACAGGGGCCGAGGAGCAGTTGATTATCGGGAAGGAAGTGTTCTTTTCTGACAACTTGTTGCTCGTTCAGTGGGGGTAAAGCTCTGTATTTACATGCAGTGATCACCCCCACAGTATCAGATGCTGGTGCCGACATACTGCAGCTTAGCTCTCGTTCACCTGACTAGTACCCTGGCACCACCACTAGACAGTGGACAGAACCTTGAGATTTTGGTTCCATTCACTGTATACCTTCTGGCTCCAACTGTTGCCCAAACCAGATAATTATGAGGGTACCGGGGTTGGATCGCCACCAATCTAATATTGATTAACTGTCCTGATGATAGGACATCAATATTTAAGTCTAGAACACCACTTTTACACCCATTGCCTAGCAAGCACTGGCAGGGGAGGGAGCTGTGACAAGAAAGTAATCCAGGAGTATCGAAACCAGGGTAGACCAGCGCAATTGTGAGAAATTAGAGCAATCTTAATCACAAAATTAATACATTTTGTGAACAATAGCATGTTGGCTATGATGTAAAATGTGTAAATAAAATAAGACTTTCTTTGCTGCCTCGTTTATGTGAGAGAATTACTCCCGGACGTGCCGTATAGCTGTTGATGTAATTTCTTAGATTGTCAAGGTTGCCTTTTGTTGGTCACTACAAATAAAAATGGAATGCATTGGGCATTATTGTTACTGTCTCCTGGAAATAAACTTTCATCAGTTAGCATTTCTATCAAAAACTTAAATTCAGAAGAGGAACAAACCTAATGAAGCCGCTGCAAGCAAAATGACAAATGTCGTCGTTTAATGCTTGTGTTTCTTGCTCTCTGGTCTTTGCTCGTTAATAACCAATTCTGTATTTTTAATTGACAGATGGAGGAGCAAATCAGCCGTGTGCAGAGGGAGAAGAATGATTTACAGAGCAGAATGGAGGAGGACCAGGAGGATATGAACGAGCTGATGAAGAAACAAAAGGCAGCTGTAGCTCAGGTGACTCCTTATTATTATTATTCCTATTACGTCTTTTCAGTAATTTTTTTTTTTTAATTTTCTTTAAGAAAATCTTACAACTGCTAAAGGCAGTCTTGCCTGAGAATAGTTTTCAAATCAAATTAATTAGACGTAAATAGGTATCTCAAGTTAACATCCAAAAAGAATATGTCTTGAAGCTCTTTCTGAATTGAGACATTGACTTTTATGGTAGCAAACTACAGGTAACAAAGCAGAGAAAATATTCTTCCTTCAAGAAAAATTGATGCCTAACTATTAGTTGCCCATTTATGTGTTCTGTGTGGCCTAGGGCCGAGTAGCCGGAGAGACTCCAGTGCCTTTCCTAGGTTAATAATCGGGCAGTACACCATCTTTTTTTTAACATTTTTATAATGGTTATTATTGTATTTGATGCAAATAAATTTGATACAAGTCAACGCAGAGTCATGTTAACAAGTCAGAACTTAAATCTTGTAAACTATCCATGCCACGAGATAACTGTCTACCGAAATCTCTTCCACCCAATTCCCCCATATGCATGCTCGACAGACCATGCATGTCTTGTGAATCAGGGAGAAGAGATAGCCGCTGCCTGGTGCCTCTAGTGGGTCGGTTATCTCCTGAGGTCAAACGGGATCACACATGTTTAAATCCAACATGACATCTGAAATCCAACCATCTCTGACATCTGCCATTGGGAGACTCCCACACACATTAGGTGGTCAGTCAATCCCACTCAAATCAGCAGGCTTGGCCGACATTCACCTAGCAAGTGTTTGTGGTGAAGCAATGCCAGTTGTACGTATGCCGTATACGCCTATATTCAGCATTCTGCACAATCATAAAGTACAGAGGGACTGCTGTTTGACAAACATGAACCAAGCCTTTTTTGTGACTACATGCCAAGCCTCTGGATAAACAGATTTCATGGCCCCAAAGTCTTGAGCCACGTTTAATGCACGTGTAATGTGACAGGTCGTCCATGCACTTCTAAAACCATCAAAGTGATAGTAAATAATAGTTAAACTTAAAATCTAATATTTGAGGCTTTTTTTGTATATGACTCAGATGAAACGACCATAGCATGAGATTAGGTCCTTTGGCCGGCACATGTCCATTTGCTCCTCCATTCAGATCTCCGTGCAGTGTATTCTCTGCTTGTTTTCATGGTATTTGTATTCGCCAGAAGATATAATAGCTATGCTACAGTTTCACATGTGCCTTTTGCTGGTCTTGCCCTACAGCCTGGATTATTGCACGTTGAGCTGAATGCTCTGCCTGTTTGAGCAGAAGACGGCCGGCACAAAACCTGCTGCTTACAAACATCGAGTTTAATTAAATGCACAACTTTATCAATAGATTAACTGCTTGTAATGTAAATAAAGCAAATCGATTTTTGCTGCAGACCAGTTTGCTCAGTCTGAGAGCCTTGGGACTTGGTGTGTTTTGTGGAACTCCTTCAAGCAGAGAATATTTCCTTGTATTATTTTGGTGGGGAGGGCATCCCATTCTCAATGAGCAAGCTAACAAACCCTGTCATTTCCTCCCTTAGTCCTCCCGAGACTTGGCTCAGATCAATGACCTGCAGACGCAACTTGAGGAAGCCAGCAAAGAGAAGCAAGAGATGCAGGAGAAGGTAAGAGTCTCCCTGGCCTAGTGCCAGTACATAGTATGCATACCATTACGTTAAGGAACACTCCAGAACAAACTCATTATACTGTGCAGAGCCTGAGAAGTGGTGCATGGTGCAGGGATTGAAAGAACACAGAAGACAAGATCCTTCTGCAGAGATGGATTGGCTATAGAACTTGCAAGGAAATTTCCCAGTGGGCCGATGCCCAGGGCGCTGCCCAAGCCACTACAGAGGGAGAGCTTTTGGGCAATATTTGGTGCTGCACTGTGATATATGGTTCTGATATTGTTGACTCAGCCTACTTGTGTTGCCCCACCTTGCATCGATTTGGACCCACCAACAACATGGGGCCACTTTTAGGTTTCTTTCCAGGGCCACATTAGGTTTCCAGTTCACCCCTGTCCTTCTGTCATACACAACCCCCACAAACCATGAACTAGGAAATAAAATAGTCCCTTGACTGTGACCACACTATCCAGTGTCTAAGACAGCCATGCTACTCTTTGATTAAAATATAGTGAAATTATTCCACCTGTTTAAAAAGCACATGTCAGCAGGATCACCCCTATTAAACTAGACATGCTGTCTGGTAGGGTTGTCCTGCTGATTAAATTTATACTTGTGTGGTCAGTTGCTGCATTCCTGAGAAAAAAATACTTTAAAGGGGTTGTCTTCCTTTAGAAAAAGGCATTTATCATATAGATAAAGGTAGGGGTTATGGCCAAGCTGCAGCACAGAGACGAAGCCGCTGCTGGATTGCAAGGGTGGTCGTAAACATGGAAACAAGCAGCATATAATGTTATGGAAAAATGAATCCAGCCAGCCAAGGAAGCAATATGGACAATCACAATACATTAGTAAGTGCCTTGTATTAACTTTCTCTACATGATAAATGCCATTTGCTGAAGTGAGACAACCCTTTAATTATTTATGCAAATTAGGGCTTACTCACACCAAGGGGTGGATCCTAGCCTCTTCAGGGCATCTTATTTCAGCTTTTCAGTGCTGGTCATGCCCCTCAGTGCACCGGATTTGCGGACCGTAAAAATGGCTACAGCCGTGTGCATTAGCCCTTATTCAGCAACATGTCTTCATGTGCATATAGCAGCTATTCAGGATTCTAGGAAAAGTGCCAGCCTGCTGTTAGAGCAGTAAAGGCAGCTAGGGGGTTGCTTTTTTTTAAAATCCAGGAATTTGGTAGTAGTATGGTATTTCTCACTCATTGCACCGATTGGCCTGAAACATTGTGGTTAAAATCTTGTGGCAGAGAACAAAAGATATCTTATTTCTTATTCATATTTCCTTACTTTTCCTGTAGTATCATTAAGCAGCATTTAATGTACGCTCCCAGTCGCTGGATAAGTCTCCTTTTGCTGACTATATACTGTACACGTTTTACAGGCCTAATAATTATCTGCCCTGAGAGAGCTCGTTAATAATTTGATAAAACTTGAAACACATAATTGTCTTGGGACTAGAACCTTTTTATCTTTTCAGGAAGACTTTTATCTACTTTAATTGCTACATAAGTTATAGCAGGATTGTGTAAGCAGACAGAGGTCACACTGCTTCCTTCTGAATGCATTTCAACATGGACTGAATGCAAATAGGCTATAGCCAAGCCATGCCGTGTAGAGGGGCACGCTCAGACATTACACCAGTCATCATGATGCAGCATAGGGTTTTTGCATCGTTCTCTTATTTATGGCAGATACAAGGAACCCATTTCCATCTGAGCCATGTTTGTTTTTTTTTTTTCCATTCTCACCTTCTAAGAGCCATAACTTTTGCCATTTTTATGTCGGTGTAGATTGTTTGTATTTTTAATGACATCATTTAATATTTAGAATAATGTATTTTACAAAATATAAAAAAAAAATATTCATTGGGTAAAATGGAAAAGTATAATTCCACGATTGTGTTGACTGTGTGGTTTTGGGGGAGGGGAGCTGACAAAAAAACAGCATTTTAGGCATTGTGCATCTTTTTTATTATTTTTTTCATTCACCATGCAGGACACATACCATATTTTTCGCCCTATAAGACTTACCTGCCCATAAGACGCACCTAGGTTTTAGAGGCGAAAAATAAGAAATAAAATATATTTTTTATCAGACCTCAGATCAGACCCTCAATGTTAATAAGACCCCCAATTAGACCTCAGATTAGACCCCAATGTTAATAAGACCCCCATGTTAGTAAGAACCCCATTCAGACAATCAGATCAGACCCCCAATGTTAGCACCCCTATTCCCACCTCAGATCAGACCCCCATGTTAATGCGATCCCTATTCAGACACTAAGATCAGACCCCCAATGTTAAGACCCCCATTCAGAACTCGGATCAGACTGGCATGTTAATAAGACCCCCACCCAGACCTCAAATCATACGAAAACAATAAATCAACTTACTTCTCCTGCTCCATACGCCGCTGCTGCTCCAGGATCCAGTGCGCTCCTTGCTTTTCCTACCACGCGCTGTGCTGTGACCCGATGCCGCACAGCGTGAGGTCACAGAGTGCTGATGTCACAGCACAGCGTGGAGCCGACAGAAGAAGACCAGAAAGCGGTGAGTGCAGAGCTCTAGGAGAGCTGCATTCGCCTCTTTACTGTTCTCCTGTACTAATAAACACTTCCATAATGGAAACACTCATTAGTATTCGCCCCATAAGACACGCCCCCCCCCCCACACACACACACACACTTGGGGGGGGGGGGGGGTGTCTTATAGGGTGAAAAATACGGTAATTTTATTTTTTTTATATGATAAATGTGAGAGTTTTTATTTTTATTTTTTATTGGTAAGCAGCTTGGTGGCACCTTTCTGCTGCAGCTGGTGGTAGTTGAAGGATAGAACTGAGCATGTGCTTCTATCTCAGTGAGCAGGACAGAGAAATAAAAAAAAAAAAGAACAAACAGCAGGTGGCGCTATTCAGATGGATTTCATTGAATAAGGGCTCATGCACACGACTGTTGTTGTTTTGCGGTCCATTTTTCACGGTTTCGTTGTTTCATATCTGAGGTTTTTTTTTTCTGATTTAAGTCCTCTTCTGTTCCGGTATTCCACAAAACATATCCGTGTGGTTTCCGTATGTGATGTTTTTTGCGGATCGAAAAATGGAACAGTAACTTATTAATCACCAAACACATAAGCAATATGGGCTGGGCATAGCATTTCTACAGTATGGATCTGCAAAATACGGATGACATACCGATGTGTTCCGTGTGCGTTCCGTTTTTTTTGCAGATCCATTGACTTGAATGGGGCCTGGGAACGTGATTTGAGGACAATAATAGGACATGCACTACTTTTTTGCGGAACAGAAATACAGAAACGGAATGCACACTGAGTACCTTCCGTTGTTTTTGCAAACCCATTGAAGTGAATGGTTCCGCATACGGTCCGCAAAAAAAAGCAGAACGGAAGCGGAAAGAAAATACGTTCGTGTGCATGAGCCCTAACTCTAATGAAGCTATAATACATTTCTAATTACATGCAGTTATGCGGTTACATAAGTATTCAGATCCAGGCGCTGGTTTGAGAATTGTAGAATATTTTTACTGTGACAACTCCTTAAATAAAAAATGTCTTGGTTTGGACCAATTTTCCCCATTTTTCATGTAAACCTTCCAATTACTGGGCGCTCATCTTCACCTGTAATTTCTCTGGTTTATTTTCTCTTTAGTGCAGACTTGTGCTAGGTATCATTAGCCAATTAATGGCTGTGGCATATGTAACCTTGCAGCTAAATTGACCTGCTAATTGTTAGATTTTTGCAGTCAACAAGCTTTAGTTGACATTTAAAAGAAACGTAGAAGAAACGAGAGAGAACGCAGGAGCCAAATGAAATACTATTACTCCAATGCAAATTGTATCATTGACCTGTAAATTTGAAATTAATGAGGCATCGTCTAATCTATGATAACTCATCCCTCAATTGTCAGGGTAAGCCTTACAGGGATCATCGGCAAGAAGCCCAAAACATTGATCCTGCTTTTTTTCTTTAAGCTAAATCTATATGTTAATATATTAAACCTTGCATCATTAATTTAAAGGATGTTGTGGTCTTTGCATCCATATCTGCAGTGCTCTAAGCTGAGCCAAGAGAAAAATTATGCGGTTGGAAAAAAGCAATTCACCAAGAAGTTAAATTAATGCTTGTGCTTTTAGGTGATAAGTTGTCACAGACCTAGAAATATTTTGCATAGCTCATTACCGTCTACATCACTCCAGAGTTAAATTATTCAAACCTGAAGGTTTGGGGGTGCTTGACATAGAGCAACTATGCACCCGTATTGTGGCTGTGCCCGCCCCCCATTCATTTATTTTTTCCCTGTATCGTTTTTTTTTTTAGTGGCCGGGATGTGTAAACCCTGCCATATTCGGAGACTTGTTCTGCTCAGTTGTAGGAGTGTTCTGATGACAAATTGGAGAGTTCCTATGCATTTTTTAAGTGGTTTTCCGAGATTTTTACATCTGATTGGTGGGGGGGTACGAAGCCTGGGACCCCCGACGATCAGCTGTTCGAGAAGGCAGCAGCGCTTGCAGTATTGCCACGGCCTTCTCTTAGCTTTTCCTAGGCCAGTGATGACATGTTCATCGGTCACGTGGCCTAGGAACAGCGCAACCCCATAGAAGTGAATGGCGTTGAGCTGCTATATACCAAGCACAGCCGCTATACAATGTACAGCGTTGTGCTTGGTAAGCACGGAGAAGGCCGCGGCTCTCACAGCAGCGTGGTGCCTTCTCAAACAGCTGTTCAGTGGGGGTCCAGGGTGTTGGACCCCATCGATTAGATACTATTGACCAATCCTGAGGACAGGTCATTAGTATAAAAATCTTGGATAACCCTTTTACAATTCCTGAAGACTTAAAGGAGTTGTGCAGTGCTAGTGTGTTGATGATTGGCAGAGTACCAACTTCCAGCGCCTTGCCAATCAGCTGTTTGGACCAGCAATCAAGCAAGTATGTTGCAGCTCCATTTAGATCTATAGGACTGACAGAAGTATCTGAGCAACGTACTCTGCTACTGTTTGGCAGTCCCATAGAGATGAATGGAATGGCAGCATGAATATTTATCAACCGCTTCATTCATATTGACACAGTGGGACACAGCAGTAGGACCCCCACTAATCAGACACTTATCACCTACACTAATTGCTTTTTATGCACTCCCATTACAAAAGGTTGACGTTCTAGAGCAATTCACTTGTGACAGATACTGGTTTGTACATTTTTCTCTTATTTCTTGGCATCCATCCATGACCAAAACAAGTCTAAAAGCTGTATTTGTGCAAGTTCTTTTGCACAGTGAACATATATGTGGAGCTGTGTCACCTGCAGAGTAACCATATGATATGAGTAGCTGGTCACTGCTTCCCACAAGATCAGCACACTCCTCCCCTGCTGTTGTGAAAATTAGAATCTGCTAATTAGCTGCTGACTGTTTAGTCTCTGGCTTAGATTTAACAAAATAAACATATACCCAATAACTGGTTGTACGAAAAGCCTAGATTTTCTCACTAGACAATACTGCAGAAATTGTGTTGATGAATTTAAGGAATGGTGAAGAATGAAGTGTTTTCAGAAAAATGTGCAATGTAACTACTTTAGTGACCCTTTGGCATCTCTTGATGGCTCTTGCATGCAGTTCATTCACTTCATGCATTCATCTTTAGTAATTAAGAGCCATGTTGATCTGTGTTAGTGAAAGTAAGTAAATAAAACACATTAAGTAATTCCCAGTCAATACCAGTGCAAGATGAGGTGTTGTGCACTGGTGGATTAACACAGGCTTGAAGGAACAAGGCGTCGATATATCTTATAGATTTTTTCATTTTGTGTTTCTTTAGAATATCCCTTCCTATGTAAACCTTGTATTGCTTTTCTTTTCTGTTCGCATTTTCACTTGATAGTATTAGGTTTGACCACTATGAAAGCATTAACATGATTACGTTAAGGCTCCATTCACACGTCCACAAATGGGTCCGCATCCTTTCCACAATTTTGTATTCATTTTCAATGGGGACGGAATGGATGCGGACAGCACACAGTGTGCTGTCCGCATTTGCGGAGCGCGGCCCCGATCTTCGTGTCCGCAGCTCCGCAAAAGATAGAACATGTCCTATTCTTGTCCGCAGCTGCGGACAAGAATAGGCATTTCTATAGGGGTGCCGGGCGGGTGTGTTGGGGATTTGCAATTTGCTGGTCCGCAACACACCACGGACGTGTGAATGGAGCCTAAAGGGATTGTCTGACATAAAAGGAAAATAAATGGCAGGCAGGAAAATGTTTGGAATTTGAAACAGCTGAGGATGTAAAAATAAGCTGACCTTCAGTGTAAAAAGTGGATGTCTTGATGAGAACCCCTTTATAACATTTATGTTATTGTTGCTTTTATTTTATGTTTACTTTGAGTTTGTTAAAGGGGTATATCGAGATATTTTTTTTTGTTTATGTTCTTCACCTTGATGAGTATAAAAACGGTTCCATTGTAAAGTATTAAAAATTGCCTACTGTGCCAGTGCTGCACTCGCCAGTGAAGAAATGCTCCTGGCACGTCCTGGTTCAGGTGCCATACATTGTGCACTTGATCTGTGCCCGATTAACACCCACAATGAACGTGTCAGTCATCACTGACAACACATTTATGGTCTGTCACCTACATTCCATCACTACAGCACATGTGTTAAAATAAATCTCTCGCTAGTGCCTTAGACGCTGTGGTGATGGAGTGCCAGAAGTATAATTAGAGGGGGGGGGGGAGCAGCGCCAGCCTGGTAGGCAACTTTTAATAGTTATCAATGGAGAATGTCATGTATCCTGCCCCAATCGGGATATTCGCATCAAGGATGGGGGACATGAAATAAACCAATATTGACATACCCCTTTAACTGTCCTTTCCCCATGATTGTAGCACACTCGCTCTGTATAAAATAATTTCTCAGTCACCCCTTTATTTATTACCTGATGGACACATTATATTTGTCTCAGTAGTTAAAGGGGTTATCCCATCACTAATGTAAAAAATGAAAATCAGACCTCTTATAGTACATAGAAAACCTCTTTCTAACAAAGCTAGAACCAGCCCTGCACCTCACATGGATCCAGAGATCTCCCCATTCATTGCGCTACTAGATTTATATGAAGCTGACGGCTCAAGGGGAGTGACTTTTCTGCTGCTGCTCAGGAGGCGTGTCCATGATCTCCCTATCACAGCTCAGGAGGCGTGTCCATGATCTCCCTATCATAACTCATGAGGCAGTTGAAGGATAAAACTGAGCACGTGCAGCCTTCTCAGTGAGCAGGTCAAAGAAATAGGAAAAAACAGCAGGTGGCGCTAGACAGATTTTTATTGAGTAACTCAGTGGCTATGCAAAATTTTTAATTACATGCAATTACAAAAGGATTCAGATCCAGGTGCTGGTTTAAAAACTGTAGAATATTTTCTGTGGGATGACCCGTTTAAACATTTAAGCCATTTTCAAAGAACAGCTCTACAGTGTCCATACATATGTGTACATAACGGATTACACAGATACTATAATTATATTATTATACATCTGAAATCACCGCAATGAGTTTCAATTATCAGTTTTTATTTCTGTGAACTCTGAAAATAGGAAGACTAGGGGACATTTAATATGACACTTTTGGGGCATCAGAAAGTCTCACATTTTTGCTGCAACTTTTCCCCCTACAAACCACTTTATTCACATCACTTTTCTACCGTGAATAAATACAGAAATTTACATTAACTAGGAGGCTGCTGTACATTTTTAGAGGAGCGCCAAGTCTTTGAGAGGTGTGCAGCTCTGCATACATTTTGCCCATCTTTTGGCGGCACAGGAGGAATCAAGACTGGCGAAGAAAAGTTCTTTCAGGCTGGGTTCACACTTGAGCGTTTTACAGCGCGTTCAAACGCGCTGTAAAACGCTCAACACATGAAAACCAATGCTTCCCTATGGCCCTGGTTCACACTTGAGCGTTTTACAGCGCGTTTGAACGCGCTGAAAAACGCCCTACGCTCAAACAAGTTCTTGAGCTTCTTTGGGGCGTTTTGACGCGCGTTTGTGGCCATAGGACACTGCAGTCAATCACACAAACGCGCGTCAAACGCGCGTTTACTATTGCTAAAAACGCGCGACAAAAACGTGCGTTAAACGCGCATATCAAATACGCTCAGGTCTGAACCCAGCCTCAATGTTGTGCGGATTGGAAATTTCTAACATCTTGCATTATCCTTTCCTGTGCAGTTACAAGGTTTGCAGAGTCAGCTGGAGTTCTTGGAGCAGTCCATGGTGGATAAATCTGTGGTGAGCAGACAGGAGGCCAAAATCCGGGAACTGGAAACCCGCCTGGAATTTGAGAGGACACAAGTGAAACGCATGGAGGTGGGTGTAACTCCTGTTCTTCAGTGCCAAGGAGGGTTCAGTTACTTGATTATTCATACATCACCGTCTCATTAGTAATTATGAATATGTATTGGGGTTATCAGATAATGCAGTTAACAAAAAGAAACAAACTAGACACATTCTGTATATAGATATAATTGTAAAACTTGTCGCCTACAGAGCCTGGTAACCCGACTGAAGGAGAACATTGAGAAGCTGACTGAAGAGCGGGATCAGCGAGCCGCAGCAGAGAACCGTGAAAAAGAGCAGAATAAAAGAATGCAGCGGCAGATCAGAGACATGAAGGAAGAGATGAGTGAACTGGCCAAGAAAGAGGCAGAAGCCAGCCGTAAAAAACATGAATTGGTAAATAAATCTATTCTTTGGTACAAGTCTCTTTATATGCTACTACTTCATTTACCCATTTACAGCTGTTGTCCTAAGTCATTTTACTGCTTCTATGCTGCTGCACTGACCATGCTGTTTATTGGGCCATATGTACGTAGGTATCTGTAGTATGCCTTATTTAGGACACAGAGCCTTCAGATATGACTTATGCCTTTTTGAAATTTCTTTTTGGATTCCTTGGCTTTCTAGGGGCTTGAAAGCATTGTATGAGATTCAAATTCTGTTTTTCTTTGTCCTTGAAACAGTGCCACTCTTGTTCATGCCCCGTCTCTGGTATTCCATCTCAGCCTTGTTCACTTGCATGGATAAGAGGGACACTAAGGGCTCATGCACATGACCATATGTATTTTGCGGTCTGCAAAACACGGATCCACAAAAAAAAAAAATCGGATGACATCTGTGTCATGTCCATTTTTTTTCTGATCTATTGTAACAATGCCTGTCCTTATCCGCAAAATGGACAAGAATAGGACATGTTCAATTTTTTTGCAGAACGGACATGCGGACATACGGAAACGGAATGCACACTAAGTCATTTCAATTTTTTTTTTGCGGACCCATTGAAGCGAATGGTTCCACATACGGACCTATAAAAAAAACTAATGGAAACGGGGAAAAAAATATGTTTTTGTGCACGAGCGCTAATTCTGGAAAAAAGGAAACTAAGCTCATACAATTCCTTTAAAGGACATCTGTCAGCAGATTTGTACATATGAAACTGGCTGACCTGGTACATGTGGACTTGGCAGCTGAAGGCTTCTGTGTTGGTCCCATGTTCATATGTGCCCGCATTGCTGAGAAAAATGTTTTGTTATTGGTTCTCTTCTGTACTGATAATGATCCTTTAGAATAGTTTGAAGGGCCCGCATTGTCTGAGTATTATTTATTATTAAAGCGCCATTTATTCCATGGCACTATACATCAGGGCCGTAGATAATTTTTTTTTCTGGGGGGTGTTCAGCTTTCTCAAATTATAAGACTTTATCTAGCAGACACACCAGGGTTTGAAAAAAATATACCAGCCATATCATTCCTAAACCAATCCCCATGTTAGCCATCAGCCCTCCATGTCATATTTCTCCCCGTCCATGGCACAGACAGGCTTCAGACATTGTCTCCGGCCCATCATGTAACCCCATCCTCACCCATGTCACATTTCTCCCCCTCCATTCGATTGCTCTAACACCTAAAGAAATTTTATTTATTTTTTTAAAACTGATGTTTCTCCAGATGATCTTATGCTAAAAGTAGTGGTAATAGAGTCTCAAAGGTCTATAGAAGCAGGTACACTATTTTTACAAACCTTTGAGACTCTATTAACACTACTATCAACATCAGGTCATTTAGAGAAACGGCATCTTTTTTTAATTATGTTTTTCCTTTAGGTGTTAAAACATAACTTTCATTCGATTGCTGTAACACCTAAAGGAAAAATCTTTTTAAAAACCTGCTGTGTCTCTAGATGACCTTATGTTGACAGTAGTGTTAATAGAGCCTCAAAGGTCTGTAAAAATAGGGTAACTGCTTCTATAGACCTTTCAGACTCTATTACCACTGCTATCAACATAAGGTCATCTTGAGAAACAGCAGGTTTTTAATTTTTTTCCTTTTAGGTGTTCAAGAAATCAAATAAGTTATGTTTTAACACCTAAAGGAAAAAAATAATTATAAAAACGTGCTCTTTCTCTAGGTGACCTTATGTTTATAGTAGTGCTAATAGTCTCAAGGGTCTATAAAAGCAGTTACCCTATTTTTACAGACCTTTGAGACTCTATTAACACTACTATCAACATAAGGTCATCTAGAGAAACAGCAGGCTTTAAAAAAATCCCTTTAGGTGTTAGAGTAAATTTCAATCAAATGAATGTTATGTGTTAAGATTAGGGTCAGAAGCAGACAAGCAGGGATTTGTTTAGCCTCTTGGCTATTAGTTTTTACATTCATAAAGCTCCACATTGAGCTTCCAGCAGCAGACAGATGCCAGGGCACTTCTGTGGTCACCTCACCTGGGCACATGGTCTTTGCTCAGCAGAGTCCTGCCATACATGCTGGGTAGATGCTAGAATGGATTTGTTAGAAGGAGGTCTGTGACGTCACTGGTCACATGCTCCTTCATGGTCACATGATCCACTGTGAGAACGCCTGCCTCCTGCTGTGTTCAGCTCCAGAGAGAAGGGGGTGTGAAAGGATGGACCAATGGCAGGGCAGCTAGCTGATACTAGCCAATCAGCAGCCTCCTGCTCCTATCTGTGACTTAACACAAGCGCAGCTTAGAGTGAACACTGGCTGGGGAGGGCGCCCGGCAGCGTTGCGCTGCTGGCAAGTAAGGGATTAAAAAAAAAAAGGATTGTTTTTCCGCCCACCCCTTTCTCTGTGCAGGGTGCGCCCTAAGGCAGCCGCTTGGTCTGGCTTATGGAAGCGCCGGCCCTGAGGAGGACAGACACTCTGGGGGGGGGGTTTTGAACCCCCCCCCTCTACGCCCCTGCTATACATATGAGAAGAGGTATACATACATAATACAGACAATTGCACTAGGCATGAACAAGACGAGTTAGACTGGTACAGAAGGAGACAGGGCCCTGCCCATGAGGGCTTACAATCTACATGGTATGGGAGAAGGACGCAGTAGGAGAGGGTAAAGCTGGTTATGGAGGTATAGAGGCAGCAGTGTTGGCTTGTCTGAAGAGGTGGGTTTTTAGGTTTCTTTTGATGGATTCCACTGTAGGTGAGAGTCTGATATGTTGGGGTAGCGAGTTACAGAGTATGGGGGATGCATGGGAGAAATCTTGGAGGCGATTGTGGGAGGTGATAAGAGGAGAGAAGGAGGTCCTGTGAGGATCGGAGATTGCGTGTTGGGATGTATCGGGAAAGTAGCTCAGAGATGTAGGGAGGGGACAGGTTGTGGACAGTCTTGTATGTATTTATTAGTATCTTGAACTGAATTCGCTGGGGAATGGGGAGCCAGTGAAGGGATTGGGAGAGGCAGAGGAGTAAGGGGTGAGAGGTAGATTAGTCGGGCAGCAGAGTTGAGGATAGATTGGAGGGGCTAGATGGAAGGCCACAGAGGAGGATATTGCAGTAGTTTAGGCGGGAGATGATGAGGGCATGTGCAAACCTCTTCGCAGACTCATAGTTGAGGAAAGCGCGGATGCGGGAGATGTTTTTGAGTTGGAGGCGGCAGATGGTGGAAAGGGCTTGGATGTGTGGTCGGAAGGAGAGGACAGAAATCAACGCAGCGGACTTGGTTGACTAGGGAGAGTGTGCAGCCATTGATCATGATAGATAGGTCTGTTGGGGGGGTTGAGCAAGATGGGGGAAAGGTGATGAATTCTGTTTTATCCATGTTAAGTTTTAGAAAGCGAGAGGAAAAGGAGGAGGATGTGGAAGATTTGGCATTGTGGGATTCTGAATAGTAAGGTGGTGATGTCTGGACCAGAGAGGTAGATTTGTGTCTCGTCAGCATAAAAGTGATACTGAAAGCCATGGGACTGATTAGGGACGAGCGAATTGACTTCGGATGAAAAATCCGAAGTCGATTTGCATAAAACTTCGTTCCAATACTGTAGCAAGAGCTCCGTACAGTATTAGAATACATTGGCTCTGATGAGCCAAAGTTATTACTTTGCGAAGTCTCGTAAGAATTTGTGTAATAAATTCATAAATTGATTTCTTCTGTAAAAAAAACATTTCCTGAACTTGGGTTCATTTCCAAGTGGTACCTGCTCAGTACAGTATTGGAACAAGTTTTATGCGAATCGACTATGGATGTTTCATCCGAAGTCGATTCGCTCATCCCTAGGAGTGATGTCAGGTTTTCTTGCAGCTTTGCAGTTATGACTTTTGAAGATTGTTTTTACATTTATTTACCCATCAGTCTCACTGAAATTTAATTGACAAGAAATTCATTTCATAAGGCTAAGAAGGCCTGAGACCACCGAAAGCAGAACCACTCTCAGAGATGGAATGTCTTCAAAGATTAAATGCAATGCAATTTTCAACCTAATACTGTGTAAAAGTGATGGATATGAGTCCAATACCCTGCAGTCTAGAGTCATTACAAATATTCCAGTATACATTCTGTGGTGATGTGTACAGTATAAGTGCTGGGAGGTGAGTATATCCCACCCAGATACCTCAGCTGGGTAAGATAACTGAAATCCAGAAATCTGCAGAGGTTTCAGCAAAGTGTAATTTGCTGAGACAGTTTTGTCTAGATGTTGTTCTGGGCTGGATTTCATGTGAACTGGGGGATATGTTTGGTAATGGGATCTGCCAGTCCACACCCTTCCACTACATGTATTGTCTTTTGCCGGAGGTGATCACAGGTGAGGCCTGCTGTAATCAAGGAGGGATAAAACAACCCTCTATGTATGACTTGGAGGAACAAAGGCTGAGGAAGCCTGAGAGATGGGAGCCTGAGAGAGGCTCTGTGTGGTCTCAGCCAGGACGGCTGAGGGGCCACAAGGCTTTGTAAAGCCGGAAGTTTTGGGCAGCCCAGCGACACCTACGGAAAGAGGGTGGCACGGTCAGAGTCGGGAGGACTTCTGGACCATCTCCCCCCAAGGGTGCTGGTGTGGTCACAAGCCTGGAGGCTGCTCGACCGTATATGGCTGAGGAAGCCGGTTCTAAACCCGTGTGTGAACGGCGCTCTATAGATGAGGTAGAGACAACATGTGTATTAGGTAGAGCCCAGACGGGCTGGTGTTTATTTTCGATGTTTATGTGTGTGATGTGCTGAAGTGCCAAAATAAGGCACCTTTTGGACTTGAACCCCGTTGTCAGAGAAGTCTGTAATTGCGACCCCCCCCGAGAGAAAGCAATCTCTTACAATTAATACAACCAAACATTAGCCACAAGTATTAGCCATACTTCATTATTATTATTTTTTTGTGAAGCAGGCCACCTGGTACTGAAAGTTAATATATGTATCTTTTTGACGCAGATAAGAGCGTATTCCATGCCGAAATGTGCATCAAATACATGTGAATGGGGTTTTTGCAACTACTTTTAATACATAGAAAATTTCCCACTTATTTCAGGCAGGAAACACAAAGATTAGCCCCATTTAGGCCTGCACAATATATCACCAATTGGCCGACCCAAAAATGCTGCAATTGTATTACTAGGGGTGCACCGAAATTCCGGCGGCCGAAAATGGGCCTAATCCATTTCGGCCGATATTGGTACATATCGGCAGAAAATATGATAGCCCCGCCCCGCCGCTCCGGTATACTAATATAAGATGTCATATTCATTTATTGGTTATTAAACATGCCCCCTCAGTCCTATTACTACCTTACATCCTAATCGCATCTGTAGAATTCAGGCAGGCCAGGCGGGCGGCAGCGTAACTCTTGTCTGTGCCTGAATGAAGCCGGCGGCGCAGGCAAGTGACGTCAGTGAGAGACGCGCCGGCCGCCCGGCTTGGGCTGCCTGAATTCTACAGAAGCGATTAGGATGTAAGGTAGTAATAGGACTGAGGGGGCATGTTTAATAACCAATAAATGAATATAACATCTTATATTTGTATACTGGCGGCAGCGGGGGGGGAGGCGGGGGCGATCTGTGGATGGCACAGTTATGGGCTGGGGGGGTCTGTGGATGTCACTGTTATGGGCTGGGGGGGGTCTGTGGATGTCACTGTTATGGGCTGGGGGGGGTCTGTGGATGTCACTGTTATGGGCTGGGGGGGTCTGTGGATGGCACATATATAACAGTGCCACCCACAGATCCCCCCAGCCCATAACAGTGCCATCCGCAGATCCCCTCCTGTAACAGTGCCAGCCACAGATCCCCCCCCCCCCCCGTAACAGTGCCAGCCACAGATCCCCCCGTAACAGTGTCCGTCATCCACAGATCCCCCCATAACAGTGTCCGTCATCCACAGATCCCCCCCATAACAGTGTCTGTCATCCACAGATCCCCCCATAACAGTGTCCGTCATCCACAGATCCCCCCATAACAGTGTCCGTCATCCACAGATCCCCCCATAACAGTGTCCGTCATCCACAGATCCCCCCCATAACAGTGTCTGTCATCCACAGATCCCCCCATAACAGTGTCCGTCATCCACAGATCCCCCCATAACAGTGTCCGTCATCCACAGATCCCCCCATAAGTGTCCCCCCATAACAGTTGTTTTGTACAATCACTTGTGTATGAGGAAGCACCATGTTATATAATATGATTTATTAAATTCATGAAAAAGAATTATTAATAAAATCATAAAAAAAAAGGTATTTTAAAAGTATTTGGGCAAAAAGGCGGTTTCGGTTTTCGGTCAAGGGCATCCTGAAGTTTCTGTTTCGGACCAGAATTTTCATTTCGGTGCACCCCTATGTATTACCATATTTTTCGCTTTATAAGACAAATTTTTACCCCCAAAAGTGGGGGGGAAATGGCAGTGCGTCTTATAAAGCGATGGTTGACTTTTTACGTGGCTGACACGGATGTATTGCTGGCCGCTATGTTGCACAGCGCGGCCGGCGATACATCAGTTACAGTGCGGGGAGGGAGGAGGGGCTGGAGGCAAGTCGTTATTTTAATGAACAAATGTTCTTCTATTTATTTTGTTTATCTGTTCTGTGCAGTGCTATTAAGAAAATGGCAAGTTTTGTATTTTGTACTTTTGCAGTAATGCAAATATGTTATTTCATTTAGTAAAAGATGTTTTATTTTGAAAAACACTGTGCATTTCAGTTCTGGAGTTAAGCATAACTACATTTCAGCATTATCAGTAATTTCTGTGTGCTTTTGCCTTGAAAATCCAAGCAAATAGTCCTCTAGCACAATTCCCTTGAAATATTGCATCGCATATCGTTATCGCAATTTTTAGGGCCCTAATCGCAATCGCACAAAATTCCCATATCGTGCGGCCCTAGCCCCATCGCTAATCTGTTATGTAAACATAACCCTATTCACTGCTATTGACCAGATTAAAGGGTGAAGACAGGATCAGATTACAGACATAGACACTGTTAATATTAGAAAAGGCACACTACCATAATGACGGCCCAGATTTACTAATCCGAAAGGTAGCGTAAGTGTAGAAAAACTGTCTAGACCTGCCACAGATTTATCACAGTCGTTTAGGCTGGATGATAAATCTGGTGCAGGAATAGACATTTTTCTCTGTCACTATGCAAACTACTGATTAGCTTACTTTGGCCTCATGCACACGACAGTTGTTTTTTGCATCCGCAAATTGTGCGTCCGCCGAGGATCCGTTTTTTTCCACAGATCCCTTGTAATAAATGCCTATCCTTGTATGCAAATGTGAAAAAAGTAGGACATGCACTATATTTTTTTTTTGCTGAAGGGAAACACGGACAACGGATGCGGAACACAAACGGATGAACTATCAGCATTTTTTTTGCTGACCCATTGAAATGAATGGGTCCCCATCCTATCCGCAAAATAAACTGAACGGAGGCCAAGAAAAACAACTGTTGTGTGCATGAGACCTTAGAGACAGAATTTTACTCCAGAATTGTGGCACAATTTTGGCTCAAAATGGTGCATTTTAGGCTCATTTAGTTCTGTCCCTTTGGTGAGCATTTCAGGGAAAGGTTAGGAACGCAATATGCACCAAATTGCTCAGATTTGTTCCACTTTTTAGACCGATTTTTGGTGCAGAAACATTAGTAAATCTAGGACAGTGTGCCTTGGCACCCGTGACCCAATGCTATATGCATAGTACGGTATTGTAATGAAAAGTGTATTACAATGGCACTCTACGTCAGTAAGGTTAATGCATGTTACATCTGTATGCACACAGGTTTGTGCGCTGTAACCATTGCGACACACAGAGCTGTATACACTAGACTAGATAATCTAGTGTATACAGAGAATTTATTACATTCAGTGTTGCTTCCTTTTTCAAGCAAGATGCATTGGAGCAATAACAATAATTTTAAAGGCATCTAAACCTGAGTCTATCTTTGCAGGACATGGATCTAGAAAGTTTGGAAGCTGCAAATCAGAGTTTGCAGTCAGACCTGAAATTAGCCTTCAAACGTATCGGAGATCTTCAAGCTGCCATTGAGGATGAGATGGAAAGTGATGACAATGAAGACCTCATCAACAGGTAAGAAACCTGCCACATCTGTCTCTCTTTGTCATCCGCTGAATCTCATTGTATTTCTCATTTGATTATTGCCTTTCGTTTTTCATTGGCCATCTTTTCATCTTTTACTTTATCTCCATGTTTCCAGTTTACAGGATATGGTGACCAAGTATCATAAGCGCAAGAATAAAAAGTGAGATTGAAATGTTCCCTCTTGCTTATTGAATTACTCTCTAACCTCAGCATGAATTAAGCATCAAAACCTTTTAAAAAATGTTTTTTCTACAAAGAATCCTGGTCCCCATCATAACTGCATGGTTATTTTCTGACCTCGACGAGTGCATGCCCATAGCCATTTACCATTACAATGTCCAAATAACCGTTTTAATCTGAATGCATAACCTACGTTTTTCTTTACAGTATCTTAACCATTAACACTGTTTTATTGAACCACAATTCCTTAGTCAGAGGATTGCAAATAGGCTTAGTTTTGATTCCGTTTTTGTATCTGTAGAGGGCATAGGTTGAATTTCACTTTTTATGAAGCAGTTGTGTATTTCCCGTAGGATTGGGACAATTCTCCCTGGATGTCATGCTACAAAAGGAAACTATCTAAGGAAACCATAAGATTGCTTCAATGTAGGACCTTAAAAGGATTATCTGACCCCCCCCCCCCCCCCCCCAACAAAAAAAATTCCCCTTTAAGGCAAGATAGCCATATCTAAGACATAATAAAACCTGCATGTATATTGCATCTTTTCTGATTAGTTTTTCAGACACTGCAGTTATCTTGCTCATGTCGTGTTTCTGAATAACGTTAAGTCTTTTGCAGATGGAGAAGGGTGTATTTTCATGTTTTGTGCTCTTGGAGTGCTGTACTAGACTTTCTCCGGCCATCCACAGTATGAGTATGAATAGAGTGACAGCATACATGCTGGACGGTCAGTCCATTCATTCAGGGACCATGGACCCCTTGTTCTCATAATCAGTAGGGGTCCCAACAATTGGACCCCCACCGATGAGATGCTTATGTCCTAACCTGTGGATAGGGGATACGTTTGTATCTTGGGATAAGCCCTTTAACTTATAGCATTCCAGGCTTCTCCTAGTGTCGTGGATTAAAGACTTTAATGTATTGGACAGACAAAATCTGTGAGGGTCAGAATAACCTAGAACTTTGGGCCAGGCCTTATTCACATGTCCATGTCCGTGATGAAATCTGTGATAAGATGTTCATTGATTCATCAGTGAAAAATTTGTGTTTCGTTCGCGTGTCCGTTTTTGGCTGTCTATGTGTTATCCGTGTTCCGCGGACTCTGCACTGCCCTTGGTCATCTCCTATAAATGGTCAGGGCATCTCCTATAAATGGTCTGTGAAAGACTGATGGCGTACGTGTTTTTCACGGACCCATAGACTTTAAATGTATGGCATGCTTAAGTGCTACAGAATGAATGTGTGAATACACATATTAAAATGAATGGGTACATGTGCTGTCCATGGAGAACACGGACAGCACACATCCGTGAATAAGGCCTCGCCCATTCCCCGGAGGTTTAGTATTAGAAGGCTAGGATACAGAATTTCCAGCCGTAACCTGAAGCATAGTCTGTACTTTGTCTCTAGACACTGAAAAGCCTAATGCTAGCGAATAAATAGCTTATTGCTACTAATACCTGGTAACTGTTTTGCAGACATGCTTTCAATTTGAGCTGAGATTCTCCCGTTCTCCTGGGAGACTGGTCTCTGCTGCTTCATTCATGGTGGTAGACGGGAGGGTGGAGTGTAGAGAAAAGAAAAAGGCATGAGAGAGTTAATGGGTGAGGAAAAGTGCTGTTTATACCATTACCCAGCCAAGCAGGAAAAAAAAATTATTTCCATTTACTTTCGGCACAGCCACAGTTGCCGTTTCCTCCACACATAATGAGGGCAGAAGGCCGTTTTGTATTCAGGCGGTGTCAAAAAAACTGCTTTAAGCATGCAGAGAATGGATTTAGCAAAGCTGCCACAGCAGTGTCGGAAATCAGATCAGTGGTATACTAGGGTTGGGAGAGGAGGGGCGGGTGACGGATGTTTCTGTGTGCCAGGAGGAGGCGGTAATTTATAGCTGGGCAACATATGTATGTCAAGTGGATTTACAAGTTCTGCTTGGTCCCTGTGTAGGTGTAAGTCAAATGGGAAGTGATTATGGCCCCTGGTTCCTCGTTCTCACTTTAAGCACACTGCTTACCTGGCCCATCAAATTGTTATTCATCTCCAAGGAGAGAGGCGTTAAGCAAGGCCAATTCTTCAGCAGCCATCACTTTGCTTACTCACTTCAAGGGACTGCTATTATTCTAAAGTAGCAGTCCGAGCTATTTTTTTTTTTTTTCTTTTAATGGTCTGTGAGATTGCGGTGCTCCTTTTTTTTCTTGCTAGCTTTATAAACCTCTAGAAACAAACATTTTTAACCTAAATAAACTCTGTCAAGGTTGGCGGAGTTTTAGATTTCACAGTAAAACGCATATCTAAGCGATGAGCTATTGGGTAAACCAGATTCCATTACAGAACTGTAAAGCGAGAGAGAGATCTCGAAGATCTATTTTCTTGTTCTGGTAAAAATAAAAATAAAATAAAAAATTCATATGGAAAAATTCCTTTATTCTCGAGTAGCTGTTCAAGTACAGAAAAAACCCTGGCCCAGCTGTGCTGTAGTATTTCTGCCCACAGTGATGTCAGGTCGATTTCATTGCAGAGAACCTTTTTTTTATTAAGAATTGGAGAACCGATTACTTTTCTGCTTGCATTTAAAGGTGTTGTCTCATCAGAGACAGCCGCTTTTAAAATGTGGCCACTCGCGCAGACACTTTCAAAATGCAGTCACCTAGGAAAACAGCTTTTTTTGGGAAATGTGGTATTACATAGTGGCCATTCAGATGAATGATTGTCCATGTAATACAAGGATGGCTAGAGGGATCTGTTCCTAAGGAGTGGCTATCTATTGTAATGTAAAAATGAGAGGCTCCACCTTCTATGATTCCCTTGAGTCCTAGGGCAAAGATTCTCAACCTGCAGCCCTCCAGCTGTTGCAAAACTACAACTCCCAACATGCCCGGACAGTCTACAGTTATCAGCCTACAGCAGGGCATGGTGGAGGGCCACAGGTTGAGCATCCGTGTCCTAGGGCTTATCGAGAACCCCTTTAAACTGATGGTGCTACTGAAAATCAAACATTTTATATTCCTAGCCCAGAACATGGCAGAAGTAAAGGAACAGCTCAGTATAGCCTTTTCCTAAAGGCGGCTTAGATGAGCCAATGAGTGGCCAATCAGGAAGGAAGTGTTCCTTCCCGACGGTCGGCTGCTCGCTCAGTGAAGGAGACCGCACATTTACATGTATAGGAATTGTAGATACAACAAAATAATAGGAACATTTTAATCAAGATCATTTCAAAGTTGCATCATTTCCCATTTTAGATGCATTTAGATGCATTGGAGCAATAAATAAAATGTGGTTGCAGTGGTGGAAATAGCTTTTAAATATTACAGAGTTCACCAAAACTGACTTGACAGATATCTAATATGTGTGTGACCACATAAACTGTCCATACACATAAGGTATGTATCTCATGCTTATAGCCACCTTAAGGTAAATGCACAAGGGACATATTTGCTGCAGATTTTAGGGTCCATTCACACGTCCACAAATGGGTCCGCATCCGTTCCGCAATATCGGGAACGGGTGTGGACCCATTCATTCTCAATGGGGCAGAACGGGATGCAGAGAGCACACTGTGTGCTCTCCGCATTTCTGGAGCGCGGCCCCGAACTTCCGGGCTTTGGCTCCGACCTTCCGGGCCGCGGCTCCGCAAAAAAAATAGAACATGTCCTATTCTTGTCCGCAATTGCGGACAAGAATAGGCAGTTCTATGGGGATGTCAGCCGGGTGTACTGCGGATCTGCAATTTGCGGACAAGAATAGGCAGTTCTATGGGGGGTGCCGGCTGGGTGTATTGCAGATCCGCAATACACCATGGAAGTGTGAATGGACCCTAAGCATGAAAAATGCACAACTGAATATAATGAGATGCAAGTTCCATGCAGTCATTGACCTGCGGTGTAGATCTTTAAATCCACAGCATGCCAGTGTATTTTCTGTATTTGTGTTAGTTTTGTTGCAAATTCAAAGTCTGTAAGAAATGCTAAATGAAATGCACTGTTGCAGATTTTGCTACAAATTGCTGGAGGATCTGCAGCAAAATCCACAGTTGTGGATTTTGAAACAATAAATTTTTCCTTTTCAGAATCTGCAGGAAATGCTAAATGTTGTGCACTTTTGCTGCTGCGAATTTCTCTGAAGATTTTTTTCCGGCTTTGCTGCCTAGGTTTTCACAGATCACAAATTAGACCTGTGTGCCCTAATGATGAAAGATCCGATGTGTATTTGCATTGGAATTAGTGACGGAAATCCGAAGGCTGACCTTGTATAACGCAAAAAAAATTGCTGCTTTTGCCCCTTTCACACCACTTTTCTAAAAAGTTGATGGGGGATGCAGAGGCTGACGGATTTAACAAAACTGCCGTAAATTACACAAGAAGTCCAAGCGCACTGCTGGCATAGTGTTTTGATTCTGGCAATATGGACCTCTGACGTTGTGCCAAAATTAAGTATGAGCCTTGTAATCAATTTTGCGCTTCTTATACCAGCCCCTTAATAAATACATTTACCACCTAGGTTTTTCTTCTTAAGCTCTTTATGTCATGGGCAGTTTGTGGGCTTCCCCTGCTGGTGCTTCCCTATATAGCTGTAGTCTTATATCAATTAAAATACATTTCCTCTCCAGTCAAATGTTTTCTTGATCCAGTGCGCTCGCTCTAGCAATGACGGTTTGGACAGTTTACGACTAGTTCATCATTTTAGCTAGGTGTGAATATCGTTTTAAAGGCATCTTTTATTTCTGCCGCTCTCGTGTTTTCAATTTTATTCACGTGTCTGTGAAGCTATCTCCCTGATGAATAGTACCAGCTGCCAGTGTGAGGATGAAGAGTTCGGCTGATGACACATTGCCGTGACAGCAGCCTTTTAATACACTGAGTGCTGCAAATTAGTTTTCTTTACATAGCATCACTAAATATTATGTAATGCTGCCTTGGCTGAAATATCCTCTCCCGCTTACAGCCTATCCTGCCGCCCAGCCTTCTGCTCTAGTCATCTCCAATACGGATGCCAGGCCAGAAATGCTGAAATATTTATTGATTTTAAATTATTGTAACAGGCGCGTCGGCTTAAATTACCCGTGATGCTTTCAGGTTTGCAAGCAGATGCCTGAGTGAGTCTGTCTTCACACTGCAATTGGCATTCCCATTGGATGCTAAACCTTTAGCAGACTGTTATAATGATATGAATAGGTTTCAGATGCAGTAAGATGTGATGGGACACAGCAAACCCATGTTTATTAGAGGGTTCTGTCACTTCTTAATATAGGAAACAACTTTAATTTTCACTTTAATGGACTTAAGTTACAAAGAAGAACAAGTAAAACACAGAAGCTCTCATCTCAGGGGCATCATTTAACATTTAGTGCCAGGTATCAGTTTCCTCAAGGTTATATTGATGTAGGAGGAGGATGGTGAATCCTACCTCAGTGAGGCTTCTACTGTGCACGATTGTCTGATGCTATTGCTGGCTGGACCAGGCATAGACATTATTTTAATGAGGTGGCTTACTAGGTGGCTACTGAATTGCATCCTCTTAAAAATTGGTTAAAGCACTGATACATCTATGAATATCGACAGGGTGGACTGCCCCACCAGAGTACCAGAGGATCCTCCGGTGGCCTGATATCATAGAGGGCCCCAAAGTTCCAGGAGAAAAACCCCATTTGGCTTCCTTTGGAGCCAATCAATTGCCACTATGGTCTATTTCTTTAATTAAAAACCTGTTAGACTGTATTGATGACATAGGAGTTGGGCCTCGAGAATAATTTTCTCTAGTGGGCCCAAAGAACCCCAGTCCGACACTGAACATCAATGAACAGTTTACATATAAATATTCATGGATGCCACTGTCTGCAACAGCTGAGGCCGATACAATAAAAAAACTGAAACCTCGGACGATATCCACCTTTTTTGGCATCCGTGGTATAATGGTAGCCTATCTGCCCAATTACAGTGTGTGCGAGGAGCTTTCCTGACTCATACGTTAAACATTCACTAGAAAGACCCTTACTGCCTGTATTAAAGCCCAGAGCTACATTTACAATTCTGCAAGCTTCAGAGCTGAAAGCTCCCAGCATTTTTTGGCGACTCAGTATCTTCAGAAAGCCCGCTATAGTGATTTTTTTTGTCTCGTAGAAAAGTAAAGGTAAAAGCCTCCATAGAGTGTATGTTCAGTAATTGACAATTTAATGTTAGTTTCCATACGACTGACACGGGGCCCTTCAACACTGGGGTCCTCAGGCAATAAATAAAAATTCTGCGTCTTCCAATGTATTCAGTTTGACTTACAGAATTCAGAAGTATACTAGGTAGAATAAGTAGTTTGTTGAAACATACTGGGTAATAAAGTATATATTATTACATACCTAATTTACAGTGAGTGACGGGGGAGTGGTAAGTGTCTGCTGGGTGACTTTAGGTCATATTCATAATTCCTTTCTTAACAGAAAGTAAAAATATGATGTTCTGGAAAACAGAATAGTAAATCTCTATAACCCAACCAGAATAGTAATATCTGTAACTTACAAAATTATACGAGACGTTTGTTTTTCAGTCTACGCCTAAAGGGGTTTTCTGGAAGTACAATATTTGTGACCTGTTCTCAGGATAGGTCATCATATCAGTGGGGGTCAGACCCCCAGCACCCCCATCGAGGGCGGAAGATCTTGGACAAGTGCTGCTGTCTCCTCACAAAGTACCAAGCACTATGCCATATGTTGTATATGGCTGTGCTTGGTATTCGCTTGAATGGGACTGAGCTGCACCTTGGCCAAGTGACTGATGGACATGATGTCGCTAGTAGGGATGAGCTAACTTGTGTTTTCAAGTTCAGCTTACAAGGTTCGGGTTATCTAAGAATTCCATTATGAATTCCGCTACCACAGACCATAGGTTATGGTCCGTGGTACCAGAATCCATAACGTAGTTTTTAGATAACCCGAACCTTGTACACTGAACTTGAAAACACAAGTTCACTACTCTAAGAAAAGGTCTCTTCAAACAGCTCATCAGCCTGACGATAGGTCATCAGTATTTTACTCCCAGAAAACCCCTTTAATGTAGACATTACAAACCCAATTATAGTAATCATTTATTTACAGGTAAAAGTAACACTATGACTAACCCTGTAAGATAAGTTAAAGCATGCTCCGTTCTCCTGGTTATGTGACTATTCTTTATTTTTGGAACTAATTGGTGTCTTGCTTTCTGGCAGTGATGGAGACTCAGATGCAGACTCTGAACTTGATGAACGAGTGGATGGAGTGAAGTCATGGCTGTCCAAAAACAAAAATTCTTCCAAAGCCTACTCAGATGATGGTAGTTTAAAGAGCTCTAGGTTAGTATTTATTATTATAATAATAATAATAATAATAATAATAATAATATTTTAACATGAAATAGTTCAATTTACATGTCTTTTTCATATTTATCGTAAAATGTTATTTATAAACCTGGATGTCAACTTAAAGGCGTCAGCTCTTCCTGATTCTGATTGGTGAAGAAACTTTGGATGTGCCGCCTGAACACTGAATTGAGCATAAGGAACTGTGTATTGTAGAGCACATTCATGAATTTATACTGCAAGAACTCTACTTGCCCACTGACTAACCTTCTTTGAGCACCTTTTAAATGCCCTTAGTTTTTTTTTTTTACTGTCTCATGATAGTGTCATATCGTGAGCAGCTTTTTATTCTCAGTTATGTAGATCCCAGTGGAGGAACCCCCACACATCGTAAGGTGGTGGCATATTCTAGCTATATTTATGAGAGAAGGGCTGTCCTTGCCGCTGATTTGACTGCTTTCTAAATATACTCTCTATAGGGAGAAAGCTGTCAAGCAGTGGCAGGGTTGTCGTCTGGGCATGAACATCCAGGACTCCACTGGTTATGCACATCATTGAAAAAACTCCAGTGCAGGCTCGCAATGCAGCTGATAAACACTGGTTTTCTTGCAGTAATATTCACAAAATCACTGAGTGTGCCTGAATTCTAGGTCTCTGTCTCTACTTTATGCTACCCTCAGATAAGCTACAGTAGCACAAACCTGTTGACAGATTCTCTTTAGAGGGGTTGTCCAGGCATACTGGCCCACTGGCCTACAGTTTGCCCAAAGGTTCTGTACTAATAAATACCTGTGTACAGTTTTTGCTGGGCATCAGTTTGTTACCTCAGCCCTCAACTATATATTTCTATGCATCTGTATATTTTCTTAGTTGCAAATACTAAACATCTTGGTCAGACAGAGAATTCTGTTTATTCTTTCCATCTCTGCATTGTGGCAAAGCACTGCAGTGGTAATTGTATATTTCACTTGTGAAGCAGGCGATAAACACAGAAGACGTCTTCAAGAAGCATGTTTATTTCGGTTTGTATCCCTCTGCTGAGGGTCATCAGCAAATAGTGTGCGTCATTAGGCACAAAACCAATCACAATTTATAACTTGGGGTACTCTCTAGCCAGCTCGAATCACTATACACATTAGTCATTTCCAAGCAATTAGCAACGGGCCACAGCATCGAAGCTCAAGCAACATTGTCCCCAAACTCATTTTTCTTGGCGCATGAAATTAAGAATGGGCAGAGATTATGATCTCTTAATTTCATTATCTGGCCAAATAAATAATCTAATCATGGAGCCACGTTAATGACCTGAGTCCCTTTCTTGTGTTCACCTCACACCCATTTGCCCTGGTAAAATATTTGTTCTGTAGAACAGGTTGAGGTGTTCTTCGGTTATTTAATTAGAAGATTTTTGTTCCTGTAATCTATCACTTGAGTAATGTCACACATGAATGCCACGTGTGTCGGCAGATGTTATGCAAAAAGATTGCCAGGTTTTGCATTTTCTTTAAGGAATATACGGTACAGATCCTTTGTCCTGTCTACTTTCATTGTATTATTTTATTCTCTTTTTGCTTCCTGCTCATGTTCTGTGCATATTTTCTCCTTTCACCTTTTTTCTTTTACTTTTTAACTGATTCTGTCTTCTTCTTTGCTTTCTATGCCATTTTATCATACATCAAACTTCTGCACATTCACACAACTAAAGACTTAGCCAGAGCACAGAATTGAAGGAGGGAAAAGAAGGAAAAGAACTAAAGCCTGTCAAACAAGGCAAAGACGTGGATGAAAGGCCAGTGTCTGTAATGAGCTCTCTCAGCTATAGAAAAAGGGCAAACATTAAGGACTCTATAGGTGGTAAAGGTGATGAGGATTCTTTATTTTCCACTTTGAAAGATAGATCTGAGTCTCCAGATAGGTCATTCCGTAAAGTTCAGAAGGATCCTTCAGGAAGTGCACTTGATGATACACTGTCTGTTACTTCTTGGAGAAAATCTCAAGGTAGTGAAGACCTGGATGATAGGTCATCATTGGTGTCTCAGGCATTTACAGAAGCATCTAGTCGAGCCAGAAAGGGACTTGACAAGAGGTGGTCCATAGCAAGCCCCGAGTTTGATAAAGTGTCTGTAGTTTCCAGTCGCCTCTCTAATAGGCGCGGTCTAGAAGATGAAGATGAAACCAAATCATCACTGAGCTTTGGCATTACTAGTCCACCTAGTCTAAGACGTAGCACTTCCAAATTAGATGAATCCCGCAATGACTTGTCAGCTGTAAGTCCTTCACTCAGCAGGCGCTCAGAATTCAGAAGTCCAACGCTAGCCAACCGCTCCGACACTCGTTTGTCTATGGCCAGAAGCACACTAGATGATTTTGATGACTCTGTTAGCATTGGGTTTAGTGATACTCGGTCGTTGTATAGTCAGCACTCCTCTGGACGTAGTTTTTCAGTACCTCCACAGGCTAGAACCCCAGGTGCAGAAGATATTGAACTAGAAAGTAGAGATCTACAGCCTGTTTCACACCGCAACTACTTAGATCCAGACCTCGAGGCTGCAATCAATGAGGTTCTAAGCTACAAGCCTATAAAGTTCAAGAGGAAAAGTCTTGATCCTGATTCAGATGATGATGACACAAAAAGTGTAAGAAGTATGAAGAGCTTACATGCAGAGAAAGGAGAGTCCTCTTTAGGACTCAAGAGGTCAGCGTCTGCTTTAGACTTCTCCAGGGCCTCTAGCAGACGAAGTAGAACTCGGAAGAGTAGTTCTGATTCCAGCTCTGAAGAGGAACGCAAAAAGAAGAGTTCTAAAAAACATTCTAAGAAGTCCAAAAAGAAATCTAAAAAGAAGCGATCCGAGTCCTCTTCCTCTTCATCATCTTCAGAATCCGATTCCTCCTCAGGCTCTACAGTATCTTACCGTAGTGGAGGTAGTGTGAAAAAGGGGCCGAAAAGTAAAGACTATGAAAATGAAGAAGAGCCTCAGGGGGACAAGAAAGATGGGAAAAATGGCAAAAAGACTAAAAAGGAAGATAAGAAAAGGAAGAAACAAGTTGACAGTCTGATGATGAAATATTTATACCGGCCAGAAAGTGATTAAGACAGTAGGTGTTTGCCTGTGAGTGACCCTACAATAGCATGCCCTGCACGGAGTGGAATACTAACTATAATGTGTGGTGTTTTGAGGACTAACACCTCTCGTACCCATAGTATTATGATATATTGTTCAAAGGTGGAATATTCTCAATATGTGGTTGGCAGGACTTAACATACATTGTAAGCTGGTGATTTACTAGTTGGTTGGGACCCTTGTTGAATGGTAGAGAGTACATTTTAGAACATGTGTATATATACCAGTGTCTTTATTGGTCCAAATTTTGAGACAAATAGTCGTACAAAATAAACGTGTAGTACATGTATATGGAATGTATGAATACCTCCTCTAGGTCAGCTATAGTCTGCAAGTACAGTACATATGACAGGTCATAGTTTTAAATTTCCTACTAAGGGAAAACCTATGTAGTCAGTGGAATTCCAGGCTGACTGACAATTTGCCCTAAAAGGTTGGCTATAAGACACAGCACCATTTATCCAGCTTTGTCCATCCACTGCACAAAGAAAGCTGTGTTCTTGTGGTTGTAGAATTTATCAGTATGTGATGTTGCCGGTGAAACACTTGTCATGACCAAAATCAACTTTAACACCATGAAAGATTTTAACAGTGCTGCCATAGAAATATCCTTAGAAAATATTTTAAGAGTTGATTAGGGTGAATGTGCATATTGTGCCAGGCCTGGAAATCAATGCACATGAGTTATAAGGTCTTAAAGGCTGTTCTGTTAATCTGTGCAGTTACTACACCCCCATGAGCGACCTTAATTCTTCCAGCGCTGAAATAGAGACTTTTTCAGCAAATACTTCTCTATTCATATGATATGCAAATACTTCTCTATTCATATTTGTTGAAAATACCACTTTTGCTAAGCATTGTATAGCTCTTTCTGTCAAGCAAGCTAGTGAGCGAACAGACTGAAAATTAATCGGCACAGCAGGAAGTTTGCAGTTCTTGTCGCCTGTTTTATTATCCATGGTCTCAATGCGGCAATCTAGCACTTCACAGAGTAATAACCCTTTACATTCTGAAAGTAAGGACTTGGCCATTTCTGCATATATGCATATTTTGGAGGTAGAGGTGGCAGCAAACAGTTGTAAATGCATTTTTATGCATAGTATACTATACTGCAACCCAGTCTGTCTTCTTGATGGTTGTGTCTGCACATTGTTTTTACTTTAAAATAAGCATCTGGAAAGAGGGAACTATGAATTTTGCTTACATATTTCATAGAATATATTCTAGACCAATGTGAGAGGGCTGTGGCAAATTTCTGAAGCGTATCTCCACCTGCTGCACATATTATTTTTATAATCTATCCTTGCGGAGTTGGAGCTCAATTCTCTTTTATTGAAAGCTCTTGGGTAGCCATATGATAAGATTATAGCTACTTGCCTAAACCTTTAGAGGAAGCTTAGGAGTAGGAGCGGTATGCGCTAAGCTTCAGAGCTCCACCTAGTGGTTGTTGCAGGCACCCAGTGATTTATCATTAAGGGCTCATTCAGACGGTCGAATGCTGTCCGCAAAAATGCGGATCCGTTTTTTGGCGGACAGTTCAGCATGTCCGCAAAAAAACGGATTGCATTCCATTTTTTTGCTGATCCATAGACTTCAATAGGGCTACGTCCTGATTTTCACTAAGCAGACTAGATGGGCCAAATGGTTCTTATCTGCCGACACATTCTATGTTTCTATGTAAGTATAGGACAGGTTTGATTTTATTTTTTTGCTGAGCCGTGCAATGGAAGAAAAGTGCCCCATAGAAGTGAATGGGACAGCATCTAATCCGCAAAAAAACGGATCCGCTTTTTTGCGGACAGCATACGGCCATCTGAATGAGCCCTAAAAGGGGAATTCCAGGAGTAAACTTTAATTTGCTAGTCAACTCCTAGTCCACCAAATAACACCTTTCTGAAGTACGTAGATTAAAAAATTGTCCTGTTTTGAGCTCTCACAGACGGTCACATGACTCTGGCAGCACTGTTGAGATCTGGCTGTGTAACATAACTTCAACCAGTCACAGAGCCTTCTAATCACTACCCTGCTGATAGGATGTCAGCAATGGTGTGATTTTTTTTCTGAGAGCTGTATTGTGGTGTTAGGAAAGCACATGTGTGTGGGCGGCACACAGCAGCTGGATCCTCGCATGCATAGAGGGCAAGGATGCAAGGAGATGACTGGCACCTGAGAACAGGGAACAAAAGTGATAAGAAGCATGAGACTTGATCACATAATAGTGTAGTACATGACAACAAACAGCGTGTGACAGGGATGCAGATACAAGCAGAAAAGTATGGACATGCTTGTTATTATGTACAAATGCTATTTCTGAGGGAGGTGAGGGGGGTTCCATGAACTCAGGAAAACCACTTTAGGCTACATGTGAAAGTGCCATTCACACAGCTAGAAAAACAGTTAACCTTTTGTGACAGAACGGCTCACTATTTTTAATAAAGACCAATTGAAAATATAATTTTTAGTTAAAAATGAGTATAATGCAATAATTTAAAAAAAATGACCCCTAAAGGTGCACATAGCCTTTAAGGTCTGTCTGTTTTAATTGATTTTGAACTGTGCATAAAAGAAGAAACAGAGTTCCAACATGAATTTTATTAACTATAAACAGGATTATGGACACATTTAACCACCTCAGCCCCCATAGCTTAAACACCCTGAAAGACCAGGCCACTTTTTACACTTCTGACCTACCCTACTTTCAGCGTTTATTGCTCGGTCATGCAACTTACCACCCAAATGAATTTTACCTCCTTTTCTTCTCACTAATAGAGCTTTCATTTGGTGGTATTTCATTGCTGCTGACATTTTTACATTTTTTGTTATTAATCGAAATTTAACGATTTTTTTGCAAAAAAATGAAATTTTTCACTTTCAGTTGTAAAATTTTGCAAAAAAAAACGACATCCATATATAAATTTTGCTCTAAATTTATTGTTCTACATGTCTTTGATAAAAAAAAAAATGTTTGGGTAAAAAAAAAAATGGTTTGGGTAAAAGTTATAGCGTTTACAAACTATGGTACAAAAATGTAAATTTCCGCTTTTTGAAGCAGCTCTGACTTTCTGAGCACCTGTCATGTTTCCTGAGGTTCTACAATGGCCAGACAGTACAAACACCCCACAAATGACCCCATTTCGGAAAGTACACACCCTAAGGTATTTGCTGATGGGCATAGTGAGTTCATAGAACTTTTTATTTTTTGTCACAAGTTAGCGGAAAATGATGATTTTTTATTTTTTTCCTTACAAAGTCTCATATTCCACTAACATGTGACAAAAAATAAAAACTTCCATGAACTCATTATGCCCATCAGCGAATACCTTGGGGTGTCTTCTTTCCAAAATGGGGTCACTTGTGGGGTAGTTATACTGCCCTGGCATTCTAGGGGCCCAAATGTGTGGTAAGGAGTTTGAAATCAAATTCTGTAAAAAATGGTCGGTGAAATCCGAAAGGTGCTCTTTGGAATGTGGGCCCCTTTGCCCACCTAGGCTGCAAAAAAGTGTCACACATCTGGTATCTCCGTATTCAGGAGAAGTTGGGGAATGTGTTTTGGGGTGTCATTTTACATATACCCATGCTGGGTGAGAGAAATATCTTGGCAAAAGACAACTTTGTATAAAAAAATGGGAAAAGTTGTCTTTTGCCAAGATATTTCTCTCACACAGCATGGGTATATGTAAAATGACACTGCAAAACACATTCCCCAACTTCTCCTGAATACGGAGATACCAGATGTGTGACACTTTTTTGCAGCCTAGGTGGGCAAAGGGGCCCACATTCCAAAGAGCACCTTTCGGATTTCACCGACCATTTTTTACAGAATTTGATTTCAAACTCCTTACCACACATTTGGGCCCCTAGAATGCCAGGGCAGTATAACTACCCCACAAGTGACCCCATTTTGGAAAGAAGACACCCCAAGGTATTCGATGATGGGCATAGTGAGTTCATGGAAGTTTTTATTTTTTGTCACAAGTTAGTGGAATATGAGACTTTGTAAGAAAAAACTAAATAAAAAAAAATCATAATTTCCACTAACTTGTGACAAAAAATAAAAGATTCTAGGAACTCGCCATGCCCCTCACGGAATACCTTGGGGTGTCTTCTTTCCAAAATGGGGTCACTTGTGGGGTAGTTATACTGCCCTGGCAATCTAGGGGCCCAATTGTGTGGTAAGGAGTTTGAAATCAAATTCTGTAAAAAATGGCCGGTGAAATCCGAAAGGTGCTCTTTGGAATGTGGGCCCCTTTGCCCACCTAGGCTGCAAAAAAGTGTCACACATGTGGTATCTCCGTATTCAGGAGAAGTTGGGGAATGTGTTTTGGGGTGTCATTTTACATATACCCATGCTGGGTGAGAGAAATATCTTGGCAAAAGACAACTTTTCCCATTTTTTTTATACAAAGTTGTCTTTTGCCAAGATATTTCTCTCACCCAGCATGGGTATATGTAAAATGACACCCCAAAACACATTCCCCAACTTCTCCTGAATACGGAGATACCACATGTGTGACACTTTTTTGCAGCCTAGGTGGGCAAAGGGGCCCAAATTTCTTTTAGGAGGGCATTTTTAGACATTTGGATACCAGACTTCTTCTCACGCTTTGGGGCCCCTAAAATGCCAGGGCAGTATAAATACCCCACATGTGACCCCATTTTGGAAAGAAGACACCCCAAGGTATTCAATGAGGGGCATGGCGAGTTCATAGAAAAAAAAAAATTTTGGCACAAGTTAGCGGAAATTGATTTTTTTGATTTTTTTTTCTCACAAAGTCTCCCTTTCCGCTAACTTGGGACAAAAATGTCAATCTTTCATGGACTCAATATGCCCCTCAGCGAATACCTTGGGGTGTCTTCTTTCCAAAATGGTGTTATTTGTGGGGTGTTTGTACTGCCCTGGCATTTGAGGGTCTCCGCAATCATTACATGTATGCCCAGCATTAGGAGTTTCTGCTATTCTCCTTATATTGAGCATACGGGTAATGAGATTTTTTTTTTCCGTTCAGCCTCTGGGCTGGAAGAAAAAAATGAACGGCACAGATTTCTTCATTCGCATCGATCAATGTGGATGAAAAAATCTCTGCCAAAAAAAGAAAAAGGAGGGGAAAGGCGTCTGCCAGGACATTGGAGCTCCGCCCAACATCCATACCAACTTAGTTCGTATGCCCTGGCAAACCAGATTTCTCCATTCACATCAATCGATGTGGATGAATAAATCTTTGCCGGGATTTTTTTTTTTATATATACAAAGTGTTTGCCAAAGTATATGAACACCGCCACCTCCTCAGCTCATATGCCTCGGCAAACGTATCTTTTACTGCAGAGGAGAAATCTCGTCTTGCAGCGCCGCATACACCGACTTGCGTGTAATCTCACAGCAGCGCAATGCTTCTGTCAGAATGCACATCAGTGCTGCAGCTAGTCGATCGGTTGGTCCACCTGGAAGTAAAAAAAACAAAAGAAAAAACCAGGCCGCAACGCAATAAATTTATTAACTTTTGAACAGAACATATAAACTTTTTTTAACTGAACGATAACTTTTTTACTTACCGGTATTTTTTTTTTTGTTTAGTTTTTTTTTACCTTTATAGAACAAAACTCTCCTTCCCCATGGGACAATGTGCAAAGTGCAAATCGCCCAAAGATGTGGCGAAGTACGTTATGCACTTTATCCCTGGTGAAAGGAGAGGTTTGCAGCAGCTGTGAGTAAAAGGGCCCTAATAGCCCTGTGTGCCTGTCCTGTGAGATGCAATCCCTATGCTAGGTGTACCTGTGTGTGGTACTTCCGGAAACACTCTCCAAAGCATAGGGCAGGGTGGTCAGGACAGTCAGGACAGAAATAGCGGGTGTCACGCCTTATTCCACTCCTGCTACAGACACGACATCTTTTTCGGGGTGACGGTTGGGTTGAGGTACCAGGAACGACACTGGGGAAATGTCGCTCGTGTAGACGGCTAACTACACTGGTGGATGGGGCCACGGAACCTTCTGGATACAGGAGGTTCTCGATGATCTCTTCCTGGAATTTGAGGAAGGATCCTGTTCTCCCAGCCTTACTGTAGAGAACAAAACTATTGTACAGTGCCAATTGAATTAAATATACAGACACCTTCTTATACCAGCGTCTGGTGCGTCGGGAAACTAAATACGGAGACAACATCTGGTCATTGAAGTCCACCCCTCCCATGAGCAAATTATTGTCGTGGACTGAGAGGGGCTTTTCAATGACACAGGTTGCTCGCTCAATTTGTATTGTCGTGTCTGCGTGAATGGAGGAGAGCATGTAAACGTCACGCTTGTCTCTCCATTTCACCGCGAGCAGTTCTTCGTTACACAAGGCAGCCCTCTCCCCCCTTGCAAGATGGGTGGTAACGAGCCGTTGGGGGAAGCCCACGCGACTAGTTCGCGCGGTGCCACAGGCGCAAATCTGTTCTAGAAACAAATGCCTAAAGAGGGCCACACTTGTGTAGAAATTGTCCACATAAAGATGGTACCCCTTGCCAAATAAGGGTGACACCAAGTCCCAGACTGTCTTCCCACTGCTCCCCAGGTAGTCAGGGCAACCGACCGGCTCCAGGGTCTGATCTTTTCCCTCATAGATCCGAAATTTGTGGGTATAGCCTGTGGCCCTTTCACAGAGCTTATACAATTTGACCCCATACCGGGCACCCTTGCTTGGGATGTATTGTTTGAAGCCAAGGCGCCCGGTAAAATGTATTAGGGACTCGTCTATGCAGATGTTTTGTTTGGGGGTATACAAATCTGCAAATTTCTGGTTGAAGTGGTCTATGAGGGGCCGAATTTTGTGGAGCCGGTCAAAAGCTGGGTGGCCTCTGGGACGGGAGGTGGTGTTGTCGCTAAAATGCAGGAAACGGAGGATGGCCTCAAATCGTGCCCTGGACATAGCAGCAGAGAACATGGGCATGTGATGAATCGGGTTCGTGGACCAATATGACCGCAATTCATGCTTTTTAGTTAGACCCATGTTGAGGAGAAGGCCCAGAAAAATTTTAATTTCGGAAACTTGGACTGGTTTCCACCGGAAAGGCTGGGCATAATAGCTTCCCGGGTTGGCGGATATAAATTGTGTGGCATACCGGTTTGTCTCTGCCACGACTAAGTCCAAGAGCTCCGCAGTCAAGAACAGCTCAAAAAATCCCAGGGCCGAACCGATATGAGCCGTCTCAACCCGAACTCCAGACTGGGCGGTGAAAGGGGGAACTAATGGTGCGGCTGAAGTTGGTGACTGCCAATCAGGGTTTGCCAGCACCTCAGGGATTCTAGGGGCTCTACGGGCCTGTCTTTGCGGTGGCTGCGACGGGGTAACTATTGCACGTGCCACCGTACCAGCTTCAACTGCCCTTCTGGTCCTCGCCACGTCACCATGTTGTACGGCAGTGCTGGTACTATGTCCAGGGAGGGCTGCGCTGCTGGTGTATGCCTCACCACGTGATCCGGCAGCGCCAGCCCCACTCTGCTGCTCTTGAAGCGGATCCTGCATAACCTGTGGTCTAGCGACACGGGGCCTGGTACGCCTGGTGCTATCAGGGACCTCCACCTCCTCGTCCGAACTTTGGGTCAGAGAGCCACTGCTTTCTACAGGTTCATATTCTGACCCGCTAGATTCGTCAGATAAGGGGTTCCCATTCCTCATCCGACTGGGTCAGAATCCTGTAGGCCTCTTCAGAAGAATACCCCCTGTTTGACATTTTGGACTACTAAATTTAGGGGTATTCCCTGAGACTACCCAAGAAAAAAAGCAAGCCTGTCTTACAAAGGGGAGGCTAGCGAAGTCCCGGAGGCCGCTGCGGTTGATAAAAAATATCAAAACAGATTTTTTTTTTATCGCCGCAGTGCTTGTAAAGTGAATGTGCAGTGATCAAAAAATACATATTTTTTTGTCACTGCGGTGGGGCGGGCGTGGGTGAACGCACGTGTGGGCGACCGATCTTACTACTAACTTCTTGGCAGTCAGGAGGCCGGGCGGGCGGGTGCTCGCAGCGTAGCTCACTACGTCACGCGCTTGCTCCGCCCACTTTATGAATGAAGCAGGCGGCGCAGGTGCATGATGTAGTGAGTCACGCTGCGAGCGCCCGTCCTGCCTGCTACGAAGTTAGTAGTAAGTAGTACAAGCGCTGGATTTCAGATGATTTGAATACTTTAACAATACCCACAAGTTAGATATGATTATACTACAGTGAGCAGGGCCCGGTGTAGTAGAATAGAGTGACTGCACCGGGCCCCTCTGCCATTGCAGTCTCTCCTCCCTCCCGCTGATACACACGCCGGCCCCCATTCACTACACAGGGACACTGTTATGGGGGATCTGTGGATGACACATTAGATAAGATGCTATATATGTGTCATCCGAAGATACCCCCATAACAGTGCAATCCACAGATGCCCCCACAATGATCCCCTATAACAGTGCCATCCACAGATGCCCCCATAACAGTGCCATCCACAGACAACCATTAGTTCAAAACCCACCAAAGCACACCTTTTGGTTCAAAATATTTTTTTTATTTTTTTCCTCCTCAAAAACCTACGTGTCTCATGGGCCGGTGCATCTTGTAGGGCGAAAAATACGGTACCTAATGTTTAAAAGGGAGAGCAGCTAAATGATGCAAATAGAATTTTATACTACCACAGATGATAAAAAGCAGAACCTCTGAAGTATGACTATGCTTTTTCTTGTGCAGTGATGTATAGAGCTATATATGGTGGAAGATATGAGGGGCAAATATGTACAAGTATGTATGCCTTATGTTCTACCTTTTCAAAACCTCTTAAAATCCAACTGTATGTATTCCTTTCTTCAACTGATTTTTTTTCCATGACTGATCAGATGCTGTGCTTGCCCATATGATTACATGGGGCGATGCTTGATCACTGTAATCTCCAGCTCTTTCAGTTTCTTTAGCTGAAAAACGACTGTACACGATATAAAGGCGGTTAACATCCAAATAGATTTTCTAAATTAAGGATTTTGATAGCGGATAGACTTTTAAGGCATTATAGATTATGGTAATCCATCTTGATTCCTTTCACTTATGTAAACTTTCATCCAGTATCGCAGATAACCTGCCCACTACTGTAAGATGTTGGGGCAGATTTGTTGGAGTGACTAAAGAATCTGATTCCAAAATACACATCATGGCCCGGCTTTACTAATGTGTTTTCTGCTAGATTTTGTCTAAAAAGTGCCGCAAATAGAAGCAGCATGGGTTGGCTTACTTGAAAAAGGGGTGGGGTTTAGCAGGAAGGGGAAAGACCTAAGATGAAAAGTTTTTCACCAAATTTGTGCTATAATTCTGTCATAAAATTCTGTCTCAAAAGTTGTTATACAGTTAGACAAAAGTGTGTGTCCCTGCACACATTTATCATCCAGCCTGAGCCACTGTGATAAATCTGTAGCCAATATTAGGTTTAGTAAATCTGCCTCAGTGTTTCTTAAAGGAGTTGTCCCATGTAAAATATTCTCCATTTTCCAAACCGGCACCTTTATCTGAATACTTTTGTACTTGTATTTAATAAAAAATTCAGTGAAGCCACTGAGCTATTCATTAAAATGGATCTGTATAGCACCACCTGCTGTTTGTACATTTCCTCATGTCTCTGTCCACCTTGCTGATGTGGTCGCACATGCTCAGTTCTACCCTACAACTGTTACCAAACATATCTATTGTGACAGGTGCAGGACATGCCCCCCTTAACTGCCAGATTGAAATAAATCTTGCACTACCAAGAATGGGGGGAGCTCTGGATCCATGTGAGGTACACGACTGGTTCTAGCTTTGATAGAAATCATCATTTTTTACATTAAAGGAGTTGTCCACTCTTTTTTTAAGTGATGACCTATCCTTAGGATAGGCCATTACTAGCTGATCGGCAGGGATCTGACACCCTGCACCCGCAGCAATCAGGTTTTCTGTGTAGCTCTGTCACGAAACTACATAGCACGGTTAACATTAAAGTGGACATCGCTGGCAACTGCAGCACTGCTCTCATTGAAGTGAATGGGATCAGTACTGCAACGATGAGCGCTATCCACTACAGTGTTGACAGTGCTGTGTAGTTCTGGCCACAGAGCTACACAGAGATGCTGATCAGTGCAGGGTGTTGGGCCCCCGCCGATCAGATAGTGATGGCCTATCCTGAGGGTCCATCACTTAATTAAGGCCGGACAACCCCTTTAAGCAGAATAAAAGCTACAGGATATGAAAATCAATATGGTGGCCAGGAAATAAGGTCTAATAAGTTGCACTCCATTATCTTTCATGCATTGGCAATATTGATAATGGGTGAAGTAAAAAGTCCCATGTGTTGAAGTCTCCATGGAGCGTAGTTGAGAAAAGATTGCTCTGAACTGTTCCTTTTAAGCCTTTGCCCTTGAGTGGATGTAAATATCTCCATAAATTTTAGCAGCAAAACTATTTATATCCAATATAAACATTTGCCAAATTGCTAAAGAGCCGCTAATTTATAAGCAATGAATATCAATTAATATATTATAAAGGTCGACATTTCATTAGTAAACTTAACATACCTTAATTATATATCTTAATTACAAGTGAAAGGAGCCAAATTGTGTCTACCTGCTCATGGCAATGCATATAAAATCCAGTCCTTCTTACAGAGAAAAATGCTTTCCCTATAACTGGAGCTTTGTGGATAGTTTACTGCAAATCTTGGAGGACTTCCGCTAGTCATTTCTGTGCCCTACGTAATGTGTAATTGGCAGAAACTTTCTTCAGTCCGTGCCTTTCGATCACCTTATTTTACGCCAAAATTGTGGCGCAAGTCTGGTTCACAACATCTCATCTTTTGGCCACAGAACCTTTCCAGTTAAGCCCCTTCCTGGTAAGAAAAGGAGCAAATGTATGGAGGGACGTTAAAATAAGCAAAACAATAAAGTTTTATTCAATGCATAACGTAGAAAAACGTGTAGAGGTGACTAACCTAAAAATAGTCGTGTTGGGCCAAAAACCGGTCCAGTAATAATCAAAAGGGTGCGCAGAAATGTGGTCACAATGCCCACCCAGTGTGTAGTGTGGGGGAACACTGTGAACACCCTATACTTGATACGGACCCGGATAATAATGTATACAAATCCCACCGCTACTAGTGATTGGATGTAATCATCCAAAGAGCAGAGTAATGCCACTGCACTAGCTAAATGCTGGTGGGATAAGTACTAAACGGAATGGTATAACCACTGGGATTAACAGGTGTACTCAGAGAGATGTCATGTCTCACAAAGAGGAGCCCAGTGGGATAACATTCGCAGCATTATCAAACTGTCCAGTACAAAGTCAGTCACTGGGCAGTTATGGTCAGCAAGAGGAATGGCTGTGCACTGTACCGTCCCTCAGACACTGACACTCGTGCGGTGCACAACAATAACAGGTGATTGCTGGTCTGGCTGTTGTACCACCAGCAACCAGCAGTCCCTAGTAACACTTAGCTACGGCTCAACGCGTTTCTGTGCACATGTCTCGTGCACTTCATCAGGAGCCAAAGTAGCAGTACACCTGAATCTGCCTAAGCCGAAACCCTAGTGTGGGAGAAGGCGTGCTGCATTCATATTCTTTTAATCTGCCTAGCTCAAAACCCTAGTGTGGGAGACGGCGTGCTGCATCAACAAACATAGCCCCGGCACTGTGATGGCCGCGATGCAGCCAGCACAACGCCGTGAATTAAAGGGCAGACACCATACCCCCATGAGCATGCCTCCCATCACCAGCCAATCCGGCTCGAGAAACACTCATACTGAGCCGGTAAGCTGACGAATGGGAGGGACTGAGATGCACTCAGGGGAAAGCGCACTAGCGCTACATAGTAACATCTTAAAGGGGAATAAATAAGCTGCATCTAGAAGAAATCGGTAACTGTAACAAAAGAGCAACTAGGGCGCCCCCAGATAGGCTATATTACAGGAAAAGTATGCAAAAATAAACAAATAGAAGTGGCAGCTGTAATATATATATCGGGCATATCATGTGGGATAGTGCCGATTGACACAGGCCAGAAATATTATGAAACCATAGCTGAAAGGTTGACTAGCAAAACTGACAACTCCAAATTATATAATGGCCCATAATGAAATAAGGACCATTGAAATATGCCAGCTCCCCAGATGGTAATAACCCCTTGTCAAAAGTATAAAAATACAAGAAAAGGATGATACTAAGGGAAGCAAGGGAGCAACACAATAATGATCATGGCGCGAAGAACATCAAACCAAGCGAGGGGGCGAGGTCAAGTGATGACCAAATCATAAGAATGGCAAATAGGATATGGCATCATTCAGACCATTAGGTTTAATGGTCCCTAGTCTAAAGATCCACTGTGCCTCCTTCTGCAGGAGAAGACTGTCAATGTCCCCCCCCCCCCCTCCTCCTCTCGGTGACCTTTTAATCAGATCAATGCCCTGGAATTTGACCAACGCTGTATTGCCATTGTGACATTCAACTACACGGCGAGCAATCGGTGTATCATTGGATTTATTAATGTCAGAAACATGCTCACCTATGCGCCGTCTTAGCTCCCGTATGGATTTGCCAACGTATTTTAAGCCACATCTACACGTCATCAAGTAGACCACGCCGGTCGACTTGCAATTCACAAACTATCTTATAAAGAAAGTTTTGTCAGACAGTTTGCCAGTAAAGGATTTTTTCTTATCGATATAGCAACAGAACTTGCAGGTCACGCAGGTTATGACTCCAACGATAAGTGATCGCTGGTTTAGGAGGGATCAAGTGACCAATGTCTTGGTCTGATCTAAGAATATGCCAATATTCTGACAGTACATGACGTACTTGATCATGTGCACTGTCATAGGTGCCGATGATTCTCACACTCTCCTCTCCTTGTGGATTTTTCTTTGGGGATAATAGTGAGTCTCTGTTCAAGCTTAAGGAGTGTTGATATGGTTGTTTCAATAAGCTTGGAGGATATCCTCGATGTAAGAATCTATCCTGTAGTTCATCGGCAGCCTTCCTAAAATCTGCTAATTGGGAGCAATTTCTTCTGGCTCTTAAATATTGCCCTTTGGGGATACCCCTTTTAAGAGCCTTTGGATGACCACTTTCCCATCTAAGTAAATTTGTTGCTGTTGGTTTCCTAAAGATATTAGTTATAATGTAACCAGAGGCATTCAAAATGATAGTCAGATCAAGAAATGAAATGTGACTGTCACAAATTTCCGAGGTGAAGAATAGGCCCAACTGGTTATTATTAAGGACTGCAACAAAATCATGGAAGAGAGTGGTACTGCCCCCTACAGAATCAGCACATCATCAATGTACCTAATCCATAGGGGGATAGCTGAAGTAAATTGTTCCATGTCATCAGAGAAAACCAATTCCCTCTCCCACCAGCCCAGGAAGAGATTCACAAAAGTGGGGGCACAAGAACTGCCCATTGCGAGTCCCCTGAGCTGGTGGAAGATCCTGCCATCAAATAAGAACACATTGTGTGTCAAGATGAATTCAAGCAACTCCATAACAAAAGCATTATGACCCGCCAGATGCTCACCCCTCTGTTGTAGGAATGAGAGGACCGCTCTACAGCCCAGATGGTGAGGAATGGAGCTGTAGAGGGCCTTGACATCGAGACTAGCCAGATGGGTACCTTTGTCACAGTGGATACCATTTAATCGTGCTAGCACATCCATGGTATCTCTAGCATAGGACGGCAGACTAATGACAAAGGGTCTCAAAATGGTATCCACATAGGTGCTAATATTCGCAGTTAGACTCCCGGTACCAGACACAATAGGCCTGCTTTTCAGGGGGTCATAGCCTTTGTGGATTTTAGGTAGGCTGTAAAACGTAGCCAGAACAGGATATTCAGGGAGCAGAAAAGCTAATTCGGCCTTGTCAATGAGTTTATTGGTCAGGGCCCTGGTTAAGATAACCCGTAGTTCATGTCTGAACCCCAGAGTGGGATCTGCAGGGAGTTTTCTGTATGTAGACTCATCACCCAGAATGCGACGACACATACTTTGATATTTCTCATGTCCTAGCACAACAATATTACCCCCTTTGTCGGATGGTTTAATAACCAGTTCACTGTCCTGTTGTAGCCCTTTTAAAGCTTCCCTTTCAGCCCGTCCTAGATTCTCAGCACCACCCCGATACATTTTTAATTGACTGAGCTTGTTGGTCACTATCGACACAAATATGTCAATGGGGGTATTATCATTTAAAGGGGGCATCTTTTTGGAGGGAAGGCGCATAGTCGTGAACGGACCCTCACCAGGTTTACGCAGTCCTTCAGAATACAGATCTGCCAAAAGTTAAGCCCTGTCCCCTTTTTGAACAGGTTGGAGAACATTGTAGACACACCAGTTGTGCCAATTTGCACCACTTTTTAGACTGCTTCTAAATTAGTATATCGGACACTGTTTTTTAACAAGTCTGTGCGTTTGACTGGAAGAACCTAGACACAGATTAGGGACAGGTCACACAGGAAAAAAAAATGGATCCTGCATGCAGTACTTTTCATCTAAAAAAAACTGATATCAGACGGAAATGACTCAAACGGATGCCAAATATGATGCACAATATCAGTTTTGTTTTGTTTTTGTAGGATTCATTTTTTGGGTTGCTCTCCTTTAGTTGCCATAACTGATCATCTGAAAAGCAATATTTGTACTTTTAAATGAACTGTATACAGTTTCAAGAAAAAGTATGTGAACCTTTTGGAATGATATGGATTTCTGCACAAATTGGTCATAAAATGTGATCTGATCTTCATCCAAGTCACAACAATAGACAATCACAGTCTGCTTAAACTAATAACACACACAGAATTAAATGTTACCATGTTTTTATTGAACACACCATGTAAACATTCACAGAGCAGATGGAAAAAGTATGTGAACCCCTAGACTAATGACATCTCCAAGAGCTAATTGGATTGAGGTGTCAGCCAACTGGAGTCCAATCAATGAGAATAGATTGGAGGTGTTGGTTACAGCTGCCCTGCCCTATAAAAAACACACACCAGTTCTGGGTTTGCTTTTCACAAGAAGCATTGCCTGATGTGAATGATGCCTCACACAAAAGAGCTCTCAGAAAACCTACGATTAAAAATTGTTGACTTGCATAAAGCTGGAAAGGGTTATAAAAGTATGTTTCTGTTTCTAAAAGTATGTTTCTAAATGGAGAAAGTTCAGCACTACTGCTACTCTCTCTAGGAGTGGCCGTGCTGTAAAGATGACTGCAAGACTGCTCAATGAGGTGAAGAAGAATCCTAGAGTGTCAGCTAAAAACTTACAAAAGTCTTTGGCATATGCTAACATCCCTGTTAGCGAATCTACGATACGTAAAACACTAAACAAGAATGGATTTCATGGGAGGATACCACAGATGAAGCCACTGCTGTCCAAGAAAAACCATTGCTGCACGTTTACAGTTTGCACAAGAGCACCTGGATGTTCCATAGCAGTACTGGCAAAATATTCTGTGGACAGATGAAACCATAGTTGAGTTGTTTGGAAGAAACACACAACACTATGTGTGGAGAAAAAGAGGCACAGCACACCAACATCAAAACCTCATCCCAAATGTGAAGTATGGTGGTGGGGGCATCATGGTTTGGGGCTGCTTTGCTGCATCAGGGCCTGGACGGATTGCTATCATCGAAGGAAAAATGAATTCCCAAGTTTATCAAGACATTTTGCAGGAGAACTTAAGGCCATCTGTCCACCAAATGAAGCTCAACAGAAGATGGGTGTTGCAACAGGACAGCGACCCAAAGCATAGAAGTAAATCAACAACAGAATGGCTTAAACAGAAGAAAATACGCCTTCTGGAGTGGCCCAGTCAGAGTCCTGACCTCAACCCAATTGAGATGCTGTGGCATGACCTCAAGAAAGCGATTCACACCAGACATCCCAAGAATATTACTGAACTGAAAGAGGAATGGTCAAGAATTACTCCTGACCGGTGTGCACGTCTGATCTGCAACTACAGGAAACGTTTGGTTGAAGATATTGCTGCCAAAAGAGGTTCAACCAGTTATTAAATCCAAGGGTTCACATACTTTTTCCACCTGCACTGTGAATGTTTACATGGTGTGTTCAATAAAAACATGGTAACATTTAATTCTTTGTGTTATTAGTTTAAGCAGACTGTGATTGTCTATTGTTGTGACTTAGATGAAGATCAGATCACATTTTATGACCAATTTGTGTAGAAATCCATATCATTCCAAAGGGTTCACATACTTATTCTTGCAACTGTATATAGCGAAAAAGTGTTATTTTGCTATTGTGTGTCCATTAGATAATCTGTATAGGAATATGTGAAAACAATTGTCTAAAACATTGAGATTCAGTCTTTGCTGTTTTGAGTGAGCTTAAATGGAATGTCTATATTTAATTTTAGTCTTGTGTATAAAAGAGAAATTGTTTATTTTAAAGGGAACCTGTCACGTTAACTATGGTGTCTGATCTGCAGGCGGCAGGTTTTAGAGCACAAGGAGTAGATTGATATATAGTTTGTGGGCAAAGATTCAGTAAAACTTGTAATTTATTCAGTTATATACGAGCTCATTCTGGGCTTTAAAGTCCAGGAGGCGATCCTATCTGATTGACAGCGTTCCCTCTGACTGTGTATACAGAGACAGCTGTCAATCACTGATAGGACCGCCTCCTTGATTTCAAAGCCCAGAATAAGCAGGAATTTAAATAAATGAAACTTTTACCACAAAAATATCAATTTGCTCAGCACCTCCTGCTCTATAACCTGCTTTAAAGGGTTTCTCTGGGAATTAATAAAATAAAAAAAACGTAAATATTACTTTATTTTATAAATATATTACCAAATACCTTTTATTATTTATAATGGCTCATTTTCTCTAGGGAGCAATCATTAGGAGAAATAAAATGGCCGCCACCCTATTAGTGCACACAAAACCTGTTCTAATCACACAGCAGGACAAGTTACTTCACAACACTGAGCTAAAGAGCTGCCTCATCCTCCTCTATGCTCTGCTTGTGAGGGATTATGATTAGGGATGAGCAAATCGACTTTGATGCTTCATTCAAAGTCGATTTGCATAAAACGTTGTTGTAATGCTGTACAGAGCGGGAGCTCCGAACAGTATTAGAATGTATTGGCTCAGATGAGCCGAAGTTATTACTTTGCAAAGTCCCACGAGACTTTGTGTAATAACTTTGTGAATTAATTATTACTGTAAAAAACCTTGATACCGAACTCTGGTTTAGTTCCAAGTGGTATTTTCATTTTCTTAATTCCCGGAGAATCCCTTTTTAAGCTGTAGCTTTTAATTTTTAAAAGCTTCCCTGGTGGTGACAATGTTTGAGACACACAGGGGGAAATTTATCATTCCCCTACACCAGTTTTCTGGCACATAAAACTAGAAAACCTCATATTTGCGACATTTTAAACACCAATGCGACTAAATCGAGGCACAAGTGCAGTGTCTATGCTGCCCTTGCCACCTTCCTGAAGAGGGGCCCAGTGGACACTGCACATTTATCTTTTTTTAAGCCAGTTTTTTGGTCTACAAGAAGAGCTTCCATGGATTTTAGTTTAGGCACATGGACTGCCAGAGGATGCACCTAGTTTCTGACGAGTTGTGCATAAAGCGGCTGTCTATGATAAATTCCCCCTTCAGTTTCATTTATTGACAGTACAGCAGGATCATCATGTTTTATGGCACCTTCAATAAATGGGTGATTCTGTACAGTAAAGTGTCCATCAACTAATAGTCTCCAGGAATAGTACGAAGTACAGCCCCCTCGGCCAGGGATTGGCAGAAGAGATTCATATTCAAAGCTTTAAAGCTTTAGCTGTGTGCATAGTGTTGCTGCCGTTCCTTTTGTAGCCCTTTAGAAGTAAATAAAGCTGTCATAATGAGTCTTGTGCAGATTCTGTCCCAGGCTATGCAGCAAAGCTGAAGAGCGAGCGTAGTGCCTGTGCCCCTGTGGTCTGCATAAAGACTGTAATATTAATGTTGTAGATACATGAAGAATGAATAAATGAAAATAATAAAGATTTTATGACAAAACCATGATTTAGATAACCTGGCTTTTCCTGCTGATATGTTCCCCTTTAAATGACTAAACCTTCTGTGAACCAAAACATCTCAATTAACCTATCAAGTTTTCATGCTACAGGTCTTTGCTCCGCAGCATGTCATATTGTACATTTTCTTAGCCTGTGGACGTTAATTATGACACAGATAACATGCACTTTGTTGCTCTCCACCTGCGAGCGGAACGACATGGCTGCCAGGCTATGCATGTTCATTTATTTGTTTAGTTAGGAGAATCCTCGCAGGGCAGGCAGCAAATTCCCTGACAGATCCTTTATTTTTCAATCTCCCTCCGCTCATTGATCTGGATTAATACTCTGGCGTGCTTGCAATTTGCACAACTTCAACACAATTTGTTTATACCTGGAGGGCACATTTTGGAGCCGAGTAAAGATTCATAGGGGTAGAAAATCAGGAATACAAGAAGGGAGGGGACTTGGGCGCAGATATAAGCAATTACTAAATGTAGCTTCCAGCTTTTGGATTAGAACCTTTTCCTGCAGATTTACATTGCCGGTGATGGAAACATTACATGTCAAGTATTTATTGTATGCCTATCTTTTATGGTGTGTATGTGAGGCTGCAGAAGCTAAAACCCAGTGGATGGGAATAAGACTGCACATTGCCATGGTTAATGTATTAATTAGTGGAAGAAGGTAGTTTGCATCTGTTAGATGGATTAATGTCCACAGCCGCATGATGATTGAATGGTAGCGATCAGTACTTAATGATGCCGTTTCTCCTTCCACATTGTGCAGTTTCATGGGATCTGCAGAACTCTTTAATAAATGGTGATTGTGGTATTCATTAGAATTAATGTGTCACATTGGAGCTTTAACAATTCGCATGCCAGTGCACAGGAAGCCTAGAATACAGTGAAGAATGGTCATTTACAAACATGAAGACTGAAGCAACATATAGAATATTTTCCAATCTTCATTTAATAGATTGCAGATAAGTGAACACCCTTGAACACATAACATTGGAAGCATTGCATGCAAGAAAGAAAGGCATAAAGGTTGGAAGCCATATGTGCCCATGTTGCAGACTGCGAAACGCGGGTCCACAAATCAGTGGCACTGGCCGTGTGAACTCTGCATCAAGGTGCGGACCCATGGACTTTAATGGGTCTATGATTCGCAAGATGTGGCAAAAGATAGGATATGTCTTATCTTTTGTGGTGCCAAAGCACAGACCCACAAGCATGTGTGCAATGTGTCCTATAACTCTCATCGTGATGCGGAGTGTAAGCAGCCTGTGCTCCTGTTTTGCGTATCCGCGGTTTGCGGTCCACATCATGGCACAGCCGTCCCATACAGCCAATGTGGCTGCTGTTCGTGTTTTCACAAAGAAGTTTAAATCTCACCGTAGCAGATGCATAGCCAACCATGCAATGACAGTTTTGCAGCAGAGGCTTCACGCATCATATGATTGCAGAGGCAACAGTGCCACCAAATCTGCTGACCAGCTCTCCTGCCGTGGACTTTACATTTCTGGTGTGAGATGGAACGCGAGCAACATTGCAGGCTCTTTTATACTTGTCCCTAAGGCTGGGTTTACATGTTCCAGAACATATTTCAGAAACGTACAAAACTGTGCAGTCAAAAACCACATCACAAAACTGCTGCAAGCGCATGTGGTTTTGACACGTTAATTGGCCGCGTGGCTCACTACTAAAACGTTTAAAGTACTGTAATCACAGCCTAAAGAAGGTAGGACATATAAGGCTGGATATACATGCTCCAGCTGCTGCATGCACCCAAAGCCCAACCTACCTGCGGTGGCTAATGGCAGCAAAATTTTGAGGGTGAGACCTTAGCTGCCGCAAGTTGGCTCAGTGGTTAGCACCGGGGCATTGCAGTGATGGGTTTCTAGAGTCAAGTCCTACCAAGGAATTGACCTTGACCTACAATCTCCCCACATATTATCGACAATACGGTTTGGGGACATTTTATTGACAGTTTGTATGTTTTCCCTATATGCGTGATGGTTTCTGCCCACGCTTTACTGGGGATTCTAGTTTATATTAGAAGTACTTTTCCCTATGTGAAGACATTATTTTTTGTATACAGCTGTGATACTTGCTAGTTTTTTTTTCTATTTTTATTGGAAACTAGAAATAAAGAAAACCACATTAACCAATAGTTGTCACAATTTGTAGGGTTTGGTTTATTTTATGTAAATTCAATATAAATATTTAGCAATTTTACTCAATGTCCTTTAAAAAAATAAAATCCTTATTTAAGGGCACAATCCAGCGTATGCGCAGTGAAGAGTGTCCTCGGCTTCATTTGCGCATGCACTGGATGCTGCTGGAGCTGGCTTGTAATGCCAGGACTGTGTGACTACTGAGAGTAGAATCCTCCTCAAGACAGGTAGCACACTGCTTTATAACTTTATTTTTTCCTTTATACTTCAGAGAATTACATCCTTAGAAAGCTTTTACTATCTTTTAATACAGTGTGTCGACGGTATAGGGGTGGTTTATTTGATGAGGGGTTGTCTTTAATACATGTTCTGCATGTAGCTGTAACTGTACATTAATCCTCACAGCTGACCAGACTGCAGTTGTCATGTATGACGCCTGGGAAGTGACAATCACTAGATTTGATATATTTTGTGTGTGCAAGATAAGTCACTGCCCTCTCAGATATCTAAAATGAATTCATGTCAGTGTAGACATATGACCATGTCTTTTTTTTTTTTTATTTCAGCCCTCCAACCTATAGGAAACCTTTAAGCTATGACAGAGGGGATGATGAGCAGGACAACTTTGAAAGCACAATCCGATCGAAATATTCCTCACGGAGCTACCTGAGCGACAGCGACACAGAAACCAAATCTTCCGAACCCTTGTCCTAAGCATGACGAGGGTGAGAACAGTGCCACCTATAGGAATGGGAGAATGTTGCCATTTTCCACAGACTGAGAAATGCGGTTTCGATACATGTCCTTGGAACTGTGTGTGTTGGCTTTCAGCCCGAGAAGAATGACGTGCACCTCCAATACATCTCAAGACACCCCCATTCTTGTCCACCACCTGGCAACCTTAGTGCATGGGCTCATTTCTGCATTTAAAGTTGCAGGGTGCTTTCATTGGATTGTCTTTTGCTTTACTTGTTGATGGTTTGGTGGAAATGGAGGAGAGAATCGGATAAATTATTATTTTCATGTACTGTTTTCTGCATCTTTTTTCACCCCTTGGTGGATAAGTGGATTTTTCGATGGCTGGAATTCCTCATTGTCCAGTGGTCTCTGCTCTCCGTGTATATGTAACTATTAGGAGAGTATGCAGTCCTGGATGCTCATATGGGGGCTCCCAGCTGAATGGTGCCTTTTTCTGTCCTCCTTTAGTATTGGAAATCACATTGCAATGCTTCCCAAACCCCTCAGAGTGATCACCCTGTATCTTTAGACTTACATATGTTTATTATGTATATACAGTTGCTATCCTGGTTGAAGAGAAAAGAGAGCAGGTATAATGTTAGTGATCACTCGGGCTGGCTCTGCTGGGGGTAGTGGTCGATGAGAATTTGGACAATGAACAGAGGCATGCTGCAATATGTAGGTATATGTAGGTATCTAACATTGATGGACATCCTCTAAGCCAAGATTAACAAGATGTAATACACGGTATATCTTAAGCACTGTGCTTGCCGGGGGCAGACACAAAGTGATTACTACCATTTTAGCCAAAACAAATTGTACATTGATGTAAAATTCTCTATTGCCAATCTGCAATCAAAAGATGAAACCTGCAAGTCCTGCAGCATGAACAGTTATCATTGGCTGAATGTCGCTTAACATTTTCTGCAATGTAACAGTATTCAGGATGAAATCTTAGTTATCATTTTTATTAATCTCCTGCATGTGCTGGAGCCTTAGGTTTAACTCCACCAAAAACCTGTCAATGCAGGAGCATTTAAGCACAGTCTTCCACTACTCCAGGTAACTTGTAGTGTCAGGAGTCTAAGAAGCTAAGATTAAGTGCTGTTTGCAGGACACTTGCAATTAAAAGGGTTGTCCAAGTTAAATAAAAAATCATGACCAAAAAAAAGTCATGCTCCTTCTTTTCTCCACTGCTGCTTCCTGTACCATGCTTCAGTCCTGCACACTGACGTCATCTTCCTGGCTGCAGTTGTGCCACCCGTGTACACCAGGTCACATGGGCGGACTTGGAACTTAAAGTGGCCCCATGTTTTCCAAATTGACAGATGGTGGGCCAACACAATTAAAATGGACTGCAAAACTATAGTGCAGCAAAAACTACTGCCTGGCATCTTTACCACATTATTCAACTGTATCAGTATTCTGAGGACAGTGATACAGTTGAGTTCAGGAAGACACCTGCTGTCGTTGGCCAGGGGCATAAGTACCCGATGCTTATAGCATTAATTAATGCTTCTAGGAGCAATGGGGGCATGCCGTTATACCTAAAGGCTCTGCTCTCTCTGCAACTGTTGTGCCCTCCCCACTTTATTTGACAGGACCAGGCTTGATGACATTTTCACTTCCTGGTAGAGGGAGTGGCACTTGCAGAGAGAGCAGTGTCTAGGTGTAACGGCAATACCCCATTAATCCTAGAAGCTCATTTGCCTATAATAAAACATCAATTTTCCCGGCAATGCGGGCACATATGGGACCAACACAGATGCCTTCAGCTGCCAAGCGCACATGTAACAGGTCAGCCAGTTTCATAGATACAAATCTGCTGACAGATGCCCTTTAATATATTCTTCTGAGGTTTTAAAGGGAACCTGTAACCATAAAAACCATGAAAATGCAATGTAAGCTGCAGGCAGCATGTTATAGAGCAGGAGGAGCTGAGCAGATTGTAGGTAGATTCAGTATAATTTGTTTTTCATTCATTTAGGATCCCTGCTCTTTCTGGGCCTTAAAGTCAAAGAGGTGGTCCTATCAGTGATTGACAGCTATCTCTGTACACACAGTCATAGAGGAAAGGCTGTCAATCACTGATAGGACCAACTCCTCAAAGCCCAGAAAGAGCAGGAATTTAAATGAGTGAAATACAAGTACCAGCATACTGCCTGCTTTTATACACTGACAGTGGAGCAGATTTACTAATCCTGTTCTGACACTATTGTTGACACCTCCTTTTGGTTGGCTTACCTTTGGTGCATCATAAGCTATGTCCTATTGCCATTAAACCTGTCCCCTTTTCTTATAAGTTCCATGTAGACATACCCTAAAAATTCAGATTCACACTAAAGCCAGGTAAATTCCTTAGGCCTGCTTATCCAGGACTATAGTTTAGAAGGAAAGCAAAAGTTGTGTTAAAGTAAGGGCTAATGCACATGACCGTTGCCTGTTTTGTGGACCCGAAAAACACAGATACCGGCCGTGTGCATTCTGCATTTTGCGGAACAGAACATCCAGCCCCTAATAGAACAGTACTATCCTTATCCGTAATGTGGACAATAATAGGACATGTTCTATATTTTTGCGGATGCCACGAATGGACATACAGATGCGGACAGCACATGGGTGTGCTGTCTGCATCTTTTGCTGCCCCCTTGAAGTGAACGGGTCCGCATCCGACCCGCAAAACATGCAGATTGGATGTGGACAAAAATACGTTCATGTGCATGAGCTCTCCTATGTGCAGACAGTAGCTTAGATCTCAGCTTCCTAGATACCTGTATGGCTTGGGGATGGAGGATTGTTCTCCGCTGCAATCAGATTTTAATTTCCAAGTTTTGAGCAGTGTTGGCTTTTAACAAAATACATGAAAATGCAGCCTGTCTAAAAGTAGCACCTAGTGACATCACTGAGGCATGGGTTGCTTCTTGTTTAGGTGTAAAGTATCCTTTAAAGAGGACCTGTCACCTTCCCTGACGAGTGTTTTAGTAACTACCTGCATCCCCCATGTAACTACAATTCTGGAGGATTTTTATATAGCTCTATGTGGTGTCATTCCTCTATTATTCTTAATATAAGTTTATGAATGAATTACCATATGTCTGCAATAAACCCAGACACTATCAGTGTCAGTACTAATTTTAAAAGGGGCAGACTGTGCGGGGACACACCCCCACTAGTAAAACCCCGATACAATTTCCTTAATAAACTTCTAGTAGGAAGAACTGAGGAAAAGGACAACATACAGTAGTTATAAAAAGATGCTCAAGAATTGCTATTGCATGGGAAAAGTAGTTACTAATACATGTCCGCAGAGGTCCTCTTTAAGGGCTCATGCACATGAGCGTGCGTGCCCCGTGCCCATATTGCAGACCGCAAACAGTGGGTCTAAAATATACTGCCATCAGCCGTGTGATTTTGAACCATTGACTTGAATGGATCTGCAATCCTCAAGATGCGGAGTGGAGGCACGGATTGGAATCACTACGAAGCACTTCCGTGGGATTTCGGTCCTTGCCTCCGCACTGTAAAAAAATAAAACATGTCCGCAAACGGCATGCACATGGACGGGGCCTATGCATTGGGGGCACACACGCTTGTGTGCAAGATCCATAAGCATGATGAGGCATTTATATAATTCTAAATAACCCTTTGTAGACTGGCATACATTAAAAAAAGTTTGCCTTGAATTTAATTTTTTTTTTTTATTACCACTTATTTCCATTACAGTAAACAGTGCAATAAAAAGTACAATGTTGCTTGAAGAAAAAAATCCTCAGTTGTCATTGTAATATGTGATTCCTCTTGCTCAAATATTAAATGGGCCTTTATTTCTGGTATGTAATATTTTCTAGATCAGAATTGTTCAATACAGATATTTTGGTGAGACTTTTTTTTACGTTATAAAATATATATATATATGTATATATATATACACACACACATTTGTTCTTTTGCGCCCTCAACAGGCTAAGGTAGGAATAATCTTTACAATGCAGGTTTTGCAAAAAAAGGCCTAGTCCTTAGAAAACCACAATCTGAGCTGTATATGTCCCTGGTGGATGGTCTATCTCACATGAAGTTGAGGTAGGAAAGGGGTTATATATATCCATACTATGGATGTGCTTGAGCTTTTTTATCAATTGTGTGGAGTTAAATAAAAAATGAAACCAGCCTGGGTCTGTATAGTTTACTTTTACATGTGAAATATAATGAGAATAATAACAGTACCACTGTCAGAATTATTCAGAATCTGTAGTCATCAATACCAGGGGCGTAGCTAAAAGGGGAGCAGTCGCTACCAGGCCCAGGAGCCTGAGGGGGCCCAAAGACCTTTGTGGTGCATAAGAAGACACCAGTAATATAGAAAGTGCATGCTGGTCAAGTTACACCTCTGGCTCAAGGGAAGGGGGTTAAATCAAGAATTTGGCATGGGCTTCCTGCCCCTGGCCACAAAGCACTGAGGGAAGGGGGGCCCCAAGCGGAACTCTTGCACCAGGGTCCATGAGCCATTAGCTACGCCCCTGTATGTATTCTTTTTACCTCCCAACATTTCGATCCCCATTCACAGGACATTTTAAGCCCTAGCCCTGATCAGCCCAGGAACCTACATACACTACTAGTTAGGGATATTTGGCTTGTGGGTGAAATTTGATGAATCTAAAATGCACTCTAACCTTCACAGGCGAACTTAATGCGACCTTCTCTAAACTTTTGAATGCACATGTCCAACTGTTCACTGTTACAGTACTTTTTGCACAACTTGCTGTTCTCTAGCAAAGAGCTTAATGGCAAAATTCACAACAGGTGTTTGGTCCATGAATCACCCAATACATTTCCTGGTTCAATTAGAATTGGTACTTAAACAGTCCTCCTCATCATGCTGTTCACATTTTGACATCATGAGACCAAGACGACACCTAACAATTAAGAAACAGTACCTCACCTCAAAGCTTCAAGCAGGATGTTCTCAGATGAAAGTGGCCACTGAGCTTAGTGTCAGAGTGTCATCAACAGGTTGCTACAGAGAGACTGGAAGAGTCACAGAAAGGCATATAAGTGGATGTCCTTTGGCCACATCCCACACTGATGGCCGCTTCATTATGAACAATCCCTGCGAAACCAGATGATGAATGCCACACAACTCCAGGCACATTTAAGAGAGGTGAGAGGTACCCAGGTGTTGCCTCAGACAATTCAAAACTGTTTAAATCAGCATGGTCTGCCTGCTAGACGACCTGCAAGGGTACCTGACCACAGGCGTCTCAGTCTTGCATGGACCAGGGAGCATCTACGCTGGACGAGGGACCAATGGGCCTCAGTGCTGTTCACTGATTAAAGTCAATTAACGCTGAGCAGAAGTGATGGCTGCCAACGATGTTGGAGACATCAAGGTGAGAGTTATGTGTCAGCCACTATTGTCACCAGACGAGCCTTTGGTGGTGGTGATGTTACAGTGTGGGCAGGTGTGTCTAGTCAATACAGAACTGCCTTACACTTTGTGAATGGTACAATGACAAGCCCATATAACTTGAATAACATATCTAATCCAGTCATTGTGCCTCTGCATGAACATCACAGGCCTAATTTCATGTTCATGGATGACAATGCGCCAGCTCATTGAGGTCTCCTCACTAGGGAACGGCTGCTGGAGACTGGGGTACCTCATATAGAGTGGCCTGCGCATTTTCCAAACCTGAATCCCATTGAAAACCTATGGGATCAGCTGGGTCGCTGTGTAGAGGCTCGTAACTCTGTACCCCAGAACCTCAATGACCTGAGAGCTGCCCTTCAAAAAGAGAGGGATGCTATGCAGCAGACAATGAGTCAACTTGTGAACAGCATGAGATGTCTTTGTAATTGATGCTCAAGGCCACATGACAAGTTTTTGAGACACAGAATTTTTTTTCATGGTATACCCACCACTGTTGTTGACTTTTCTTTCAATAAATTGTTTGAGATGAGGGAATCGCCATTGCATGCTTCTACTTACTGTACATGCCCTTCTTTCATGGTATAATATCACTGTTGTGTGAACTTTTTACATTTTCCATAAATTTCACGCGAAAGCCAAATATCCCTTTTTTGTGAGTAGTGTAAGGGTACTTTCACACTTGCGGCAGGACGGATCCGCATGTACGACATTTTAGTCCGGCGGCTTTCGCCGTGCTGCGCCGGAGCTCCGCCCCCGTCCCCATTATAGTCAATGGGGACGGAGCGGCGGCACGGCGAAATAGCGGCAGGACGGATCAGACATGGTGAACAGCATGTCGGATCCGTCCTGCCACAAGTGTGAAAGTACCCTTAGACCTCCACATAATAAAAGCCGATATTTGAGGCACATTACCATGAGCGTTGCCTCTTTGCAGTGTGTTTTATTGGACAGTTGAGGAGGTATGTTATGTACACAGTGGGTTCACTTTTAGACTTTTGCTGCCGTTTTTACTGCACCTACAGTAGATATTTTTGTGGTAAAAACACCAGCTCCAGATGTTGGCTCCAGGTTTAAAGGAAATCTGAAACACAGGACACACAAACATTTTTGTGCTACTGGTGTTTTTTTTAATTAGGTTGTATTTTTGTCTTGCCATGCGCCGTTTTTTTTTTTTTTTACACAGACGTTTTGACCACCTGTTATAAATGCTAGTGGTCAAGCTCACTGCAATAAACGCAGGTGGCAAAAAAAACACATGCATTTAAGGCAAAATTAATGTTTAAAGGGGTTAGCCTGGAAATAATATTGAAGACCCATCCTCTAGTCCATGTGACGTCACCATACAGCCGTCACATAGGGCTGAGCTGCAATAGCAAGCACAGCCGCTACACTATGCACGGTGCTGTGTTTGGAGGATTTCCTGGATAACCACTTTAACGACCTGTAATGTCCTTAAAGGGGTTATCCATGATCCTTAAAGTACTATAGACTACATAATCCAGTGCTTATTGAATCTTCATAGGTACACCCAGCTTCAACAAAGACTTTCTCAACATATAAATACCCCAATTTGGTGTACATGCACACACTGCTTCTTTTTCTAAACCAGATTCAATTACTTAAGCCAGTACTATTTCATGGTCTAATCTTTACAGCAGCTTACACCATTATAGAAGTTAACCCATAATTAATAAAATAAAAAAAATGAAGATCAGACATTATATAGTACATGACTATATCTTTCTAACACAGCTACAACCTGCCTTGTACCTCACATGGACCCAGAGATCTCCCCATTCATTGTTCCAGTTGCTTTGCTGGATTTTTTTTTTAAGATGAGGCTCAAGGGGAGTGCCCTTTCAGCTGCAGCTCTCTGTCATAGTTCAAGGGTTGTGTATGTTATCAGGGGGAATGTCCTTTCTGATGCAGCCCTCTTCTTGTCAGTGTCACAGCTTCTAACAGTAGATAGGCATGGTAGGAGTTGATGGATGGAACTCAGCAAGTGCGTCCACCTTGGCGATGTTACTGAGGTGGACAGAAAAATAACAAACAGGTGGCACTATAAAGATACAGTTCATTGAATAACTCATTGGCTGTACAAAATTTTAATTACAATTGCAAACCTATTCAGAGCCAGATGCTAGTTTGAAAAATGTAGAATATTTTCAAGGGACAAGCTCTTCTCTTTTTTTGCTATTATTATTATTATTATTATTTTGGTTTGTTGGTGTTTTTCCCTACGTTTTTGTTTGACAGTTATGAAATGTGCTACAGACAAATCATTTGTGTTATGCTGTCTTCTGCAGTGTGCTTGTCGCGAACCAGCGGGTGTAAACCAACTGTGCCATGTGACCTACCCCCTCTAAGGAACCCTTTATTCTTCACAGTACCCCAGATGGTGGGGATAGACTTTCCCAAGGAGAACACCAGGTTGCTACCTCTTGAGGCGAATTGGCACATGAAGTACCTGATCCAGACGGACCAGGGTGTACTAGAGCATGGTACCAGAGGTACAGTCGTAATCAACAGGCCAAGTCGTAACCAGGAGCGACAGTGCAGGACCAAAGGATGAGACAAAGTCAAACAAGCAATGGGTCAGGGCAGGGAGCTCAGGTATGGGTCAGCAAGAGGAGAGACGATACAGGGCAGATAAGGATCAAACAGGAAGTGAAATCCCAAATGCAAGCACGGGTCAGGAATGCAGGTACAAACAACAGCGAACTTTGACGCTCAGGCACCTGGGAAGAGGGCAGGACCATATTTAGGTGCAGGATGGTGGGGATTGGTCACAGGTCACATGTGCAAAACCTTTAAATCATAGGAAGTGACGCGCATCGGCCCTTAACGATGTGATAGAGGGAACAGGCTGGATTACATACTGGAAGGAAACAATGCGGCGGATTCCAGGAAGGACGACACCTGCAAAGACAGACCCTAGGACTGTGGCAGTGAATGGGAAGACACCAGCAGCAGATCAGCGCAGCTAACTGCCCCGTAATGCAGATGGATATGGACAGTGATGGAGGTGGCTAGGGAGGACAGTGCTCACCCAAACATGGAGCCCAGGACCGCGATGGTGAGTAGGGGAACATCAGCGATCAGCAACTGCCGTTACAGTGCTCTAAGAAATGCATTTCTCCTGCTGTTTCTGTATAGGAGTTGAAAATGCCTGTTTAAAACATTATAGTAATAAAATAAGCGAAAACAAAAGCACAAAAAAAAAATGGAGAAAAACAAGAACATACTTATCGTATGCTGTAGCAGCAACTTTCCTGTCTAAACCCACTTGTGATGTCTGCAGCACAGATGTGATATCGCACTTGTGATTTCACGGCACCTTACCTTGAAGGATCACAGTTGTAATCCCACAGTACCTCACTACTTGTGATGTTACAACAGTGTACCTCCGTAAAATACCTGACTTTAATTACATTTGTGATGTCATGGTTGCATACTTTTTCTTTGTAGTTTATATTGGAGGCGTGGTGATCTCCTTTGAGTCATGCACACCTGACCAGTCAATCTGTCCTGGAGGCTGGTTTTAAAGTCAGTATAAAACTGAGTCTGCTTATATAGAACCTACCAGTAGCCATTTGGCTCCAGGAGAAGTATATGGTGGGCTCAGCATGCATGTTGGTACTTGCATCCCTGGATCTGATGAAAGCTGTAATGGCACCGGACGGGGTTAAAAGCAGAGTGTGCTTGGCTTGCATGCTGACCTGCATTCCCTGGACTTTGTGTGGCTGTCATGGCCCATAAACAGGTAGGAACTAGGGTTAGGGACCACTCAAATGAGACGACCTTGACGCGGTGAGTGGCTTATTACGCTTTGGCCAAAATGTACACCAATGTCTCATCCAGCATGGAGGCAGGGCAGAGTGCTGGATGTAGTGTGCGATCACATTTACTTTTATACCTGGTTGCAAACTCTATTTTCTCCTGTCTTTGAAGACTTAGCTAATTAACCTCATCGCACCATACCTCTCTGAAACCCCATGGGAACTCGCCGCAGATTACTAGTTTGAAATCCGCCTGGGATGATATAACGGTACAGTTGTAATGTCACTAGCTTACCTGATTGGAATCTACTTGTGATGTTGTAGTGGTACCGTGTAAAACCCACTTGTGATGTCACTGCTGGCAATTTGACTAATATGAAAACAGTATGTCACAGAAGGTCACTTGGTAGAAGCACATTCATCATATCATGGCAAGAGATATGGCTGGTCTCCTGTGCTATTAATGACAGCTTGCTTGGCAGGAACACAGTTGTGGTCTCAAAGCAACTTTGGTTATTTTCACATCTGCGCTAGTCATTTTCATTGTTCTGCTCTGTTAGAGGAGCAGAACAACAAAAATTACTGAAATGTTGAATGCACATAACTGAAACGAATGGAGTCAAACAGAGCCTACTGACTATAATGGGTGTCCGCTTTTATGCGGAAAACAAAAAAAAAAGTCCTGCAAGCAGGACATCTTTGTATGCTCTTTTTGGCAGAAACTGAAATGGAGACCCCAAACTGAGCCTCCAACGAAGATGTGAGCAAGCACTTACCTGTCTAAAAGACACTTGTGATGACACAGTAGATTTCCAGACTGAAACCTAATTGCTGCAGCATACCTGGCAGAAACACTGTTATGATGTCTCAGTAACTTACATGACCAAAGACTACTCATTACAGAAGTGTAGTTAATTAAAACATAGTAACATAGTTTATAAGGCTGAAAAAAGACAGTTTTTTTGTTCCCTTGTCACAGTCCTGGGGATATATAGATGATGGGATAGATCTCTGTACTGACACCTGATATATTTATACATATTAATTAGATCTCCCCTCAGTCATCTTTTTTATAATGTGAATAACCCTAATTTTGATCATCTTTCTGGGGACTGTAGTCCACCCATTCCAGTTATTACATTAGTTGCCCTCCTCTGAACCCTTCCAGCTCTGCTATGTCTGCCTTGTTCACAGGAGCCCAAAACTGTACACAGTACTCCATGTGTGGTCTGACTAGTGATTTGTAAAGTGGTAGGAATATGTTCTCATCATGGGCATCTATGCCCCTTTTGATGCAACCAATTATCTTATTGGCCTTGGCAGCAGCTGCCGGACACTGGTTTCTACTGCTTAGTTTGCTGTTCACTAAAATTCCTAGGTCCTTTTCCATGTCAGTGTTAAGCAGTGGTTTACCATTTAGTATGTATGAGTGACTTGCATTATTCCTTCCTATGTGCATAACTTTACATTTGTCAGTGTTAAATCTCATCTGCCACTTCTCTGCCCAAGCCTCCAATCTATCCAGATCCCTCTGTAGCAGTATACTGTTCTCTTCTGTGTTGCCACTAAACTGTGTAAAGTAATTATCTGCAAAAATGTATATTTTACTGTGCAAGCTTTCTACAAGATCATTAATAAATATATTGAAGAGAATAGGGACCAATACTGACCCCAGAGGTACTCCGCTAGTAACACTGACCCAATCTGAGTGTGTACCGTTAATAACCACCCTTTGTTTTCTATCGCTGAGCCAGTTACTTACCCACATACAGACGTTTTCTCCCAGTCCAAGCATTCTCATTTTACAGTCAGGTCCATAAATATTGGGACATCGACACAATTCTAAGATATTTGGCTCTATACACCACTGCAATAGATTTGAAATGAAACAAGATGTGTTTTAACTGCAGACTGTCAGGTTTAATTTGAGGGTATTTACATCCAAATCAGGTGAACGGTGTAGGAATTACAACAGTTTGCATTTGTGCCTCCCACTTGTTAAGGGACCAAAAGTAATAGGACAGAATAATCATCATTAACCAAACTTTAACTTTTTAATACTTGGTTGAAAATCCGTTGCAGTCAATTACAGCCTGAAGTCTGGAACGCATAGACATCACCAGACGCTGGGTTTCATCCCTGGTGATGCTTTGCCAGGCCTCTACTGCAGCTGTCTTCAGTCCCTGCTTGTTCTTGGGGCATTTTCCCTTCAGTTTTATCTTCAGCAAGTGAAATGCATGCTCAATCAGATTCAGGTCAGGTGATTGACTTGGCCATTTCATAACATTCCACTTCTTTCCCTTAAAAAACTCTTTGGTTGCTTTTGCAGTATGCTTTGAGTCATTGTCCATCTGCACTGTGAAGCGCCGTCCAATGAGTTCTGAAGCATTTGGCTGAATATGAACAGATAATATTGCCCGAAACACTTCAGAATTCATCCTGCTGCTTTTGTCAGCAGTCACATCAATAAATACAAGAGAACCAGTTCCATTGGCAGCCATACATGCCCATGCCATGACACTACCACCACCATGCTTCACTGATGAGGTGGTATGCTTAGGATCATGAGCAGTTCCTTTCCTTCTCCATACTCTTCTCTTCCCATCACTCTGGTACAAGTTGATCTTGGTCTCATCTGTCCATAGGATGTTGTTCCAGAACTGTGAAGGCTTTTTTAGATGTCGTTTGGCAAACTCTAATCTGGCCTTCCTGTTTTTTAGGCTCACCAATGGTTTACATCTTGTGGTGAACACTCTGTATTCACTCTGGTGAAGTCTTCTTTTGATTGTTGACTTTGACACACATACACCTACCTCCTGGAGAGTGTTCTTGATCTGGCCAACTGTTGTGAAGGGTGTTTTCTTCACCAGGGAAAGAATTATTCGGTCATCCACCACAGTTGTTTTCCGTGGTCTTCCGTGTTGCTGAGCTCACCGATGCGTTCCTTCTTTTTAAGAATGTTCCAAACAGTTGTTTTGGCCACACCTAATGTTTTTGCTATCTCTCTGATGGGCTTGTTGTGTTTTTTCAGCCTAATGATGGCTTTCTTCACTGATAGTGACAGCTCTTTGGATCTCATCTTTAGAGTTGACAGCAACAGATTCCAAATGCAAATAGCACACTTGAAATGAACTCTGGACCTTTTATCTGCTCATTGTAATTGGGATAATGAGGGAATAACACACACCTGGCCATGGAACAGCTGAGAAGCCAATTGTCCCATTACTTTTGGTCCCTTAACAAGTGGGAGGCACATATGCAAACTGTTGTAATTCCTACACCGTTCACCTGATTTGGATGTAAATACCCTCAAATTAAAGCTGACAGTCTGCAGTTAGAGCACATCTTGTTCGTATCATTTCAAATCCATTGTGGTGGTGTATAGAGCCAAAAATTTTAGAATTGTGTCGATGTCCCGATATTTATGGACCTGACTGTATATACTAACCTTTTATGTGGCACAGTATCAAATGCTTTGGAGAAGTCCAGATATACGACATCCATTGATTCACCGCTGTCAAGTCTAGAACTTAGCTCCTCACTAGAGATGTCGCGAACAAAAAATTTTCAGTTCACGAATGGCGAACGCGAATTTTTGCAAATGTTCGCGAATGGGCGAAACCGCCATAGATTTCGATAGGCAGGCGAATTTTAAAACCCACAGGGACTCTTTCTGGTCACAATAGTGATGGAAAAGTTGTTTTAAGGGGACTAACACCTGGACTGTCGCATGCCGGAGGGGGATCCATGGCAAAACTCCCATGGAAAATTACATAGTTGACTCAGAGTCTGGTTTTAATCCATAAAGGGCATAAATCACCTAATATTCCTAAATTTTTAGAATAACGTGCTTTAAAACATCAGGTATGATGTTGTATCGATCAGGTAGTGTAGGGGTTACGCCCGCTTCACAGTGACAGACCAAACTCCCCGTTTAACACACCGCAAACAGTCCATTTGCACAACCGCAAACTCCCCATTTGCACAAGGTTGGATACCAAGCTAGCCATGTCCCGTTCCTTGTCCTCACTGATGTCATTGAAGGTCTCTTCCTCCACCCAGTCATGTACAACACCAAGGATCCCCGAAAGGTGACAACAAGCCCGCTGGGACGCCTGCTGTGGTTGGTCTTCCACCTCCTCAAAGCCACCTTCCACCTCTGACTCCTCTTCTTCAGACTCCTCTCTCTGCGTTGCCTCACTCTGCGTTATTATAAGGTGTGTTAAGTAGTACTATTCTTATCAGTTTAATCCCTGTTACGTCCCCTATCAGGGGACGTGTATATGGAATCGATTTTAGGAACCGGGAGATGGAAAAAGATGCTTGGTCGGTCCTCCTATGTCCAATTTGGGGCACTGCGTGTGCAATCTACTGTGCCACCAGATAGGAGCGGTGTGTTAAGTAGTACTATTCTTATCAGTTTAATCCCTGTTACGTCCACTAGTATTATTATTATTATTATTATTATTATTATTATTATTATTATTATTATAATAAGGTGTGTTAAATAGTACTATTCCTATCAGTTTAATCCCTGTTACGTCCCCTATCAGGGGACGTGTATGGAATAGATTTTAGACAACCGCAAAGAGTTGTCAATAGTTGACACACTCATGACATAAATATTGTACCTTTATGCGTCAATCTTGGTGTAGTGATGACTGTGCTCGTGCGCACGTTTGGGAGATTGCAGGCGATGGGGGTTTTTCAAAGCCTATGGTCGTGCTGAGGTAGTTCAGTGACAGTTAAGTGACCCAGAAAACAATGATTCTGCAGTGTGGGCCCATTGTTGGCCTAGTAGGCTTTAATGATCACCTTAGATGATCACAAAGAAAATTAATGTTTTTTCTATGCAAAATTATCCAGCCGATCGCTTTTGGTCTGTTCACAATGAAGCAATGACCTTATTATCTAGGGTGTGCCAACATTGCCATTGCCAACACACTCATAGAGGTGGTCGCTTCATTGTGATACGCAAGCCCCTTCACCACAACAAGGTAACGATCACGAAGGGGAATTGACACATGTATGTGCCTTTTTTTTTGGTTGGTTTTTGAAGCCACAGTGCAGCACCAGAGGCCAGAAAAATTAGGCATGTACACATGCCGGAAAAACAGATATTCTTGCAGCCGCTGCTGTAGCAGCGGCCAGAAAAATTAATGTTTTCCAGGCAGAAAGTGCCCTAAAACATTGCGGCTTGAACCCAAGTTGGTGGCGGATAAGTCACGCAAGTCACCCGGCATTCAGAGATAAAATACAGCAGCGTGTGGACCATTTTTAGCCCAAGGCAGCTCATCTCATCAGGCCTTTTTTAGTCGAATGTATCGCCCACTGTCAGTCCCTTCGGGATCCATCCCTCATTCATCTTAATAAAGGTGAGGTAATCTAGACTTTTTTGACCTAGGCGACTTCTCTTCTCAGTGACAATACCTCCTGCTGCACTGAAGGTCCTTTCTGACAGGACACTTGAAGCGGGGCAGGCCAGAAGTTCTATCGCAAATTGGGATAGCTCAGGCCACAGGTCAAGCCTGCACACCCAGTAGTCAAGGGTTTCATCGCTCCTCAGAGTGTCGATATCTGCAGTTAAAGGGGTTGTCCGGGATCAAACTTATTTTTTTAAAAACATCTTACTCACCTTTAGTAGCCAAGTCTATGTTCCCAAGGTGGTTTGAGGTATCTTTTACACTGGAGCATGGCTCCTACAGTCCTGAACACATTGTTTACATATCTGTTTATCTGTTCCTTCACTTCCTGCTGCACTGCATTGTGGGTCCCAGTGCAGGGCGGCATCTGCTGATTTCTCCTGTCTAACATCATGTCCCTGCACCCGCCCCCTCATACATATTCATGCATCCTGCACAGCCTCCTTCGATCCGCCCCCTCATACATATTCATCCTCCTGGCTTATATTCCTCCCCCATATGTACGCCCATAAACTTCTCCTTCCTCTATCTCTGGCATCTGTCATGTGCTCAGTGTTTGCAGAGCTTAGAGACAATCGGACACCGTCACACTGTAAGGGGCACGCTTCCACATGCATCCATAAACATACCGGACACCGTCACACTGTAAGGGGCACGCTTCCACATGCATCCCTAAACATACCGGACACAGTCGCACTGTAAGGGGCACGCTCCCACATGCATCCATAAACATACTGGACACAGTCGCACTGTAAGGGGCACGCTCCCACATGCATCCATAAACATACCGGACACCGTCACACTGTAAGGGGCACGCTCCCACATGCATCCATAAACATACCGGACACAGTCACACTGTAAGGGGCACGCTTCCACATGCATCCATAAACATACCGAACACAGTCACACTGTAAGGGGCACGCTCCCACATGCATCCATAAACATACCGGACACAGTCACACTGTAAGGGGCACGCTCCCACATGCATCCATAAACATACCGGACACAGTCACACTGTAAGGGGCACGCTCCCACATGCATCCATAAACATACCGGACACAGTCACATTGTAAGGGGCACGCTCCCACATGCATCCATAAACATACCGGACACAGTCACACTGTAAGGGGCACGCTCCCACATGCATCCATAAATATACCGGACACAGTCACACTGTAAGGGGCACGCTCCCACATGCATCCATAAACATACCGGACACCGTCACACTGTAAGGGGCACGCTTCCACATGCATCCATAAACATACCGGACACAGTCACACTGTAAGGCCTCCAGCACACGACCGTTGTGTGCATCCGTGGCCGTTGTGCCGTTTTCCATTTTTTTCCGTGGACCCATTGACTTTCAATGGGTCCGTGGAAAAATCGAAAATGCACCGTTTTGCAGCCGAGCCCGTGATCCGTGTATCCTGTCCGTCAAATAAATATGACCTGTCCTATTTTTTGGACGGACAACGGTTCATGGACCCATTCAAGTCAATGGGTCCGTGAAAGAACACGGATGCACACAAGATTGGCATCCGTGTCCGTGATCCGGGTCCGTAGGTTAGTTTTTATACAGACGGATCCAAAGAGCCGTCTGCATAAAAGCTTTTTCATAGCTGAGTTTTCACTTCGTGAAAACTCAGAACCGACAGTATATTCTAACACAGAGGCGTTCCCATGGTGATGGGGACGCTTCAGGTTAGAATATACTAAAAGAACTGTGTACATGACTGCCCCCTGCTGCCTGGCAGGTGCTGCCAGGCAGCAGGGGGCAGCCCCCCCCTGTAGTTAACACATTGGTGGCCAGTGCGGCCGGCCCCCCCCCTCCCTCCCCTGTAGTTAACTCATTGGTGGCCAGTGGGCCCCCCTCCCCTGTAGTTAACTCCTTGGTGGCCAGTGCGGCCGCCCCCCCCTCCCTCCCCTGTAGTTAACTCATTGGTGGCCAGTGGGCCCCCCCCCTCCCTCCCCTGTAGTTAACTCATTGGTGGCCAGTGGGCCCCCCCCCCTCCCCTGTAGTTAACTCGTTGGTGGCCACTGGGCCTTCTCCCCTCCCTCCCCCTCCTAATTAAAATCTCCCCCCCTATCATTAGTGGCAGCGGAGTGTACACTCCGCTGCCACCAATGATAGGGGGGGAGATTTTAATTAGGAGAGGGAGGGAGGGGAGAAGGCCCACTGGCCACCAACGAGTTAACTACAGGGGAGGGAGGGGGGGCCCACTGGCCACCAACGAGTTAACTACAGGGGAGGGAGGGGGGCAGGCCGCACTGGCCACCAATGAGTTAACTACAGGGGAGGGGGGGGCCCACTGGCCACCAATGAGTTAACTACAGGGAGGGGGGGCCGGCCGCACTGGCCACCAATGAGTTAACTACAGGGGAGGGAGGGGGGGGCGGCCACACTGGCCACCAATGTGTTAACTACAGGGGGGGGGGCTGCCCCCTGCTGCCTGGCAGCACCTGCCAGGCAGCAGGGGGCAGTCATGTACACAGTTCTTTTAGTATATTCTAACCTGAAGCGTCCCCATCACCATGGGAACGCCTCTGTGTTAGAATATACTGTCGGATTTGAGTTTCACGATGTAACTCAAATCCGACTGTATATTCTAACATAGAGGCGTTCCCATGGTGATGGGGACACTTCAAGTTAAAATATACCATCGGATTGGAGAAAACTCTGATCCGATGGTATATTAACTCCTGACTTTACATTGAAAGTCAATGGGGGACGGATCCATTTGAAATTGCACCATATTGTGTCAACGTCAAACGGATCCGTCCCCATTGACTTGCATTGTAATTCAGGACAGATCAGTTTGGCTTCGCACGGCCAGGCGGACACCAAAACGACTTTTTTTTTTCATGTCCGTGGATCCTCCAAAAATCAAGGAAGACCCACGGACGAAAAAAACGATCACGGAAAAACGGAACCCCGTTTGGCGGACCGCAAAAAAATACGGTCGTGTGCATGAGGCCTAAGGGGCACGCTCCCACATGCATCCATAAACATACCGGACACAGTCACACTGTAAGGGGCACGCTCCCACATGCATCCATAAACATACTGGACACAGTCACACTGTAAGGGGCACGCTCCCTTCTATCTATATATTTTTTATTTATTTTTTTTTCTCAAGGTAAACCTTATATACTGACCTGGCAATCAGTTAAAACCGATGTATAAGGCTACTTTCACACTTGGGGCAGGACGGATCTGACAGGCTGTTCACCCTGTCGGATCCGTCCTTCCGCTATTTCGCCGTGCCGCCGGACCGCCGCTCCTTCCCTATTGTCTATAATGGGGACGGGGGCGGAGCTCCGGCACAGTACGGCAGTTCGCGGTGAGAGGCCGCCGGACTAAAAAGTCGGACATGCAGGACTTTCCGGCGGCCTTTCGCCGTGCACTGCCGTGCTGCGCCGGAGCTCCTCCCCCATCCCCATTATAGTCAATGGGGACGGAGCGGCGGTCCGGTGGCACGGCGAAATAGCGGAAGGACGGATCCGACATGGTGAACAGCCTGTCTGATCCGTCCTGCTGCAAATGTGAAAGTACCCTAACCACAGGAAAGTGAAATGCACACACTGCAACTCCAAAAGGAGAATGTGCTAAAAAGATTCAGTCCAAAACTCAAGTACGGGGCTAAAAAAATGATTTTAAACTAGACAAAAGCAGTCTCATTACATAAATAGGATTATCCGTTTATTTCAAATCAACAAAAAAAAAAAGCAGACTGATTACACTATTATTACTTTTTCTTTCAACTGAGCCATTGTTTTTTCTTCTTTTTTTTTTTTTACACAATCAACATGCCATTGTCTAAATGCAATATATGCAATTAGCATGGCCATGTCATCCTGTGGTGAAAGGAATTCCTCCTGTCTAAAGTCTTCTGCCCCATTAGCTAGTAATTCTGATGGGAGGAGTTTTCTATGCTAACAAGCATAGTAATCCTCCTCCATTCATTGTAATGCTGAAGGGGCGGTGACGTCACCGACTGGGGGCGGGGCTTAGCACGATGCCGGCCAAGTTACCGCCCCTCCAACCTCTCTGTATTATTATCTAGACTGCCAGTGACGTCACCGGGCTCCCTGGCAGAGGAAGAGGAAGCTATGCTCGCCTGCTAGGGACCCGGTACGTCACTGAAGATAAGAAAAGACTCACTTCCGGGCATGAATTGAAAGCAGGAAAACAGGGCTTCAGCAATATGTTCTAAAGGTACCACATGCATGTTTGTAATGTTTATGTTATTAGATTACTAATAGACAAATATCCACAATCCCCGACAACCCCTTTAAGGCGAGGTAGTCTGCTACCTGTCGGTCGAGTCGTTCTCTGAGGGTGGACCCCGAAGGGCTGTGGCGATGCGTAGGACTTAAAACTTGATAGATGTAGGACTCCTCTCTGGCACTTGCATGTAAGAGGGTCAGATCTGACAGATCTGTTTTGCCCATGAGTGGTATGCATGGCTCACCACTCAAGGATTGTGGTGGAAATAGGCGGACACAAATGCAAGCTGTGAACATACAGTTGTGGCCAAAAGTTTTGAGAATGACACAAATATTAGTTTTCACAACGTTTGCTGCTAAACTGCTTTTAGATCTTTGTTTCAGTTGTTTCTGTGATGTAGTGAAATATAATTACACGCACTTCATACGTTTCAAAGGCTTTTATCGACAATTACATGACATTTATGCAAAGAGTCAGTATTTGCAGTGTTGGCCCTTCTTTTTCAGGACCTCTGCAATTCGACTGGGCATGCTCTCAATCAACTTCTGGGCCAATTCCTGACTGATAGCAACCCATTCTTTCATAATCACTTCTTGGAGTTTGTCAGAATTAGTGGGTTTTTGTTTGTCCACCCGCCTCTTGAGGATTGACCACAAGTTCTCAATGGGATTAAGATCTGGGGAGTTTCCAGGCCATGGACCCAAAATGTCATTGTTTTGGTCCCCCAGCCACTTATACCTCGTTTCCACTGAGCGGATCGGTTCGGGTCGTTTAGAATGGAACGGGTTTGAATGGTCCGGTCTATTCTGGTGAGCGTTTCCACTGCAAATCGGACCGCCGGGGCCATACAGGTTTTAGAAAAAATGCCTCTCATGATGTCACACTAGTGCGACGAGAAACGTGATGCAGCGTCACTCAGCGTCAGCCAAACAACAACAACAACAATGGAGGTCATTCAGCAGCTCGTCTTTTCTCTGCTAGCCTTTTGGTTCGTAATAGGCAAAATTTATACCGCACTGTATGAGAGAAGGTTGCGAGCGGCAATGAGAAACACAGCCGAAAAGAGAAGAAAACTTTTAGCTTGGATGTGTAGCCGGGAGGAGAAGTATACATTTGTGCTGCTAAGACAAAGACGGCAGCGCTATAGGGTAAGCACAACTGACTGACTTACCTGAAACACACACACACACACATACACTGACACACTGAAACACACACTGACCTACACACACACTGACCTACACACACACACTGACACACACACACTGACCTATACACACACTGACACACACACTGACACACACTGACCTCTACACACACTGACACACACACACACTGACACACACTGACCTATACACACACTGACACACAGACACACTCACTGACCCACACACCCTGACCTATACACACACTGACACACACACTGACCCACACACCCTGACCTATACACACTGACACACTCACACTGACCTATACACACACTGACACACTCACTGACCCACACACCCTGACCTATACACACACTGACACACTCACTGACCCACACACCCTGACCTATACACACACTGACCTATACACACTGACACACTCACACTGACCTATACACACACATACACTGACCTACACACACACACTGACACACACACTGACCTATACACACTGACACACTGCATTTTTTACAGATGCTTCTCCTTTTGGCAAAGCAGCGCCGCCGACCAGTGATTTGGGCTTTCCCTCGTGCCAATGAGTGGTGGAATGTGACCGTCCCAGGATTCACCCACAGACAGTGGGTGCAGAATTTAAGGATGTCAGAGGAAACCTTCTCATTCCTTTGTGCAAAGCTACGTCCAGTGATGGAAAAGAAAAGCACCAACTTCAGAGCCTGTTTGCCTGTAAGGAAAAGAATTGCCATTGCACTGTGGAAGCTGGCTACCAACAGTGAATACAGGAGTATAGGTCATCTTTTTGGTGTCAGCAAATCATCAGTGTGCCGGTGTATGCAGGACTTCTGTAAGTCTGTGTGCACATTGCTAGCGCCTGAAATTGTTCATTTTCCTAACAGGGAAAAGCTCAAAGACATGGCTGAGTACTTTGAGAACAGGTGGGGCCTTCCACAGTGTGTTGGTGCTATTGATGGCTCACACATACCAATAATAGCACCACAAGAATACCACACTGACTACTTCAACCGAAAAGGCTGGCATTCCATCATCCTCCAGGGAGTAGTGGATGGCAAGGGACTATTCTGGAATGTGAATGTAGGAAAGCCTGGGAGTTTGCATGATGCTCGGGTTCTCCGATTGTCAACATTTTGGGATTGGGTTGGCCAGGGAGGCCTGTACCCTGTTAGCACTAAGAACATTTGTGGGGTGAATGTTGGCTATTATGTGCTTGGGGACTCTGCCTATCCTTTACAAAATTGGCTCCTGAAACCATTTCCAGACAATGGGCGCCTAACAACAGAGCAGCAAATCTACAACAAGAAAACATCCAGGGCACGTGTTGTAGTGGAAAATGCGTTTGGAAGACTTAAGGGTAGATGGAGGTGTCTTATGAAGAGGAATGACAGTGACATACAACTAACCAAATCCATGGTCCTAACGTGCTGTGCTCTTCACAATCTTTGTGAAAGTCATGGAGAAGACTTTGACCAGGATTGGAATACATCTCCAGAAGAGCCAGTACCAGTAATAGCAGCACAGGATATGGAAGAAGAGTGCAGTGAAATACGTCAGGCTCTGATGAGGCACCTTAACGTTAACGTTGTTACCGTGAATAATTAAAATCTTTAATTACTTTTTGCTAAATGCTAAATAAAATCAGACATACTCAGAGAAGTCGTTCTTGTTTTTTATTCCACAAAAAAAATCATCTTCCTACATATTTTGTAAAGGCAAAATTTTGATAATGTAGAAACATTGTTTACAATAAAGAGCTTGTAAAGGTTTGTTTTTTATTAAGCTAGTGCAGGGATATGCAATTAGCGGAAATCCAGCTGTTTTGCAGAACTACAAGTCCCATCATGCTTTTGCCTCTGGGTGTCATGCTTGTGACTGTCAGAGTCTTGCTATGCCACATGGGAATTGTAGTTCTGAAACAGTTGGATATCCACTAATTGCATATCCCTAAGCTATTGCATTGTTGTTTTTTTCTTCAATTTCACTTCCAATAAATGTTTTTTTATTGTTTTCTTTGTATGAATTTCTAACTTCCTGTTCCTCTTCAGTAAGCTGTTCAATAAGCTGTGCTGACTGACTAAACACAGCTCAGATGATGTTGTCTGGTTTACTGAGAAGGAACAGGAAGTGAGAAATTCAGACCAAGAAAAAAAACATCTAAAAAGGAAATTAAAGGAAAAGGTAAACCAAAAATGCCAAGTATATTCGCAATTACATCTACAATGCAAAAATGAGAAGAAATTAAGCGATCGGGGGTGCCCTTTGTTGAAATCCAGGCTCCACCGTCCAAGGGGGGTGATAACGCAAAGGAGGCAGAAGGGAATCAAAGCAGCAGCACAAAGAAAGCCATGTGCAGCAAGGAGCAAATGTGTCCAATCTTGTGTGATCGCTGATGGCTCAAAGGAGCCTATTAAAAAAAAAAAAAAATCTAACCTTTAAAACCCACTCTAATTATATATTTTTAAACGTAAACATGGGTACAGGTCCTGTGCTGCATGAAAGGCACTAATGTCTGGGTGGTGACCTGGGTTGACGATTGGCTCCAATCACTTGAACAAGCTGACCAAGGACACCGAGGAAGGCCTGGTTGAAGGTAGCCAACTGCTCCATCTGCTGCCGGGCAATTTCTGCCTCCTGGCGCATAGCTTCCTGTGCATCCTGACGTACTGCTTGAAACCGCCTCTCAGAAAGGTTATCCATTCTTTCCAGCTGCCTTTCTTCTGCTGCCCGCATATCCTCCATGACTGTGCGCAGATCCAACTGTAACCTTCTCCTTTCACCTGTAATATACAAAAGACCTAAATATTGCTTTTGGTAACATCTGCCAAACCAATACTGTAAGCTCCTTTCTCATCTGCCCCACACTGATTCACTGCCACACCTCTGTTCCCCCTGCTCATCTGCTACACCAATACACAGCACTGCTCATCTGCCCACTGCTGAACCCCCTTCTCATCTCTTCCACCACTGTACCTGCTGCTAATCCCCCCCTTCTCATCTCTTCCACCACTGTACCTCCTGCTAATCCCCCCCTTCTCATCTCTTCCACCACTATACCTCCTGCACATCTCCCCCACAGCTGATCTCCCCCTTCTTATCTATTCCAACACTGTACCTCCTGCACATCTGCCCCACTGCTGTTTTAGTTTAAGAAAATGCACAGTTAAAAATTTCTTTTTTATCATCATGTCTTACCATTGTGCCTTGGTGCATTGGGAGTACTCTGTAGTTGGCTACTCTGTGGTTGGCTACTCTGTGGTTGGCTTGAGGAAATACTGCTGCTGTTGCTGCTGAAAGACATTGAAGGTCCATCTTCTGATAAGTTTGATGCATCAGTGGAGAGTACATCAACTGTTTCTGAAAATAAACATATGGTTAGATATTATATTTTAAATGGTAAGCAGAGCGATATTCTAAGCGAAGTTTTAAAAAAAAAAAACTTACCAAAGGGGTCTACCATGGATTCGAGAATTACAGTTGCAGAGTCCAGACCTCCCTCCCTGCCTTGGTTTGCTGGCCGATGACCGTAAATGGCGTCCATGGCGTCGTACCACCTCCAAGCAGTTGGACAGTTTCCACTACGGCTGTTGGCGTCCTTAATTTTTTTATATTGTGCTTTAAGCTTTTTAAGCTTTGCCCTACACTGGCCCGACGTCCGTTCAAATCCCTCGGCTGCCATCCGCTGCGAAATATCTTTATAGACCTTTTCATTTCTCACTGATCCATCAAGCTCACTCTGAATAACGCCATCGCCGATGATTGCTAAGAACGTAGATAGTTCCTCAGATAACCAGACCCTGCTGTTGTTTGCTGGCATCCTTCTCCTTTATATGGACTAATAAGGCGACGTGGTGATTGTTTGGCGCTTTGCTTTGACGTCAGCATTGATGTTTTCTGACCACCAATCAGTGGAAAGTACTGTGTGACGCCAGTAGCTCCGCCCTAACCGTACCGTTCCATTTTCTATGGACCCACATGAGAAGCAGGACCCTGAATGGCGCGGTACGGTTCGGTTTTATGGCACGCTTTCATAATGGAAACACCCAAAATAGCATAGCGTACCGAACCGTACCGAACCGATCCGCTCAGTGGAAACGAGGCATTAGTTATCACTTTTGCCTTATGGCACGGTGCTCCATCGTGCTGGAAAATGCATTATTCTTCACCGAACTGTTGTTGGATTGTTGGAAGAAGTTGCTGTTGGAGGGTGTTTTGGTACTATTCTTTATTCATGGCTGTGTTTTTGGGCAAAATTGTGAGTGAGCCCACTCCCTTGGATGAGAAGCAACCCCACACATGAATGGTCTCAGGATGCTTTACTGTTGGCATGACACAGGACTGATGGTAGCTCTCACCTTTTTCTTCTCCGGACAAGCCTTTTTCCAGATGCCCCAAACAATCGGAAAGAGGCTTCATCGGAGAATATGACTTTGCCCCAGTCCTCAGCAGTCCATTCACCATACTTTCTGCAGAAGATCAATCTGTCCCTGATGTTTTTTTTTGGAGAGAAGTGGCTTCTTTGCTGCCCTTCTTGACACCAGGCCATCTTCCAAAAGTCTTCGCCTCACTGTGCGTGCAGATGCGCTCACACCTGCCTGCTGCCATTCCTGAGCAAGCTCTGCACTGGTGGCACTCCGATCCCGCAGCTGAATCCTCTTTTTAGGAGACGATCCTGGCACTTGCTGGACTTTCTTTGACGCCCTGAAGCCTTCTTAACAAGAATTGAACCTCTTTCCTTGAAGTTCTTGATGATCCTATAAATTGTTGATTGAGGTGCAATCTTAGTAGCCACAATATCCTTGCCTGTGAAGCCATTTTTATGCAACGCAATGATGGCTGCACGCGTTTCTTTGCAGGTTACCATGGTTAACAATGGAAGAACAATGATTTCAAGCATCACCCTCCTTTTAACATGTCAAGTCTGCCATTTTAACCCAATCAGCCTGACATAATGATCTCCAGCCTTGTGCTCGTCAACATTCTCACCTGAGTTAACAAGACAATTACTGAAATGATCTCAGCAGGTCTTTTAATGACAGCAATGAAATGCAGTGGAAAGGTTTTTTGGGATTAAGTTAATTTTCATGGCAAAGAAGGACTATGCAATTCATCTGATCACTCTTCATAACATTCTGGAGTATATGCAAATGGCTATTATAAAAACTTAAGCAGCAACTTTTCCAATTTCCAATATTTATGTAATTCTCAAACCTTTTGGCCACGACTGTACATAAAAACGTGGGGTCCACTCAGCTTTAACCACATTACTAGGCAGTTTAATTCAATAGTGCAGTGATATTTACATTCCCTTGGCATGCAATGCCCATTGACCTCCTGTGCTGGGTATACGTCTTCTAGTAGTGACAGGAGGCACTGACCACTTACAGTATGTTGTACAGTTGAACTCTGCAATGTCATTGTTATACAAAAAGTCTAGTTGTAGTCTTAGTTTAAGGGTACGGCCAAACATTAAAATCCTTCTGTTGCAGGATTAGAAGGTAAAACCAGGAGTGGTGCAACGTCCCACTAGTGTACGTGGGCACTGCAAATCTTGTTATATTGTATGTTGTATTGCACTTTTGTATAAAGATCCCTGTTAACAGGCTGTTAGGTGCACTTCACACATTCCACCACTAGATGGGGATAGCACCACAGTATATATACCACAGTTCAGGCCTAGCTAGTTAGTTGGTGAGTTGTGGGGAGAGTGTGGAAGAAGGAGGAGATGAGTGAGGGGCAAGGGGGAAGGAGAGGACCCCCTCCTCTCAGCTCTCTTTTGGGCTCCACGGCCCAGAAGAGCTAATTCATGGTCTCATTGTCAAGCCAGGAAAATAGGCAGAGGTGAAGTCTGTATTCTACCATCTACTCTTCCAGAGTGTCAAGTGAATTTTACTAAGTTTATTGTGGAAAGAAAAAGGAAGGACAATAGCCATTATCCTAGGCTTTAGGCGCCTTTGTAATAAGGTGAAGGTTTATTAGCTTCCGGCAGCCTCACCGTTAATTCAAGGACAGATAGACCATCTGTTACATCACTTGTGTGTAGAAGATAAGGACTTGAACCACCCTTACTGAGACTGGAGCAAGGCAAAGAGCTGAATACCAGTGAGTACACAACTTCCTACCGTAGCCTGAGATATAGCCCCATATACAGCCTGTTACTTGGATTTGCCACATCCAACCTACATGTTTATCAGAGACTGTTTTATAACTGGATGTAAAATTGCTTACTGTCAAGATCCTGGTTACAGTAAAGTTCTTAGTTGGATTTAAACCCTGCCTCGTTCTTCTATCTCCATACTACAACCACTCTCATAATTTTGCACCACCAAGGTGCTGGCGTCACGACATAACCTAAGTCAGGGGCCCAGCCGCACAAGCACCCAGAAAAAGCCAATGACCATCAAGGGCACCTCGATCACCACCTGGCCGGTGTCCCCTGTAATAGAGTGTGCCCCGGAGAATTTGGTGCTGTTCTTCCCTTCACTGCACTGCTGGTCCAGGAAGGCATCTGCTAAACCGTGAGTAACCGATGAACTGTTGCAACCGTCGGCCCACCGTGAACCTCAGGCGTTCTCCCCTGGGGACAGGCACGCTGCAGTGGATTAAATAATATCTGCCCTTAATACGTTATCTCCTTTTATGATCCACTCCTGGTTTTGGCTTCAAAGACTGCATTAAAAAACAAGCTTTCCTATCTATAGATGTATTATACTTAGTAGACTTGCATATTACAGGTTGTGCAGGTCCCACCTCTAGGATCCACCCCTGTAAGAGGTTTGCAAAAAGCTCTTGCCCCTCTTACAAGAAATAATGTATTCTATACATGCACTGTTGGTATGGGTTAGTTTTTGACTCCGTTGCGGTGCCCTCTCCGCCTAAATTAAAACTTGAACTGTTATGTGACTGTAACCTGCTAAACTACTCAAGATTACGCTAGAATGTATGTTATTGTGTGCCATTATATCTCTCCGCACTAAAGCTTGACATACTGTAAAACCTGCATTCATACTGATACACCATGTTTTATATTTAATGTAATATATGTGCTATGTGGGTCTTGCACCACTTGGAAATACCAGCTTGGGTACCTTAAAAAAGTTATGGCACATGGGTGAGTGAAATAATGTGCATACACAGGCCCTGGGAATAGCAGAATATTGAGAATATTGCTGGCAGCCTGAGATGGTGTATCAATCAGTGTTCTGGGGAGTAATATTGGGACGGGCGAATATGGTGGACATTGCAAGTGAGCTGTACTGTAGATAGTGGGAAACCACATTAATATTTGTACTACACTGTATTCTATGGAAAGAACATTGTTGGCAGTGAAGGAGGAGCCCAGGCCTGTATAAAGGCAAGTCAGACATTGTGACTTTTAAAGGGCAAATCTGTATTGTGCCTTACAGTGAGTTGTTAAGAGAGATACCATGACGAGAGACTATGCAGAGTGCTGATGTCCAAGATGCTGGATACAACAAAAGTCAATGGGAGAGTGAGTGTTGCCTCTTTAACGGACTGTGTTCTGTTTTGACTGGTGTCACTGTTCAGACGTCAGTGATTGTGAGCCAAAACCAGATGCGGGTCAAAAACACAGAACAGGTGTTATACCTTATGTCTGTGTTGCCTCCACTTCTGGTTTTGGCTCACAATCACTGATGGAAATCACTGATCAAACACTGACCAAAACACTAATGTGTGAATAAGCCCTTAGAGTGTAGCGTCACTGAGAGACTCTAAATACCACTAAATACCACTAAGCTCATTGCCCCATGTGAGCACAGTAACTCCACCATGTTTAGATTATGCCTGTATCCTAGTGCTTCCTTCCACCCAACAGGTGGGACTGGGAGTCACTGTTACTCACTTTATTAACCTATTTCGGGAACTGGGCACCCCTGATGACTGGGTCGCTTTATAAGGTGGCTGTCAGCTGCCACATGCAGGCAGAAGATTAATATAGATTATGGTAGATGTGCACAATTCTTTCTTTTTGTGCCTAGGGGAGAGCACAGATGCAACCAAGGGTGCCTGCATACAGTCATTATTTTCCTGGATGCAGCAAACAGTGGCTACCTCATCAAGTACGATGGGACAACTCTCACTTGGCATAGATGTAGGTCCCATAGAGGTCTCTAAAAATATACTGAAGACAGGAGATCAATCACGAACATGTATGACATAGGTCTAGCTTCCCTCTCTCACTCACATAGAAAGCAGAACAAACTGCATACAGATGTAGTAGAGCAAAGTTTTTCTTTTTTCACAGTCTGATCTGTGGTTTTGTGTGGGGCATGTAAACTGGTTGAGGGCCTTCAGTTTTAGATAAATTTATGAGCTAGTAGTATCAGAAGATCCTTCTCTGCACTAATCTGTGAAAATATTCCCTTATTTCCATATCACGTTAAGCTTTTAAACATATAACCTAATAGTTAGTTATTATTTTATAGAGTCTTCACGGTTAACACAGGTTCTAAAAAAGGAGCGCAGCAATAGCCATATCACTAAGTGAAATATCAAAAATATAATACAATATACAGCTGACCCATATGTATTTAAAAAAAAATCTGCAAGAATTTAGGTATTTGGGAATAGATTAGTTTAAAAGAGCAACAAATCTTCATATGTTCTATACTGGACAGCTTTGGCCTGCACTGGTCAGAAGATGGCAGCTGTGATGATAATTTGGGGAATTTATTTCATGTACTGTAACTATGTGTACCAAGCAATGCTCACGCCGTCATTTTTACACAATCTGGTTGTAAATGACTACAACTTCTTAATAAACTGTTGGTTAGTTCAGCAGCTGTTCAGCCAATTACCAGCTATTCAGTAGGGGCAGCAAAATGCAGAACTGGTCACCACGGGACAAACACTTCTATCACTTCGTAATAAATGCGCAGCATTTTGTGTCACAGCTCAGGGACATGGTGGCTCCTGCCAGTTAATGTTAACGCTTTGTGTTGGAAACATCAGTATGTTTTTGGTCGAGGCAGGTGCCTTTTATAGAACTAAACCACAGCTGTGCAGTGGTATCTACTGAATGACCCAACTGTATGGTGGTCCCACACTTATACACAATTCTAGGGCCAAACCCTAACAGCAAGTGTCATCACTGTTTTTATCAACCGTCAATACTAAATAATAACTTGGAATAACTAAAATGCCCCCACTCAAAATACATACCTTAAATGGCTGACTGGAAGCCAGCGATCTATAGATTATCTAGTGATCACAAGGGTTCTCCATGGAGTTAGGGTAGTATCACCTAAACATTACAGTACGGTAATGGTCTGTTGTCCAGGCAGACGTCCTGTTTTTAACTTTCTATGTGCTACCTGGTATCATCACTATTTTTCTTGCCATCTGCACTCCCTGTTTTTTCTCTCCTCACTTGGTTACTGCAGATCCCACTAATGTTGCTCATAACACATGCACTGAACCTGGCTTTCTAAAGGGCCATCATGTGCCAATACTGTTCTTCCTCTAGCTATGCCCTACTACACTAGGCTAATAATGGGACCTATCCCCTTAGGGCATTTTTTCTCTGGCAGTTCTAATCTGGCTGTTTTTGATTTTGTCTACCTGTTTGCTGCCTGCCCTAATCTTCTGCTTTCTGTGTTGCCTGAACTCCACCAGCCCTGCCACCCAACAGCGACTTTTGCCTTTATACTACATTCTGGTGTCAGACACTGCTTCTGTGGTACTGACAAGGGGATTCTCTGAAACACCAATAAGATCCCTGTACAGCGGTTAAAAGGTAAATTTTAAGGATCAATTAGGCTCCACTCTCAAGTTTACTCCTAAGTCAAATCCATTGCAACACAGTGGGTCCACACCCATTTGATCTCCATGATGGCTACTAAAAAGCAGCAAACATATTCTGAGAGTCTGCCATAGTTTACTATATGGGCATACATGCTTATGACTAGTATTCAACAACTGTGCATTGTGGTGGTTGACGCTAAATGATAAATATAAGAACAATAGGTAAACTCATCCCAGTCAGGATAAGTAGATCCACTTAGTGGCCAGTGTAGTACTGAAGTGCAAACGTTATATTAGTTATATGAGGTTTAGTATATTTTTAAGTTACAAAGCTCATCCCAAACAACTTAATATTGTTTCTTGAGTAAGCACTGTACATACAGTATATTAAGCTGTCTAATAATTTATTAGCGCAAATATAAGATAGTATAGATGTTACACTTAAGGCTAGTTGGCAAGATGGATTCAAGTATGACGACTGAATGAGCAATATCTTCCTACAACCTGACACAATCAATTATTTCAGTGGGGGTGCTGATGAACCACTTACCAAAATTTGTTGGATCTAACCTACTATTGCAAGATTGGAGAGTGAGGCTACAAGGGGCAGCCAAATTGTGCAATATGACTCCACTTCTGAAGGCTGAACTGGCCATAAGCACATTAGAAGGGGACGTGAGGAAGAGAGTGCAACTGCAGCCTATAAGACAAAGAAAAACATTTGAACAGATTTTCTGTGTTCTGGAAGATGTGTATGGCGATATGTCATCTGAAGCTATTGTGAGAAGAAAGTTCTTTGGCCGGCACCAGAGAGACAATGAAGCCCTGTTCTAGTTTGCAACCTCTTGCAGGAATTGATGACCACACTACAGAGAAAGGAAGATCTGTGGGTCATATCCTTCACTAATGCAGAAGTGGTGCTGCAAAATCAATTATTTTTAGGCCTTTACAAGCCAGCTGTTGTGGAGGACCCTGCGTGAGAGGCTTAAACTGGAACCTAACCTAACATTACACCAGGTGCTGAAGGAAGCCATCATCTAGGAGAAAGAGTAACAAGTTGAAACAGTTTCAGAAGTTCAGCAAGCAAAGGTGTTGCCAGACAGAGAGAAGAGCGTGGATTCCTTAGAAGAGACTATAAAGAAGCTAAAGTAACCAACAGAGAGGAACATTACTCCATGGGAAGATAGGCTGAAAGAAGGGGACGACCAAGAGCAAAATGCTGGGAGTGTGATCATGAGGGATATTTTGCTCAAGACTGCCCATGCAGCAGATAGACTGCCACCCAGAGGGACAAACTGCAGGAGAAAGTGCTGAATTATGCCCTCTGTTAGAAGCAATAGGCGAGAGCCCAGTGGTAGTGGCCAAGTTTAATGGAGTGGAGCTGTCTTGCCTACTGGACACCTGGTCCCAATATGGCCAAGTAATGCTCGTTAGCTATCATCTGGCAGTCTAATACTGCCACCGATTGCCCGTTGAATGGGAAATCGGCGACAATCAACGGGCAATCCAAATCTTTTGACAGGTTAAAAAAATCATTGTTTACAGGAGGCAGATCGTGGTGCCAGCAAACATTGATTCAGTATAGGAAAGAGTGATGGTATAATGATTGCTCCTCCCTATACTGAGGAAGTAATAGCATGTAATAGCAGCGGTCTCCTCCACTAGCAAGCAGACAACGTCGGGAAGGAACGCTTCCTTCCCAACAATCGCCGGTAGAATCGGGCTGTTTAATACAGCTTTAACATTCCAGTAATTATGTGTTAAGAGAGCTAGACAGACTAATGGCTCACAAGTTAAAACCCAAATACTGGAAGAATGTTTTGAGTCAGAAACCCCCGTCCGGCCCGAGAGCACTATCGTCACAAGGTCAAAAGACTCCTGAAGCAAATGCAGGACATTTTCACGCCAAGCAAGAGTCCCTAAACCAATTGTGTTATTGAAGAATGATGGAATCTTGCGGTTGAGGGTGGACTATCATCGTCTGACTTCATATACAGTACAAGATGCCTATCTACTTCCACTAATAGAGGACTCTTTGTCAACTTTAGCCTGTGCTAAGTATTTTTGCACTCTAGATCTAGCTGGTGGATACTGGCAAATGCCTGTTGCTGAGAACTGAAGGATAGAAAGAAGACTGCATTTATCACACCAATGAACCTATTCCAGTTTGTGCGGATCCCTTTTGGGCTTACCAATGCCTCAACAACTTTTCAGAGGCTGTAGGAGAGAAAGTATCCAGCGTGTTGTATAAAATCTAAGGCTTTATTAGATATTTTCAGTAAAATACGTATATCTTCCCAGTAAAAGCTTTAAATACTTAGTCTTAGTAATTAGCTATGACAACTCGTACCACAACCACCAGAGAGGCATAGCATGGCCCCATCAAGCTCATACAGTACATCTAGATGCTTCAACATTATGTGCCAATCTGGTTAGAGTGCCTTACATGAACATGGGCATATATGTATTTGCTCATACATTGTTTTTATTTAGTCATTTATTTTTTAAATAAAAATGGAATTACCGTTAAAATAGCAATGGATTTTTTAAAATATTTTTTATATACTTTTATTTATATTTATATTCACCATCAATGTACTTCTATATTTTAAATTTATGTATATATGAATTTAACTCTATAATCATGGTTTTTGCACTTATATTCAATTTTTTTTGGTCTCATATTTAACTACTGTAATGGCTTTTAAGCCATTTTAGCTTAAAAATGTATGTACATAGATGGATGTACTATGTTCTTTTCCTATTCATTTGTGTCAGTCCCAGAAGCCTGAAACGTGTTGTCCCAATTATTTGGCGTAGAACAAATCTGGTCCTCTAATCCCTACCATCCAGTAGTAATATGATATGACTAAAACTGCACTAGATGGTTGAAACATGTAAGCTTGTGAAGTTTTTATTAGAAAGGTATACTTTTACTAAAATTATCTAATAAAGCCTTGGATTTTATACAACACGCTGGGTTCTTCCTCTTTCTACTTTGGTATTTCTACAAACCTAACAAACACATCATCATGTTTTTAGCTACCTTTTCTGAAAATATGTAGAGGCTGGAACTGGTGCTCAGATGTCTTGAAGAGCATGGGTTGAAGCTGAAGCCTAACAAATGTCACCTGTTCAAAGACAGCAGCGAGTAATACTGGGGCATGTGACTAAAGGAGGAGTTCAGCCTATGGATTCAAAGATATGAGCAGTGCAGTAGTGGCCCGTACCAATCAACATTAGTGTACTCCGAGCTTTTCTGGGACTGGTTGGGTACTACAGACAATTCATAAAAGATTTTGCCAAGTAGGTTGCACCCCTTTATGTCCTCATAAATTGGGACCTCCCCTGGGGCCATAGTTTGGAGAGCTGAAGCATATCAAGCTTTTAAAGAACTGAAGAGGATGCTTATGTGCTCCCATTCTAGCTTATGCCGATTGCACTAAGCCCATTGCATTGCACACAGATGGCCAGCAGAACTATCAGAGATAGAAAGAAGAACCTTGAGTACTATAGCTCATTCAAGCTAGAGGTGTTGGCAGTAGTGTGGGCAGTTACTGAAAAGTTTGCTGACATCTTGATGAGGACAAGAAAGGAAAAAAAATGTGCTGAAAGTTCCCCTATGGTGTTCAGATGGTGGTTGGGGGGAATTGGCACAGGAGCACCAGGGGAGTGGTATATATGACTAGGTTTGTGCTATAAGTTAAATAGGAAATTTTGATGAGGTATAAAAATCTTTGGTGAGGTTTTTTATTTTTTATATATATACAGTATATATATATATTTATATATTAGAAGTGGGTATATAAAATAGGTCTAAAAAAGGTATATGAAAATAGGTCTATAGAGTAGGGTATTTAAAATCAAGGATTAATGGTACTGAAGCAGTATGATATTGCAATACTGAAGATAGTATAGTATAATATATATACACTCACCTAAAGAATTATTAGGAACACCTGTTCTATTTCTCATTAATGCAATTATCTAGTCAACCAATCACATGGCAGTTGCTTCAATGCATTTAGGGGTGTGGTCCTGGTCAAGACAATCTCCTAAACTCCAAACTGAATGTCAGAATGGGAAAGAAAAGTGATTTAAGCAATTTTGAGCGTGGCATGGTTGTTAGTGCCAGACGGGCCGGTCTGAGTATTTCACAATCTGCTCAGTTACTGGGATCTTCACGCACAACCATTTCTAGGGTTTACAAAGAATGGTGTGAAAAGGGAAAAACATCCAGTATGCGGCAGTCCTGTGGGCGAAAATGCCTTGTGGATGCTAGAGGTCAGAGGAGAATGGGCCGACTGATTCAAGCTGATAGAAGAGCAACGTTGACTGAAATAACCACTCGTTACAACCGAGGTATGCAGCAAAGCATTTGTGAAGCCACAACACGCACAACCTTGAGGCGGATGGGCTACAACAGCAGAAGACCCCACCGGGTACCACTCATCTCCACTACAAATAGGAAAAAGAGGCTACAATTTGCATGAACTCACCAAAATTGGACTGTTGAAAACTGGAAAAATGTTGCCTGGTCTGATGAGTCTCGATTTCTGTTGAGACATTCAAATGGTAGGGTCCGAATTTGGCGTAAACAGAATGAGAACATGTATCCATCCTCTGATGGCTACTTCCAGCAGGATAATGCACCATGTCACAAAGCTCGAATCATTTCAAATTGGTTTCTTGAACATGACAATGAGTTCACTGTACTAAAATGGCCCCCACAGTCACCAGATCTCAACCCAATAGAGCATCTTTGGGATGTGGTGGAACGGGAGCTTCGTGCCCTGGATGTGCATCCCTCAAATCTCCATCAACTGCAAGATGCTATCCTATCAATATGGGCCAACATTTCTAAAGAATGCTATCAGCACCTTGTTGAATCAATGCCACGTAGAATTAAGGCAGCTCTGAAGGCAAAAGGGGGTCCAACACCGTATTAGTATGGTGTTCCTAATAATTCTTTAGGTGAGTGTGTGTATATATATATATATATACACATACATAAAAAGGCAGAAAGGTGGGACTTACTTCACCAGGGAGGGTGAAGTAAGTCCCACCTTTCTGCCTTTTTATATATATATGTGTGTGTGTATGTGTATATATATATATATATATATATATATATATATATATATATCTCCAGTATTGTAATATCATACTGCTTCAGTGCCATTAATCCTTGAATTTAAATACCCTACTCTATAGACCTATTTTTATATATCTTTTTTATAGACCTATTTTATATACCCACTCCTAATATATAAAAAAAATAATAAAAATAAAAATATATATATAAACCTCACCAAAGATTTTTATACCTCATCAAAATTTCCTATTTAACTTATAGCACAAACCTAGTCATATATACCACTCCCCTGGCGCCCCTGTGCTAATTTCGCAGGCGTGCACTGTCTATTCAAGGGTGCTGCCTTGGGAACGGTTATTCGCCATTTTTTTCTTTTTTCCTTTCCCACCACCCAGTAGTCTCCTTGGCGCTTTTGACACCTTCTTCTCCATCATCCTCATTCCCCCACCCCTCACTGTTTGTTTTTGTTTTTTCCTCACTTATTATATCTTGATGATGACAGAGTTCATGTTATAGACTGACAACAGCTCTCTGTTGCACTTAGATACCACCAAACTCAGAGCCCTAAATCAGTGCTGGGTGGCTTGACAAAGCAAATTCAAGAAAATTTATTGACCATGTCCCAGCAATAGAAATGCTGAGGCCTTATCTTATAATACAGTGGACTCTGCCAGTGGTCCCACCAATGGGGAGATGGAAGATATAGAAACTCGCAACTTAATGTTGATTGACGAGAAGCTGGTGCAAGAATATCAGCCTGGCAAGTGCTCCTATTCAAGATGTCGATCCTGCAGCTGACCCTGTGGTGTCAGGGACCAGTGAAAAATAGAGATTCAAGCAGCAGCAAGATAAACAAGTAGATACTGTGAGAAGGTGGCTCATAGAATGGTATCAAGCCACTTAGAGAGACAAGGAAAAGCTAAGGCTCTCAGGGAGGCAACTGCTACAACAGTGAGACTGGCTGGTCCTCACTGAGGGGGTCTTGCACCAAATGGTCAAATAACCCACTGAGATTGGCTTTTCGCCTTATAGATTGTACTTCCAGCGACTGAAGTGAGAGGGATAGCTGAATAGTGATGTCGCGAACATAAAATTTTCAGTTCGCGAACAGCGAACGCGAACTTCCGCAAATGTTCGCGAACTGGCGAACCGGGCGAACCGCCATAGACTTCAATAGACAGGCGAATTTTAAAACCCACAGGGACTCTTTCTGGCCACAATAGTGATGAGAAAGTTGTTTCAAGGGGTCTAACACCTGGACTGTGGCATGCCGGAGGGGGATCTATGGCAAAACTCCCATGGAAAATTACGTAGTGGACGCAGAGTCGGGTTTTAATCCATAAAGGGCATAAATCAACTAACATTCCTAAATTGTTTGGAATAACGTGCTTTAAAACATCCAGTGTGTGTATACGATCAGGTATGATGTTGTATCGATCAGGTAGTGTAAGGGTTACGCCCGCATCACAGACATTGACAGACCAAACTCCCCTTTTAATGCACCGCAAACAGTTCATTTGCACAACCGCAAACTCCCCATTTGCACAAGGTTGGATACCAAGCTAGCCACGTCCCGGTGATGTCATTGAAGGTTTCTTCCTCCACCCAGCCACGTACAACACCAAGGGTCCCCGAAAGGTCAATTGAATTGATTTTTCGAACGGGGAGATGGTTAAAAAAACGCTGGCTCCCTCCCCTTTGTTTTTATCCACGGTGACTGCGTCTGCGCCGTGCAATTTACTGTCACACCCGATATGAGTGGTATTTTCTGTAGTACTATTCTCATCAGTTTAATCCCTCTAACGTCCCCGACTCCCCAATCTGGGGGCCATTTATTAAACAGATTTTTCGGACGGGGAGATGGTTAAAAAAACGCTGGCTCCCTCCACTCTGTTTTAATCCACGGTGACTGCGTCTGCGCCGTGCAATTTACTGTCACACCCGATATGAGTGGTATTTTCTGTAGTACTATTCTCATCAGTTTAATCCCTCTAACGTCCCCAATCTGGGTGCCATTTATTGAATAGATTTTTCGAACGGGGAGATGGTTAAAAAAACGCTGGCTCCCTCCCCTTTGTTTTTATCCACGGTGACTGCGTCTGCGCCGTGCAATTTACTGTCACACCCGATATGAGTGGTATTTTCTGTAGTACTATTCTCATCAGTTTAATCCCTCTAACGTCCCCGACTCCCCAATCTGGGGGCCATTTATTAAACAGATTTTTCGGACGGGGAGATGGTTAAAAAAACGCTGGCTCCCTCCACTCTGTTTTAATCCACGGTGACTGCGTCTGCGCCGTGCAATTTACTGTCACACCCGATATGAGTGGTATTTTCTGTAGTACTATTCTCATCAGTTTAATCCCTCTAACGTCCCCAATCTGGGTGCCATTTATTGAATAGATTTTTCGAACGGGGAGATGGTTAAAAAAAACCTGGCTCCCTCCACTCTGTTTTAAACCACGGTGACTGCGTCTGCGCCGTGCAATTTACTGTCACACCCGATATGAGTGGTATTTTCTGTAGTACTATTCTCATCAGTTTAATCCCTCTAACGTCCCCAATCTGGGTGCCATTTATTGAATAGATTTTTCGAACGGGGAGATGGTTAAAAAAACGCTGGCTCCCTCCACTCTGTTTTAAACCACGGTGACTGCATCTGCGCCGTGCAATTTACTGTCACACCCGATATGAGTGGTATTTTCTGTAGTACTATTCTCATCAGTTTAATCCCTCTAACATCCCCAATCTGGGGGCCATTTATTAAATAGATTTTTTGAACGGGGAGATGGTTAAAAAAACGCTGGCTCCCTCCACCGATATGAGTGGTATTTTCTGTAGTATTATTCTCATCAGTTTAATCCCTGTTACGTCCCATATCAGGAATTGCCTTTTATGAAAAAAAATTTAGGCCGGGTACCTTCGACTGCCTTCACAGTGACAGACCAAACTCTCATACACTAAACTGAATTGATTTCAGGAACCGGGAGATGGAAAAAGCAGCTTGGTCGGTCCTCTTACTCCCAAATTGGGGCACTGCGCGTGCACAGAGCAATGTGCTGTGACACCCTATATGAGTGGTGTCTTAACTAGTACTATTGCTATCAGTTTAATCCCTGTTACGGACCCTATCCGGTCGAATTGATTAACCATTGTCGAATCCCCCATTGACATCCCCCTTATAAGCTGTGTAAAGCATATTTTTTAGTTTGGTTTTGAACTGCTGCATCCTTTCCGACTTTTGGTAATTTGGTAACATTTCTGCCACTTTCTGCTTATACCGGGGGTCTAGTAGCGTGGCCACCCGATCGCTTTTGGTCTGACCATAATGAAGCAACGGCCTTATCATCTGGGGTGTGGCAACATTGCCAACACACTTTTATAGAGGTGATGATGATTGCTTCATTGTGATACGCAAGCCCCTTCACCACAACAAGGTAACGATCACGAAGGGGAATTGACACTTGTATGTGCCTTTTTTTTTTGGTTTGTTTTTGCAGCCACAGTGCTGCACCATAGGACAGAAAAATTAGGCATGTACACATGCCTGAAAAATAATGGCACTGTTGCAGACGCTATTGTAGCAGCGGCCGGAAAAATTTATGTTTTCCAGGCAGAAAAGTGACTAAAACATTACGGCTTGAACCCTAGTTGGTGGAGGAGAATTCACGAAAGTCATCCGGTATGCAGACATTAAATACAGCAGCGTGGGGACCATTTTGAGGCCAAGGCATGTAATCAGGCCTTTTGTTAGTCAAACGTATCCCCCACTGTCAGTCCCTTCGGGATCCATGCCTCATTCATCTTTATGAAGGTGAGGTAATCAACACTTTTTTGACCGAGGCGACTTCTCTTGTCAGTGACAATGCCTCCTGCTGCACTGAAGCTCCTTTCTGACAGGACACTTGAAGCAGGGCAGGCCAGAAGTTCTATCGCAAACTGGGATAGCTCAGGCCACAGGTCAAGCCTGCACACCCAGTAGTGAAGGGGTTCATTGCTCCTCAGAGTGTCGATATCTGCTGTTAAGGCGAGGTAGTCTGCTACCTGTCGGTCGAGTCGTTCTCTAAGGCTGGATCCCGAAGGGCTGTGGCGATGAGTAGGACTGAAAAAGCTCCGCATGTCCTCCATCAACAACACATCTGTAAATCGTCCAGTCCTTGCCGCCGTGGTAGGAGGAGGATTACACTCACCTCTTCCCCTGTTAGATTCCCGTTGTGCTGTGACATCTCCCTTATAAGCTGTGTAAAGCATATTTTTTAGTTTGGTTTTGAACTGCTGCATCCTTTCCGACTTTCGGTAATTTGGTAACATTTCTGCCACTTTCTGCTTATACCGGGGGTCTAGTAGCGTGGTCACCCAGTACAGATCGTTCTCCTTTATCCTTTTTATACGTGGGTCCCTCAACAGACATGACAGCATGAAAGACCCCATTTGAACAAGGTTGGATGCAGAGCTTCTCATTTCCCGTTCCTCGTCCTCACTGATGTCATTGACGGTCTGTTCTTCCCCCCAGCCACGTACAACACCATGGGTCCCAGATAGGTGACAACAAAGAGCACCCTGGGGTGCCTGCTGTGGTTGGTCTTCCTCCTCCTCAAAGCCGCCACATTCCTCCTCTGACTCCTCTTCCTCATACTCCTCTTCCAGCGTTGCTGCAGGTCCGGCAAGCGATGATGACAAGGCTGTTTCTGGTGGTGATGGTGACCACAACTCTTCCTCTTCCTCTTCACGCTCATCTACAGCCTGATCCAGAACTCTTCGCAGGGCACGCTCCAGGAAGAAAACAAATGGGATGAGGTCGCTGATGGTGCCTTCGGTGCGACTGACTAGGTTTGTCACCTCCTCAAAAGGACGCATAAGCCTACAGGCATTGCGCATGAGTGTCCAGTAACGTGGCAAAAAGATTCCCAGCTCCGCAGAGGCTGTCCTAGCACCCCGGTCATACAAATACTCGTTGACGGCTTTTTCTTGTTGGAGCAGGCGGTCGAACATTAGGAGTGTTGAATTCCAACGTGTCGGGCTGTCGCATATCAAGCGCCTCACTGGCATGTTGTTTCGCCGCTGAATATCGGAAAAGTGCGCCATGGCCGTGTAGGAACGCCTGAAATGGCCACACACCTTCCTGGCCTGCTTGAGGACGTCCTGTAAGCCTGGGTACTTAGACACAAAACGTTGTACGATGAGATTCAACACATGTGCCATGCACGGCACATGTGACAACTTGCCCAAATTTAATGCCGCCAACAGATTGCTTCCATTGTCACACACCACTTTGCCGATCTCCAGTTGGTGCGGGGTCAGCCACTGATCCACCTGTGCGTTCAGGGCGGACAGGAGTGCTGGTCCTGTGTGGCTCTCTGCTTTCAGGCAAGTCAACCCCAAGATAGCGTTACACTGTCGTATCCGGGATGTGGAATAGCCCCTGGGGAGCTGGGGGGAATCAGTTGATGTGCAGCCAGACGCCGCAGCAGAAGAGGACTCAGCCGAGGAGGAAATTAAAGAGGATGGAGTAGGAGTAGAGGAGGTGGCAGTAGGTCTGCCTGCAAGTCGTGGTGGTGTCACCAACTCCGCTGCAGAGCCACGCATTCCATGCTTGTCAGCCGTCAGCAGGTTGACCCAATGCGCAGTATACGTGATATACCTGCCCTGACCGTGCTTTGCAGACCAGGTATCAGTGGTCAGATGGACCCTTGCCCCAACACTGTATGCCAGAGATGCCATGACTTCCTTTTCAATGACATGGTAGAGGTTTGGGATTGCCTTTTTTGAAAAAAAATTTCGTCCGGGTACCTTCCACTGTGGTGTCCCAATAGCGACAAATTTTTTGAAGGCCTCAGACTCTACCAGCTGGTATGGTAAAAGCTGGCGGGCTAAGAGTTCCGTCAAGCCAGCTGTCAGTCGCCGGGCAAGGGGGTGACTTTGTGACATTGGCTTCTTATGCTCAAACATGTCCTTGACAGACACCTGACTGTGGGCAGATGAGCAGGAACTGCTGAAGGTGAGAGATGGAGTGGCGGGTGGTTGAGAGGGGGCAGGGAGGACAGCAGTGGTTGACGTGGCTGAAGATGCAGGACCAGGAGGAGCATGGTGGCTTTGAGTTTGTGTGCTGCTTGTACTCATGTGTTGATCCCATAGGCGTTTGTGATGTGAGATCATGTGCCTTCGCAAAGCAGTTGTACCAAGGTGGGTGTTGGACTTCCCACGACTCAGTTTCTTTTGGCACAGGTTGCAAATGGCATTGCTTTTATCAGAGGCAGACACACAAAAAAAATGCCACACTGCTGAGCTTTGCAATGACGGCATTCTAGTGGTGGCAACAGCATGCGTTGACTGGCGTGCTGTCTGGCTGACCCCAGGTGCCGATACATGCTGTCTGACTGTGCCACTAACTCCTTGCGACGACCTCCCCCTGCTTCCAACTCGTCTCCTCATTCTCTCTGTCTCCCCTTCAGAACTTTCCCCCTCTTCTTCTCTTCGAGCAGGCACCCACGTGGCATCCGTGGACACATCGTCATCATCAACCGCTTCACTTGTATCTGACACCTCAGCAAAGGAAGCAGCAGCGGGTACAACATCATCATCATCACACTGTACGTCCATGTGTGTAATCCTGCCTGACTGAGACATATCCCCGTAATCTACATCATCTGGCAATAATGGTTGCGCATCACTAATTGCATCCAACTGATGTGTAAATAACTCCTCTGACGGATCAAGTGAAGCGGCTGTGGTGGCTGTGGTGGTAGTGGCGACAGGCGGGTGCGTGGTAACTTGAGAGCAGGTGACCGAAGCTGAGTTGGAGGAGGATGGTGCGTCAAGGTTCTTAGCGGAAGCTGTTGAAGATTGGGTGTCCTGTCTAAGCCAGTCAACTACGTCCTCTGAATTTTTCGGGTTCAGGGTACGTGGCCTCTGAAAACTGGGCATTATTCCAGGGACAGTGGAAATCACAGCACCACGACCACGACGGCCCCTGCGGGGTGGCCTGCCTCTGCCTGTCATTTTTTTTTTAGATAAGTGGTACTACGCGTGCTAGGTACTGTGCCACCCGGTATGAGTGGTTGGCACTGGCAGTGGGCACACTACAGTCTGTGGAAGTGGGCCTGACACACACTGGCAGCAGGCAAGCAACTGAATTTAGACTACTGTCTAAAAATTAAATGCCTTATTTATCGGCAAGCTACTGTGCCACCCGGTATCAGTGGTTGGCACTGGCAGTGGGCACACTACAGTCAGTGGAAGAGGGCCTGACACACACTGGCAGCAGGCAAGCAACTGAAATTACACTAAAGTGTAAAAATTAAATGCCTTATTTATCGGCAAGCTACTGTGCCACCCGGTATGAATGGTTGGCACTGGCAGTGGGCACACTACAGTCAGTGGAAGAGGGCCTGACACACACTGGCAGCAGGCAAGCAACTGAATTTAGACTACTGTCTAAAAATTAAATGCCTTATTTATCGGCAAGCTACTGTGCCACCCGGTATCAGTGGTTGGCACTGGCAGTGGGCACACTACAGTCAGTGGAAGAGGGCCTGACACACACTGGCAGCAGGCAAGCAACTGAAATTACACTAAAGTGTAAAAATTAAATGCCTTATTTATCGGCAAGCTACTGTGCCACCCGGTATGAATGGTTGGCACTGGCAGTGGGCACACTACAGTCAGTGGAAGAGGGCCTGACACACACTGGCAGCAGGCAAGCAACTGAATTTAGACTACTGTCTAAAAATTAAATGCCTTATTTATCGGCAAGCTACTGTGCCACCCGGTATCAGTGGTTGGCACTGGCAGTGGGCACACTACAGTCAGTGGAAGCGGGCCTGACACACACTGGCAGCAGGCAAGCAACTGAAATTACACTAAAGTGTAAAAATTAAATGCCTTATTTATCGACAAGCTACTGTGCCACCCGGTATCAGTGGTTGGCACTGGCAGTGGGCACACTACAGTCAGTGGAAGCGGGCCTGACACACACTGGCAGCAGGCAAGCAACTGAATTTAGACTACTGTCTAAAAATTAAATGCCTTATTTATCGGCAAGCTACTGTGCCACCCGGTATCAGTGGTTGGCACTGGCAGTGGGCACACTACAGTCAGTAGAAGCGGGCCTGACACACACTGGCAGCAGGCAAGCAACTGAAATTACACTAAAGTGTAAAAATTAAATGCCTTATTTATCGGCAAGCTACTGTGCCACCCGGTATGAGTGGTTGGCACTGGCAGTGGGCACACTACAGTCAGTGGAAGAGGGCCTGACACACTGACTGGCAGCAGGCAAGCAACTGAATTTAGACTACTGTCTAAAAATTAAATGCCTTATTTATCGGCAAGCTACTGTGCCACCCGGTATCAGTGGTTGGCACTGGCAGTGGGCACACTACAGTCAGTGGAAGCGGGCCTGACACACACTGGCAGCAGGCAAGCAACTGAAATTACACTAAAGTGTAAAAATTAAATGCCTTATTTATCGGCAAGCTACTGTGCCACCCGGTATCAGTGGTTGGCACTGGCAGTGGGCACACTACAGTCAGTAGAAGCGGGCCTGACACACACTGGCAGCAGGCAAGCAACTGAAATTACACTAAAGTGTAAAAATTAAATGCCTTATTTATCGACAAGCTACTGTGCCACCCGGTATCAGTGGTTGGCACTGGCAGTGGGCACACTACAGTCAGTGGAAGCGGGCCTGACACACACTGGCAGCAGGCAAGCAACTGAATTTAGACTACTGTCTAAAAATTAAATGCCTTATTTATCGGCAAGCTACTGTGCCACCCGGTATCAGTGGTTGGCACTGGCAGTGGGCACACTACAGTCAGTAGAAGCGGGCCTGACACACACTGGCAGCAGGCAAGCAACTGAAATTACACTAAAGTGTAAAAATTAAATGCCTTATTTATCGGCAAGCTACTGTGCCACCCGGTATGAGTGGTTGGCACTGGCAGTGGGCACACTACAGTCAGTGGAAGAGGGCCTGACACACTGACTGGCAGCAGGCAAGCAACTGAATTTAGACTACTGTCTAAAAATTAAATGCCTTATTTATCGGCAAGCTACTGTGCCACCCGGTATCAGTGGTTGGCACTGGCAGTGGGCACACTACAGTCAGTGGAAGCGGGCCTGACACACACTGGCAGCAGGCAAGCAACTGAAATTACACTAAAGTGTAAAAATTAAATGCCTTATTTATCGGCAAGCTACTGTGCCACCCGGTATCAGTGGTTGGCACTGGCAGTGGGCACACTACAGTCAGTAGAAGCGGGCCTGACACACACTGGCAGCAGGCAAGCAACTGAAATTACACTAAAGTGTAAAAATTAAATGCCTTATTTATCGGCAAGCTACTGTGCCACCCGGTATGAGTGGTTGGCACTGGCAGTGGGCACACTACAGTCAGTGGAAGAGGGCCTGACACACACTGGCAGCAGGCAAGCAACTGAATTTAGACTACTGTCTAAAAATTAAATGCCTTATTTATCGGCAAGCTACTGTGCCACCTGGTATCAGTGGTTGGCACTGGCAGTGGGCACACTACAGTCAGTGGAAGCGGGCCTGACACACACTGGCAGCAGGCAAGCAACTGAATTTAGACTACTGTCTAAAAATTAAATGCCTTATTTATCGGCAAGCTACTGTGCCACCCGGTATCAGTGGTTGGCACTGGCAGTGGGCACACTACAGTCAGTTGAAGTCGGCCTGACACACACTAGCAGCAGGCAAGCAGCTGAAATTACATTAAAGTGTAAAAATTAAATGCCTTTTTTAAGCAAAGTCCTGTGCCAGCCGGTATGAGTGGTGGGCACTGGCAGTGGGCACACTACAGTCAGTGGAAGTCAGCCTGACACACACTGGCAGGCAACTAACCTTAGATTAAAGTGTAAAAATTAAGTGCCTATTTTTTAAGCAAAGTCCTGTGCCACTCGGTATGACAGGGGTGGGCACTGGCAGTGGGCACACTACAGTCAGTTGAAGTCGGCCTGACACACACTAGCAGCAGGCAAGCAGCTGAAATTACACTAAAGTGTAAAAATTAAATGCCTTTTTTATGCAAAGTCCTGTGCCAGCCGGTATGAGTGGTGGGCACTGGCAGTGGGCACACTACAGTCAGTGGAAGTCAGCCTGACACACACTGGCAGGCAACTAACCTTAGATTAAAGTGTAAAAATTAAGTGCCTATTTTTTAAGCAAAGTCCTGTGCCACTCGGTATGACAGGGGTGGGCACTGGCAGTGGGCACACTACAGTCAGTTGAAGTCGGCCTGACACACACTAGCAGCAGGCAAGCAGCTGAAATTACATTAAAGTGTAAAAATTAAATGCCTTTTTTAAGCAAAGTCCTGTGCCAGCCGGTATGAGTGGTGGGCACTGGCAGTGGGCACACTACAGTCAGTGGAAGTCAGCCTGACACACACTGGCAGGCAACTAACCTTAGATTAAAGTGTAAAAATTAAGTGCCTATTTTTTAAGCAAAGTCCTGTGCCACTCGGTATGACAGGGGTGGGCACTGGCAGTGGGCACACTACAGTCAGTTGAAGTCGGCCTGACACACACTAGCAGCAGGCAAGCAGCTGAAATTACACTAAAGTGTAAAAATTAAATGCCTTTTTTATGCAAAGTCCTGTGCCAGCCGGTATGAGTGGTGGGCACTGGCAGTGGGCACACTACAGTCAGTGGAAGTCAGCCTGACACACACTGGCAGGCAACTAACCTTAGATTAAAGTGTAAAAATTAAGTGCCTATTTTTTAAGCAAAGTCCTGTGCCACTCGGTATGACAGGGGTGGGCACTGGCAGTGGGCACACTACAGTCAGTTGAAGTCGGCCTGACACACACTAGCAGCAGGCAAGCAGCTGAAATTACATTAAAGTGTAAAAATTAAATGCCTTTTTTAAGCAAAGTCCTGTGCCAGCCGGTATGAGTGGTGGGCACTGGCAGTGGGCACACTACAGTCAGTGGAAGTCAGCCTGACACACACTGGCAGGCAACTAACCTTAGATTAAAGTGTAAAAATTAAGTGCCTATTTTTTAAGCAAAGTCCTGTGCCACTCGGTATGACAGGGGTGGGCACTGGCAGTGGGCACACTACAGTCAGTTGAAGTCGGCCTGACACACACTAGCAGCAGGCAAGCAGCTGAAATTACATTAAAGTGTAAAAATTAAATGCCTTTTTTAAGCAAAGTCCTGTGCCAGCCGGTATGAGTGGTGGGCACTGGCAGTGGGCACACTACAGTCAGTGGAAGTCAGCCTGACACACACTGGCAGGCAACTAACCTTAGATTAAAGTGTAAAAATTAAGTGCCTATTTTTTAAGCAAAGTCCTGTGCCACTCGGGATGACAGGGGTGGGCACTGGCAGTGGGCACACTACAGTCAGTTGAAGTCGGCCTGACACACACTGGCAGGCAACTAACCTTAGATTAAAGTGTAAAAATGAAGTGCCTTTTTTTTAAGCAAAGTCCTGTGCCACACGGGATGACAGGGGTGGGCACTGGCAGTGGGCACACTACAGTCAGTTGAAGTCGGCCTGACACACACTAGCAGCAGGCAAGCAGCTGAAATTACACTAAAGTGTAAAAATTAAATGCCTTTTTTATGCAAAGTCCTGTGCCAGCCGGTATGAGTGGTGGGCACTGGCAGTGGGCACACTACAGTCAGTGGAAGTCAGCCTGACACACACTGGCAGGCAACTAACCTTAGATTAAAGTGTAAAAATTAAGTGCCTTTTTTTAAGCAAAGTCCTGTGCCACACGGAATGACAGGGGTGAGCACTGGCAGTGGGCACACTACAGTCTGTGGGCCTGCAGCTCCTCACACACAGGCAGGCCAGGCAACTGCAATATGTATATAAAGGAAAAAAAAAAAGCAGACTAATGTTGCAGCCCTAAAAAGGGCTTTTTGGGGTGCTGTCAGGACGCTGTCCTTACAGCAGAGATCAGATGAGTCTTTCAGGACTGGAGTGGACACTGAATTCACTAGCCTAGCTATCGATTTCCCAATTAAATCAGCAGCAGTTACAGTCTCCCTCCTCTCACTAAGACTGCAGCTTCAGAATGAATCTAAAATGGATGCTGTGCAGGAGGTGGGAGGGTCTGGGAGGGAGGGTATGCTGCTGATTGGCTGGAATGTGTCTGCTGACTGTGAGGTACAGGGTCAAAGTTTGCTCAATGATGATGTATAGGGGGCGGACCGAACATCGCATGTGTTCGCCCGGCAGAGGCGAACGCGAACAAGCTATGTTCGCCGGGAACTGTTCGCCGTCGGATAGTTCGGGCCATCTCTATAGCTGAATGGCTACATAAGAAGGGGCACTTAAGGCCTGCAAAAACTTGCTTGGCTGCAAAGATTATATTATCATCCCAATCTACAGGAATCAGCCTTGAAAGTCTGGCTAAATTGTCGTAATTGCAGCCTGGCCCAGGCTGGTTACCAGTAGCTGGTGATGGACTATCTAATTGTGGAAGAATTCTTGTAAGTAAGTAATTAATGGTTATTGCGTATTATTTCACTACGTTTATAGTGGTAGTCACCACACAAGATCAGACAGCGGAGTTAGCAGCGCAGACCCTGGAGAAAAACCTAATCTTGCAATATGGCTGTCTCACCCAGTTGCATCAAGGGGCCTACTTTGAAGGCTGTTTAATCCAAGAGCGATGTCAGTTATACCACATCTGGAAGACACTAACCTCACATTATCACCCACAAGGGAATGATGCTTGTAAGCAGCCAAACTGGACCCTGTTCTGGCTACTATGAACTCTGGAAGACCAGAAAAAGGAGAGGTGGTCTAATTACTTTGCTCAGCTTGTATGGATGTATAACAACACAGTGCCCTCCATCACTGGTTATTCCCAGTTCTTATTGATATTTATTTAAAAAAATGGATGGTGCCTCCTTAACATGATGATGCTAGCCTGCAATTTAAGTGGTGTGGACACCACAGACTTGAAATGAAGGCCATCGAAAGAAAGTTCAGGAGAATGTTTGATCTAGTTGCTCAGCAACTAGGCTTTCTCATGCTTATGACTAATCAAAGCATAAAGTGCTGCCCTTAAAAGTCAGGGACAGAGTCATTATGCACAGTAGAGTTGCAAGAAATGCTGGGAAGTTACAATGGAGGTGGGAGCCAAATCCCTATGAAGTTGTACCACAGGCAGGTCCTAACATACCAGTGTTCATGGTATGTTAGGTAGGTACTGAGGGACCAATATGTACACTGAAATAAGCTGAGGCAGTGTACCTGTGTAAGTAGGCATTCTCAGTCAGCAACAACCAGCCCTGCTGCACCTGAGGTGGGCACCACCCGAACAAGGACCAGAGCCAGAGCCAATAGAGAGAAGAGTCTCCTATCTGGTATGAAGAGGTAAGAGGTTCAACTTCTGAATTGGACAACTCTTCAGAATTGTGGCAGGTTGCCCTCCAGGTTTGAAGATGTGATGTATGCCCCAGTTTCTAGGACAGCAACACAAAAACTAGGGAGGAATGGTGTAACACCCAGTAAAGCTGTACTTCATCTGCATGCAGAGCCTGCAAGAGTTCCTAGGTGCTTTGTGTCAGCTAGAGGGAGGTGGAACCAAAGATCATGAGACAGTTGAGGAAGCTTTTTGAGCCTGCACGGTGATGGGTCCTATAATGACATGGAAATAGAAGAAATAGAGGTAACTGCAGACCTTGGTGGGGAAAGCTAGCCACCAAGTGTGTCCTGCTCAATTCAGAGAGTAAGAACTGTGTAGAAGCCTGCAAGCTGGTCACATAACAGAAACAGAACACAACCTGATAGCACAATAACAGAGAAGTGGATTGTAAGAGGGGATCATACAAAAAATATGGACCAATAAGATTATACAACCGCAGTTATTCATGTATGTAAATGCCATACAAAGTTACATGTATATAAATATCATGAAAAAGGTAACACATATGCCTATGGTAAAATGTACTACAGTCCTGATCAAAAGTTTAAGACCACTTGAAAAATTGCAAAAAATCATATTTAGCATGGCTGGATCTTAAAGAGGACCTTTCACCTTGAAAAACATTGTGAACTAAGTATGCTGCCATGGAGAGCGGCGCCCATGGATCTCACTGCACTTACTATTACCCCTGGGCGCCGCTCCGTTCTCCCGTTATAGGCTCCGGTATGTTCTCTCACTAAGTTATAGTAGGCGGTGTCTGCCCTTGTCCTGTGGGCGTCTCCTTCTCCTAGGCTGTAGCGCTGGCCAATCGCAGCGCACAGCTCACAGCCTGCAACATCTGGACATAGCCAGCGGCTGTTTGACGCCCCTGCACTTCCTGAAGCTCCATTGTTCCACTGAAGGAAAAAGCACCCCAGACCATTATGGCGCCCCCTCCACTGTGGCACGTAGAAAACATCTCAGGTGGGATCTGCTTGTCATGCCAGTAACGTTGGAAACCATCAGGACCATCAAGGTTACATTTTTTCTCATCAGAGAATAAAACTTTCTTCCACCTTTTGAATGTCCCATGTTTGGTGCTCTCTTGCAAAGTCCAAACGAGCAGTTTTGTTGCGTTCAAGGAGACAAGGTCTTTGAAGACGTTTTTTGTTTTTGAAGCCCTTCAGTCTAAGATGCCGTCTGATGCTTATGGGGCTGCAGTCAGCACCAGTAAGGGCCTTAATTTGGGTCGAGGATTGTCCAGTGTCTTGACGAACAGTCAATTGGATCCTCCGGCTCAGTGCTGATGAAAATTTTTTGGGTCTTCCACTTGACTTTTTTGTTCCATAACCCTCAGAATCATTTAAATGACTGTCTTACTGCGTCCCACCTCAGCAGCGATGGCGCGCTGTGAGAGACCCTGCTTATGCAGTTCAACAACCCGACCACGTTCAAAAAGGTAGAGTTTTTTTGCCTTTGCCATCACAACGTGTGACTACCTAACAGAAAATGACAATGAATCCACATCTTTGCACAGATTTGGCCTTTTAAAGGCATGTGGTCCTAAAATTTGGATCAGCTGAAAAACAGCCTGTTTCAGTTTAATCGGTATTTTCAATTAATTGAATGCTCAAAAAATGTTTTGTCTCACTCTCATTTCTTCTTGTTGCATGTTGAAGCTGTACTTGGAACCTTGTTAAGATCCAACAATGTAAAATATGATTTTTTGCCATTTTTCAAGTGGTCTTAAACTTTTGATCAGGACTGTATAAATTAAGCCCCAATAAAAATTACCGGACCGCATAGAATTTAAATACAATATAATACAATTGGTATAGTCAATACATGAAAACAAGTGAAGGGAAAAGGCGGCATCCACAAGAGGAAGACACAAGGGTGGCAATGAAAGTGCAAGTGAAAAGTGCAATAGTATTCAAATATATAGCAAAGAATCCATTACCCATACTGTGTTTCCTCTGGGATGGCGCCAGCCCTGACGTGCATTTCGGCGAACCTTCGTCTGGAGGTGGCGTCATCACAGAGGGGCACATACTAAATACCCCTAAATGCTTGCACGCTGTGTATTGAGGATGAATACAGCACCTAATATCAAGATACATAATTGTGCATGTATATAAAAGAATTATGTGTGTATGCAGAATGTGTGATGACTGAACATGTATATGAACATAAGTTAGTGTGAATGAAATGAGTGATGAAATAAACAAATGTGACAATGAGTGGATAATCGCTAATTTAAATACATGATTAATAGAATAATATAAGAAATATGTATTACATAAAGGATAGCAACCACATATAAAAAATTATAAAACACAAAATAATGACACACAAAAAACTCAACCATAAGTGACAGGGTGAACGTTAATAATGTGAGTTGTGCAAAATATGCAAATTAATAAATGTGAGTGTTAAAAAAATATGTGAATCACAGATTGCGACATTGTTAAGATTATAAATAACAGAATCACCCATGATACGCAATTATAGATATACAGATACTACAATTGACTCTGTAACAATTGATGTTATATAATCTAATCAAATTCATATTAAAAATTAATAATACCAAATAAGTATTAAAAAAAATATATAAAAAATCTATATATAAACAAAAAAATCGAATATTTTTTTTTATATTGTCAAGGAACAGGGGAGAGGAATGGCCAACCTAAAACATGGGGTATCACTACAACCCAAAGTGATCTATGAATAAATAAAATCATAAAATACTAAAAATTGATCACAATTTAAAAACACGGAGCATGCAGAACCAGGAAACTCTATAAGAAGGATGAAAAGCCAGAAGAATCATCAACCCATTTGGGCGCAGAGTATTCAATCTCCAAATCCATTTACATACTAATTGGGCCAGTCTTCTCGAAATATCACCGCCACGCACATTTTTAGATATTCAATCGATAGCCCGTACCTTTAAACCCGTCGGGTCACAACAATGATGGAATTTTAGAATGCCTAGCAATCGGTTTTAGTTTAGACTCTTCTTTTTCATCTCGGGCCGATGCAATATCGCGAACATGCTACCTTACTCAGATTTTCTTGTGGTATGGCCCACATATACTTTCACACATGGGCATGTTGCGTAATACACCACTGCTGTACTGGAACATGTCAAGCAGTGAGTAATTTGAAAGATCTTCTCGCCGGTGATATCCGGAAAGTCTGTAGCCCTCCCCATATTGCTGCAGGCTATACGCCTTCCACATGGTACAAATCCCCACTTTGGTTTATCAAATCCTAGAAAAATCGGGGGGAATTTGTTTTAACATAAGAACTCTTCACCAAATGGTCCCTCAGATTCCTGGATCTTCTTGCCACTAATGAGGGACCAGAGGCCGCATATTTCGCAACGACCGGATCTGTTAATATGATCGGCAAGCTCTCATCTCATGCCATCTGGAATGGTAGTTCGTAATGAACCTTACTTTGTCATCCTTCGATTTCTCTTTCCGGGAATAAAGGAGGTCAAAACGATCGCATGACCTTGCCCTTCTGTATGCCTCCTTAATGGACCATTGACTGTATCCTCTACTGGAGAAGCGTAATTCTTCTGCATATTCCTCAAACATGCCGTCGTTGGAACATATCCTACGTGCCCGCAAAAACTGTCTAACCAGAATTGATTTGATCATCTGTGGAGGGTGAGGTGAAGAAGCATGTAAATATGAGTTAACCGTGGTTGGTTTCCTAAAAATATTAGTCAGAATTGAGCCATCGGTCCCCCTCCGGAGTTGTACATCCAAAAAATCCATAATATCCTTATCAGATTTATATGTAAGCTTAATGTTCCTATTATTATCATTTAACACTGTAAAAAATGTCTGTAACTGAAAAGAGAGTCACCCTGCCACATCAGAAACACATTGTCGATGTACCGCACCCAAAAAATGGCGCAGTCCATCAACGGGTGTCTATCTGACAGGAACAGAATGCAGAGGGAGCAGAATGGTATCGGTACAAAGACTGGGTGAAAACTTGTTTACTAACAGAAATATATGCCAATAACAATTACCAGACCGCATGAAATATAAATATAATTTATTGACACAATTTATAAATAACAATTCATACATGAAACCAAGTGCAGGAAAATGCGACATCCACATCAGGAGACACAACTGGTGACTTAATCCCCATTATACATAGTGTTAAAATGCAAGTGCATATAAGTATCTCATACATACAATGAACAGAGTCTATTTACCCATTATGTGTCTCCTCTGGGATGCCGCCAGCCCCAACGCGCGTTTCGGCAGACCTATTTTGGATGTACTAACAGAAATATGTCTAAAGTAGGTGTATTTCTGGCGCAGATTGCAGCGCAAATGTTCTTTGCCCTGAAATCTGCGACTTTTCCCCACTCACACCAGGTCTTTTTGTAGACCTGTTTTAGGCATAGAAAATGTTCTAAATCTATGCCAGCAAGGGAGCTGATGTAGAATTAGAAGCGGCAGTGGATCCGCCAAAGTTATGTAGAGGCCTTCATAAATAAATGACCCCCGTTGAGTCCAAGTCCAAGTCATTAAGATGGTGTAAAGACTGTTGAGCTGTATCCTATAGAAGAAGATTTACGGCTTTTGCATTGCTGTGGTTGCACAGCTCACCTTTAGTTGCTGTGCCACACCACATCCACAGTGCTCACTGGGGAAAGCGGACAATCCTGTGTCAGTTTAATGTATGTGTAATGCCCCAGAGTGGCATTACCACCTTTTTGCGCCCCCCCCTATCTCTTACGGTTGATGCTGTGTCATCTTATGTATTTATTGCTGTGTCCTGCACAGTGAACATTTATTTTCCTTGCAACTGACTGTTTAAGTGTAATGTGCCTAGTTCACCAGCAGATGGCGGCAGTTATGGCAGAGCTAGTTTCTCTGGAGTGGAAGCTTCTACCCATTCCAGCCCTCTCTAGAGCGGGAAGTGTTAGTTGTTAGTTGAGAGTACCCCCTGTAAGTGGAAGGCTGTGTGTCGGCCAGCCGAGCACTGTCTGCTCTGCTGGGCCTAAGGGCCATTCTGCAAACTTCAGAAGCCAGAAAGAAAGGTTCCCTGGATAAAGATAAAGACAGAGTGAAATAAAAACAAAGATAAGAGAAAGATACCGATTCATATAAAGACGGAGTCAGACCACAGAAAGCTAAGTTGCAGCCTACAGCAGAAAGGGAAAAGTTTCTATTTAATCCTGTCAGCATAGCAGAGCTGAAAGAGTACAAATGTATCAGAGCTGATTGTGTTTGCCTGCCAAAACTTATTCCAAAACCTGCTGATAACCAAGATAAGGTTGGAAGATTGTTTCCTGATGAAAGTTTACTCAAGTTAGGCCTCATGCTCACTGTTAGTGATTTGGCTTCAGTGGTCCGTGTCCGATTTTGCTTCAGTTGTGTTTCCTTGCTTCAGGAAGATTAATGAAAAGTGTAATTTTATTGCACCAAAGTCTTGTAGAAAAAAACGGATGCGTACACGGATGACATACCAGTTGTGCATCCGTTTTTTTGGACGGACCCATTGACTTGAATGGGTCCATCCTCCGTTTTCCACTGACAATAATAGGACAGGTTATATTTTTTTGCCGGACTGGGATCACGGATCACGGACGCAGAGAAAAAACGGAGGACTATCAGTTTTTTTTTCACAGCTCCATAGAAATGATTGGGACCTCCGCTAAACTGTGAAAAATGACGGAACGGACGCGGATGCACGCAACGGTCGTGTGCATGAGGCCTAAAGCTGTTAACTACTTCAATACCAGTCTGGACTCAATTTATTCTGCAAATCCCTTAACTGTTAACCCTATTATCACTGCTTCGGACAACCACGCTTGGGGTTCCGGATATCCAGGTAGGAGCAACGTGACAAGTGCAAAGCAGCACCTAAAGAGACACTATAGGCAACCCTTAAACCACTCTGGCATTCCTACACCTGGGTCCCACCATCACCTTCTACATAGGGGGACTTAGTCCCTCGTTGCTGAAATGCAACTGGCGTCACGACACAAACTTCAAAAATTCACATAACACCTGTAGAAGAGACCCCGGGCGCGGCCCCCGCCCGCTGCATATGTACTGTAGATGAATCCGGAAAAATCCTCTGGCACTAAAACTCCATTGTTTTTATTGCAAAAATAGGCATGAAAATGTACGTGTTTCGAATGTAGCAAAACATCCTTCATCATGGCATGCATATTTTTGTAACTGTTAAATGGTGAAAGCACTAGCAAAAACAATGGAGCTTTAAACAAGTGCCAGAGGATTATTCCGGATTCATCTACAGTCCATCTCATATTGTATCCGGACTAGAGGCGGCCCAATAGTGTACTAGAGCCTTGTTTCATTTGTTAGTTTTCCCACTAAACGTATCATTTTCACTCTAATATTCGAATCACTTACATACATCATTGTAAGGCCTTGTTCACATTTCCATGTCCGTTTCATGTCTGTGAAAAAATCTGTATGTTTTTCATCCGTGAATATTTTTTGCCCTCCATGTGTCATCTGTATTCCACGGAAACTGCTCAGCTGAAAAATAATTTTCAGATCATCTCTTTCAATGGTCGGTGTTGTGTCACAGATTTTTCAAGGACCCATAGACTTCAATGGTCATTGTTTAGTTCACATTAAGGACCAAAGTAGTGCATGTCTCCTTGATTATTTTTTTTTAACTGACCCACGGTCAGTAAATAAATACTGATACGTAAACAGACACATTAAAGTCTATGGGTACGTGTGCCGTCCGCAGAAAATGCGGACAGCACGTGTTAATGAAAAACAGAAATGTGAATAAGTCCTTACATTCACACATAAAAAGTTTCATTCGATTCCAACAACTACTTGGTGTGTTCTTTTTTTTTTTTTTGTCAGTGAGCGTACCATGCCGTCTCCTCACCTAAAACCCAAAAGCTATGTTTATATTTTCTATATCTTGTAGTATTACATTAAATATGACCCATGGCACGTATGACTCACAACCTCCAATATGCTTTTCTCTTGATGCTGCAAATATGGCCGCCCAATATAATTCAGGGGAAAAAAGTCCTTTTACGTCCATACACATCATGTTTGTATTGAAACTTGTCTCTAAAGATAAAGCTTTAAGGATATTTTTTCTACATTCTCTGGACTGATGCCATCTGCCCTGTTACCGATTCTTCTGTCCTCGAGCAGGATAATGCAATCTTTTGGATCTTGTATAAAAGTTTGTAGTCCATATGGCAGTGCTGAGTAATGTATTATGTTTGTTCTGTCTTTTAAGTCCTGCAGCTAAAGCTTCTAATCCTGTAATATTTGTGGCCATTTTATGAAATAAGATAGTGAGCCGGATCATTGTTCGACACATTATTTATTGCTTCAGTTACTAGACTGGCATCCTGACACTTGTCTGAATTTTCCTCGTCCTATCTCTTCCAGTGCTGCCTGTTATGTTACCCAGGATCCATAATAACTTTCTGAAACATTGTGTTCCTTTCAGGGGTTTTTTATGCGGCCAAGGGAGAGAACGAAAATAACACATTTTTACGTAAAGCTGAGCATGGAATAAAAAGGTTCTACCTTGTGACCATTATGTTCAGCATCCCCTTTGTTATTTCTTTTCTAAATGAGCACCGTATGAAGAGTAATCAACTGTAATAGGAATAGGGCACTTTGTAATTTTTCTATTAACATACTTTGATTATTTGAGATACAAATAAAATAAGTGACATATGAGAATTATTCACCATGTTACATGGAACGTAAAATATCTAGCCTGTACTGTAACAGTTGCATGGTAAGGCTGATGACCAGTAGTCTAAATCAGTGTCTGAGAATATGATTTATACAAGCTGTCAGATTTTTGACTCAGATACCTATTGGTATCAAAAGTAAAAATAGAATTTCTTAAAAAATAAAAAACATATCATTAGAATAGCCCACATCCACTAATTTGAGCACACCTAGACCTTGCTGTCAACTGTGCCATAATCTGGTGTAAATTGGCACAGTTTGGTTACATTTTTGGTTCAATTTGGTGCACTGAGCAGAGACTAGCAATTAAGGCCTTTTTTTACATGTCCACGTCAGTCTTTTATCTGCGAAAATGTCCTTATTGTGTCCATTTTTATCCCTTGTGCCCAATGGGGGTGTTTGGTCCTGAAAAAGGGCCAAAATTGTACATGCTTCCATCTAAATAATGCATGCAGATCTCTGAATATACCCACTGAACTCAATCGGTCTAAATGCTTTCTGTTGATACTATGGATAGCACATGTCCGTGATTCACCGACATGAGAATATGGGCTCATGCACATGGCCATTTACAAACCTGCAAAACATGGATACCGGCCGTGTGCGTTCTGCATTTTGTGGAACAGAACGTCCTGCCCTATGTAGAACAGTCCTATGCTTGTCTGTAAAATGGACAAGAATAGGACATGTTCTATTTTCTTGCGGGAGCCACGGAACGGACATTGAAGTGAATGGGTCCGCATCTGACCCGCAAAAAAATGCTGATCGGTTGCAGAAAAAATATACGGTCGTGTGCATGAGCCCTAAGGCTGCTTTCACATAGTCCGTGTTCGGTCAGTAATTTTCATCAGTGATTGTGAGACAAAACCAGGTGTGAATCAAAAATACAGAACAGGTTCTTTCCTGGTTTTGGCTCACAATCACTGATGGAAATCACTGATCAAACACTGACTGTGTGAAAGCAGCCTAAGATCAGTAAAACAAAGCTGAGTTGCAGATGAAAGACACCAATTTGGGAAATATTCAGAAGGAGGTCCGGTGCTCCGCAGAGGGCCATGGCCTCTTTATTCTAGTAATCCATTTAGATCACAGATGTAAGATCTGCACCACAAAAGAGTCGGCTACTGAAGAGAAAACACCACTAAAAATCAAAATGAGTGCAGTTTTTTACCGCTTTCATAGTCACAAAAAAGACCAAACCAAATGAATGTGTGAAAAGGAGTCTATATAGGGTTTTGCCAGTCTTAGGGTACTTTCACATTAGCGGCAGGGGACTCCAGCAGGCTGTTCCGGCGTGTGAACAGCCTGTCGGATCCGTTCTGCCGCTAGTTCACGTGTGCCCCCGGACTGCCGCTCCATCCCCGTTGACTATAATGGGGGCGGGAGCTCAGTTCCGGTAGCGCACGGCGATAGGCAGCCGGACTAAAAGTACTGGTTGCAGTCCGGCTGCCTCTCGCCATGCGCTGCTGTGCCGCCGCTAATGTGAAAGTACCCTAAGACTGGAAAAACCCTATACAGGCTCCTTTTCACACATTCATTTGGTTTGGTCTTTTTTGTGACTATGAAAGCGGTAAAAAACTGCACTCATTTTGATTTTTAGTGGTGTTTTCTCTTCAGTAGCCAGCTTTTTTGTGGTGCAGATCTTACATCTACAGACCTTCTGTTATGTGGATCTGCCATAGTACTTACCATGAACAGTCTTTTCAACACCCAGCTTTCTGTAATGTAATGCAGATCTCACACCCAGAGTTTTGTGTTTTTTTTACTACTGTACGTGGAATTGAATCAAACATGCATAAAAGTCTGTAATGAGGCACAAAGTGCAAAACTCTTTCCCCAGCAGAACTCTGAATGTGAGAGCTTACAATCTACAAGGGAAGGAGGAAGAAAGCAGCTAGTGAGGGTTGAAGCACTGGCGTAACTATAGTTGTTTCAGCATTCAGAGTTGTGAATGGACCCACAAGCCAGGGGGCGCTCCACAGGTCCCCTTTACCACACTAAGGGCTATGCACATGACCGTGCTTTTTGTCCGCAACCGATCTGATTTTTTACAGGTCGGATGCAGACCCATTCACTTCAGTGGGGCCGCAAAAGATGGAGACAGCATCCTTATGTCCATTCCGCGGCACCCGCAAAAAAATAGGACATGTCCTATCCTTGTTTATTTCACGGACAAGGATAGGACTATTCTATACATAGCAGGACATTCCGTTCAGCAAAATGGGGAACGCACATGACTGGTATCCGTCATGTTTTGCAGATCCGCAATTTGCGGACTACAAAATGACTATGGCCATGTGCATGAGCCCTAAGGCTGATCTCCTTTCATAAGCCTTTAGGCGGACTGAGATGCTGGAGTAGAGATGATAGGGGAAGGAGATTTATGGTGCGCAGATTGCTGGATACCCTTTACTGTCAGAAAGGAGATAAATAACCTTTTAAATGCAAAAGTAGAAACATATGGTTAAGGAAGGGAGGCTGTGGAGAAGAATGCAGATGGGCCGCTGCAAGGGTTATAGTGTTATCATAGCAGATCTCTGCAAGTCTGCACCCACACTACTACTAACGTGAGGTCTATCTAAGGACTTGGGGTGGACTGGCCATAGACCCTACAGGGAAATTTCCTGGTGGGCAGATGCCCAGGGGGGCCACTTAAGCCCTCCTCATAGCTGAAGGCCGGGTGTATACTTATGCACCTGGTGGTTGGCCGCAGGTGCACGCCTAAATTCAATTATATCACCATCCTCAGGATGGAGATACAGTTGAACACTGTGGTGGGAATGGCAGTGTTTTGTGCTGCACTGTGGTATTTGGTTGTGGTGGGTGCTATTTTGTGCTGCACTATGGTACTTTTGTTGTCCCTGCCTACTTGTGTTGGCCCCATCTACTTATGTTGCTTATCTTGTATTAATTTGGACCTACCTACAACATGGGGCCAATTTTATTTAATTTTTTCATGGCCACTTTAAGTTCCCAGTCAGCTCCTGTCAGGACCTACAGCTGGCTGACAAAACACAATGTGGTGTTAAAAGGTCCCTCCCTCTGCTCTGTTAAACACCTTAGATGCTGCAGTTGCTATGGAAAGATGTAACTGTATTTTAAGAACTTTTCCCTGCGTAGAACTGGGATTTGACCATTATTTGGTGACATAGAGCTAAGTCGCTGTATCTAAGCCTGCCGTCTTAAAAAGTTGTCTTGTAGATATACTGTGTCCCATATATATATTGTGTACCTGAGCAATGAAACAGGCTGCTAGTGGTGCCACTTAAAGGGGTTATTCCATGATTACTGCAAAAAATGAAAATCAGACATCATACAGTACATGACAACCTCCTTTCTAACAAAGCCAGAACCAGCCCTGTACCTCACATGGATCCAGAGACTTGCCCATTCATTGTTCCAGTTTATATGAAGCTTTCTGCTGCAGCTCTCTCCCTATCACAGCTCAGTAATCAGTTAAAGTGGAACTGGACATGTCAATCCACATCAGTATTCATATCCAGATGCTTAAAAGTACAAAATATTTTTTGTGGGACAGCCACTTAAACCCCTTAAAGACCCTGCCATATTTCACCTTAAGGACCAGGCCATTTTTTTGCAAATCTGATATGTCACTTTATGTGGTGATAACTTTAAAACGCTTTTACTTATCCAGGCCATTCTAAGACTGTTTTGTCGTCACATATTGTACTTCATGACAGTGGTAAAATGGAGTCAAAAAATTTCATTTTTATTTATGAAAAATTACAAAATTTACCAAAAATTTAGAAAAATTAGCAAATTTCTAAATTTCAATTTCTCTACTTGTATAATAGTAATAACCACAAAAATACACTCACCTAAAGAATTATTAGGAACACCTGTTCTATTTCTCATTAATGCAATTATCTAGTCAACCAATCACATGGCAGTTGCTTCAATGCATTTAGGGGTGTGGTCCTGGTCAACACAATCTCCTGAACTCCAAACTGAATGTCAGAATGGGAAAGAAAGGTGATTTAAGCAATTTTGAGCGTGGCATGGTTGTTGGTGCCAGACGAGCCAGTCTGAGTATTTCACAATCTGCTCAGTTACTGGGATTTTCACGCACAACCATTTCTAGGGTTTACAAAGAATAGTGTGAAAAGGGAAAAACATCCAGTATGCGGCAGTCCTGTGGGCAAAAATGCCTTGTGGATGCTAGAGGTCAGAGGAGAATGGGCCGACTGATTCAAGCTGATAGAAGAGCAACGTTGACTGAAATAACCACTCTTTACAACCGAGGTATGCAGCAAAGAATTTGTGAAGCCACAACATGCACAACTTTGAGGCGGATGGACTACAACAGCAGAAGACCCCACCGGGTACCACTCATCTCCACTACAAATAGGAAAAAGAGGCTACAATTTGCACGAGCTCACCAAAATTGGACTGTTGAAGACTGGAAAAATGTTGCCTGGTCTGATGAGTCTCAATTTCTGTTGAGACATTCAAATGGTAGAGTCCGAATTTGGCGTAAACAGAATGAGAACATGTACCCATCCTCTGATGGCTACTTCCAGCAGGATAATGCACCATGTCACAAAGCTCGAATCATTTCAAATTGGTTTCTTGAACATGACAGCGAGTTCACTTTACTAAAATGGCCCCCACAGTCACCAGATCTCAACCCAATAGAGCATCTTTGGGATGTGGTGGAACGGGAGCTTCGTGCCCTGGATGTGCATCCCTCAAATCTCCATCAACTGCAAGATGCTATCCTATCAATATGGGCCAACATTTTTAAAGAATGCTATCAGCACCTTGTTGAATCAATGCCACGTAGAATTAAGGCAGATCTGAAGGCAAAAGGGGGTCCAACACCGTATTAGTATGGTGTTCCTAATAATTCTTTAGGTGAGTGTAGTTATTACTTTACATTCACCATATGTTTACTTCATGTTTGGATCATTTTGTGAATGCAGTTTTATTTTTTGGGGACATTAGAAGGCTTAGAAGTTTAGAATTAAATCTTGAATTTTTTTGAAAATATCCAAAACCTACTTTTTAAGGACCAGTTCAGGTCTGAAGTCACTTTGTGAGGCTTACATAATAGAAACCACCCAAAAATTACCCCATTTTAGAAACGTCACCCCTCAAGGTATTCAAAACTGATTTTACAAATTTTGTTGTTAACCCTTTAGGTGTTGCACAAGATTGAATGGAAAATGGAGATGACATTTCAGAATTTCAATTGTTTGGCAGATTTTACATTTTAATCAATTTTTTTTCCGCTAACAAAGCAAGGGTTAATAGCCAGACAAAACTCAATATCTATTACCCTGATTCTGTAGTTTACAGAAACACCCCATATGTGGTCGTAAACTGCTGTATGGGCTCACAGCAGGGTGCAGAAGGAAAGGAACGCCATATAGTTTCTGGAAGGCAGATTTTGCTGGACTGTTTTTTTGACACCATGTCCCATTTGAAGCCCCCCTGATGCACCTCTAGAGTGGAAACTCCCAAAAAGTGACCCCATTTTAGAAACTACACCCCTCAAGGTATTCAAAATGGATTTTACAAACTTTGTTAACCCGTTAGGTCTTCCACAAGAATTAATGGAAAATGGAGATAAAATGTCAGAATTTCACTTTTTTGGCAGATTTTCCATTTTAATCCATTGTTTCCAGCAACAAAGCAAGGGTTAACAGCCAAACAAAACTCAATATTTATTGCCCTGATTCTGTAGTTTACAGAAACACCCCATTTGTGATCGGAAACTGCTGTACGGGCACATGGCAGAGTGCAAAAGGAAAGGAACGCCATATGGTTTTTGGAAGGCAGATTTTGCTGGACTGGTTTTTTGACACCATGTCCCATTTGAAGCCCCCCTGATGCACCCCTAGAGTAGAAACTTCAAAAATGTGACTCCATTTTGGAAACTACGGGATAAGGTGGCAGTTTCGTTGCAAGTTTTTATTATTTACAACGTTCATCTGACAGGTTAGATAATGTGGTATTTTTACAGAGCAGGTTGTCACGGACGGGACAATACCAAATATGACTAACTTTTTTGTTGTTTGTTTCAGTTTTACATAATAAAGCATTTAAAAAAAAAAAAAAACTTTTTTGTGTCTCCACATTCTTAAAGCCGTTGTTTTTTTTATTTTTTGGGCGACTGTCTTATGTAGGGGCTAATTTTTTTTGGTATGAGATGACTGTTTGATTGGTACTATTGTGGGGTGCGTATGACTTTTTGATCGCTTGGTATTACACTTTTTGTGATGTAAGGTGACAAAAAATAGCTTTTTTGACACACTTTTTTTTTTTTTTTTTTTTTTACGGTGTTCACCTGAGGGGTTGGGTTATGTGATATTTTTATACAGCAGGTTCTTATGGACAGTAATATTTTTGAAATAAATAATAATTTTTGTGTCTCCATAGTCCTAGAGGCATAGTTTATTTTTATTTTTTGGGCGATTGTATTAGGTAGGGTATCATTTTTGTGGGATGAGATGATGGTTTGATTGGCACTATTTTGGGGTGCATATGACTTTTTGATCGCTTGCTATTACACTTTTTGTGATGTAAGGTGACAAAAAAATTTTTTACGCTGTTCACCTGAGAGGTTAGGTCATGTGATATTTTTATAGAGCCGGTCGTTACGGATTTGGCAATACCTAATATGTATACTTTTTATTTTTATTTATTTAAGTTTTACACAATAATATTTTTGAAACAAAAAAAAATTATGAGAACACAAATTATAAGAGCGCTCACCTGGAGTCTCACTTGGCCCCCTATACCACCTAGCTGAATTGTATGCACAAATAAATAAATGGCCAGCTACTCAAACAAAACTACTTTCAATAAAAGATATAATGCTTTAATATAACACATCCTTTAAAATACATGACACAATTTTAAAACACTCTGACCTTGTATGGCCAGTTTAAAAATCCAGTCTGTCTAAAATAGTGCTGAGCTCGAGCACTATTACAGCAAAATAAAATATACCAGTGTTCCTTATTTGTCTGGTATTTAATGAACAGACATATATATAATTGTATGCAGATTTTATACGGCACCCTCGTCTTGTATTAGCGCAGTTGTTGTCCTGCGTTTTTTCCAATTTATGCAGTGTGAACACGCAACCAGTAAAAAACGCAGAATGTGACTAGTCTCACATAATACGGATTTCAACAACTTGGGTAGACACCTTGATTTTTGCATACATGTTTTATGTTGTGACCCAGCAGCTAATTGTTTACATTAACAGAGGAACAATAATAGATTGTATAATATGTAAATTACTGTATTGTTATTAGTATTCTTTATTATATACAGTATATTGCTACTTGATGGTTGATATGTATGTTATGTATGGTACAAAAATGCCTCTATTTTATTGTATTTTCTGCTTTTATAAAAAACGCACAGTACCGTATGTACAGATTCACACAATTTTGATCTAATCCAGTCGCAATTTTTAACTGAAGGACCGAATGTAAGAAATCCTGTCCTGATTTTTAAATGGATAACTAGAGTATTTAGTGTGATCCTGTCCCTCATTTTGTACCTGATGCCACTGAGGAAAAAAACATTTTGGGGTTTCGAAACGCGTCTGGCGGATATTTAAACAGTGTTTCCAAAAAGCGTCATTGCAGACTAACTAAAGAATATCTTGAGCATAGAATTTTTATACCGGAATTAATCAAGCACAAGCCACTGTTCTTATTCACCTTCCTGGATTCCAAACCCACGTATCTCATATTCAGGTGCCGACACCGACGCGGGGGATTAAAGCCAAACAGGTGGAGATGAGGGCCAGCGAACAGCTACAAGTATGTATTAGTCGCTGAAGGAAAATTCTCACACCTACGGCTCAAATAAAGACTGAAGTAAGCAGATTTATTATACATCAAATAACTTGCTGCCAGTACAGATATCGGGAAGTTTTATAAAATAGACAGTGCAAATACATTGCAACGTGGACCAACAGATTTACGACATACTATTTGACTTGTTGCATGTTCACACTGCATAAATTGGAAAAACGCAGGACAACAAGTGCGCTAATACAAGACGAGGACGCCGTATAAAATCTGCATACTATTATATATATGTCTGTTCATTAAACACCAGACAAATGAGGAACACTAGTATATTTTATTTTGCTGTAATAGTGCTATTTTAGAGGGACTGGATTTTTAAACTGGCCATACAAGGTCAGAGTGTTTTAAAATTGTGTCGAGTATTTTATAGGATGTGTTATTTTAAAGCATTATATCTTTTATTGAAAGTAGTTTTGTTTGAGTAGCTGGCCATTAATTTATTTGTGCAAAAAATACAGTTGCAAGAAAAAGTATGTGAACCCTTTGGAATGATATGGATTTCTGCACAAATTGGTCATAGATGAAGATCAGATCGCATTTAAGTCACAACAATAGACAATCACAGTCTGCTTAACCCCTTAGGGACTCAGGACGTACCGGTACGCCATGTTTGCCGAGTCCTTAAGGACTCAGGACGTACCAGTACGTCCTAACTTTAAAACGGCATTGCGGCGCGGCGGGGGGTAATCGCAACAGGATGTCCGCTGAAATCATTCAGCGGGCATCCTGTCACAACGCCGGGGGGGGGTCATGTGACCCCCCGCATTGGCGATCGCCGCAAACCGCAGGTCAATTCAGACCTGCGGTTTGCCGTTTTACCTTGTCCGGCGGGCGGCGGTGCCATCGGGTCCCCATGCGGCTGTAGGGGGGACCCGATGGCATGGAAGGCAGCGCGATGTCTTCCTGAGGCATCGCTGCTGCCTTCCTGTGACGTGCCTGCGAGATCCAGCCCCCTGGATCTCACAGGCCGGAAGCTGTATGAGTAATACACACAGTATTACTCATACAGCCAATGCATTCCAATACAGAAGTATTGGAATGCATTGTAAAGGGGATTAGACCCCCAAAAGTTAAAGTCCCAAAGTGGGACAAAAACTAAAGTTAAAAAAAAGTTGAAAAAATAAGGTTTCCCCCCCCCAAAAAATTGGTATAAATTAGGGGGGAAAAAAAAGTATACATATTAGGTATCGCCTTGTCCGTGTCGACCAGCTCTATAAACATATCACATGACCTAACCCCTCGATGTTACGATGAACACCGTATAAAAAAAAAAACTGTGCTAAATAAAAAAAAAATTGTCACCTTACATCACAAAAAGTACAACAGCAAGCGATCAAAAAGGCGTTTACCCACCAAAATAGTACCAATCTAACCGTCACCTCATCCCGAAAAAAATGAGCCCCTACCTGAGACAATCGCCCAAAAAATAAAAAAAACTATGGCTCTCAGAATATGGAGACACTAAAACATGATTTTTTGTTTGGTTTCAAAAATGATATTATTGTTTAAAACTTACATAAATAAATAAAAAGTATACATATTGGGTATCGCGCCGTCCGTATTGACCGGCTCTCTAAAAATATCAAATGACCTTACCCCTCAGATGAACACCGTAAAAAATAAAAAATAAAAACTGTGCTAAATAAACCATTTTTTGTCACCTTACATCACAAAAAGTGTAATAGCAAGCGATCAAAAAGTCACACGCACCCCAAAATACTGCAAATAAAACAGTCATCTCATCCCGCAAGAATCATATCCTACCCAAGGTAATCGCCCAAAAACTGAAAAAGTTATGGCTCTCAGACTATGGAAACACTAAAACATTATTTTTTTTGCTTCAAAAATGAAATCATTGTGTAAAACTTACATAAATAAAAAAAAAGTATACAGAATAGGTATCGCAGTGTCCGTGACAACCTGGTCTATAAAAATATCACATGATCTAACCTGTCAGACGAATGTTGTAAATAACAAAAAATAATAACTGTGCCAAAACAGCTATTTCTTGTTACCTTGCCTCACAAAAACTGTAATATAGAGAAACCAAAAATCATATGTACCCTAAACTAGTACCAGCAATACTGCCACCCTATCCCTTAGTTTCTAAAATGGGGTCACTTTTATGGAGTTTCTACTCTAGGGGTGCATCAGGGGGGCTTCAAATGGGACATGGTGTCAAAAAACCAGTCCAGCCAAACCTGCCTTCCAAAAACCGTATGGCATTCCTTTCCTTCTGTGCCCTGCCGTGTGTCTGTACAGCGGTTTACGACCACATATGGGGTGTTTCTGTAAATTTGGGGCATCTGTGGATGGCAGTTATGGGCTGGGGGCATCTGTGGATGGCAGTTACGGGCTGGGGGCATCTGTGGATGGCACTTATGGGCTGGGGGCATCTGTGGATGGCACTTATGGGCTGGGGCATCTGTGGATGGCACTTATGGGGGGGGGGGGGCATCTGTGGATTGCCGCATGGACTCCTTCTGGGCACCAGAGAGCACGGCGTCCTCGGTTGCTATGACGCCGTGCGCTCCCTCCTGCTGCCGGAAAACAGTAATACACTGCTATGATCTAAGAGTGTATCACTGTATTCCAGCGGCAGGAGGGAGCGCACGGCGTCATAGCAACCGAGGACGCCGTGTGCTCCGGCGCCCAGAAGGAGTCGGCCCGGGACTAATAGGGCATCATATCAATCGCTAACCTCTGCCACTGTCGTCTTCCAGGGCCCTCCTTCCTCCTCTAGCATCTGCAGGCAGACCGTTTCTCTCCCCGACACTATTTCCAGCAAGCAGGACACGGCTGTTTTACAAGCTGGGGAGGCATGCGTGCGCGTTCTCGAGCGGCCGGCTGGGGAGAAGGTAGGACATTGTGCGCAGGCGCGGCACATACAAGCCCCGCAAGTATGTGGCCGTAACCAGGGGATACAGGTAGACAACACAGGCGCAGATGAAGGCATTTTTCAGGAGAACGGTGCAAGTTAGGAAATATAAGTTATTTAGAAGATTATTCAAGGACACTTGGGGAAACTGATTAACAGCAATTAATGAAATGGGAATACCCCTTTAAGGTGAAAGTCCTATTTCACCTTAAGGACTTGGCCATTTTTTGCAAATCTGACCAGTGTCAGTGCTGATAACTTTAAAGTGCTGATAACTTTAAAACGCTTTGACTTATCCAGGCCATTCTGAGATTTTTTTCGTCACATATTGTACTTCATGACACTGATAAAATGAAGTAAAACATTTTTATTTATAAAAAAAAATACCAAATTTACCCAAAAATGAAAAAAAAAATGGCAAATTTCCAATTTCAATTTCTCTACTTTTATAATACATAGTAATACCTCCAAAAATAGTTATTACTTTACATTCCCCATATGTCTACTTCATGTTTGGATCAATTTGGGAATGATATTTTATTTTTGGGGGATGTTACAAGGCTTAGAAGTTTAGAAAAAAAGAAAAACTTTTTAGGGAACCAGTTCAGGTCTGAAGTCACTTTGTGAGGCTTACATAATAGAAACCACCCAAAAAATGACCCCATTCAAGAAACTACGCCCCTCAAGGTATTCAAAACTGATTTTACAAACTTTGTTAACCCTTTAGGTGTTGCACAAGAGTTATTGGCAAATGGAGATGAAATTTGAGAATTTAAATTTTTGGGCAAATTTTCCATTTTTATCCATGTTTTCCAGTAAAATGCTATATTTATTGCCCCGATTCTGTAGTTTGCAGAAACACCCCATATGTGGCCGTAAACTACTGTACGGGCACACAGTAGGGCATAGAGGGAAAGGTGCGCCGTATGGTTTTTGGAAGGCAGATTTTGCTGGACTGTTTTTTTGACACCATGTCCTATTTGAAGCCCCCCTGATGCACCCCTAGAGTAGAAACTCCATAAAAGTGACCCCATCTAAGAAACTACACCCTTCAAGGTATTCAAAACAGATTTTACAAACCTTGTTAACCCTTTAGGTGTTGCACAAGATTTAATGGAAAATAGAGATACAATTTCAAAATTTCACTTTTTTGGCAGATTTTCCATTTAAATTTTTTTTTCCAGTTACAAAGCAAGGGTTAACAGCCAAAAAAAACCTCATTATTTATGGCCCTGATTCTGTAGTTTACAGAAACACCCCATATGTGGTCGTAAACTGCTGTACGGGCACACGGCAGGGCGCAGAAGGAAAGGAATGCCATACGGTTTTTGGAAGGCAGATTTTGCTGGACTGTTTTTTTGACACCATGTCCCATTTGAGATACCTAATATGTATACTTTTTTTTATTTATGTAAGTTTTACACAATGATTTCATTTTTGAAACAAAAAAATTCATGTTTTAGTGTTTCCATAGTCTAAGAGCCATAGTTTTTTCAGTTTTTGGGCGATTATCTTGGGTAGCGTATGATTTTTGCGGGATGAGATAACCATTTTATTGGTACTATTTTGGCATACATGCAAATTTTTTGATCACTTTTATTACCTTTTTTGGGAAGTAAGGTGGGCAAAATTTCAATTTCCTCATAGTTTTTATTTTTTATTTTTATGGTGTTCACTGTGCAAGGAAAGTAACATGACCATTTTATAGATCAGGTTGTTATGGACGCGTCGATACCTAATATGTGTAGTGTATTTTATTTTTTTTATTTTTATTCAGTGATAAATGTGTTTTTTTTTATCTTAACTTTTTTTCACTTTTTTTTTTACATTTCTTTGACCCAGACCCACTTGGTTCTTGAAGATCCAGTGAGTCTGAAGTCTGTATAATACAGTACAGTACACTATATAGGGTATTGTACTGTATTTTACTTACACTTTGTCTGAACAGATCTATGCCTTTAGCACAGATCTGTTCAGCACCATGAACAGCAGGATGCCTGAGAAGGCGTCCTGTTGCCATGGGAACCTTCCCCGTCTGCTCAGTTGTGGCCACAACTTCGCAGACGGGGAAGGGTATAGAGGGAGGCTCCCTTCCTTTGTGACCCCATCCTGTCTGGGGGCTGCAAAGGCACAGCAGCCCCCCGATGGGAAAGGGAGGGAGCTTCCGACTGTTAACCTCTGCTATTCCATACCGTGGTCCGTACGGACCGCGGTATGGAAAGGGTTAAACGGCTGACATCGCATCACAGATGTCAGCCGCTTATACCAGAGTGTCAGCAATGTGATGACACTCTGGTATACCCACTGAACACCAATGATTATTCAAGAGGAGGCAAGCGGGGGATCGCGATCCTGCCTGCCGCACCGCCCACCTCCCACACTGCCTGCAACATCCCCCCTACACCACCCGCCGCCATAAAATCATTCAGGGGTGCAGGGGGGGGGGTGAAAAAAACGTTATATGGGGCATTTTAAAGTTTGAGATCGGAATCGGCAGAAAGGGCAGCAAACCGCAGGTCTGAATTGACCCCCCCCCTGGCGTTGTGACAGGATTTTGGCTGAATGATTTCAGCTGGCATCCTGTTCGGATTAACCCCCGCAGCGCCGCAATCTCATTTTAAACTCATGACGTACCGGTACGTCATGGGTCCTTAAGGACTCGGGAAACATGCTGTACCGGTACGTCATGCATCCCTAAGGGGTTAAACTAATAGCACACAAAGGATTAAATGTTACCATGTTTTTATTGAACACACCATGTAAACATTCACAGTGCAGGTGGAAAAAGTATGTGAACCTCTAGACTAATGACCTCTCCAAGAGCTAATTGGAGTGAGGTGTCAGCCAACTGGAGTCTAATCAATGAGATGAGATTGGAGGTGTTGGTTACAGCTGCCCTGCCCTGTAAAAAACACACACCAGTTCTGGGTTTGCTTTTCACAAGAAGCATTGCCTGATGATGCCTCGCACAAAAGAGCTCTCAGAAGACCTACGATTAAGAATTGTTGACTTGCATAAAGCTGGAAAGGGTTATAAAAGTATCTCCAAAAGTCTTGCAACTGTAAATCATGTTTTAGTGTCTTCATAGTCTGAGAACCATAGTTTTTTTATGTTTTGGTGATTGTCTTAGGTAGGGTATAATTTTTTGCGGGATGAGATGACAGTTAGATTGGCACTATTTTGGGGTGCATTTGACATTTTGATCGCTTGCTATTACACTTTTTGTGATGTAAGGTGACAGTAAATGGCTTTTTTGACACACTTTTTTTTTTTTTTTTTACGGTTTTCATCTGAGGGGGTCAGGTCATGTGGTATTTTTTATAGAGAAGGTTGTTACAGACATGGTGATACCTAATATGTATACTTTTTTTTAATTTACTTAAGTTTTACACAATAACAGGTTTTAGTGTCTCCATAGTCTGAGAGCCATAGTTTTTTTCATTTTTTGGGCGATTGTCTTAGGTAGGGTATCATTTTTTGTGAGATGAAGTGACTGTTAGATTGGTATTATTTTGGCGGGCATACGCCTTTTTGATTTCTTGGTGTTGCACTTTTAGTGATGTAATATGACAAAAAAATGTTTTTTTTTAGCAAAGTTTTCATTACATTTTTTTGACAGTGTTTATTTGAGAGGTTAGGTCATGTGATATTTTTATAGAGCTGGTCGATACAGGTGCGGTGATACCTAATATGTCTACTTTTCTTTTTCTCCCTAATTTTTACAAAAATTTTTTACTTTATTTTGGGAAAAGGATGCATTTTTTTTTTTTTCTTGAAACTTTAAATTTTTTTACTTTTTTTTTTACACTTAATTTTTTTGTCCCACTCTGGGACTTCAACTTTTGGGGGTCTGATCCCCTTTACAATGCATCACAATATTTCTGTATTGTGATGCATTGGCTGTAAGTGTATTACCAGAGTAATATACTTACAGCCTGCTTTCTGTGAGATCCAGGACCCGATGGCTGCTTTTTTCCGTCCCTCCACACACCCTACGTGCCGCAGTCAGTGTTGACCGCGACACATCAAGGGTTAATGTGCCGGCATCGGTGATTTCACCGATGCCGGCGCATGCAGTAGGGGTTAAGAGACGCAGAATTGCTATGAAAAAAGGTATGGATGGATCTGCAGTTAGCGAGCGTGAGGAGAAGTTGTGCAGGGGGCCCAGGTAAATGGTAAAGTTGGTCAGCACTTACTCGGTGCACGCTGCACGGAAGAAGGAGAGATCTCCACAATCCATTCAATAATGAATCCCAGAAGCTGTGACTTTGCAATATGAATTTATTCCAGAGATGTCCTACAACCAGGACGCGTTTCGGCAAACATGCCTTCATCAACAAGTCAGGGGGCCCAAGCTGAACCTGTTCATTGGGGCCTGTGCGTCTTTAGTTACACCTCAGGATGGGAGCTGTTCAGATGGTAATGTAGTTGCCACAAGATTATTGTAGGCCATTCCTAAGGACCTTAATTTACTTGTACAGTATGTCAAAGTGCAGGAAGAGGATAAAGTGGGTGAAAACAGGGTAGGTAATCAATATAACATCAGTTTGTGTCCAACAGTTGGGACCCTAATTGCTATAATGCCTCCATATTAGTAGATAGGGATTGGGAGGGTGGACCCCCCATTAATGTTGTAAAACCTCTTTTAAAAGCATGATTCTAATGGTTTTGTATAAGATACTTGCTGGGCATATTTTCAGACATAGTTTATCTCTCAAAGACGTATTGGCTGCAATATTTTTTTTTTATTACATAGATGGACGAGTTACTGCTTGTATCACCAACTATACAAACCTGTCTACGTGATACCTGTCTTTGCTCAGCTCCTGCGCTGCCTTCTTGGATGTCAAATTTGGAACGGCTGCTTTTAGCTAATTGTTGGATGTTTACAACCCTGAATGCAAATGTTTTCAACAGATATGCACGACTGTTTTCTAAGAAATTCACATCCCTTAAGATCCGAACACTCTGCTTGTCATAAGAAAATCTACACTTACAAGTACAGTGTCAAACCTCTGCCTCAGGGTGTGATGTGAGGAGCGCGTTCCATCTACCATGGGGTGCATATCTGTCTAGTATTTGGTTCAGCACTAATAGTATACAGAAGCTAATAAAGCTCTGACAACCAGAATGTAAATGGTGTTGTCAAAGTGACAAATGAAAGACTCTTTACTTTCTGCACTTGACAAAATAAAGCTATGACACAGGAGATACCCCAGGCCTCACATGTGCACCAGAATGTTGCCTGTAGATGGAAATAAAGGCACATTCAGACTAGGAGTTTTTACACCTCCAAACAATTCTGTATATAAACTACAAATTGGCATGGTAATGAAAAGCAGGAAGTGTTCAACCCCATATGCAGTGGCGCATCTATACCGGGGGAGGAGATCCTGCAGTTGTGGTCTGCTTCTAATGGCAACCCCCAGCAAAAATACATACAATGGAGGATGCCCGCAGCAGACCACAAGTACCACAATAGACATCCTACACAGGATAGCAAATGTGTGGATGTGATAAACAATCAATCAAAATAACAATAACTTTTACAAATAGGGGTGCACTCTGCGATCTTACTAAACCCTCATACTGATGTAAAATTGAGAGATTAGTCAACATGTCCTACGGTGTAGAACATGTCTAAGCCCGAGCACCGCGCCAAGGTTTCTCAAGTAGCTCAGGACCTAACGCTAAACCTACCTGTGCCTTATGGGCAATACCAGGAGCCTGCTTTTCATTACCACACCAATTTGTAGTTTATATATAGAATTGTTTGGAGGTGTAAAAACTCCTAGTCTGAATGTGCTTTTATTTCCATCTACAGGCAACATTCTGGTGCACATGTGAGGCCTGGGCCATATCAGCCAGTCTTGGGTGGGGCTCAGAGCTCTCTCCCTCCTCCCATTGTAAGCATGGCTGCATGCTGGAGGTAACTGGGAGTTTGCTGTGAGTCGGACCTTGCGTGCCTGTAATTTGCCCACTGGCTCCTGTTATTGCCCATACGCCACAGGTAGGTTTAGCGTTAGGTCCCGAGCTATTTGATAAACCTTGGCGCGGTGCTTGGGCTCAGACATGTCCTCCATGGTAGGATATGTTGGCTAATCTCTCAATTTTACACCAGTATGAGGGTTTAGTAAGATTCCTCCCTGCTTAAGTTGCTTTTGGGCCAATGACTCATTGGCCCACAATCAAGAAGCAGGGAGGAATCATGTGTTCAGATGGAAAAAAATCACAAATATTCAATATAACGAATATATAGCACTATATTCTATAGTGCTATATATTCGTTTTTGACCCACGCCTGTATTGATTGCGTAATATTCGCATATTACGCAATCATTACCTTGCCGATTTTCGAGTATATAAAAAAGAATGTAGAATATAATGAATATTCGAATTCGCGAATATTCTACAAAATATTTCTGAAATATCTCGAATTCGAATATGACCCCTGCCACTCACCACTATTGATGATGTGGAAGTTGGACCTCGAGAATATTTTCCTCTGGTGGGCCCAAGGAACTCTGACCCTGTTAGTAATGCTTTATTTTGAAGTGTTTGATGACCTCCCTTGAATATTTAATTATTTTGATTCATGTTTTTTGTTCCTGACTTTATTAAAAAAAAAAAAAGCTAATTTACATACATTTCAAAATATCATTGTTTTGGTCACAAAACCAATGTTTATAGAAATTAGTAGCAAATTTCTATACTTTTAAAGCATAACCAATTAGAAAATACCACAAATAACTAAATAAAAATGGTATAATTGTAATATGAGAATGCAGAATTTTCAGCAAATAATTGAATGTACACATTGGAACATTTATCCCCTAGTATGCTACAGGGCTTTTCAAAGTTTTAACATAGATGGGACATCCGTAGTATATGTCATCAGTATGTGGTAAGATTAGTGGCATTCCCACTACTGGGAACTTTACCAAATTCCAAAATAAAAGGAACAAGGTCCCTTTACATATTTAACATACACAGTATCATCAAGTTACTGTTGTCTCTGGTATTGCTTTTCAGCCCTGTCATCCTCTTCACCTGCTATGTCTATTGCTTCTGACAGGATGTAATGTTTAAAAGTAAGTTTTGCTATCTGTGCTCATAGATTGTACTGTAACCTGACCACACCCAGTTCACCAACTAAACAGTAACGATTTCAGTACTGGCCACTATGGCTATTTAAGGACCCTTCCCCCACTTTTCTTTGCCTGAGCAGTTAGATGTGTTGGTTTCTGTAGTGTATGGATTTATTTGGGTTGCCTTTTGACATTGCCTGCGTGGATTATCCTTTTGCATGAACCTTGCCAGTCCTGACCTTCTGCTTGGATTATCATATTCCATGAACTTGGCAAGCCCTGAATTTCTGCTTGGATTATCATATTCCATGAACTATGCAAGCCCTGACCTTATGCTTGAGTTTTCATATTACATTAACTCTGCCAGACCTGGCCTTCTGCTTGATCAACTACGATTCCATCTCCTGATTTTGCTACTTCAAGCTGTTTTTTACTTGTGTCAGCTGATGCCTATTGATTCCACACCAGAGACACTGATCTCCATCCAGGGGAACCCAAAGGATCCACTATCAAGGTACGTCTCATGTCAAGTCTATTCACTGGAATAACTAGACAAGAGTGATGTTGGTCCTTAAAATAAAAAGTGGACAGGACAGATGTGGTCTCTTCAGCTGTTAGGCACAAAATAGCAATTTAGATAATGAGGGTGACCACCTGAGTCAAACAGAAAAATTATGTAGTAAGTGGTCAGAATAAAACTTAACGTTTAATTAGAATATTTAGAAAAATAGGTCCCAAGATAAGAGATATCAACAAATTATATAAATATACAGTCGGAGCACCACGGCGGTATGCCAAACAGATGTAGATAGTGCCAAAACCAAATATACACGAATGTAAGATGCTCGGCGGCACCAAGATAATAACCGGTTGGTCCTACCGCTCAGATGGGGTGCTCCAGGATCAGCAATTGTCCGGCCGGTGTTAATAGATGTGCACACCGTTGCTGACGACAATTGCGTAACACAGGATGGTTTGCAGAACTGGCTGGCCCTAGAAATACCCTAGAACCCTACACTGGCCTATGTGACCGGATGACGGTGACCCGCCACCAGTCACCTGCAGGAACCTCACCCTGGAATTGTGCGCCCTAGAAAGCCCTTGCTTACCTGGTCCCTACATGCATGTTTCGCTGGGAGAGATGAGTAACAAGCTCATCAGGGGAAACATGGGAGCTCGGGCTGAACCTGTGCAGGGTGCACTGACAATAATGTCAGAGGTGCGCTCTGCACAGAGACAAAATACACCACGATCCAGATATAGATCTAAGTGGGCAAATTAGCTATGAGGGGAAAGGGGAGTCAGGATATAGAGCCCTCTCCTAACAGCTCACTGAGACGCATGGGCTGATGTAGCCTAGGTAGCACTTGAGAGACGCTACCTTTTTGAAGTGAAAGCCAGCCTCAGAATGAGGCTTGGCTAAAACACGCCCACCTCAGTCCGAGCGAGCGGTGGACGCCCGCGCATGCGCGGAGCGGTACAACGCACAGAGAGAGGAAGGCAGGGAGGCGGACGTGAGTGACAGGGATGACGTCACCACGTCCCATCTCGCAAATACACGCGAGATGACGCGACGGTTGCCAAGCAAACGGGACGCTATTCCCAGGCACCGTCGGACCGCACAGCTCCGGATATGTTGCTGCGCTTAATATGAACATGGTATTAGGTGGCATAAGGATAAAGCAATATATGAATCAAGGCTATGTTGGCAGTATATGGACACATGTAAGAGGAGCATAAGGGGAGATGGTGAAATAGGAGGGAGGGACAGGTAAACGAGTAAGGGGGAAAGGGGAGGGAAATGGTATACACTTAAATAAGAAATGTAACTATAAATATGCATATATAACTATAAATATGCATAGGGGCACAGGAAGGCACCATAGAGATATACAATGGGTGACCCATCCTTGAGCTATATGAAACAGCTAAAGTTGAGCTGTTCATTAAGCCCCGTGGGTGAGACTGTGCCCAGCGTAAAAATCCAGCGGGATTCTCTCTGGAGTAGCGTGCGGTCCCAGTCTCCACCACGGGCCGGACGAACAACTTGCTCAATTCCTATTGCCTTGAGGCAATTTGGATTCCCCTGGTGGTGATCGTGGACATGCCTTGACACTGCTGTGTCCCTGTTATTGGCAATATCGCCAAGATGCTCTCCCAGGCGTCTACGCAGCTCACGTTTTGTTTTTCCCACATATTCCAAACCGCAGGCGCAGGTGATCTTATAAATAACGCCCTGCGTCTTGCAGTTGATAAAATCCCTGATGGGGAATGTTTTTAACAAATTGGAGCTGTAAAAGGTTTTGCCTGGTTGAATGAACCCACAGGCTACACAGCCACTACACCTGAAGCAGCCCGTTGGCCTACGGTCAAGCCATGTGCCTTGCCTAGGGACAGGTGTAAAATGGCTGCGAACAAGAAGATCCTTCAAGTTGCTGCCCCTTCTAAATGTTATCTGGGGGTAGTCGTGTACAGCTTCTTTAATATCGGGGTCCATCAACAAGATGGGCCAGTGCTTATTGAGGATCCCTCTTATCTTGTCAGCACAGCCATCAAAAGTACCCAGTAGTCGGATCTTCTGATCCTGGGGCGATCTCACCCTAGGCACCAGGAGGTCCGAACGGGCCGTACTGGTCGCCCTATGGTAGGCCTGTCTAAGTACATCATCGGGGTACCCCCTATTAAGAAATCTGGTCCTTAGGTCATTGGCCCTCTTTTTAAAATCAGATCCCTCGGAGCAGTTACGCCTAAGGCGCAGGTATTGACCACACGGAATACCCCTTTTCAGGGGGGTAGGGTGGCTACTGCTCCAGTGAAGGACCGAATGAGTGGAGGTGGGCTTTCTAAAGATAGTAGTAGAAAGCTCATCAATACCCTTCCTGGATATAGAAACATCAAGGAAAGGGAGGCTCACTGGATCAGATTCGTGCGTGAACCTCAGTCCTATGTCATTACAGTTTAATTTGGCGACAAAGTCGGAGAAGGATGACTTTGAATCATTCCAAATGAGGAAGACGTTGTCGATGTAACGGGCCCACAGGCCTGTGGGCCTGGTACTCGACGACATCTCCTCAGAGAACACACAGGTGGGCTCCCACCAGCCCAGGAGCAGGTTTGCGGACGCCGGCGCACAGGAGCAACCCATCGCCGTGCCCCTGAGCTGGTGGTAGAGTCTCGGGCCAAAAAAGAAGAAGTTGTGCGTCAACAGATACTCAAGAAGTCTCAGGACAAAGATGTTATGCTGAGAGAACTGACAGCCCCTCATACTAAGGTAGTGTCCAACTGCCTTGAGACCAACTGTGTGAGGGATGGATGAGTACAAAGCCTCGACGTCGATGCTACCCAGAATGGCCTGTGGTTCGATGCTTACCCCATCCAGTCTCTTAAGCAGGTCCATGGTGTCCCTGACATAAGATGGCAGGGACACCACGAAGGGCATAAGGACTTTGTCAATGTAAATACCCAAATTTTGGCTGATACAGCCAACACCCGAGACAATTGGCCTACCTTTGAGGGGAGTTGTCCCCTTATGCACCTTCGGTAGGCTATAAAAGGTGGCGATCACCGGGTGTTTGGGATACAGGAAGTCCAATTCCTCTGCGGAAATTAATTTCTTGGTTTTAGCATCCTGTAAGATATCCAAAAGTTCAGCTAAATACGAGTCTGTTGGATTATATGACAAAACTTCATAACTTTTTTTGTCCCGGAGGATCTGTTCACACATGCCCCTATAGTCAGCCGTGTCCAGGATCACCGTGTTGCCCCCTTTGTCTGAGGGCTTGGCGGTGATCGTGGAATCATTTTTAAGTGAGGAGATGGCTTCCCATTCTTCCCTAGTGCAATTATTGCAAGGGGGGAGAAATGTGATTTGTTTCAGATCTGCTGTCACCAGTTGGAGGAAAATATCCAAGCATGATATATCGCTAGAAGGAGGCATTCTGGTACTTTTATTCTTAAGGGTCGTAAAAGGGCCCAGACCAGATGAACCTCCAGCTGTTTCCTCCAAACTGTACAGCAGTCTGACGTCAGATAAAATATCCAAGGGAATACCCAGTTCCAAACACTGCCGTTCATCCTTGTGTCTAAAAAACTTGCGCCACCTGAGTTTCCTTATGAATAGGTTTAAATCCTTTGTCCAGGTAAAGGCGTCAAAACGGCGAGTGGGGACAAAAGATAGGCCCTTGCTGAGGACAGCCATCTCAATGTTGTTTAATGCTCTCTGAGACAAATTAATTACCTGGGGGCCTGCTGGTTTCGTGTCCGCGACCTGTTTCTCAATGGATAGGGGATAGCCTGATCTAAAAAACTCTGGGGTAAACCCCTTCCCCTGCCTCCACGTCCCCCGCCCCTCCTAGATTGAGTCTTCCTTCTAGATACTGAGCTAGTTTGCTCACGTTCACTATCAGAGTGGTCAGTCTCCGTAGTGGATAGATCGGAGGCCACCTCCCTGACTGTGACTTTATCTTTGAGAACGGAATACGCTTTATTTTCTTTGAATTCGGCAAGGTCCTTGGTAAATTGCCGGTGTTTCCGCTCTCTAAGATAAAATTGATATTTCTCAATAGACGATTGCAACAATTTCTCTTTGTTAATGAAATCAGGGTCCTGGGTGAAGGTTTTGGTGACTTCAATCTGAGCTTTTAATCGCTCCCCCAGACTCTCAAGATTCAACTTCTCCTCCTCCAATAACAAAACCATGAACTGAAGAGAGCTAGCGGTGGCTAATTGTTCCTAGCGGTTACCAAAGCCAGGACTTCTCTGTCGACTGACAGGAGTGATTGAAATCCTCAGGCCCCTGGGAACAATACCATGCTTAATATAATTATCGAGGCTCTGCACCTCCCACCAGCTCGATAGATGTTCTTTATATAGCTTATTCAATTCCTTGAATGCAGTTTTGAAGGAGGGAACAAATTTCTTTTGCACATATGATTTGTCACAGAAGACCTCCTTTGCCTCATCCAACCACGTGTCCGTATTGAGACCAACAGACAAGAAACCTGCCATACCAAGGAAGATTAAGTACAAAATAGCAATTTAGATAATGAGGGTGACCACCTGAGTCAAACAGAAAAATTATGTAGTAAGTGGTCAGAATAAAACTTAACGTTTAATTAGAATATTTAGAAAAATAGGTCCCAAGATAAGAGATATCAACAAATTATATAAATATACAGTCGGAGCACCACGGTGGTATGCCAAACAGATGTAGATAGTGCCAAAACCAAATATACACGAATGTAAGATGCTCGGCGGCACCAAGATAATAACCGGTTGGTCCTACCGCTCCTCTTACATGTGTCCATATACTGCCAACATAGCCTTGATTCATATATTGCTTTATCCTTATGCCACCTAATACCATGTTCATATTAAGTGCAGCAACATATCCGGAGCTGTGCGGTCCGACGGTGCCTGGGAATAGCGTCCCAATTGCTTGGCAACCGTCGCGTCATCTCGCGTGTATTTGCGAGATGGGACGCGGTGACGTCATCCCTGTCACTCACGTCCGCCTCCCTGCCTTCCTCTCTCTGTGCGTTGTACCGCTCCGCGCATGCGCGGGCGTCCACCGCTCGGACTGAGGTGGGCGTGTTTTAGCCAAGCCTCATTCTGAGGCTGGCTTTCACGTCAAAAGGTAGCGTCTCTCAAGTGCTACCTAGGATACATCAGCCCATGCGTCTCAGTGAGCTGTTAGGAGAGGGCTCTATATCCTGACTCCCCTTTCCCCTCATAGCTAATTTGCCCACTTAGATCTATATCTGGATCGTGGTGTATTTTGTCTCTGTGCAGAGCGCACCTCTGACATTATTGTCAGTGCACCCAGCACAGGTTCAGCCCGAGCTCCCATGTTTCCCCTGATGAGCTTGTTACTCATCTCTCCCAGCGAAACATGCATGTAGGGACCAGGTAAGTAAGGGCTTTCTAGGGCGCACAATTCCAGGGTGAGGTTCCTGCAGGTGACTGGTGGCGGGTCACCGTCATCCGGTCACATAGGCCAGTGTAGGGTTCTAGGGTATTTCTAGGGCCAGCCAGTTCTGCAAACCATCCTGTGTTACGCAATTGCCGTCAGCAACGGTGTGCACATCTATTAACACCGGCCGGACAATTGCTGATCCTGGAGCACCCCATCTGAGCAGTAGGACTAACCGGTTATTATCTTGGTGCCGCCGAGCATCTTACATTCGTGTATATTTGGTTTTGGCACTATCTACATCTGTTTGGCATACCGCCGTGGTGCTCCGACTGTATATTTATATCATTTGTTGACATCTCTTATCTTGGGACCTATTTTTCTAAATATTCTAATTAAACGTTAAGTTTTATTCTGACCACTTACTACATAATTTTTCTCTTCAGCTGTGGCCTATGACTTCTACACCAGAGTCACTGATCTCCTCCAGAGCAACCCAAAGTCCATTCACTGGAATGACTAGACAAGAGTGAGGTTGGTTATTAAAAAATGGTAAGGACAGATGTGGTCGTTTTGTTCCTATAGTTATGCAGTTTCCATTGATTCAAGCACGACTGAATATAAATTGATGGCATATCACATTCAGAAAACATCTTCTGTCTGCATTTAAACAACAAAAATAACAAAAAACATTCGTAATGCACTTTTCTCATAAGGGACATAAAAAATTCAATTTTGATGCAGTTTTCACACCAAAACCAGAAGTATATACAAAACAGAGTAGAAGTTTGTCTTTCTTTTATACTTTTTCTTCCTTTTAGATCATTCTCTATACTTTTGGATAAAAGAACTGCACACAACTCCCATAAAACTGCATGTGTACATTGAATATTTAAATTCTGACAAAAAATTTAAGAACATTCATAGTCTTCAATAATTCTAAAATTATATTGGTGCAATAATAAAATAATGATTTTGCTATGTCACAAAAAGGGTATTTTTGGACTTCTTGACCGTAACAATAATGTTCCATCAACAGTATGTCACTTTACAAAAATACAACTCTATTGATTTTTTATTTTTTTTTACTTTTGTGTTTATTGCATTTTGCCTCTTCTAATCTACTGTTACAATTTTTAAAGGGACACTATTTAAAGGTACCATAGTTTTTTTTTGAAATCACAAATTGTATACATTTAAAAAAAAATGAAAACAGGTGTTACTCCGTGTTTTTTACTTCCTGTACTGGCTTTTAGCAGTCGGACCATCAATGTGACCAGATAGAGCATCCCTGTATGACTCAATTACAGCATCACACATCACAATAATAAATGCAATTATCTTCTGTGGGCATATTTACCTAGGGAAAACTGCGGCTCTCCAGCTATTGTAAAACTACAAATCCCATCATGCCCTGCTGTAGGCTGATAGCTGAGGGCAGACTGGGCACACTGGGAGTTGTAGTTTTACAACAGCTGGAGAGCTGCAGTTTGCCCATCCCTGACCTAGGCATATTAGGAGAGCAATCCAGCTGTAATACTGTTAACCAATTCCTGCACCTACCACTATCATGAGGACATACCTTGCATATTACATTTTCTCACAGCCTCAGTAAATGACAATGGATTACTTATCTAAATTGGAAGTTTTAATATTTGTGCTGACTGCTTCAGATGGACAATTGTTTGCATTTTGCTTTCAATAGCATAGTACTGCCGAGATTGGCAGCTCTTTTTTACACACTGCTCAAAAAAATAAAGGGAACACTAAAATACCACATCCTATATCTCAATTAATGAAATATTCCAGTTGCAAATCTTTATTCATTACATAGTGGAATGCGTTGAGAACAATAAAACATAATGATCAATGTAAATCAAAATTAATATCCTATGGAGGTCTGGATTTGGAATGATACTCAAAATGAAAGTGGAAAATCAAATTTCAGGCTGATCCAACTTCAGGGGAAATGCCTCAAGACAAGGAAATGACGCTCAGTAGTGTGTGTGGCCTCCACGTGCCTGTATGACCTCCCTACAATGCCTGGGCAGGCTCCTGATGAGGCAGCAGATGTTCTCCTGAGAAATCTCCTCCCAGACCTGGATTAAAGCATCAGTCAACTCCTGGACAGTCTGTGGTGCAACATGGCGTTGGTGGATGGAACTAGACATGATGTCCCAGATGTGCCCGATTGGATTCAAGTCTGTGGAACGTACAGGCCAGTCCATACCATCAATGCTTTCATAATGCAGGAACTACTGACACATTTCAGCCACATCATTCCTAGCATTGTCATGAATCAGAAGAAAGCCAGGGCCCACTGCACCTGCATATGGTTTCACAATGGGTCTGAGGATCTCATCCTGGTACCTAATGGCAGTCAAGGTACCTCTGACTAGCACATGGAAGGCTGTGCGGCCCTCCAAAGAAATGCCTCCCCATACCATTACTGACCCACTGCCAAACCGGTCATGCTGGAGGATGTTGCAGACTCTGTCACGTCTGTCACATGTGCTCACTGTGAACCTGCTCTCATCCGTGAAGAGCACTGGGCACCAATGTCGAATCTGCCAATCTTGGTATTCTCTGGCAAATGCCAATCACCCTGCATGGTGTTGGGCTGTAAGCACAACATCGACTTGTGGACGTCGGGCCCTCAGACCACCCTCATGGAGTCTATTTCTCACAGTTTGAGCAGACACATGGATATTAGTGGCCTGCTGGAGGTCATTTTGCAGGGCTATGGCACTGCTCCTCCTGTTCCTCCTTGCACAAAGGAGGAGGTAGTGGTCCTTCTGCTGGGTTGTTGCCCTCCTATGGCCCCCTCCACGTCTCCTGGTGTACTTGATGGTCTTCTGGTATCTGTTCCATGCTCTGGACACTGTACTGACACACACAGCTAACCTTCTTGCCACAGCTCGCATTGATGTGCCATCCTGGATGAGCTGCACTACTTGAGCAACTTCTGTGGGTTCTAGACACCGCCTCATGCTACCTATAGGGGCGATAGCAATGTGCAATGGGCCCACTATCAGAGTGTCTAGGGTATCCTTTGCCCCTTAGGAGGTTTCTACGAAATATGTTCCTCTTAAAGAACAAATAAACGTGACGCCAGTTGCAGTTGAGCAACGAGGACATGGAGTCCCCTTTGTGGATGGTAGTGTTAGTATCCAGGGTAGGATTGCCAGAGTGGTGTAGAGTGGCCTACAATGTCTCTGTAGATGTTGAATGCACGTGTCACGGTGCTCCTACCTTAATATCCTTGGATCCCAGACGTGAAGTAGTCCGAAGCAGTGCAAAAAGCATAGTTGTACTTGGATGATGAATAAGTAGAATAAATGGAGTCCAGACTTGTATTAACGTTGAACACAGCTTTACTTGGCATAAAGGTAATCCAAACCGTTTCCAAACTTATCTTGGTCATCAGCAGGTATTGGCTTAAATGGCAGGCAAACGCTTCTCTGCAACAATCTCAGCTCTGCTATGCTAGCTGGAGTAAATAGGAACTTTCCCTCTTCTGCTGGAACTTAGTTTAGCAGTCTATAGTCTGTCTCTTACTTTAATCCTAGGAACTTCTTGTCCTGACTTTGAGTACCTCAAGCTCTAGCTTCAGCTTGGATGAAGGCAATGCAAGCCCAGGAGGGGACAAGCAACCATGTAGACTTCAGAGCCTGGGCCTCTGGGCCTAGCAGACCAGACGGTGCTCTGCTAGCCAACACACAACCTTTTCCAGGAGGGGGTAGGCTAGACTGCACACTAACTAATTAACTCCTCCCTCTCTAGAGAGGGCTGGAAGAGAACCAGAAGGTTCCTCTCCAGAGAAACTAACACTGTCGATGTTGCTGCCACCTGCTGGTGAACCAGGCACATTACACTTGAACAGTGGTTTGCAAGGAAATTCATATATACACATTGCAGGAAATGACAATAAATATCAGAAATGACGCAGGATGCACCAACCAAGATAGTGGGGGTACTAAGGAGGTGGTAATGCCCACTCTGAGTCATTACAAATGACAAAATGCAAAAGTGACCAAAACAACAGCCAGAAAGGATAAGAACAGAGAAATGGTCTGTGGTCACCACCTGCAGAACCACTTCTTTATAGGGGTTGTCTTGCTAATTGCCTGTCATTTCTACCTGTTGTCTATTCAATTTGCACAACAGCAGGAGAAACAGATTTACAACCAGTGTTGCTTCATAACTGGACAGGTTGATTTCACCGAAGTGTGATTCATTTGGAGTTACAGTGTGTTAAGTGTTTGAGCAGTGTATTTTATTCATTTGACTGCTGCAAATATTTAATCAACAGTGAAGAAGTTCTACTCCAGAAGTGCCCTGCTTTACCATGACATAGAGATCTGTGGAAGATCCACAGAAAATAAAATTTCACAGAGCAGGTGGGACACATTATATGCCATGGTCTTATTCATTCTGGGCATTAATGTCAGTGACATGCTTAGGACAGACATTAAGATTTATGGCCCTCTACAGACTCTTTTTTACATTTTTATTTTATATAATCTATTTCCATCTATGTTTGCACATGCTGCAATAATAGTTTTTCAAGACCCTAACAGGGTTAATAGTTGGAGGCCTCCTCATCAGTCCTCATTCCCTCCCCTCTGCAGAGCATATTAGAATTGACACACTGCTGTGCCTCTGATTGATGACGCTATTTTTGCTGTACCAACCCAACCATACACTTGGGAAACCAGCCGCACATGTTAGGACCCCTCACCTCTCTACTGCCAAGGAAAACTGAACAATTGTATTCCCTTCATTTACATTGACCCTCAGCAGTCAAACCATCCTTTAAATCATAAGGTCAGCAATGTGTGCACTCTACTCAGATTTCTTGACAGCTCTCTGGGTCAAAAACTGTGTTATCTATTGAAACCTGTACCTGATGCTGTATATATGTTATTGCCCCTCCAAAGAATCAGGTCTGAAAAGCTTTATATTATGTTTTGGTTGAGACTTGAGCAATGGCTAAGGGCACCCATTAGCAGTAGCACACTTTTTAATGAGGCCATTTATTTTAGCTATCTCTTTTTCTGTGTTTGTTTTCCAGCACAATTTTTCTTGTCAAGCCCAGAAACAACGTCCAAAAGCACACTGGAACAGATGGAGGTGCGCACTGAAGATCTATTTCAAATCAAAATATGTATGGGATAAAAAAAACGGGAAAAGTTTAAGCCAGGCCCCTTGTATTATTATAATGCCCCCAGCAGTTCTTCTTGTATTATGTCCCCAGCAGTGCCCCCTGCATTATAATAATGCCCTCAGCCATTTCTCTTGCATTAGTATGTTCCTCATGCATCATTATAATGCCCCAGTAGTAGCCCCTGCATATAGGATCATGTCCCCCAAAAGGTGCCCCTTGAATTAGTATAGTGCTCCCCAGCAGTACCCCAATGCCCCTCTGCATCAGTTTAATGTCCCCAAGTAGTGCCTCTTTAATTAGTATAATAAGCCCCGCTGTTCCGTGCATTAGTATAATGTCCCCCAGTAGCACGTGCAGATGTGACAACGTCATTGTGCCGCCTAAGACCCAGTGAAGGAGGAAGTGATACGTGACCTCATAAACGTCCTTATAGGCCTCAGGTAGAGATGGCCTTGCTGTTCGCCCGGCGGTCGTTTCGCGGCAAACTTTGCTCGTTTGCTGTTCGCCGAACAGGCGAACATATGGCGATGTCCGCCAGTGCCATATTCTTTGCACTGTGCAGAACTTTGACCCATGACACATCCATCAGGTGGTACAGGACAGCCAATTGAGACGTTTCAGCACATGGACATACCCCCTACCTTATAAATAAACCTAATCTGGCCGCCATTTTACATTCAATATTTTGCCAGTGTAGGGAGAGGTTTCTGTGTGGAGCAGGGACAGGCTGTTAGGGACACTAAACGCTAGCTAATAGGGCCGCAAAAGTCCTTTTAAGGACTGGTATAGGTGTGCTATCGATAGATGTTCTTATGTGTGAAGGTACATAGCTTGACAGACAGCTAAACCTTATCCCGGCAATAAATTGACAATGGAGTAATGTCCAACTTTATCTTTATTGCAAGGATGTAAATCAGTGGTAAAACTGGGAAACAGAAAAAACAATGCACTTACTAATGGTAATGCATATACATTCACAGATACATTCACAGATGCATATCTAAGCAGAGCATGTACCTATCTGCATAACAAGCATGGTCCCTAGCTGCTAACTATAGGCTGATATAAAGGGAAGAAAATAAATATGCAAAATACATATGAAAACAGATGCAAAACAGGCTGTAATGTGGCTATGTGATATACCAGCGATGCTACTGTAGAGGATGTCTCAAGAGGCTTCCAAGCCATGTGCTATCATCAGGCAGTGATGACTGTGAATGAAGAAAATGGCTGCTATGTGCAGGGATGATGATGTCACTAAGATATGGAAGCTGAAGTAGACCAAACTTGTAATGTGAAATTGCTGCAGATGTATGTAAAATGGCCACTAGATGGTGCTGTTACACAATCAACAGAGAATTATACAAAAAACATATTAACTATGTATGAAAGTTATGCATAAATTAACAATAAACTTGCTGAAGGCATGACACTCCCCACCTGGTATCTATAGGATACCACATTAAGTCACTTCGGGAGAGAGCAACAAAATCAGTTCAGTAATGGATCTGAGGAAGAGTTTAGGCTCATTTTGCCTGCAGACTTTAACTTCCACCTTTCTGACCTTCCCATCTTCACTTGGGAACACCTTGGTTATCAGTCCCAAAGGCCAGTCATTTCTTTTCGACTGAGGGTCTTTAACAAGGACAACATTACCAACTTCCATGTTGGGTTTTCTGGTTTGCCATTTATTCCAGACATGTAGTGTAGAGAGGTATTGTTTCCTCCATTTATTCCAGAAGGCACCTATAAAGGGGTCAAGTCCCCTGAGGGAACTGTCTTTAGGAACACCCGTTTGATTTCGAAAGAGTGCCAGTTCTTGAGCAAAACTTCGTGTTGGATACAACGGATGATAACGTCTCGTGCCTGTGTGAGCTCGTCCACTGTATGAGCCTTGTGACAGTAATCTCAACCTTTGCAGTGCTCTGATCCTGTGGGTGTGGTTCTGAAAGATTTGGCTATGTGGATCAAGCCAGATATAGCTCTGCTCAGTGATCTCCATGTAAAAAACTTGTTGAATTGTTTGGCTCCAAGCTCTTTGTTAGAAACTTTTGTGGTGAATACAGAAACATGAGGACGAATCTCTGCATCAACATTTGATTCCAGTAGTTCAAATTTGTCTTTCTGAAGAGTGCCAAGGACAGGTTTTTAAAGGAATGGTGGTCCTGTAAGCCATGTGGTATCCTTAAGGTGGGCTGCAGGAATGGCTCTTGTAGCATGGTCTGCAGGGTTGAGGTCAGTTGGTATATAATGCCACTGGGTAGGCTGTGTAGACCTCTTGATTCTTTGAACTCTGTTATGAACATAGACATAAAATCTCCTAGTGTCATTGTAAATGTAGCCCAACACTACTCTGCTGTCCGTATAAAATACTGTACTATCAAGACTTACATCTATTTCAGACACAACAAGATCTAGAACAGTAGCACAAAGTTCCAATCTTGGTATGGTAAGCTCAGGACTTGGTGCCAGCTTTGCTTTGCCCATTGTAAAGCCAATTTGGACCTGGCCTTTAATATTTATAGTTTTAAGGTAAACGACTGCAGCGATTGCTTTTACTGAGGCATCACAAAACACGCACAGCTGCTTAGACTGAACCTCAGTAGAATAGAAGTGGGCATATGGCCTATGTATACACACGTTAGATAATGCTTTTAGAGAGTCTCTCCATGTTACCCATAGTGCCTCTTTCTCTGAGGGAAGTGGCGAATCCCAATCACATATATCTGTGGTTAGCTCCCTTAGCAGAGTCTTACCTTGGATGATCACAGGAGCTGCAAATCCAAGTGGATTGTATAGACTGTTGATGGTGGACAGGACTCCACGTCGTGTGAAGGGTTTCTGTTCTTGGTCGACCTGAAAGGTAAAGGTGTCAGACTTGAGGTCCCAGCTGATCCCTAGGCTGCGCTGCATGGGTAATGGGTCTGTTGCCAAGTATAGATCCTTCAAATCACTGGCATGATCTTGAGTAGAAAAGGCCTCCATAACAACTTTGCTGTTTGAAGCTATCTTATGCAACCTGAACTCAACCCTTTTGAGTAGACCGATTGCGGCCTCTGGTGAGGGAAGCGACTTTAAGCCATCATCTACATAGAAGTCTCTTTCAACAAACTTCTTAACGTCCTCTCCATAGACTTTTTCACCTTCTTGGGCAGAAAGTCTGAGTCCATAAATAGCGACTGCAGGAGATGGGCTGTTGCCAAAAACATGCACCTTCATGCTATATTCAAAGATGTCTTGGGTAGGGTCGTTATCCTTGAACCAAAAGAATCTTAAGAAGTTCCTGTGCTCTTCTTTAACTAGGAAACAATAGAACATTTGTTGTATGTCGGCGACTACAGCAATGGGTTCTTTGCGGAATCTGATGAGGACACCGAGAGGTGTGTTGTTGAGGTCTGGTCCTGTCAAAAGAACATCATTGAGGGAGACTCCCTCATATTGTGAACTAGAGTCAAATACCACTCGGATTTGTCCTGGCTTCTTGGGGTGGTAAACGCCAAAGATTGGTAAGTACCAGCATTCTTCCTTTTCTTTTAGGGGTTGAGCTACTTCTGCATGACTGTTCTCCAATATCTTGTCCATGAATGGGAAAAAATGTTCCATCATTTCTGGTCTTTTCTGAAAGTTGCGTTGGAGTGAACAGAAGAGTTTAAAGGCTTGATCTCTGTTATTGGGGAGACGGCATCTCTGTGTTTTGAAAGGTAGTGGTGCAACCCAGGTGTTTGTTTTATCCTTGAAGAATCCTTGCTCAATTATGTTTAACCACTTCCCATCTGGGCCCTTTGCCCCCCTTCCTGACCAGGCCAAATTTTGCAAAACGGACATATCTCACTTTATGTGGTAATAACTTTGGAACGCCTTTATTTATCCAAGTCATTCAGAGATTGTTTTCTCGTGACACATTGTACTTCATGATAGTCATAAATTTGAGTCAAAATATTTCACCTTTATTTATGAAAAAATCCCAAATTTACCCAAAAATTTTAAAAAAATCGCAATTTTCTAAATTTCAATTTCTCTGCTTTTAAAACAGAAAGTGATACCTCATAAAATATTTATTATTTAACATTCCCCATATGTCTACTTTATGTTGGCATCATTTTGGAAATGTCATTTTATTTTTTTAGGACGTTAGAAGGCTTAGAAGTTTAGAAGCAATTCTTCAAATTTTTAAGAAAATTGCCAAAACCCACTTTATAAGGACCAGTTCAGGTCTGAAGTCACTTTGTGGGGCCTACATAGTGGATACCCCCATAAATGACCCCATTGTAGAAACTACACCCCTCAAGGTATTCAAAACCGATTTTACAAACTTTGTTAACCCTTTAGGCGTTCCACAAGAATTAAAGGAAAATGGAGATCAAATTTTAAAATTTCACTTTTTTGGCAGATTTTCCATTTTAATCAATTTTTTTCTCTAACACATCGATGGTTAACAGCCAAACAAAACTCAATATTTATTACCCAGATTCTGCGGTTTACAGAAACACCCCACATGTGGTCGTAAACTGCTGTATGGGCACACGGCAGGGCGCAGAAGGAAAGGAACTCCACATGGTTTTTAGATGCCATGTCCCATTTGAAGCCCCCTGATGCACCCTTACAGTAGAAACTCCCAAGAAGTGACCCCATTTTGGAAACTAGGGGATAAGGTGCCAGTTTTATTAGTACTATTTTTGGGTACATATGATTTTTTGATCATTCAATATAACACTTTATGGGGCAAGGTGATCAAAAAATTGGTTGTTTTAGCACAGTTTCTATTTATTTATTTTTACAGCGTTCACCTTAGGGGTTCAGTCAAGTGACATTTTTATAGAGCAGATTGTTACGGACGTGGCGATACCTAATATGTATACTTTTTCTCATTTATTAAAGTTTTACACAATAATAGCATTTTTGAAACCAAAAAATTATGTTTTAATGTGTTCATGTTCTAAGAGCTATAGTTTTTTTTTTTTTTGAGAGATTTTCTTATGTAGGCGCTCATTTTTTGCGGGATGAGGTGACGGTTTTATTGGTACCCTTTTGTGGGACATACGCGTTTTTGATCACTTGGTGTTGCACCTTTTGTGATGCAAGGTGACAAAAATTGCTTGTTTTGACACCGTTTTTTTTTTTTTTTTTTTTACGGTGTTCACCCGAGGGGTTAGGTCATGTGATATTTTTATAGAGCTGGTTTTTACGGACGCGGCAATACTAAATATGTCTATTTTACTTTATTTTTTCTATTTTAATTTTTTTTTTTTTATTCCTAACTTGGGAACTTTTTTTTTTTTTACATGTGAAACTTTATTTTATTTTATTTTTTCAACCCTTTATTTTTTTTTATTTTTTTTTACACTTTTCGTCCCCCATAAGGTCATACAAGACCTCTGGGGGACATTTGCTTCACTTTTTCTTTTTTTTTTCACAGTTGATTTCTCCTGTAACTGGGGCTGAGATAGTAGCCCCAGTTACAGGACAAATGCACCCCTATAGAGGCTGTACAGCAGCAATCCTGCGCTGTACAGCCTCACAGCAGGGCTGATCGAGGTCTCTGAGAGACCTCACACAGCCCCTGCACTCTCCGGTCACGGCGGTCACATGACCGCCGGGCCGAAACAGGAAGCGCACAGCGCTTCCTTCTCTGCAGACACAGCGCTCGGTGAGCGCTGTGTCTGCAGCGATCGTGAAGGCAGGGACACCTGGGAACTGTCCCTGCCTTGTCTTAGGGTTGCCCTGCTGTCACTGACAGCGGGCAACCCGATCAGCAGCTGCACGATTAGCGTGCAGCTGCTATTTCTGACAGGACGTTTTAAAACGTGCTGTCAGAAATAGACGTCCACCCATAGGACGTTTATATCCTATGGGCGGACGTGAGGCGGTTAAGAAGGCCTCATCTTCAATAGAGGGAGCTATCTTGTAGTCTTCCTTTGTCCTCTGGAACACCTTGCACCCCAAGTGGTCTTGGTCTTCCCCACAAGGATGGTTCTCGATTTCTGAAAAGTCATGATACAGCACACTTGTCGGCTTCTCTCTTACAAGGAATCTGTTAGGACAAGGTTGGAAGAGGGATGGACGTCCGTTCGCCAAGGTATTCGTGCAAAGAGAATTCACTGTGGTAGGCTTGTGAACATTTCCTAAACAGACATCACCTATAATGACCCACCCCAGGTCAAGCTTCTGGGCATATGGAGAATCGTGAGGACCATTTATTTGTTTCCTCACCTTGTGGACTCTTATGATATCTCTTCCTAGCAGAAGTATTATTTGGGCCTCTGAGTCGAGTGCAGGTATGAGATGTGCTATGGATTTTAGATGTCCATGATGTAATACTGCCTCAGGTGTAGGAATCTCTCCTCTATTGTTTGGCATCTGATTGCATTCGATCAAGGTAGGTAAAGGTAGGGACACTTCACCATTTAGGGATTCGATTTGGAAGCCAGTAGCTCTTCTGCCTTTTTCTTCACTCACACCTGTGCAAGTTTTAAGTGAATATGGAGAGCTGTGTCCTTTAATATTGAAGATATCAAAGAAAGTCGAGTTAGCAAGAGATCTATTACTCTGATCATCAAGGATGGTATACAACCTTACCGCTTTCTCTTTATGTCCAATAGGATAAACTGTGACAAGACAGATCTTGGAGCAAGATTTGTTACTAAGACTTTTTTCCGCAGACTTCGGTGCACTGGGGTGTCACTTCAGGAGGTACTGTGTCTCTCTCCTCCCCGCCGTGCTCTACAGCCTGTTCTGAGGTTGTTAAAGTCCATAGAGCTGGCCCAGGGTGTAAGGCTGTATTGTGCTCTTCACTGTTGCATTCAGAGCATTTGATGTTTACGGTACAGTCTTTTGCAAGATGAGAGAGATACACCTGAAACAAATGTGGTTCTCTTTGAGGAAAGTTTAGCGGTCTCTGAGAAGTTTTTCTCTAAATCCTCTGCAGGGCTGGTGCAAGGATTTTTGCCACCCTAGGCAAAAGAAAATTTTGCCGCCCCTTGACTCCGCCCATTTACCACACCCTTTTACCCGCCCCTTTTTCAGCCACCTAATGCATGCAACATTTAACTATGGTCGTGTACCCTGTGCCAGTCTATGGTCATGTACCATGTGCCACTCTGACTATGGTCGCGTACCCTGTGCCAGTCTGACTATGGTCATGTATATATAATATCCAGCCATTGTCTGCCACTCAGTACCATCCCAGTGATGCCAATCACTCTGCGCTGTTCAGCAGGTTGGCACAACAAACACGAGCAGTGCCACCTATTCACTGCTAGGCGCCATTCAGCCACTGTCTTAAATCCGCTGCCACCAGGGCAACATAAAACAGTATGCTGCCTTGTGCCCTCTGCCAGTCTGGCACTGTCCTGCACCCTGTACCATTCATAGCCCTTTAGACAGTCTGTGCCACCTATTAGGCTCCATGTGCCACTGCTGGGCACCTTGTGCCAGTCAGAATCTATGGCCCCTAGTCAAGCAGCAGGTGTGCCCTGACCCCTGTACACAAGTGTATGCCACCCTGCTGCCAGTCACTGTCCTGCAGCCTCTGACACCCTAGTGCAGGTTGTCAGAGTGCGGTTGCCAGGGGTGCTCACCAGGTTCTGCTCCTCGCTATGCTCCAGGTCCACATTGCCTTGGCTCTTGCCAAGATCATGTGTCTTTGGCATGTGATCCCGCGAGACCCACCTCTGGAGGTCACTGGTCTCGTGGGATTGCGCGCCCGAAGTCAGGGCCGGTGCAAGGATTTTTGTCAACACAAGCGAATCTACATTTTCACATTTCTGCCCCTCATGATTCATGTCCATTTCTTGCCCCCCCCCCCCATCATTTCACATTTCTGCCCCTCATGATTCATGTCCATTTCTTGCCCCCCATATCATAGTGCCATCCTCTCCCCCTGCCCCCTAATGTGCCAGTATCAAGTGCCTCTCTCCTCCCCCCTCCATGTGCCAGTATCATGGCTCCAATAGCCCCCCTCCCCCGTGGCAGTAAAGTAACAGTACGGTATTTAATAAAAAAAAAAACACTTTTATACTTACCTCCATGTCAGTGATGCGATGCAGGCCTCTTCCTCTTCCTGTGTTCCCACCAGCCTCAAGTGTTGAAGATTTTGTGCTCGTGTTCTTATTTAGCCTGTCTTTCAGAAAAGTTTATGATGGGAATAGAACCCATACCTTCTGTATCAGAGGCAAGGCATTTACCCACACAGCTATGAGAGCTATATAGCCAGTTACTTAAAAATAAAAATAGAAGACTTCTACTGTAGATAACTTTGATACCTAGTGTACATCCATAGAAAAGTTTCTCCTGGGATTTGAACTCACGACCTTTCACATCAGAGGCAAGGCATTTACCCACACAGCTATGAAAGCTGTATAGCAAGTTACTTAAAAAAATATATAAGACTTCTACTGTAGATAACTTTGATACCTAGTGTACATCCATACACATGACAGCTGCCCCAATACACTGTGTATGGATGTAGCAGAGCTGGGTGTGTTGGGGCAGCTGTCATGTGTATGAATGTACACTAGGTATCAAAGTTACCTACAGCAGAAGTCTTATATATATATTTTTTTTTAAGTAACTGGCTATACAGCTTTCATAGCTGTATGGGTAAATGCCTTGCCTCTGATGTGAAAGGTTGTGAGTTCGAATCCCAGGAGAAAATTTTCTAAATGAGATTTAAATACACCAGGGTCTCGTAGCTGTGAGTCAGCTGCGTGCCGCTCGCTCTGCCCGAAGTGACTGAACAAACTCATGCTCGCACTCGCAGTGCATCCAGCCGGAAAGTACAGGAACAGAAGGAGTCAAAGGAGATGATGTCAGATGGATCACAAGTAGGGGGAGGGGCGTAGGCGGCTGCCGGGTGCAACTGCTTGGGATTTGGACTCCAGAGTGTCGGCGCCCCCAGGCAGAGTGTGCTCTACGCGGTGGCCTACTCTGCTTATGGGTGGTGCCGGCCCTGATCCTCTGCATTTCAGCAATGAGTGTGGTTTCTTATGTAGGGGACATTCTCTGAATGGGTCTTTTGTTGAGATCTTCTCAGTCTCTGAGGTATTGTAGGTTTTGTTTGAGGGGTCTTTGGAAGATACACTGGTCTTGTGTACTGCAACAGGCGTACCTTTCATGTTACAGAGTAAGACAGGCCTACCTGGTTTGGGGTAAGTGACGTCAAACATTGAGAGGTCAAAGCTGGGATCATTCCTAGTCTTTGCTTGCTGGTGCACGAAGTTCACAAAGAAAGAGCATGGAAGAAATGGGACGTTGTGCTGTTGCTTGTACCTGGAACCTTGAGCAACCCACTTCTCTTGCAGGTTATAAGGTAGTTTTTGTACTATGGGGTTTACACCACGTGCAGTTTCTAAGAATGCCAGACATTGTAAATCTCCTTCAGCTTAGGCAACCTGGAGCTCTGTCAGCAGGTCACTCAGTTCTCTCAGTTTCTGGAACCCTTTGTTCTGGATTTTGGGGAAATCCTCAATTCTTTTGAAGAGTGCGTTCTCTATCACTTCTGGTGAGCCGTGACAGTCCTCAAGTCTCTCCCATATCATGTTTAACCCAGTGCTTGGGTAGTTAATATTAATGGCTATAATCCGTTTTGCATGCTTTGCCCATTCATTTCCTAGCCACTTGACAAGAAGATCAATTTCCTCACATGCAGACAGATCTAGGTCTCTTATTGTATTTTTGAATGATGATCGCCATGACCTATAGCTTTCAGGTCTGTCATCAACCTTGGAGAGCCCCTTGGTTATTAACTCACGTCGGGCAAGGAATTTTAGGAACTCTGACATACCTGGTTCTTTGTTTGGTGGATTGTTGCTGTAGTAGTCACCATATATTTGTTCTTTCTTAAAGGATTTGACTATACTGCGATCATTTGTAGGTCTGAATGCAGATTGTGTTGGGAGTTGATGTCCTATGAAACTGTTGTCTCGTTCAAATCGGGGTTCTTCAGCAGGGGTTGACGCTGCCTTTGGACTTGAATTTAGGCTGTCACCTGACTTCACATGCTGCATGACGTAATCTGAAGTGTGTTGCAAGTTATCGTTATGATCAGGTTCAGGCCCAACTATGCTGCTGGGTCTATCACTTTCAGAGTTTGCTGCTTCTTCTAACGCTTCTGCCTCTGCTACAGCAGCTTCAGATTCCTTTTCCACAGCTAGCTTTTCCAGAGCTGCTTGTTGTTCAGCCAGAGCTGCTTTCATGTTTGCTTCCATGCGTGCTTTCTCCACCTTTAACTGTCTTTCTTGCTAAGCAAATGTCTCGTGGGTTTTGGCTGCTTCAGCTTTTGCGCGGGCAATGGCGGCCGTGGAGCTGCTCACTGATCTCTTTGAACTTCTGGAGCTAGCCGAGATGCAAGACCTCGCCTCGTACAGTTCGGATTTTCTTGATGACATAATGACACTGCAAACAGGTTTGCACACCTGCAACTGTCGTGGATGACGATGCTGCACTTTGCAGGGTTCAGTACCATGGGGTCCAGCCTGATAGAGGTTGTTGACTCGCAGGGTTTGAGGAATCACAGTTCTAGTATCTAGCTTGTAAGAAGCAGTTGTTTACTGCTGCCAAAGAGTCGCAGTTCCTCGTATCTAGCTCGTAAGCATCCGCTGTTTTACTGTTCTGTCCTCCTTATGTGTGAAGGTACATAGCTTGACAGACAGCTAAACCTTATCCCGGCAATGAATTGACAATGGAGTAATGTCCAACTTTATCTTTACTTTATTGCAAGGATGTAAATCAGTGGTAAAACTGGGAAACAGAAAAAACAATGCGCTTACTAATGGGGTCTGACATATAGTAATGCATATACAAACACAGATGCATATCTAAGCAGAGCATGTACCTATCTGCATAACAAGCATGGTCCCTACCTGCTAACTGTAAGCTGCTATAAAGGGAAGGAAAGAGATATGCAAAATACATATGAAAACAGATTCAAAACAGGCTGTAATATGGCTATGTGACATACCAGCGATGCTACTGTGAGCTTAGATGTAGAGGATGTCTCAAGAGGCTTCCAAGCCATGTGCTATCCTCAGGCAGTGATGACTGTGAATAAAGAAAATGGCTGCTATGTGCAGGGATGATGATATCACTAAGATATGGAAGCTGAAGTAGACCAAACTTGTAATGTGAAATAGCTGCAGATGTATGTAAAACGGCCACTAGATGGTGCTGTCACACAATCAACAGAGAATTATGCCCAAAACATATTAACTATGTATGAAAGTTATACATAAATTAACAATAAACTTGCTGAAGGCATGACAATAGGTGTGACTTACTGAGGGGTGTAATATGCTTATAATATACTTTCTGACATAGAAAGTATATTATAGTGCATTTGTATTGTGCATTAGTTGTGTGAGGTTCTGCTGAGATACCACAGCTACACAGAGTGACAAACGCTATTGGAACAAATAATTTCTACTGGTTTGATATACCAGTTGCCCCCCCAAAAAACCTGTTGAAGCAGGGGTGTTATATACCAATTATATACTTTCTATTTAGTGCATTTGGGTAGTGCAGCATTTGTTTTTGGTTTTGCTGGATTACCGCAGCTGCACAGAGTGACAAACGCTATTGGAACAAATAATTTCTTTTATGTATGCTGAATGCATAATATTTTCTAGTCTCCAACAGGGCACATTTCAGAGAGTTTCCCTTTAAGACGCATAAAAATGGCCCCTGAATAAAATACATATTTTTGGAGGGAATTTTTGCCATTGATCCCCCTCTCGTATATCACTGTCCATGTTGTGGGACGTTTTGTGCACTTCTTGTAAGTATTTGGTGGCTGCAATAATGACCTGAATGTTTTTCAGGTTCGCCTGCCATTAAAGTGAATGGGGCCCGCCGCGAACTTGCAGTTCACTAACATTTGATCGTGTTCGGAATCGCCCCGGCCGATGTTCGTCCATCACTAGCCTCATGTCTAGTGGCCTGAAACCTATGAGCCGGGATGGGAGCCATAGGCACTGTCTGCTTTGCCTGTCAGGTAGGCCCCACACAGTTGTATGGTGTTAACAGTGGTCAAGACCACCATTAGGAAAGGCCTAGGCAGGGGATTATAAACATATCTTTTCTTAACAGTTGTAGTGGAGATTTTCTTATTTTCAGTGCAAGTTTTTCCCCATCATTCTGCACTCAATACTCCATAATGACAAAGTGAAAACAAAATGTTCAAAATCTTTGCTAATTGTTTGAGCCATTTCCGTCTGAGATACGTTTTTTTTAGATGGAAACAAAAGTACTGCATGCAGGACTTTTTTCCTGTCTAAAAAAAAGGAATCTCAGATGGAAATTGCTCAAACGGATGACAACTGATGCAACAGGATACGTTTTTTTTACAGGATCCTGTTTTTTTCTCTCTCTTCTTCTGACGGATCAAAAGAATGGAACGCTAAACGGTAATGTGAATGCACCCTAACAAAGCTAGAACCAGCCCTGTACCGCATATGAATCTAGAGTTTCCCCTATTCATTACTTCAATTGGTCTGCTAGATTTATTTCAGAGTGGCAGCTTAGGCTACTTTCACACTAGCGTTAATATTTTCCGGTTTTGAGATCCGTCATAGGGTCTCAAAACTGGAAAAAAATGCTTCTGTTTTGTCCCCATTCATTGTCAATGGGGACAAAACGTAACTGAACAGAACGGAATGCTCCAAAATGCATTCCGTTCTCATACCAGAGAGCAAATCGCAGCATGCTGCGGTTTGCATTCCGTCCTGGGATGCGGAGCAAGACATGACATGACCCACAATGCAAGTCAATGGGGACGGATCAGTTTTCTCTGACACAATCTGACACAATAGAAAATGGATCCGTCCCCCATTGACTTTCAGTGGAGGTCATGACGGATCCGTCTTGGCTATGTTGAAGATAATACAACTGGATCAGTTCATAACGGATGCAGATGGTTGTATTATCAGTAACGGAAGCATTTTTGCTGAACCCTGCCGGATCCAGCAAAAATGCTAGTTTGAAAGTAGCCTCAGGGGTCTGTTCTTTTCAGGGGTTGTATCCTTTCTGCTGCAACTATCTCCCTGTAACTGTCACAGCTTCTAAAATTATATATAGCTGGTTGCTGTTGAAGGATAGAGCTGAGCATATGCGACCACCTCAGCAATATTAATGAGGTGGCCAGAAAAGGAAAATAACAAACAGCAGGTGCAGGGGCGTAGCTAGAAATGCATGGGCCCCATAGCAAAAGAATTTTATGGGCCCCCCCAGCCCCCACATATCTATCGGGCCTCCCACCACCCCTTCCAGAGCTCCCACGCAAACACGCAATTCACCTACCGCACCCACCTCCTGTGCATACAGTAGATGTTTTTTTACCTTATTTTTCTTTTCATGGGAATGGGTCCAGGCCGCCAGGAAGGGTCGGCCGGGGGAGGGGGGAGAAATGTGACACACAATAGGCTATTTCTCCCCCCCCCCCCCGCGCCCGGACGGCTCTGGCCCCATCCATGATCACATCATTACCCCCTATTGTGTCACATTTTACACCCCCCATCCCCATGGCACATCATTCCCCCCCTTCCCCCCGGCCGGCCCTTCCTGGCGGCCTGGCCCCATTCCCATGTCACATACAGTGACATACTCAGAGTACAGACATTTACATTGTGCCCCCCGGCCCTTCCTCCAGGCTCCATCATGTCAGTGTCACGGTCACACAAACTAGCGCCAGAGCAGAGGCGCTCAGGATTAGCACGGCATCACCCCCCCCCATAAAAAAAAATTAACACATCATTGATGCTGTGCTAATCCTGAGCGCCTCAGTGTGTGCGCTAGCTAGCCTAGCGCTTTGCGCTCACATGGCCCTGGCGCTCATCTCATCATTTTGAATAAATTTTAAATCATATGATCATATTAATTATTATAAAATAACATTCAAAATTCAATTGGAACCTACCCTAACAAGTCCTGACCCCTGTCCAGTCCTGAAAGCCTGCCGAGTGCCGTCTCCTGCGCTGCTGCTGCTGCCAGAGTGCCAGTGTGCGTCTGTCCGAAGGTCTGACTGACTCTGCTGAAGCCTGAATATATATGACTAACTGAAGAATCATGATCTGATCTAATCTGATGATAATTCTGATTCTGATTCAATTTCTTAGCGGGCGCGGGCCGCGGCTGCCGTCTGACTCAGACAGCAGAGTCAGACCTCAGACGGCAGCTGCGGCCCGCGCCCGCCAAGAAATTGAATCAGAATTATCAGATTAATCTGATTAGAGCTGCCTGTGTGACTGTCTACTCACGCGCCCCTGTGCAGGTCAGGTGACTTGAGTTGTCACTAGTAGTGGCAGCCAGAGCGGCGCGCTGCTGAGCCAATGAATGAATATCTATCATTCATCTGTGATCATCTAGCTCTGCCTGCCTAGCTGCTGCTGCTATGTTGCCCTGACTACGAGTACGGCCGGGCGGCCCAGCCAGCACACAGCCGCACTCGCTCACACAGGCTGGGGGGTGATATCTGTTGCCCTGACGATAGCATAGCTGCATAGTGCCGAATCTGACTGGCGCCAGTGCGGCCGGCGGGACCACTCCCTCCCTAGTCCCTCCACAACAGGTACCCCCCCACTCCCCCCCCTGGCCCGGCCCCGCCCCCTCCACCGCCTGAATCCGCCTCCTGAGTCCTCCCTCTAGTTACTAGGAGCCGGAGGAAATCTTTCCTGCACTGCGGCGCTGGTGCCAGCCTGGCTCCGCCTCCGCTAAGCCCCCGTTCCGGCCCCCTCCACCGCCTACCTCATGTTCTTCTTGTGCGGCAGTGCGCCCCGGGCCCGCCTGCTCCAGGCCTACAGTACTACTCCTTCCTTAGTTCCTTGGCTTCCCCCCAGCCAGGCCCGAGCCGCGGACCGCCCACTACACTGGGCGGCCGGTCGGGCCTGGCTGCCTGTGTGTATTAATAAAAAAAAAAATTATTTTTTTTAAAAAATGATGCGGTCTGGACGGGCCCCCAGTGGCGTAGGGCCCCATAGCCACTGCTATGGTTGCTATGGCGATCCCTACGCCACTGAGCAGGTGGTACTATGCAGATACAATTCTATCTTATTGAATAACGCAGTGGCTATACAAAATGTTTAACTATACATAATTACAATATCAGTCAGATGCAGTATTGTTTTTTTAATGGGACAACCCCTTTAAGGGCTCATGCAAATGGCCATATTATCGCTCATTTTTGTACGGAGTTGTAATAGGACTTCTATAGAGGACGAACCCTCTACTGAACCTGCATATGCCTCAGATGGCTTATAGGCATATAGGTATGTATTTTAAGCATCTATTGTTGGGGAGAACATTGCCATTAAAATGGAGACCATTGGAGCCTTATTGTGAGAGAAAACTGTATGGCTCCATTCCAAGCAAGCCCTGCTGTGTGCATGAACCCTAAATGTAAGGAGATCCTCAACCATCCTGTGTCATAGCTTTGTAAACATCATTAGCATCTCCTCCTTTGTGCAGGTTATGGCGTCCATATCTTCTTGGCTTCTTTTAGTTCAAACTTTGAGCGTTTTTTCTCAGTATTTTTTTTTTACAACCATAGAACAGGTGCGCCAGCTCAGAGGGTTTCTCTGATCACGCAGCAGCCATCTGTTCCTCAACAAGCCAAAAGTGTCAGATCTTTCTCCGTTACCTTCATAGGTTTTTGGTATTAGATAGCCTTTTTTTGTCCACGTCCACAAATCTTTTGACTGCAGATACCATAGCATAAGGCAGATTTATGAAAACACACACAAAAGAAAACTGCTCAATGCTCTTGGTTTGGTTTAGGCTTTGAAATAAAATGAAAATTATTAGTGCTGTGGCTGACAACTATGTTTTTATGTGCAGTAGTTTTGTATAATTGTCATAATTTTTATTGGTATACATATGAAATCTTTGCAGTTTGTAGTATTCAGAATAATTACAGCCTGGCGTGCAATATTTTACAAAACAAGTTAAGCTTCACAGAATAACAACAATTCCCTAATATATAGCTATTACTCAAATTACTCCGTTTACAAACAGAAATGTTTCAGGCAGTGGGCAGAGCAGATGTAAGGAAATCAAACTCCTCGCAGCTGCTCTTCCCAGGTGCCATTGTCTGTGGTGATTAAAGTGGGGACACTGTGGTGACCATCAGCACAATTTCGGAGCCTTCTCTTTTCTTCATCATCACTGTAGGTGAAAAAGAATCCTGATGATGACCAGGACTGTTTTTAGCTTCTCTGCTTCCTGCCAAATTCTCAATCCAACACCTCCCTTCAGACATACTACTAAAGACTTATTTGGATGGACATTACATATAGTCCTACAAGAGAATACAGCACTATATACCTTTTATATCCAGTGAGATCTCCTTGGATGTAGACATTCTCTTTCCTTAGCTCCTCCATTTATCAGTTGCCTACTAGTAATAATGCCCCACTAGAAATAAGGGCCCCTATAATGCCCCCAGTAGTAATAAGGCCAATCTACACTGAACAAAAATATAAACGCAACACTTTAGCTTTTGCTCCCATTTTGCATGAGCTGAACTCAAATATCTGAAACATTTTCTACATACACAAAAGACCCATTACTCTCAAATATTGTTTAAAAATCTGTCTAAATCTGTGTTAGTGAGCACTTCTCCTTTGCCGAGATAATTCATCCCACCTCACAGGTGTGGCATATCAAGGTGCTGATTAGACAGCATGAATATTGCACAGGTATCCCTTAGACTTCCTACAATAAAAGGCCACTCTGAAATGTGCACAGTTTTGCCTTACTGGAGGGGGGGGGGGTCAGAAAACCAGTCAGTATCTGGTGTGGCCACCATTTGCCTCACGCAGTGCAACACATCTCCGTCGCATAGAGTTGATCAGGTTGTTGATTGTGGCCTGTGGAATGTTGGTCCACTCCTCTTCAATAGCTGTGCAAAATTGCTGAATATTGGCAGGAACTGGAACACGCTGTCGTATACGCCGATCCAGAGCATCCCAAACATGCTCAATGGGTGACATGTCCGATGAGTATGCTGGCCATGCAAGTACTGGAATGTTTCAGCTTCCAGGAATTGTGTCCAGATCATTGCAATATGGGGCCGTGCATTATAATGCTGCAACATGAGGTGATGGTCGTGGATGAATGGAACAACAATGGGTCTCAGGATCTCGTCACAATATCTCTGTGCATTCAAAATGCCATCAATACAATGCACCTGTGTTCATTGTCCATAACATACACCTGCCCATACCATAACCCCACCGCCACCAAGGGCCACTCGATGTACAATGTTGACGTCAGCAAACCGTTTACCCACACGACGCCACACACGCTGTCTGCCATCTACCATGAACAGTGAAAGGAGAAGTGCTCGGCAAAGGAGAAGTGCTCGCTAACACAGATTTAGACAGAATTTTAAACAATATTTGAGAGTAATGGGTCTTTTGTGTATGTAGAAAATGTTTCAGATCTTTGAGTTCAGCTCATGCAAAATGGGAGCAAAACCGAAAGTGTTGCGTTAAAATTTTTGTTCCCTATGGAACCCACAGTAGTAATAAGGCCCCATATACTGTCCGTATTAATTATAATGCTCCTATAGTGACCCCAGTAGTTATAATGTTCTCTGCAGTAGCCACAGTATTTATAATGCCCCCTGTAGTGCCCCCAATAGTTATAATGCTTGCTTGTAGAGTTCTCAGTAGTTTTAATGCTCCCCTGTAGTGTCCTCATTATTTATAATTCCCCGTGCAGTGCCCCCAGTATTTCTAATGACCCCTGCAGTGCTTCATTTAGTTATAATTAGAGATGAGCAAATTTCTCAAACATTCAGTTCGATCCGAATCGCGTTAAAAAAATGCTATTTCCTGGCTGCAGAGAGCCTTTATAGTGGTGTAGAACACTGTGCCTTGCAGTAACACGCATAGGGAGTCTGCTGTGGTAGTGAAACAATACAGTGAGTCAGTATGACATGCAGATGACAGGCGTCGCTGCACACTTCACTTATTTGGGCAGTTACGGGGCCAAAACTGACCAAATAATGCAAGTGTGAACTCAGCCTTACAGGTCAATATTAGCGTCAAGAAGAAGCGCACTCCTTTTACACCGTCGGCATCTGCTTCCACATAGATGTCTACAGAACCTGTTCTATTAAACGCTTATACAAGTAGAGCCCCCCCCCCCCCCGACAGAGTGGAGAGGGTGTCAGCAGTAAGTTTGTGTTCATGCCACAGATTATTTTGCCATTCCTCTGATCCGTCAGAACCATAACCCCCAAAAAACAGATCCTATCTGTGGAGCATCTGTCTTCACTCGGTCAGCATTTGGTCAGTAATCCATACGTATTGCTAAAGCCCAAAAAAAACAGGAGTGGATCCAAAACAGAGATGACACGTGAATGGAATATTTGCATGTCTTCTGTGTTTTGTACCCACTCCTGGTTTTGGCTACCAAATCATGAGCCAATTCTGATGTAAAATAGGGACCATGTCATGCAGCCCTTACAGCTGTTACATAGACAGGATCCGTTGTGCGTTTAATTTTCCCTTCTTCTGACAGATCAGAAGAAGGGTCAAATAAATGATAATGTCAGTCAGGCCGAAAGGCAAAGACAAAATAGTGGCCCAGTCATGAAGTGGGGAGGGCGGGAACAGCATGAGAAGTCCACAGAGTGGCCCTTAGACATAGTGGTGAGGTGGAATCAGCATGAGGAGACCACAGAGACAGAGTCTGGAGGTGGCAGCAGCATCAGGAGGAGGCCACAGAGAGGAACCATTACAGTGTGGAGGTGGCGGCAGCTTCAGCATGAGGAGACCACAGAGTGGCACAATGACAGAGTGTAGAGGTGGTGGCAGCAGCATCAGGAGGAGGCCACAGGGTGGCACAATGACAGTGTGGAGGTAGCAGCAGCAGCATAAGGAGGCCACAGAGTGGCAAGGTGATATAGTGTGGAGGTGTCAGCAGCATTAGAAGACCACAGAGTGGCAAGGTGACATAGTGTGGAGTTGGCAGCAGCATCAGGAGATCCCAGAGTGACCCGGTGACAGAGTGGGGAGATGGGTGGAAATATTAGTACCAACTGAAGATGGTGGGTGAAAAAAGGAGCACTTGGCATCAGATGTGAGGCATCAGGTGGGTGGCACCATCAGAATAGTAGCTGAGGCAGGCAGCCAGAAGAAACCGGTCTCTTTTGTCAAAGTGTTGGTGTGGCACCATGGATGATCTAGTCTGATGCATCAGGCATTAGTGGGTGGAAATCCTGGCTGATCCACGCCTTTCATCTTTAGAAAGGTCAGTCTCTCCACATTTTTGGTGGACAGGCGAGTTTTTCTTGGCGTAACTATGGCCCCTGCCGTACTAAACACCCGCTCTGATGCCACACTACTGACTGGGCAGGACAGCTTTTCCAGGGCAAACTCTGCCAGTCTTGGCCACAAATCCAGTTTGGCTGCCCAGTAGTTCAGCAGATCTCCAATGACGACTGGCTGGGTGCAAGTATGCCATCACCTGCTGGTTCGGGTCCTGCTCTAGGTCTAGCTTCTGCTGCTGCTGCTGGTGAGTAGTTTCTTCACTAGGCGGGTGAAGAAAGCTGTTCATCAGCGACTCTAGACTCAACTTTCTGCTGATAGAGCTGGAACTGCTCCTACCCCGCACCCTGCCACAGCAACCATGGCAGAGAAGTGTGAGCCCAGAGGGCCCCCCAGGTCAGACCTGCAAGAGGATGGACAATGGCACAGATAGGCAGCTGCCAACCGACTACATAGGATGTATCTATAGTAGTTCAGTTTGTCCTCCCTTTTAGCGGGTGTAAAAAAGGCCCCTATTTTGGACCGGTTGTGTGGGTCCAACAAGGTGGAGAGCCAGAAGTCATCCCCCTGCCGAATGGTGACAATTCGGCTGTCACTACGCAATTAAGTGAGCATGCATCGGGCCATTTGTGCAAGTAACTCGGAGGGACTCCCTCCATCTCCACTTCATACTGCCACGGTGTGTCTGGGTCCTCTGCCTCGTCTTCCTCATCACCCTGTAGCTCCTCTGGCTGCTCATGCTCCTTCTCTCCTGTCACCTGTGTATAAAAACCACCCATTTTACTACACATTGCTTGTGCTCCAATGTCCTTTTCCTCCTCCTTCTGCTCCTCCAGTTCAGCCCCCACAGGGCTCATGTGGCCGTGAGATCTAGGTGCCACGTCTCCAGTCCACTGACCAGCCATATTTACCGGCATCTGTTCCAGGACTTGAATCAGTGGAATAACGTTGTTTAATCCGTATTCCTGGTGGCTGACAAATAACGTGGCCTCCTGAAAGGGCCTGAGCAAACCTCAGGCCTCACGCATGAGCTGCCACTGACTGACATTGAAGTTATACAGGGAGTACTCCTGTCCGCTTGGATCATCAAGAAGTCGTTTATGGCCTTTCTCTGTTCGTATAGTCGGTCCAACATATGGAGGGTGGAATTCCAATGAGTGGAAACGTTGCATATCAGCATATCATGTTGGGGGATGCCGTTCTGCCGCTGCAGATCAAGGAGGGTGTGCTTTGCAGTGTACGAGTGGCTGAAGTGCATGCAAAGTTTCCTGGCCATTTTTAGGATGTCTTGCAGATGGGTGGAAGACTTCAGGAACCGCTTGACAACCACATTGAACACGTGTGCCATGCATGGCGCATGGCTCAGCCTTCTTGACGCAGTGCATGTTCTTCCCGTTGTCGGTCGCCATGGTTCCGATTTTGAGTTGTTGCGGAGAAAGCCAGGATTCGATTTCTTGATGAAGGACACCGCCGTGCCCTGCACATGTGATATGCTGGAGGGGCACTGTGAATTGTCCATGCAGTGAAGGCTGAGGACACAGTGGAGGATGAGGAGGCAGAGGCGAACATTGTGGCAGGACCAATGGCGTGAGAACGTGGAGGCGGAAACGGCATCACCTGGCCAAGTTGCTGGTGTGGCTGTGCAGGAACCACATTCACCCAGTGGGCCGTAAAGGACATGTATTGTCCCTGACCATAGTTACAGCTCCACACGTCGGCGCTGCCGTGCACTTTGGCAGACACCAAGAGGCTCAAGGACTGGCCCACCTTCTGTTCTACATACGTGTGCAAGGCTGGCACTGCCTTTTTAGCAAAGAAATTATGGATTGGGACTCACCACCTTGGCTTCGCACAAGCCATCAGTTCTCTGAAAGGTGCAGAGTCCACCACTTCCAAAGGGAGGGACTGCCGCACCAGCAACTTGGCTAAGAGCACATTCAGCTTATGCGCCGTTGGAGGAGTGCACGCATACTGTTGTCTCTTGGCAATCGCTTCGGTGATCGATTGCTGATGGAATGACTGACGAGGAGTAGGAGAAGGAGCAGGAGCATCAGGACCAGCAGATGATGGGAAGGACAGACCGCTATCTTTGGCTGAGGTGTTGGAGTCTTGACTGCTTGAAATTGGGGGGTGCGTGCCACTGGGTGATGCATCGGTTGCTGCGGCAGGCTGGACCACCACATCGGAGCCACGGTTCTGCCAGGCCACTTTATGGTGACGCTGCATATGTTGACGCAGGGCCGTGATGCCAACATTGGCACCCTGGCCACGCTTCATCTTCTGCCCACAGATTCTACAAATGGCCATGTTCACCTCCTTTGGCCGCTTAACAAAAAACTGCCACACCGCCGAGTAGGTGATTTTACCCCCAACAGTTCGCACTGACTGCTACCGCCGCTACTTCCGTGAACCCCTGCGCCACTACTTTCCGGGCAGGTAGGCTCCTGCGAAACGGGTGGTCTTCCCCGGGCACGTTTGACTCCCGACCTCCCACTGCTGCCACCCTGCTGACTCCCGGCCACGCTAGCGACTTGCTGTCTCCGCCGCTGCCTCACGGGCAAGCTGCCACCCTCTTCTTCCAATAATGATGAAGCCCCTAGTTCACCCAGCTCCCAAGTGCGATCAGCTACATCATCATTGAGTACTGTCTGCACGCAGGGGCATACATAGAAATCGAGGGGCCCCATAGAAAATCTCAGAACTAGGCCCCCCACCCAAATATAAAGTGCAATTATTGTACTAGTGCATGCCTAAATATATATATGAGAGAAAAAATGGCGGCACTGAACAAATAATGAGCGGGTGCTATGTCCCAAGGCATAAGTCCGATGCCAAAATATAAAACATTAAAATGGGACAGCACTCCAAAAACAACAGCAATTTATTCACCCATGTGGCAATATGGCAACGTTTCTGCTCATCAGTACAGCCTTTCTCAAGCCTTGACCTTGGCATGAGTGAATATATTGCTGCTGTTTTTGGAGTGCTGTCCCATTTTTGTTTTTTTTTATATACAGTACAGACCAAAAGTTTGGACACACCTTCTCATTCAAAGAGTTTTCTTTATTTTCATGACTATGAAGGCATCAAAACTATGAATTAACACATGTGGAATTATATACATAACAAAAAGTGTGAAACAACTGAAAATATGTCATATTCTAGGTTCTTCAAAGTAGCCACCTTTTGCTTTGATTACTGCTTTGCACACTCTTGGCATTCTCTTGATGAGCTTCAAGAGGTAGTCCCCTGAAATGGTCTTCCAACAGTCTTGAAGGAGTTCCCAGAGATGCTTAGCACTTGTTGGCCCTTTTGCCTTCACTCTGCGGTCCAGCTCACCCCAAACCATCTCGATTGGGTTCAGGTCCGGTGACTGTGGAGGCCAGGTCATCTGGCACAGCACCCCATCACTCTCCTTCATGGTCAAATAGCCCTTGCTTTCAAAGTTTTCCCAATTTTTCGGCTGACTGACTGACCTTAATTTCTTAAAGTAATGATGGCCACTCATTTTTCTTTACTTAGCTGCTTTTTTCTTGCCATAATACAAATTCTAACAGTCTATTCAGTAGGACTATCAGCTGTGTATCCACCTGACTTCTCCTCAACACAACTGATGGACCCAACCCCATTTATAAGGCAAGAAATCCCACTTATTAAACCTGACAGGGCACACCTGTGAAGTGAAAACCATTTCAGGGGACTACCTCTTGAAGCTCATCAAGAGATTGCCAAGAGTGTGCAAAGCAGTAATCAAAGTAAAAGGTGGCTACTTTGAAGAACCTAGAATATTACATATTTTCAGTTGTTTCACACTTGTTTGTTATGTATATAATTCCACATGTGTTAATTCATAATTTTGATGCCTTCAGTGTGAATCTACAATTTTCATAGTCATGAAAATAAAGAAAACTCTTTGAATGAGAAGGTGTGTCCAAACTTTTGGTCTGTACTGTATATATATATATATATATATATATATATATATACACTAACCTAAAGAATTATTAGGAACACCATACTAATACGGTGTTGGACCCCCTTTTGCCTTCAGAACTGCCTTAATTCTATGTGGCATTGATTCAACAAGGTGCTGATAGCATTCTTTAGAAATGTTGGCCCATATTGATAGGATAGCATCTTGCAGTTGATGGAGATTTGAGGGATGCACATCCAGGGCACGAAGCTCCCGTTCCACCACATCCCAAAGATGCTCTATTGGGTTGAGATCTGGTGACTGTGGGGGCCATTTTAGTACAGTGAACTCATTGTCATGTTCAAGAAACCAATTTTAAATGATTCGAGCTTTGTGACATGGTGCATTATCCTGCTGGAAGTAGCCATCAGAGGATGGGTACATGGTGGTCATGAAGGGATGAACATGGCCAGAAACAATGCTCAGGTAGCCTGTGGCATTTTAACGATGCCCAATTGGCACTAAGGGGCCTAAAGTGTGCCCAGAAAACATCCCCCACACCATTACACCACCACCACCAGCCTGCACAGTGGTAACAAGGCATGATGGATACATGTTCTCATTCTGTTTACGCCAAATTCGGACTCTACCATTTGAATGTCTCAACAGAAATCAAGACTCATCAGACCAGGCAACATTTTTCGGGTCTTCAACAGTCCAATTTTGGTGAGCTTGTGTAAATTGTAGCCTCTTTTTCCTATTTGTAGTGGAGATGAGTGGTACTAGGTGGGGTCTTCTGCTGTTGTAGCCCATCCGCCTCAAGGTTGTGCTTGTTGTGGCTTCACAAATGCTTTGCTGCATACCTCGGTTGTAACGAGTGGTTATTTCAGTCAACGTTGCTCTTCTATCAGCTTGAATCAGTCGGCCCATTCTCCTCTTACCTCTAGCATCAACAAGGCATTTTTGCCCACAGGACTGCCGCATACTGGATGTTTTTCCCTTTTCACACTATTCTTTGTAAACCCTAGAAATGGTTGTGCGTGAAAATCCCAGTAACTGAGCAGATTGTGAAATACTCAGACCGGCCCGTCTGGCACCAACAACCATGCCACGTTCAAAATTGCTTAAATCACCTTTCTTTCCCATTCTGACATTCAGTTTGGAGTTCAGGAGATTGTCTTGACCAGGACCACCCCCCTAAATGCATTGAAGCAACTGCCATGTGATTGGTTGACTAGATAATTGCATCAATGAGAAATAGTACAGGTGTTCCTAATAATTCTTTAGGTGAGTGTATATATATATATATATATATATATACAGTCAGGATCAAAATTTTAAGACCACTTGAAAAATGGCAAAAAATCATATTTAGCATGGCTGGATCTTAACAAGGTTCCAAGTAGAGCTTCAACATGCAACAAGAAGAAATGGGAGTGAGACAAAACATTTTTTGAGCATTCAATTTAATGAAAACAACGAATAAACTGAAACAGGCTGTTTTTCAGCTGATCAAAAGTTTAGGACCACACTTCCAAAAAAAAACTAAACCCCCCCAAAACAGAAATCCAACTTCCAAACTTGAACTCAGTAATGAGTAGCTCCACCGTTATTGTTTATCAATTCAAAAATTCGTTTCGGCATGCTTGATGCAAGCGTTTCCATGAGGTGAGTAGGAACATTTCTCCAAGTGGTGAAGACGGCTGCACGAAGGCCATCTACTGTCTGGAACTGTTGCCCATTTTTGTAAACTTCCCTTGCCATCCATCCCCAAAGGTTCTCAATTGGATTTAGATCAGGGGAACACGCAGGATAGGCCAAAAGAGTGATGTTATTCTCCTGGAAGAAGTCCCTTGTCCTGCGGGCATTGTGCACTGTAGCGTTGTCCTGTTGAAAACCCAGTCGTTACCACACAGACGAGGGCCCTCAGTCATGAGGAATGCTCTCTGCAACATCTGGACATAGCCAGCGGCCGTTTGACGCCCCTGCAGTTCCTGAAGCTCCATTGTTCCACTGAAGGAAAAAGCACCCCAGACCATTATGGCGCCCCCTCCACTGTGGCGCGTAGAAAACATCTCAGGTGGGATCTGCTTGTCATGCCAGTAACGTTGGAAACCATCAGGACCATCAAGGTTACATTTTTTCTCATCAGAGAATAAAACTTTCTTCCACCTTTAAATGTCCCATGTTTGGTGCTCTCTTGCAAAGTCCAAACGAGAAGTTCTGTGGTGTTCAAGGAGACGAGGTCTTTGAAGACGTTTTTTGTTTTTGAAGCCCTTCAGTCTCAGATGCCGTCTGATGGTTATGGGGCTGCAGTCAGCACCAGTAAGGGCCTTTATTTGGGTCGAGGATCGTCCAGTGTCTTGACGGACAGCCAATTGGATCCTCCGGCTCAGTGCTGATGACATTTTTTGGGGTCTTCTACTTGACTTTTTTGTTCCATAACCCTCAGGATCATTTAAGAAATTCCAAATGTCTGTCTTACTGCGTCCCACCTCAGCAGCGATGGCGCGCTGTGAGATAACCTGCTTATGCAGTTCAACAACCCGACCACGTTCAAAAAGGGAGAGTTTTTTTGCCTTTGCAATCACAACGTGTGACTACCTGACAGAAAATGACAATGAATCCACATCTTTGTACAGATTTGGCCTTTAAAGGAATGTGGTCCTAAAATTTGGATCATCTGAAAAACAGCCTGTTTCAGTTTAATCGTTATTTTCAATTAATTGAATGCTCAAAAAATGTTTTGTCTCACTCTCATTTCTTCTTGTTGCATGTTGAAGCTCTACTTGGAGCCTTGTTAAGATCCAACAATGTAAAATATGATTTTTCAAGTGGTCTTAAACTTTTGATCAGGACTGTATATACTGTATATATATAAATACGCATGGGGGAGGAGATTTGCTGTATAGCTCTAATAGCAGCAACCCTCCTACAGACACAGAATGTCCCCCATAGTGTGTGTGTGTGTGTATATATATATATATATATATATATTGTGGCAATGCAATTTGAATAGTGATCGGTGCAGTAAAGTCCTGGGGAAGCATGAAAAAGGGGTGTTGTTTGCACTAGGAGCGTGTCACCAAGGGGCCCGGCCTTGTCGGCGTAAAGGCCCTAGATATAGGTGGCCACCAAGTTAGTTGGTGGACACAAAGAAAGTAAGCTTAGCTGGCTCCAGCTAGTCTGGGGCGGGCTTTTACTGGGAACAGGCAATATGTTGGGTGTGTGCCTGTTCCCCATGCTCCAGTCCAGGATTTTGGAATATGTCCATGTCCAGGGATGCTATTTAATCCTGTTGCTGGACTTGGGTGTGGCTCCCAGTCTAGGGGAAGGAGACAGAGTCTTTGTGAAACGGAGTCCTGCTGGAGGCTCTGTACGAGTGGTCTCAGCCAGACTGGCTGAGGGGCCACAGGGCTAGCTGCTAGCTGGAACATTGGGGGACGCCGTGACGCCTGGGCGCAAGGATCACGAGGCCGGAGTCGGGAGGACTACTGGGCCACACTCCCCCATAAAGGTACTAGACTTGAGACCGTGTGTGAACGGTGCTCTGTACAGCCAGGAGGCTGATGGACATTGGGCTGGTAAAGCCGCATGTTATAACCGTGTGTGAACGATGCTTTAGGTGAGTCAGGGATATACTTTGTTTAATTAGACTCCACAAAAAGATTGGAGTGCGGCTCCTCCATACAGAAACATAGAAAATTCTTTATTGAATATACTGTACATTAAACAGTAATTGTAAGATATAAAATCAGCAGTAAGAAGGGAGGGGGGGGGAACTTCAGTGAGGAACAGAACCCTAGAGGGGGCTGAGGACTCGGCACACAGGGGTACCCGGAATATCAGGAAAAAAACACACAAAGGGCCAACATAGAACATGTAAACCCCGGACATAAAGGTCCAATGGAAAAGATAAGATGGTAGGCTATGTGTAGGTATCAAAAAATATAAATAAATACCCCAAAAGTGCGTGTCAATCCCTCAGCCGCCTCCTCCCGACGTTGTTTCGGCAGTGAACTGCCTTCTTCCGGGTATGCACTTTGGGGTATTTATTAATATTTTTTGATTCCCACACATAGCCTACCATCTTATCTTTTCCATTGGATCTTTAAGTTTAAGGTCCAAACGTCGCTTTTATTTGGCACATTAGCAAAACAAACATAAATCATACAAAATAAACACCTGCCCTGCTGGGCTCTAACTAAACAAACACCAACCAAATTTTAACACCGGGTTATTAGAGACACATTATGCTGAGGTCAGCCTATACAAATCGAAAACATGAACATTCCACAAAAAGATTGGACTATGGCTCCTCCATATAGAAACATAGAAAATTCTTTATTGAATATACATTAAACAGTAATTGTAACATATAAAATCAGCAGTAAGAAGGGGGATGGGAAACTTCAGTGAGGAACAGAACCCTAGAGGGGGCTGAGCAGTCGGCACACAGGGGTACCAAGAATACCAGGAAAAAAACACACAAAGGGCCAACATAGAACATGTTGGCAAAGATACTTGTGTGAATGACCCCCGGAGAAGAGAAAACCCCCGACCATATATATATATATATATATATGTGTATATATATATATATATATATATATCCATAGAAAAGGTCAGGCAGCACTCCGTCATATGTAGCTGTAGTTGTGTGGGTGCCCGCGGCAGTCCCCCGATGCAGGACAGGATAAATAACAAAGAAAATCCGCAGCACTCCTTGAAGTAAAAAAATGTGCAATTTATTCACACATGTCACAAAAGACAACGTTTCGGTTCTCTCACAGAACCTTTCTCAAGTCAAGTGAACATAAAAGTGCATGGTGCATGTATAAATACATCTTTACATCGTGACCAATCAATTCATCAGCCAATACAGCAACAGTGCACTCCCATTACTGGGTGAGCTACAATTCATATAATTAACTCCACATGTTAACATACGCGCCAACAAATGTCAGCGTATATCAGTGATACCTTCAATAGTGATTCATCATAGTAAATATATATAAGTGTATATAATAAAGTGAACAGTGCGGTTAAAAATCCTGACTATAATACCTTGCCGGGGACTTAATGGAGAAACGCATAGGGAGAAGGCGTCTTTGCTTGTATGGGAGCGCGCCACTCATCCGCGTCTGCTGCTCCTTAGTGCGCATGTATCTAACCCACTTCCCTTCTGACGCAGTACATAACCATCACGCGTCACCCCTAGGCGGAGAACCAACGTGGTGACGCCCGAACGATTGCGCCAGCGTCCCACCCGCACATCAAACATGCGTCAGCACGCTGACTCCTCGTCCCCTCCCCACCACAGGTCCATATCCGCCATATTAGTTACGGGCATTTATTTGGGCAATACTCTTACATCTCCATATCTCCCTATGCTTTATCGTCCCTACTTATTACCCGGCACAGGCAAAAAGTCTGGGTATTAATTCAAACAGTACATGCATACAAATGTGTCATGTATTTGACATGTATTTAATATAGACATATCCCTGTAGCTTCCATTACACTCACCATATACAGAATGCGGACAACATCAGACCACAAACCCTATAGATCGAGTATTAGCTAACCATTCCTCCTGTCACCCTAAATTCGACATTTAACCCTTTAGGTTTCAGAGTATCCAACCGAAAGATCCACCTGAGCTCAATTTTCTTTAGTATGTTCAAACGATCCCCTCCTCTATCTAATGGTTTAACATGATCTATGATCATAAATCTTAGATCACTTTCCTTTTTTTTCCACAAAATGTTTCGATACAGGCAGATCCCATCTTTTGTTCCTAATAGATTGTCTATGGTTATTCAACCTGGTTTTCAGATCACATGTGGTTTCGCCAACGTATAGCCTTTTACAGGGGCACCACAATACATATATCACCCATGACGAGTCACAGGTGAGATAATGCTTTATATCAAAGGTCTCGCCCGTGTCTGGATGTGCAAACTCCGATCCTTTCACCATCAGTTTGCAGTTCACACATCCCAGACACGGGAAAGAACCCGTGCGCCTTGTTTTAAGAAACGTCTGTCTCAATTGACCCTTATCTGGTACTCTGGAGTGTACAACCTTGTCCCTGATGTTCCCTGCTCTTTTATATGCCATCATGGGAGGATTTTTAAAAGCAGCAATATTAGGATGTCGACTACTTAATAGCCCCCAGTGTCGCCTCACTATCTTTTCAATGTCTGGACTCAACTCATGGTATGATGATACAAAGGGCAATCTATCACTGGTCTGTCTTTGTTTAGAGGTCAGCAACTCCTCTCTAGGGGTTTCTCTTGCTCTGTCAGCATGTTTTCTTACTAACCTTCTAGGGTACCCCCTATCTATGAAGGATTGTTCCATATTACTCATTGCTAGATTCATATTCTCATCTTTATCAACTATTCTCCGTACTCGAAGCATTTGACTGAACGGCAGAGAATCCACCATCCTTCTTGGGTGCCCACTCGTAAAATGCAATAATGTATTCTTATCTGTGGATTTGATGTTCAAATCCATATGTACCTGTTCATCCTCGATGTATACTTGAGTGTCCAAGTATTGCACCCGGTCAACCGATGCCGTTAACGTAAATTGGATCTCCCGATCAAGAGAGTTCAAAAATACGTGAAAGTCCATCAGTTGTTCCATGGTGCCGGCCCAAATGAGGAAGATGTCGTCTATGTACCTCCACCACGTCAATACCTGGTTGAAGTGGGGAGATACATAGACAAGACGTTCCTCAAATGACCGCACAAAAATATTTGCATAAGTGGGCGCGGCATTGGAACCCATTGCCGCGCCCATCGTCTGCAAGAAAAACTGTCCCTGGAACACAAAATAGTTGTTCCTCAAGGATAATTCCAACAAAGTCAATACAAACTGTCGCGCTGGGGCGGAGTAATCTGAATGTTGTAACATCTCCGCCACAGCCGATAGGCCTTTTCCGTGATCAATCGAGGTGTATAATGACACTATATCAAAAGAGGCCACAATCGCCCCCTTTGGGACCCGCATTCCTTTAATTTTGGTGATGAAGTCGCCGGTATCCCTCACATATGATTTGGCGCCCATAGCATATTCTCTCAATATTTTATCCAGAAAAACATTTATATTATATAGGATCGAACCCCTACCAGAAATTATAGGCCGCCCCGGAGGGTCGACCAGCCTTTTATGTATCTTTGGTAATACGTATATAGTGGGTGTAACCGGGGACTTCACCACCAAAAATTCTTTGAGTTGTCTATCAATGATACCATTCTGTACCGCAACTGTCAAATGTACATCTATTTTCCTGGCAATGTCAAATCTGGGGTCCCTGCCCAATGGTTCATAGACACCAGGTTCACCCAATTGCCTCTGTATCTCCTTGATATAAAGAGTAGTGTCCATAACCACGATCCCACCACCCTTGTCCGCAGGCTTGATGGTGAGATCGGGGTTACTGGACAGACCGTCCAAGGCAGACATTTCCTGTGCCGTAATGTTTGGTTTCATGAACATATTAGATTGGGCTCTTTTTCTCAACATAGCTACATCTCTCTTAACCGCCTCCGAAAAACACTCTAAGGCATGTGAATTGACAAGTGGAAAAAAAATCACTTTTTAAATGCAAACCAAACTGTTTCAAAGTTAATTGACCATCAGGATTGCTGACTTCATTAGTACTCATAGCACCAGAGGAACTGGAGTCGAACCACACCCTCAGTTTAAGATTCCTGAAGAGGCGGTTCAAGTCCAGTTCCAACTGGAACCAATCAGGCTTAGCCTGTGGACAAAAGGACAATCCCTTATTCAATGCTTTCAATTCATGATCAGTCAGTGTATAGGACGAAATGTTTACTACCACATTTGACTCTACTTTTTCTTGATTGTATTCATCTGTCTGGAGTTGTTGGTCCTCATCAATCTCTGTGCTCTGGTTTTTCCCAGATCTTCTGTGTCTGAGACCTCCCCGTCTCGTGGGGCGTCTCCCATAGCAACACGTGGACCTAAAAAAGTTCCAGGCTGGCTAGAGTTGGAATCATCATTTGCATCTTTATTTCTCACCCATTTGTTGGTTTCTTTGTTACGTTTAGGTATCTTTTTAGGCAGAGGGCCCCGATCCATACGCCATGGTTGCTCCCAAATGTAGACATGACCAGATGCATAGTCATTCTGATCTCTATGCCACTTTGACCTTTTAACCTCCTCAAGGTCCCTCCGCATCTTTTCCAGGAAAGACTGTAGTTTCTCCAGAAATGCATCCGCTTCATTAATGGACACAGTTGATTTTAGCTGTTGTTCAGTGTCCTGCAATTTACTCTTTAGCGCCACCATTTCCCACTGGGAAAACTCGATATTAAGCAACATAATATCCATCGCATATTTATTTGAAATGGCTTCAAAGCGTGCTCTGAATTCGCCATCTTGTGAAAACATATTCGGTTTTAAACGGGATCGCATCCCCCTTGGTATGCGCTGATTTTTATAATACTGTGCCAACGTCAGCAAGTGTAGCTCAGTGGATAACAATTTCTTGGTAATGCCTTCATAATCCCTCTTGATGTTAATAGCCGAGGGTACATTGAGGAAGGCAGCATCCCCCTCTACATTGCCCATAATCCTCTGTATATCCACATTGCTGCATGCAAAGACATGTGTATCAATGTCCCCTTGTTGGGATGTACTACCTTGGATGTTAGTAGGGTCGGGTGCAGAGCCTTCAGTCGCTGATAGATCCATAGAAAAGGTCAGGCAGCACTCCGTCATATGTAGCTGTAGTTGTGTGGGTGCCCGCGGCAGTCCCCCGATGCAGGACAGGATAAATAACAAAGAAAATCCGCAGCACTCCTTGAAGTAAAAAAATTAGCAATTTATTCACACATGTCACAAAAGACAACGTTTCGGTTCTCTCACAGAACCTTTCTCAAGTCAAGTGAACATAAAAGTGCATGGTGCATGTATAAATACATCTTTACATCGTGACCAATCAATTCATCAGCCAATACAGCAACAGTGCACTCCCATTACTGGGTGAGCTACAATTCATATAATTAACTCCACATGTTAACATACGCGCCAACAAATGTCAGCGTATATCAGTGATACCTTCAATAGTGATCCCTCATAGTAAATATATATAAGTGTATATAATAAAGTGAACAGTGCGGTTAAAAATCCTGACTATAATACCTTGCCGGGGACTTAATGGAGAAATGCATAGGGAGAAGGCGTCTTTGCTTGTATGGGAGCGCGCCACTCATCCGCGTCTGCTGCTCCTTAGTGCGCATGTATCTAACCCACTTCCCTTCTGACGCAGTACATAACCATCACGCATCACCCCTAGGCGGAGAACCAACGTGGTGACGCCCGAACGATTGCGCCAGCGTCCCACCCGCACATCAAACATGCGTCAGCACGCTGACTCCTCGTCCCCGCCCCACCACAGGTACATATCCGCCATATTAGTTACGGGCATTTATTTGGGCAATACTCTTACATCTCCATATCTCCCTATGCTTTATCGTCCCTACTTATTACCCGGCACAGGCAAAAAGTCTGGGTATTAATTCAAACAGTACATGCATACAAATGTGTCATGTACTTAATATAGACATATCCCTGTAGCTTCCATTACACTCACCATATACAGAATGCGGACAACATCAGACCACAAACCCTATAGATCGAGTATTAGCTAACCATTCCTCCTGTCACCCTAACAGTTGGTTCTCCGCCTAGGGGTGACGCGTGATGGTTATGTACTGCGTCAGAAGGGAAGTTGCTGTTGCTGTATTGGCTGATGAATTGATTGGTCACGATGTAAAGATGTATTTATACATGCACCATGCACTTTTATGTTCACTTGACTTGAGAAAGGTTCTGTGAGGGAACCGAAACGTTGTCTTTTGTGACATGTGTGAATAAATTGCAATTTTTTTTACTTCAAGGAGTGCTGCAGATTTTCTTTGTTATTTATCCTGTCCTGCACCCGGGGACTGCCGCGGGCACCCACACAACTACAGCTACATATGACGGAGTGCTGCCTGACCTTTTCTATGGATCTATCAGCGACTGAAGGCTCTGCACCCGACCCTACTAACATCCAAGGTAGTACATCCCAACAAGGGGACATTGATACACATGTCTTTGCATACAGCAATGTGGATATACAGAGGATTATGGGCAATGTAGAGGGGGATGCTGCCTTCCTCAATGTACCCTCGGCTATTAACATCAAGAGGGATTATGAAGGCATTACCAAGAAATTGTTATCCACTGAACTACATTTGCTGACGTTGGCACAGTATTATAAAAATCAGCGCATACTAAGGGGGATGCGATCCCGTTTAAAACCGAATATGTTTTCACAAGATGGCGAATTCAGAGCACGCTTTGAAGCCATTTCAAATAAATATGCGATGGATATTATGTTGCTTAATATCGAGTTTTCCCAGTGGGAAATGGTGGCGCTAAAGAGTAAATTGCAGGACATTGAACAACAGCTAAAATCAACTGTGTCCATTAATGAAGCGGATGCATTTCTGGAGAAACTACAGTCTTTCCTGGAAAAGATGCGGAGGGACCTTGAGGAGGTTAAAAGGTCAAAGTGGCATAGAGATCAGAATGACTATGCATCTGGTCATGTCTACATTTGGGAGCAACCATGGCGTATGGATCGGGGCCCTCTGCCTAAAAAGATACCTAAACGTAACAAAGAAACCAACAAATGGGTGAGAAATAAAGATGCAAATGATGATTCCAACTCTAGCCAGCCTGGAACTTTTTCAGGTCCACGTGTTGCTATGGGAGACGCCCCACGAGACGGGGAGGTCTCAGACACAGAAGATCTGGGAAAAACCAGAGAACAGAGATTGATGAGGACCAACAACTCCAGACAGATAAATACAATCAAGAAAAAGTAGAGTCAAATGTGGTAGTAAACATTTCGTCCTATACACTGACTGATCATGAATTGAAAGCATTGAATAAGGGATTGTCCTTTTGTCCACAGGCTAAGCCTGATTGGTTCCAGTTGGAACTGGACTTGAACCGCCTCTTCAGGAATCTTAAACTGAGGGTGTGGTTCGACTCCAGTTCCTCTGGTGCTATGAGTACTAATGAAGTCAGCAATCCTGATGGTCAATTAACTTTGAAACAGTTTGGTTTGCATTTAAAAAGTGATTTTTTTTCCACTTGTCAATTCACATGCCTTAGAGTGTTTTTCGGAGGCGGTTAAGAGAGATGTAGCTATGTTGAGAAAAAGAGCCCAATCTAATATGTTCATGAAACCAAACATTACGGCACAGGAAATGTCTGCCTTGGACGGTCTGTCCAGTAACCCCGATCTCACCATCAAGCCTGCGGACAAGGGTGGTGGGATCGTGGTTATGGACACTACTCTTTATATCAAGGAGATACAGAGGCAATTGGGTGAACCTGGTGTCTATGAACCATTGGGCAGGGACCCCAGATTTGACATTGCCAGGAAAATAGATGTACATTTGACAGTTGCGGTACAGAATGGTATCATTGATAGACAACTCAAAGAATTTTTGGTGGTGAAGTCCCCGGTTACACCCACTATATACGTATTACCAAAGATACATAAAAGGCTGGTCGACCCTCCGGGGCGGCCTATAATTTCTGGTAGGGCTTCGATCCTATCTAATATAAATGTTTTTCTGGATAAAATATTGAGAGAATATGCTATGGGCGCCAAATCATATGTGAGGGATACTGGCGACTTCATCACCAAAATTAAAGGAATGCACATGAACATCAAATCCACAGATAAGAATACATTATTGCATTTTACGAGTGGGCACCCAAGAAGGATGGTGGATTCTCTGCCGTTCAGTCAAATGCTTCGAGTACGGAGAATAGTTGATAAAGATGAGAATATGAATCTAGCAATGAGTAATATGGAACAATCCTTCATAGATAGGGGGTACCCTAGAAGGTTAGTAAGAAAACATGCTGACAGAGCAAGAGAAACCCCTAGAGAGGAGTTGCTGACCTCTAAACAAAGACAGACCAGTGATAGATTGCCCTTTGTATCATCATACCATGATTTGAGTCCAGACATTGAAAAGATAGTGAGGCGAAACTGGGGGCTATTAAGTAGTGGACATCCTAATATTGCTGCTTTTAAAAATCCTCCCATGATGGCATATAAAAGAGTAGGGAACATCAGGGACAAGGTTGTACACTCCAGAGTACCAGATAAGGGTCAATTGAGACAGGCGTTTCTTAAAACAAGGCGCACAGGTTCTTTCCCGTGTCTGGGATGTGTGAACTGCAAACTGATGGTGAAAGGATCGGAGTTTGCACATCCAGACACGGGCGAGACCTTTGATATAAAGCATTATCTCACCTGTGACTCGTCATGGGTGATATATGTATTGTGGTGCCCCTGTAAAAGGCTATACGTTGGCGAAACCACATGTGATCTGAAAACCAGGTTGAATAACCATAGACAATCTATTAGGAACAAAAGAAGGGATCTGCCTGTATCGAAACATTTTGTGGAAAAAAATCATAAGGAAAGTGATCTAAGATTTATGATCATAGATCATGTTAAACCATTAGATAGAGGAGGGGATCGTTTGAACATACTAAAGAAAATTGAGCTCAGGTGGATCTTTCGGTTGGATACTCTGAAACCTAAAGGGTTAAATGTCGAATTTAGGGTGACAGGAGGAATGGTTAGCTAATACTCGATCTATAGGGTTTGTGGTCTGATGTTGTCCGCATTCTGTATATGGTGAGTGTAATGGAAGCTACAGGGATATGTCTATATTAAATACATGACACATTTGTATGCATGTACTGTTTGAATTAATACCCAGACTTTTTGCCTGTGCCGGGTAATAAGTAGGGACGATAAAGCATAGGGAGATATGGAGATGTAAGAGTATTGCCCAAATAAATGCCCGTAACTAATATGGCGGATATGGACCTGTGGTGGGGCGGGGACGAGGAGTCAGCGTGCTGACGCATGTTTGATGTGCGGGTAGGACGCTGGCGCAATCGTTCGGGCGTCACCACGTTGGTTCTCCGCCTAGGGGTGACGCGTGATGGTTATGTACTGCGTCAGAAGGGAAGTAGGTTAGATACATACGCACTAAGGAGCAGCAGACGCGGATGAGTGGCGCGCTCCCATACAAGCAAAGACGCCTTCTCCCTATGCATTTCTCCATTAAGTCCCCGGCAAGGTATTATAGTCAGGATTTTTAACCGCACTGTTCACTTTATTATATACACTTATATATATTTACTATGATGAATCACTATTGAAGGTATCACTGATATACGCTGACATTTGTTGGCGCGTATGTTAACATGTGGAGTTAATTATATGAATTGTAGCTCACCCAGTAATGGGAGTGCACTGTTGCTGTATTGGCTGATGAATTGATTGGTCACGATGTAAAGATGTATTTATACATGCACCATGCACTTTTATGTTCACTTGACTTGAGAAAGGTTCTGTGAGAGAACCGAAACGTTGTCTTTTGTGACATGTGTGAATAAATTGCACATTTTTTTACTTCAAGGAGTGCTGCAGAATTTCTTTGTTATATATATATATATATATATATATATATATAAAAATATATAATATATATATATATATATATATATATATATTAAAAGAAGAAAAGGGGTGCCAGAACCGTCAGGTAGAAGAGCAGGTGGGTGCAGAAAGCCCAACTGGGAATAAGCAAACCCCGTATGTAGAAAATTAAAAAAACGGGCAGCACTCCAGAAAATAAAATGAAAAAAGAAATGTATTCACCCATTAGGCAGTGCGATGTTTCGGCTCAGTGTTAGAGCCTTCCTCAAGCAATGTGTTAAGACAAAGTGCTCAGTATATATAGCAAACTCAATCAATGTGCCAAATTACAATCAAGTATCAAACAATCATAAAGAAAAACAATAATATATAATAAATATACCAACATGATACATATCTGATATAAAAGTGATTACAATACATGATGAAAATCTATTTCATGTGCAAAAAAACTGTTTAAACAACCATAATTCTCAATGCAAATTCATAAATTATTATAAATAACATGATTGTGTGCCATGTGTACTCAATTAAATAAAGTGACAAGTGCTTACTGCATGATGTATCGAACGGAGGAAAGAGGGAGGAGAAACCAGGAGTATGGCGGCGTCCAGTTACCCATCACCTGCTTCGGCGTGCCCCATGAGGCAGTGCGCATGTCAGGATTACGTATGCTGCTTTCATCATAACAATATGACAGGCGTGTCTATGCGTCTGCGCCCTATCTTTGTCTTAACACCATGCTTGAGGAAAGCTCTAGCACTGAGCCGAAACCTCGCACTGCCTAATGGGTGAATACATTTCTTTTTTCATTTTATTTTCTGGAGTGCTGCCTGTTTTTCGATGATATATATATATATATGTATACACACATATACAACAGACACAGGCCATGGTTCACAGCTCCCTCCCCTAAGACATTGCAGTACAGTGTGTGAATGACTGAGTGATTATTACACTAAGAGTCAGTCACTCACACACAATGTGATCAAGATTACTGCAGTAGACCTCCAGCCTTTGCTACTCACTGAGTTCATCAACGTGGTGGTCACAGAGGCAGATACTGAGAGGACAATATAGAAACTTCTCTTGGCACCTGCTTGACATCCCTGCAATGGTGCTGGCAACCAGCAATCACGCGCCTGCCGCACCAGAGTTCAGATAGGATGATGCTCCCCAGTGGCGTGCCTAGGGTGTTTGACATACGGGTGTGGGGGGGGGAAGCTTTCTCTGGCCCCCCTATTACTTTAAAAAAAAAATTACCCCCTCACAGTAGTATTGCCCTCATTGTACAACCGTCACAGTAGTTTTGTACAGATGTCTGTCCCTTCACAGTAATAATCCCCATTGTGCCTCCTTCTAAGTAATAATCCCCATTGTGTCCCCTTCATCATAATAATCCCAATTGTGTCTCCTTCTTAGTAACAATCCCTATTGTGCCCCTTTTATAGTAATAATGCCCATTGTGCCCCCTTCACAGTAATAATGCCCATTGTGCCCCCTTCACAGTAATAATGCCCATTGTGCGCCCTTCACAGTAATAATGCCCATTGTGTCCCCTTAATAGTAGTAATGCCCACAGTAATAATGCCCACTGCCCCCCTTCACAGTAATAATGCCCACTGTGCCCCTTAGAAACATAGAATGTGACGGCAGATAAGAACCATTTGGCCCATCTAGTCTGCCCAATATACTGAATACTATGAATAGCCCCTGACCCTATCTTATATGAAGGATGGCCTCATGCCTATCCCATGCATGCTTAAACTCCTTCACTGTATTTGCAGCTACCACTTCTGCAGTAAACTACTCTCCACTACTCTCTCAGTAAAGTAATACTTTCTGATATTACTTTTAAACCTTTGCCCCTCTAATTTAAAACTATGTCCTTGTAGCAGTTTTTCTTCTTTTAAATATTCTCTCCTCTTTTACCTTGTTGATTTCCTTTATGTATTTAAAAGTTTCTATCATATCCCCTCTGTCTCGTCTTTCTTCCAAGCTATACATGTTAAGGTCCTTTAATCTTTCCTGGTAAGTTTTATCCTGCAATCCATGTACTAGTTTAGTAGCTCTTCTCTGAACTCTCTCCAAAGTATCGATATCCTTCTGGAGATATGGTCTCCAGTACTGCGCACAATACTCCAAATGAGGTCTCACTAGTGCTCTGTAGAGCGGCATGAGCACCTCCCTCTTTCTACTGGTAATGCCTCTCCCTATACACCCAAGCATTCTGCTAGCATTTCTTGCTGCTCTATGACATTGTCTGCCTACCTTTAAGTCTTCTGAAATGATGACCCCTAAATCCCTTTCCTCAGATACTGAGGTTATGACTGTATCACTGATTTTATATTCTGCTCTTGGGTTTTTACGCCCCAGGTGCATTATCTTGCACTTATCAACATTAAATTTTAGTTGCCAGATTTTTGACCATTCCTCTAGTTTTCCTAAATCCTTTTCCATTTGGTGTATCCCTCCAGGAACATCAACCCTGTTACAAATCTTTGTGTCATCAGCAAAAAGACACACCTTACCATCGAGGCCTTTTTCAATTTAGATGATAAAGATATTAAACAATATGAGTCCCAGAACAGATCCCTGAGGTACCCCACTGGTAACAAGACCATGGTCTGAACATACTCCATTGACTACAACCCTCTGTTGTCTGTCCCTCAGCCACTGCCTAATCCATTCAACAATATGGGAGTCCAAGCACAAAGACTGCAATTTATTGATAAGCCTTCTATGTGGGACAGTATCAAAAGCCTTACTAAAGTCTAGATAAGCGATATCCACTGCACCTCCGCCATCTATTATTTTAGTCACCCAATCAAAATAATCTATAAGATTAGTTTGACATGATCTCCCTGAAGTAAACCCATGCTGTTTTTCATCTTTCAATCCATGGGATTTTAGATGTTCCACAATCCTCTCCTTAAGTATGGTTTCCATTAATTTCCCCACTATTGATGTCAGGCTTACTGGCCTATGGTTGCCCGATTCCTCCCTACTACCTTTCTTGTGAATGGGCACAAAATTTGCTAATTTCCAATCTTTTGGGACGACTCCTATTACCAGTGATTGGTTAAATAAATCTGCTAATGTTTTTGCTAGTTCACTGCTAAGCTCTTTTAATAGCTTTGGGTGTATCCCATCAGGCTCCCGTGACTTATTTGTATTCATTTTAGACAGAGGAATCTCTTCCTCTGTAAAGACACATGCATCAAAAGATTCATTAGTCTTTCTCCCTAACTGAGGTCCTTTTCCTTAATTTTCCTTTGTAAAAACTGAACAGAAGTATTCATTGAGGTAGTTTCCTTTTCTCATTTATGTATCTGAAGAATGTCTTATCGCCTTTTTTCACTGACTGAGATAATTTCTCTTCTGCCTGTGCTTTAGAAGCTCTTATAATTTGTTTGGCCTCTCTCTGCCTAATCTTATAAATTTGCCTGTCATCCTTGTTTTTTTTTTTATAATTACTAAATGCTATCTTTTTGTTTTTAATGATTTTTGCCTCTTCTGCTGAGTACCACAGTGGTCTCTTCCTTTTTTTGCTTTTACTGACTAATCTGACTAAGCCTAATGCAATTATCTGTTGCCTTCAATAGTGCCACTTTTAAGTAGTCCCATTTCTCCTGGACTCCATTGAAACTGTTCCAATCTGATAGGTACTCGTATACCACTTATCTAATTTTAGAAAAGTCAGTTTTACTAAAATCTAAAACTTTTGTTTTTGTGTGGTGTGACTCAGTCACTGTACTTATAGTAAACCACACTGACTGGTGATCACTAGATCCCAAGCTTTCCCCTACAGTAATATCAGATACCAAATTCCTATTTGTGAATACTAAATCTGAAATGGCCTCCTTCCAGGTTGGCTCCTCAACTACTTGCTGTAGAGATAATCCCAGTAGGGAATTTAGAATATCTGTACTCCTGGCAGAACTAACTATTTTGGTTTTCCAGTTTACATCAGGAAGATTGAAGTCTCCCATAATGATAACTTCCCCTTTCAATGTCATTTTAGCTATTTCCTCAACTAGTAGATCATCTAATTCTTTGACTTGGCTAGGTGGTCTATATATCACACCTACACAAGTTACCTTATGATTATCAAGCTGCAACGTAACCCAAACTGACTCTAAATTGGTCTCGCTAACTTGTATTAAATTAGATTTTATGCTATCTTTCACATACAGGGCCATGTAGAGAGAACCCTGGTATTGTTATATCCCAGTCATTACTCCCATTGAACCATGTCTCAGTAACAGCCACTAAATCTATATTCTCAGATGCCATTATAAGACTCAAGTTGATCTTATTCCCTAAACTGCGAGCATTTGTAGACAAGACTCTGAGCTTGTCATTTCTTAACCTATGTGCTTCTCAGTAATAATGCCCACTGTGCCCCCTTCACAGAAATAATGCCCACTGTGCCCCCTTCACAGTAATAATGCCCACTGTGCCCCTTCACAGTAATAATGCCCTCTGTGCCCCTTCATTGTGGTAATTCCCTCTGGCTCTGTGCCCCCTCCATAGTAGAAATGCCCATTGTGCCCCTTCATATTAGTAATGCCCTCTGTGCCTCCTCCATAGTAGTAATGCCCTCTGTGCCCCCTCCATAGTAATAAAGTCCTCTGTGCCCCCTCCATAGTAATAAAGTTCTCTGTGCCCCCTCCATAGTAATAAAGCCCTCTGTGCCCCCTCTGTTTTAAAAAACAAAAAAACTGAGTAACTACTCACCTTGTCCTGTTCCTGAAGCTCACATACCTCTCTTCCCTGCAGGCACAGATTGTTCTGCAGCACTGTGTGGGAGGAGCTTATGCAGATTTCCAGGCTTCAGGCTCTGCCCACACAGGCTGCCAGCGCGATCTGTGCCTGCAGGCTGAATGGTGGAGTGGGGAGAAGTCTTCCTGCTTCACCATTCAGTGCGCCGCCGGCCTGAAGGAGAGGAGGAGCGCTGGGAGCTGAGTGGTGAGTGACAGGACCGCAGCTCAGAGTGCTCCAGCAATGAGCACTTCCATCTGTATTGATGGAAGCACTCCTTGGTTCTGGCAAACCCCCTGAGAGCCGGCACCCGGGGCGGACCGCCTCCCCCCCTTAGTACGCCACTGATGCTCCCTTCCTCTGCTGCTGTGTAAACTGGCTTGTAAGCCGTAAGACTAGAAAGTGAGGGGGCGAGGCCATTCAGCCCTGCTCGGCCCCCTAACCTCATGGGCCTCATAGCGATCGCGTGGTCTGCCGCCATTGGTGGTACACCACTGTCTGCACGTCACTGATGTCCTGTAATTTTCTCTCTCCACCACACAGCGGCTAATAAACTCTTTTTTCCCCACTAATACAAGCCAAAAAATGCTTTAGAAAATATAACTGCACCGCACAAGGGCAAATAAGACGTAGACATATTTCCTTGTAATAAACCCTGTTAATGGCTGTATCAAACAGCACTTGCACCCCAATAACAAGAATGGTTTGCTGGAATTAGAGAGCTGTATAATAGCAATTTGGATCCGCCGTCAGTGCAGCAAGGTGTAAGAGGATTGTTCCTATTAACCAGGCCGTAAACTCCCCTACTGAACCCTGTTCTGCTTCAATACTGTGGAATGATTCTTCCCTATCCTTTCCCTGAACTTCTATACAGCAAAATAAAAGTTTTAAAGTCTTTTCTACCACTGTCCCTAGTGCCTGCTGACATCTCTCCCTGCACTAAGTACACTGGAAAATGGCTGAATCCAAGATGGCTAAGGCTATTTATAGGGCTGTGACATCACAGGGCTGGCTGCTGATTGGCTGCATGCATGACATTGTGGGTGATCCCTTGCTCCATGTCCTAACACGTGCAGCAACCATTTTGTGATTTGTTACCATGAAACATTAGGAAAATTCGGATTCGATGCGAAGCAAATTTTTCCTAAAATTCGGATCGAATTCCACTTTGTCAACTTCGATTCGCTCATATCTAGTTATAATCCCGCCTGTAGTGACCCCAGTATTTATAATGCTCCCTGTAGTTAGAATGTCCCTAGCATTTAAAATGCGCTGCCCCTGGAAGTGCCTCCTGTAGTTCTAATGCCCCCTGTACTTCTAATCCCCCCCTGTAGTGCCTCCTGTAGTTCTACTGCCCCCCCTGTAGTACTACCTGTGTTATAAGGCTCCCTGTTGCTAGTATGGATTATGATGATGCCCCCTGTAGTGCCCATATGCATAATGCCCCTCCCCTGTAGTGCCATCATATATATATGAAAAGCCAAAATATTCATCTGACTCTCACTCCATACCACCGTCTGTGATGCAGACCAAAGGCCTCTTCTGTCCTGCTGCTTGAGTTGCTACATTCCGGCGCAGGTAGTTGCGATGACCTCATGTTACCCCTTGTACCAGTTCTCATGCAGCGCGATGACTTGATCATGAATGCCTGTGCTAGGATGCAGGCAATTGTGACCACATCATGGCATCATCTGAGACCTGGCGCAGTAGGGCGCTATGATGTAATCGTGATCACTTGCGCTCTTCTACTGCTTCATAGGTTCAAAGCCTAGTGGCCTGTGGCACATGAGGCTTTACATTAGAGACGGGAGCCACAGCCTCCCATGCCCAACCATAATCTTCCGCCCCCTCAGAAGCAGGTCAGCACTGGCCCTGCTGACTACCCTGGGTAAATAATCCACAGGGAATTTGATTTCCCCATGCATGTTATCCTTATTAAGTGAACCATGGCCACTTGAAAAAGGACAAGAAGTTATTTCCTGTTAATAGTTATCTCAGACTAGGCAGTGTTCTCCATTGTGATGAATGAAGAGATGTCCTGTACCTTAAAGTATCTGGACTTAATAAAATCTTGAGTTCTAAGGATAGATCATCAATATAAAAAAAAAGCAGACAACCTCTTTAAGTGGTCTTCAAGTTGCCCATATATATACACGGGTAAATTCGACCAAACTTGTCGATTTTGGATGGGGCAGTGTTTAACTATCTTATGTGTAAATTTCAACTCTTCCAAAGTTAGATCATTTTGGGGAAAAGAGGGAACAGGTAGGTTGAATTTGAACACCTGATCTCAACGGGAGATAAGCACCAGGGGTGTCTGTCTATGGCTTACTCCACCCTCCCCATTAAGAACACATGCATGCTTGACCACGTTGAGTTTCCATGTCCTGGCACCCCTGCTGATCAGCTGTTTGAGGAGACCACATCTCTCGTATGAGTGCTGCCTTCTCTTCACTGTTTACCTGCTTGCCGTTGCAACTCCAGCGGTAAGCAGGTGTAATTACGAATATGCCATCCTCATTTACTTCAATGGGACAGCTCCGTCCTATCCATTTGAAGCAGAAGGAGCTGTCCCATTGAAGTGAACATGGTAACGGAGTTGTAATTATACTGCTCATCCCTGCGATTTCAACACCAAGCAGCACTCGAACAGAAGGCAACGTCAAACAGCGCTTGAAGCGAAGGCAGCGCTTTAACAGCGCTGCTTTCTCTTCAAACAGCTAATCGGCAGGGGTGCTGGAAGTTGGACCTCTGCCAATCTGATATTAATGACCTATCCTGCGCATAGGTCATCAATATAAAAAAAGGACAACACCTTTACATGGAAAATTTTAATTTGCTCATGTTTTGGAAACAACCCCATTTAGATAAATGGAACAGATTTACAGCTGCAGAAACGTCTGTAACAAATCTTCTGCGTGTGAACATACACTAACACAAATTTGTCTTATGATCACTGGGACATTGATAGTTCCACCAGGACAATAGCTTTAAATTGAAAATGACTGCCATGATAGCAATGAGGGCATAAAATGTACAATCAAATCTTTGATCCAGGTTACTCTCCACATCACCCCATGTAATTGTGTGCAGTGCAGTGGGCTTTCATTTCCTAACAAAGGAAAATGATGAAATTGTAGTAATACTTGTGGCGTGTGATATTGCTTCTTTGATGATTCTGCAATAAACTATCGCTGCCTCTATGACTTTTTTTATTTCTAGAAGATGGGATTCTGCCATAATGCAGGAAAATGTGACTATACCGTGCACATTCTACATGTTATTAGTGGGAGCGGCGCACTCACTGCCATTTGTGTTGAGATTTTAGATGCCTAAATTGATAATCTCATTCAGATATAATGTGCTAAATATTTTTTCAAAAACACCCCAAATAAATCAGTATAGATAGTGATGAGTGAAGTATTGAAAAATTTGATTTGGCTGCTTCGTTGAATTTAACAAAAAAATTCCCTTTATGACAAATTACTTCGTCATAAAGCGCATTTCTTTGTAAGTAGTGGGTGCAATGACAATACAGTGTACAATAAAAAAAATATAAAATCATACTTACCTTATCGCTTTGCTCGCAAAGAAGCTGCCGCCATTATCTTGATTGAAGATCTAGCACGAAATCTCATGCGTCATCACGTTGGCCGGCGTGGTGACGTCATACGTCACTGTGCACGCAATTTTGTGTGAGTTCTTCAATCAAGATGGTGGACGAATCTTTGCGTTAAAACGGATGAGGTAAGTATGATTTTTACCGCCATCGGGGAAAATCCATTCGCTACCACGAAGCATGAGAAAGTTCGGCTTTGAGGCGAATCAAATTTTAACTGAAATTAGTATCGAACTCAGAAGTGAACATGCCCTTACCTGTATGTACTATATATATACATTTACACATGTGTGTGTGTGTATATATATATATATATATATATATATATATAGTAAGAAGGTACCTGGAATCATTGTGGATGGAAGGTATGTGTCACTGAGGTTCCTGACCTCGGTAAAGTAAGAGCCGGTATTTTATGTGTCAGCAGCAGCTATTGCTAATTGACACCTAAAGATTTAGCATGGCTGGTATAGCACATCTGGGACGGCTCTTACTGGGAGTAGTCAAAGTGCTGGGTGGGTGACTACTCCCCATGTTCCAGGCCAGGTTTTGCCAGGCATAAAAACCAGCCAGCACTGCCAGATGTGGTAGATTTACCTCCCTCTGACAGTGGAGCTCAGGAGTCTGTGTGCTGGGATTTGAGGTTTGAGCCTGGCTGGAGGACTCAGGCCCCTCTGAGGCGAACAGGCTGCCTATGGACTTGATGAGGCTGAACAGCTAACAGGGTGTGAATTAACACCCAGGAGAAAAGGTGACTTTTATTGTTTATGGACTTTCCTTGTGTGTGAACAAACACCAAGCCATCTGCGTTTTGTGATACACCTTATCTGCATTTTGTTATACACCAATGTGTGAATAAACACCGTTGTTTGATTGAAGAACTGTGTACTTTGCCTCTATACTGCATCCGCTAGTCCTAACTACCAGAGCGAAACCCCACTATATATATATATATATATATATATATATATATACATGTTTACTGACAACTGAAGTATAAATGTGCCTTTAAATAGCAGAGGTAGTCTTAGGCTACTTTCACACTTGCGTTGTTAATTCCGGTATTGAGATCCGGCAGAGGATCTCAATACCGGAATTAAATGGATCCGTTTTGATTTTACATATCAGGATTAGAGTTGAGCGAACACCTGGATGTTCGGGTTCGAGAAGTTCGGCCGAACTTCCCGTAAATGTTCGGGTTCGGGATCCGAACCCGAACCGAACTTCGTCCCGAACCCCATTGAAGTCAATGGGGACCCGAACTTTTGGGCACTAAAAAGGCTGTAAAACAGCCCAGGAAAGAGCTAGAGGGCTGCAAAAGGCAGCAACATGTAGGTAAATCCCCTGCAAACAAATGCGGATAGGGAAATGAATTAAAATAAAAATTAAAAAAATAAAAATGAACCAATATCAATTGGACAGAGGTCCCATAGCAGAGAATCTGGCTTCACGTCAGCAGAGAATCAGTCTCTTCATGCCATAGAAAAGAATCTGGCTTCATGTCAGCAGAGAATCAGTCTCTTCATGCCATAGCAGAGAATCTGGCTTCATGTCAGCGCAGAATCTGTCTTCATGTCATAGCAGAGAATCAGGCTTCACGTCACCCACCACTGGAACAGGCCACTGTCACACATTTAGGCCCAGGCACCCAGGCAGAGGAGAGAGGTCCCGTAACAGAGAATCTGGCCTTATGTCAGCGCAGAATCTGTCTTCATGTCATAGCAGAGAATCAGGCTTCACGTCAGCCACCACTGGAACAGGCCACTGTCACACATTTAGGCCCAGGCACCCAGGCAGAGGAGAGCGGTCCCGTAACAGAGAATCTGGCCTTATGTCAGTGCAGAATCTGTCTTCATGTCATAGCAGAGAATCAGGCTTCACGTCACCCACCACTGGAACAGGCCACTGTCACACATTTAGGCCCAGGCACCCAGGAAGAGGAGAGAGGTCCCGTAACAGAGAATCTGGCCTTATGTCAGCGCAGAATCTGTCTTCATGTCATAGCAGAGAATCAGGCTTCACGTCACCCACCACTGGAACAGGCCACTGTCACACATTTAGGCCCAGGCACCCAGGCAGAGGAGAGAGGTCCCGTAACAGAGAATCTGGCCTTATGTCAGCGCAGAATCTGTCTTCATGTCATAGCAGAGAATCAGGCTTCACGTCACCCACCACTGGAACAGGCCACTGTCACACATTTAGGCCCCGGCACCCAGACAGAGGAGAGCGGTCCCGTAACAGAGAATCTGGCCTTATGTCAGCGCAGAATCTGTATTCATGTCATAGCAGAGAATCAGGCTTCACGTCACCCACCACTGGAGCAGGCCACTGTCACACATTTAGGCCCAGGCACCCAGGCAGAGGAGAGAGGTCCCGTAACAGAGAATCTGGCCTTATGTCAGCGCAGAATCTGTATTCATGTCATAGCAGAGAATCAGGCTTCACGTCACCCACCACTGGAACAGGCCACTGTCACACATTTAGGCCCCGGCACCCAGACAGAGGAGAGCGGTCCCGTAACAGAGAATCTGGCCTTATGTCAGCGCAGAATCTGTATTCATGTCATAGCAGAGAATCAGGCTACACGTCACCCACCACTGGAACAGGCCACTGTCACACATTTAGACCCAGGCAGAGGAGAGAGGTCCCGTAACAGAGAATCTGGCCTTATGTCAGCGCAGAATCTGTCTTCATGTCATAGCAGAGAATCAGGCTTCACGTCAGCCACCACTGGAACAGGCCACTGTCACACATTTAGGCCCAGGCACCCAGGCAGAGGAGAGCGGTCCCGTAACAGAGAATCTGGCCTCATGTCAGTGCAGAATCTGTCTTCATGTCATAGCAGAGAATCAGGCTTCACGTCACCCACCACTGGAACAGGCCACTGTCACACATTTAGGCCCAGGCACCCAGGAAGAGGAGAGAGGTCCCGTAACAGAGAATCTGGCCTTATGTCAGCGCAGAATCTGTCTTCATGTCATAGCAGAGAATCAGGCTTCACGTCACCCACCACTGGAACAGGCCACTGTCACACATTTAGGCCCAGGCACCCAGGCAGAGGAGAGAGGTCCCGTAACAGAGAATCTGGCCTTATGTCAGCGCAGAATCTGTCTTCATGTCATAGCAGAGAATCAGGCTTCACGTCAGCCACCACTGGAACAGGCCACTGTCACACATTTAGGCCCCGGCACCCAGACAGAGGAGAGCGGTCCCGTAACAGAGAATCTGGCCTTATGTCAGCGCAGAATCTGTATTCATGTCATAGCAGAGAATCAGGCTTCACGTCACCCACCACTGGAGCAGGCCACTGTCACACATTTAGGCCCAGGCACCCAGGCAGAGGAGAGAGGTCCCGTAACAGAGAATCTGGCCTTATGTCAGCGCAGAATCTGTATTCATGTCATAGCAGAGAATCAGACTTCACGTCACCCACCACTGGAACAGGCCACTGTCGCACATTTAGGCCCCGGCACCCAGACAGAGGAGAGCGGTCCCGTAACAGAGAATCTGGCCTTATGTCAGCGCAGAATCTGTATTCATGTCATAGCAGAGAATCAGGCTACACGTCACCCACCACTGGAACAGGCCACTGTCACACATTTAGACCCAGGCAGAGGAGAGAGGTCCCGTAACAGAGAATCTGGCCTTATGTCAGCGCAGAATCTGTATTCATGTCATAGCAGAGAATCAGGCTTCACGTCACCCACCACTGGAACAGGCCACTGTCACACATTTAGGCCCAGGCACCCAGGCAGAGGAGAGAGGTCCCGTAACAGAGAATCTGGCCTTATGTCAGCACAGAATCTGTCTTCATGTCATAGCAGAGAATCAGGCTTCACGTCACCCACCACTGGAACAGGCCACTGTCACACATTTAGGCCCAGGCACCCAGACATAGGAGAGCGGTCCCGTAACAGAGAATCTGGCCTTATGTCAGCGCAGAATCTGTCTTCATGTCATAGCAGAGAATCAGGCTTCACGTCAGCCACCACTGGAACAGGCCACTGTCACACATTTAGGCCCAGGCACCCAGGCAGAGGAGAGCGGTCCCGTAACAGAGAATCTGGCCTTATGTCAGCGCAGAATCTGTATTCATGTCATAGCAGAGAATCAGGCTTCACGTCACCCACCACTGGAACAGGCCACTGTCACACATTTAGGCCCCGACACCCAGACAGAGGAGAGGTTCATTCAACTTTGGGTTGCCCCGCAATATAATGGTAAAATGAAATTAAAAATAGTATTGAACGAGGAAGTGCCCTGGAGTAGAATAATATATTGTTAACGGGAGGTAGTTAATATCTAATCTGCACAAGGGATGGACAGGTCCTGTGGGATCCATGCCTGGTTCATTTTTATGAACGTCAGCTTGTCCACATTGGCTGTAGACAGGCGGCTGCGTTTGTCTGTAATGACGCCCCCTGCCGTGCTGAATACACGTTCAGACAAAACGCTGGCCGCTGGCCGGCAGGCCAGCACCTCCAAGGCATAAAAGGCTAGCTCTGGCCACGTGGACAATTTGGAGACCCAGAAGTTGAATGGGGCTGAACCATCAGTCAGTACTTGGAGGGGTGTGCACAGGTACTGTTCCACCATGTTAGTGAAATGTTGCCTCCTGCTAACACGTTCCGTATCAGGTGGTGGTGCACTTAGCTGTGGCGTGTTGACAAAACTTTTCCACATCTCTGCCATGCTAACCCTGCCCTCAGAGGAGCTGGGCGTGACACAGCTGCGTTGGCGACCTCTTGCTCCTCCTCTGCCTTCGCCTTGGGCTTCCACTGGTTCCCCTGTGACATTTGGGAATGCTCTCAGTAGCGCGTCTACCAACGGGCGCTTGTACTCGCGCATCTTCCTATCACGCTCCAGTGTAGGAAGTAAGGTGGGCACATTGTCTTTGTACCGGGGATCCAGCAGGGTGGCAACCCAGTAGTCCGCACACGTTAAAATGTGGGCAACTCTGCTGTCGTTGCGCAGGCACTGCAGCATGTAGTCGCTCATGTGTGCCAGGCTGCCCAGAGGTAAGGACAAGCTGTCCTCTGTGGGAGGCGTATCGTCATCGTCCTGTGTTTCCCCCCAGCCACGCACCAGTGATGGGCCCGAGCTGCTTTGGGTGCCACCCCGCTGTGAACATGCTTCATCCTCATCCTCCTCCACCTCCTCGTCATCCTCGTCCTCCTCATCCTCCAGTAGTGGGCCCTGTCTGGCCACATTTGTACCTGGCCTCTGGTGTTGCAAAAAACCTCCCTCTGAGTCACTTCGAAGAGACTGGCCTGAAAGTGCTAAAAATGACCCCTCTTCCTCCTCTTCCTCCTGGGCCACCTCCTCTTCCATCATCGCCCTAAGTGTTTTCTCAAGGAGACATAGAAGTGGTATTGTAATGCTGATAACGGCGTCATCGCCACTGGCCATGTTGGTGGAGTACTCGAAACAGCGCAACAGGGCACACAGGTCTCGCATGGACGCCCAGTCATTGGTGGTGAAGTGGGTCTGATCCGCAGTGCGACTGACCCATGCGTGCTGCAGCTGAAACTCCACTATGGCCTGTTGCTGCTCGCACAGTCTGTCCAGCATATGCAAGGTGGAGTTCCACCTGGTGGGCATGTCGCATATGAGGCGGTGAGCGGGAAGGCCGAAGTTACGCTGTAGCGCAGACAGGCGAGCAGCGGCAGGGTGTGAACGCCGGAAGCGCGAACAGACGGCCCGCACTTTATGCAGCAGCTCTGACATGTCGGGGTAGTTGCGAATGAACTTCTGCACCACCAAATTCAGCACATGCGCCAGGCAAGGGATGTGCGTCAAACCTGCTAGTCCCAGAGCTGCAACGAGATTTCGCCCATTATCGCACACCACCAGGCCGGGCTTGAGGCTCACCGGCAGCAACCACTCGTCGGTCTGTTGTTCTATACCCCGCCACAACTCCTGTGCGGTGTGGGGCCTGTCCCCCAAACATATGAGTTTCAGAATGGCCTGCTGACGTTTACCCCGTGCTGTGCTGAAGTTGGTGGTGAAGGTGTGTGGCTGACTGGATGAGCAGGTGGAAGAAGAGGAGGAGGAAGCTGAGTAGGAGGAGGAGGAGGAGACAGGAGGCAAAGAATGTTGCCCTGCGATCCTTGGCGGCGGAAGGACGTGCGCCAAATAGCTCTCCGCCTGGGGCCCAGCCACCACTACATTTACCCAGTGTGCAGTTAGGGAGATATAGCGTCCCTGGCCGTGCTTACTGGTCCACGTATCTGTGGTTAGGTGGACCTTGCCACAGATGGCGTTGCGCAGTGCACACTTGATTTTATCGGACACTTGTTTGTGCAGGGAAGGCACGGCTCTCTTGGAGAAGTAGTGGCGGCTGGGAACAACATACTGTGGGACAGCAAGTGACATGAGCTGTTTGAAGCTGTGTGTGTCCACCAGCCTAAATGACAGCATTTCATAGGCCAGTAGTTTAGAAATGCTGGCATTCAGGGCCAGGGATCGAGGGTGGCTAGGTGAGAATTTACGCTTTCTCTCAAATGTTTGTGAGATGGAGAGCTGAACGCTGCCGTGTGACATGGTTGAGATGCTTGGTGACGCAGGTGGTGGTGTTGGTGGTACATCCCATGTTTGCTGGGCGGCAGGTGCCAACGTTCCTCCAGAGGCGGAGGAAGAGGCCGAGGCGGCGGCAGCAGCAGCAGAAGAGGCCGAGGCGGCAGCAGCAGAAGAGGTAGCAGGGGGAGCCTGAGTGACTTCCTTGTTTTTAAGGTGTTTACTCCACTGCAGTTCATGCTTTGCATGCAGGTGCCTGGTCATGCAGGTTGTGCTAAGGTTCAGAACGTTAATGCCTCGCTTCAGGCTCTGATGGCACAGCGTGCAAACCACTCGGGTCTTGTCGTCAGCACATTGTTTGAAGAAGTGCCATTCAGGGAACTCCTTGAAGCTGCCTTTGGGGTGCTCGGTCCCAGATGGCGGCGGTCAGTAGCAGGCGGAGTCTCTTGGCGGCGGGTGTTCTGATTTTGCCCACTGCTCCCTCTTTTGCTACGCTGTTGGCTCGGTCTCACCACTGCCTCTTCCTCTGAACTGTGAAAGTCAGTGGCACGACCTTCATTCCATGTGGGGTCTAGGACCTCATCGTCCCCTGCATCGTCTTCCACCCAGTCTTGATCCCTGACCTCCTGTTCAGTCTGCACACTGCAGAAAGACGCAGCAGTTGGCACCTGTGTTTCGTCATCATCAGAGACGTGCTGAGGTGGTATTCCCATGTCCTCATCATCAGGAAAAATAAGTGGTTGTGCGTTAGTGCATTCTATCTCTTCCACCCCTGGGGAAGGGCTAGGTGGATGCCCTTGGGAAACCCTGGCAGCAGAGTCTTCAAACAGCATAAGAGACTGCTGCATAACTTGAGGCTCAGACAGTTTCCCTGATATGCATGGGGGTGATGTGACAGACCGATGGGCTTGGTTTTCATGCGCCATCTGTGCGCTTTCTGCAGAAGACTGGGTGGGAGATAATGTGAACGTGCTGGATCCACTGTCGGCCACCCAATTGACTAATGCCTGTACCTGCTCAGGCCTTACCATCCTTAGAACGGCATTGGGCCCCACCAAATATCGCTGTAAATTCTGCTGGCTACTGGGACCTGAGGTAGTTGGTTCACTAGGACGTGTGGCTGTGGCAGAACGGCCACGTCCTCTCCCAGCACCAGAGGGTCCACTAACACCACCACGACCATGTCCACGTCCGCGTCCGCGTCCCTTATTAGATGTTTTCCTCATTGTTCCCGTTCACCACAATTTTGAGAATGGCAAATTTGGGAATGCTTTTTCAACTCAGAACAAAGAGTCTGCTTTTACGGTCACTACAAATAACTTGACCAGCTAAAACTGTGCAGATTTGGTTGAATAGAGATGTGAGACCTGTTTTTTTTTGCGCTGTGTGACAGTTATAGGTTTAATCACAGAATGACACTTCTATCAGCACGCTAGCGTGTGTCTTAGGTTTTTCTGAATGACACTATCAATACCTTCAATGTAAGATTTTCTTTTTGGGATAGATTTCAAGTAGGCCTCAAATACCACAAACTAGTTATTTTCAGAATGGCAAATTTGGGAATGCTTTTTCAACCCAGAACAAAAAGTCTGCTTTTACGGTCACTACAAATAACTTGACCAGCTAAAACTGTGCAGATTTGGTTGAATAGAGATGTGAGACCTGTTTTTTTTTGCGCTGTGTGACAGTTATAGGTTTAATCACAGAATGACACTTCTATCAGCACGCTAGCGTGTGTCTTAGGTTTTTCTGAATGACACTATCAATACCTTCAATGTAAGATTTTCTTTTTGGGATAGATTTCAAGTAGGCCTCAAATACCACAAACTAGTTATTTTCAGAATGGCAAATTTGGGAATGCTTTTTCAACCCAGAACAAAAAGTCTGCTTTTACGGTCACTACAAATAACTTGACCAGCTAAAACTGTGCAGATTTGGTTGAATAGAGATGTGAGACCTGTTTTTTTTTGCGCTGTGTGACAGTTATAGGTTTAATCACAGAATGACACTTCTATCAGCACGCTAGCGTGTGTCTTAGGTTTTTCTGAATGACACTATCAATACCTTCAATGTAAGATTTTCTTTTTGGGATACATTTCAAGTAGGCCTCAAATACCACAAACTAGTTATTTTCAGAATGGCAAATTTGGGAATGCTTTTTCAACCCAGAACAAAAAGTCTGCTTTTACGGTCACTACAAATAACTTGACCAGCTAAAACTGTGCAGATTTGGTTGAATAGAGATGTGAGACCTGTTTTTTTTTGCGCTGTGTGATAGTTATAGGTTTAATCACAGAATGACACTTCTATCAGCACGCTAGCGTGTGTCTTAGGTTTTTGTGAATGACACTATCAATACCTTCAATGTAAGATTTTCTTTTTGGGATAGATTTCAAGTAGGCCTCAAATACCACAAACTAGTTATTTTCAGAATGGCAAATTTGGGAATGCTTTTTCAACCCAGAACAAAAAGTCTGCTTTTACGGTCACTACAAATAACTTGACCAGCTAAAACTGTGCAGATTTGGTTGAATAGAGATGTGAGACCTGTTTTTTTTTGCGCTGTGTGACAGTTATAGGTTTAATCACAGAATGACACTTCTATCAGCACGCTAGCGTGTGTCTTAGGTTTTTCTGAATGACACTATCAATACCTTCAATGTAAGATTTTCTTTTTGGGATAGATTTCAAGTAGGCCTCAAATACCACAAACTAGTTATTTTCAGAATGGCAAATTTGGGAATGCTTTTTCAACCCAGAACAAAAAGTCTGCTTTTACGGTCACTACAAATAACTTGACCAGCTAAAACTGTGCAGATTTGGTTGAATAGAGATGTGAGACCTGGTTTTTTTTTGCGCTGTGTGACAGTTATAGGTTTAATCACAGAATGACACTTCTATCAGCACGCTAGCGTGTGTCTTAGGTTTTTCTGAATGACACTATCAATACCTTCAATGTAAGATTTTCTTTTTGGGATAGATTTCAAGTAGGCCTCAAATACCACAAACTAGTTATTTTCAGAATGGCAAATTTGGGAATGCTTTTTCAACCCAGAACAAAAAGTCTGCTTTTACGGTCACTACAAATAACTTGACCAGCTAAAACTGTGCAGATTTGGTTGAATAGAGATGTGAGACCTGTTTTTTTTTGCGCTGTGTGACAGTTATAGGTTTAATCAAAGAATGACACTTCTATCAGCACGCTAGCGTGTGTCTTAGGTTTTTCTGAATGACACTATCAATACCTTCAATGTAAGATTTTCATTTTTGGATAGATTTCAAGTAGGCCTCAAATACCACAAACTAGTTATTTTAAGAATGGCAAATTTGGGAATGCTTTTTCAACCCAGAACAAAAAGTCTGCTTTTACGGTCACTACAAATAACTTGACCAGCTAAAACTGTGCAGATTTGGTTGAATAGAGATGTGAGACCTGTTTTTTTTTGCGCTGTGTGACAGTTATAGGTTTAATCACAGAATGACACTTCTATCAGCACGCTAGCGTGTGTCTTAGGTTTTTCTGAATGACACTATCAATACCTTCAATGTAAGATTTTCTTTTTGGGATAGATTTCAAGTAGGCCTGAAATACCACAAACTAGTTATTTTCAGAATGGCAAATTTGGGAATGCTTTTTCAACCCAGAACAAAAAGTCTGCTTTTACGGTCACTACAAATAACTTTACCAGCTAAAACTGTGCAGATTTGGTTGAATAGAGATGTGAGACCTGTTTTTTTTTGCGCTGTGTGACAGTTATAGGTTTAATCACAGAATGACACTTCTATCAGCACGCTAGCATGTGTCTTAGGTTTTTCTGAATGACACTATCAATACCTTCAATGTAAGATTTTCTTTTTGGGATAGATTTCAAGTAGGCCTGAAATACCACAAACTAGTTATTTTCAGAATGGCAAATTTGGGAATGCTTTTTCAACCCAGAACAAAAAGTCTGCTTTTACGGTCACTACAAATAACTTGACCAGCTAAAACTGTGCAGATTTGGTTGAATAGAAATGTCAGGTCTATTTTTTAGGCGCTGGGTGACAGGCTCAACTTGCCCCTGATGTAATATATGGCCAAAAATAGGCATGGCTGTGATGGCCTCTTGGGCCAAGTAGTATGACGCTTGTTGATTGGCTGCTTTGCAGCCTTTCAAAAAGCGCCAAGAAAGCGCCGAACACCGAACCCGAACCCGTACTTTTACTGTTCGGGTTCGCTCATCCCTAATCAGGATACATCCGTTCAGTTAGGATGCAGTTGTGTGAAATCAAAACGGAAAAAAATGGATCCGTCACTAAATACATTGAAAGTCAATGGGTGACGATCCGGTTTTTTAGCCTCCTAAAAAAATTGATCAGTCACCATTGACTTATATTGTCAGGGCACTCACATGATGCAGTTTGGCAATTTTCTTGGCCAAGATACCACTATTGATGAACTGGATGATGCTGCTTCTCTTGGGAAATCTTCTTCATGGCTGCTCCTGGATTAGAACCAGTGACCTTTCACTTGGGAATTAACCTAATCATACACTGAGCTATTAGGGAATGTGAGAACAAGTTGTGATTTGTAGTATACAAGAATAAAAAGATTGTTCCACCAACAGGAGCAAAGCAGTAACAATGCATTTACCTGACAAGAACCTGCATAACTAATCATATGCTAAATAGTTGCAAGTTCAATTTATGTATGAGATGATTGTCTATAAAATGATGGTAGTCTCACATTTGAAGCTGTAGTTAATGGTGAGATTTGGAGCCTGAAAGTCAAAAGTTCAAAACATTGTTACCCCTTTTGCTCGTCAGTGTATATCAACCCACAGGGAAGCGAGCATATAGGCATAACCAAGGTGTGAGGCTGAAAGGTGGTGTTTGGCATAGTGTGCCAAGACAGAGCTGAAAGGGTGTTTGTTTCTATATACCTAAATGTGTTCCTCTAGAGACAGAAGAGTGGGTATTGTGGAACCATTGACCAAAGGGGAAGTGGGAAAGGGAGAGAATATGATTATGGAGAAAGTGACTTTACCTTGGTACACAAACTCAGATTTGAGTTTGTGTACCAAGGTAAATACCTGGCTATGTTTTAGTGGTGTGTTAAATCCCCATACATTGAAGGTTGTGAGCTTAATAGTACTCATCAGGGAATCAGCAAAGGTATGGCCTTGGGCTGAAACGAGGTAGTGACACTTTCACCTATGCACAAAACACATAATGAAAAACTGCAAAAAAAAAAATATATATATAATGTAACTGCAAGCAACACTGGAAACATTGCAAGTGTGATGGCCTCAACAGGCCTCCTATGGAACATAAGCAGAGAAAATTACTGGTAACTGGTAAAAGGGCAGAGCCCTACATGCAGTAACATAAGACAGGAAAACATATTGCCTCCAAGGATATGGTCGGAGGGGAGAGGTAAAGGCAGATAAACAAGTGACAGTTCAATCAAGTAGCATCCAAATTAGCTCTCCTCGGGTGGTCTTCTTGTTTTTGGCACCTTTTCTAGGCCCAACATGTTCCCATGGCGAGATTGGAGCAATGGAAGGGAGATTCATGAGATCTTGTGTTTCCAGCCAATTAGCTCCAGTATTTCCAAAGCTTCTAAAACTGCTGGTAAATTGGAGTGGTGGCATATCAGGAAGCATTTGTTGTGTACTTGGAATGAACGCCCGAAAGGGAAGTTCCACCTATAAGTATGGGTGTGCAGCATATCTGTGAGAGGTTTTAGTTTTTTCCTTTTGGACAGAATGTGTGGCGATATAGATATCAAAATGGATGTTGGAGTAGTCAACCCTCCCTTGACATTCCTGTAGTGGGTTATAACATCGTCCATGTCCCCTCCCAAAGTCAGGGCAGGAGATTGTAGCAATGAAATCAGTAAAATGGAACCACTTCACAGAGACCAGAGATCCTATAAAACCTAGGGATAGCGTTAGGATCCTGCATAAACCCTTCATAGACCTGACTGAGCCATCCGAGGTCATACCTGGCAGTGGGAGGGTCCCTGACCCAAAAGGAGGCTCACCCAATGGTGAAAGATTGTGGATGGCAGCAGATAATAGGTATGCTGTCTGATAATCTCCGGAGCTCATCCACTGCACACCTGAACCAGTCAGCAGTTGGCTGTGCCACCCTTTGATTTGCTATTTTTGACATTTTACAGGAAACTTTAGTGCTCTTCTGATTTCAATTTTTTTTCTCAGTGGGACCCCCAAGAACCTTCCATTTTGTTAAAATTATTGTCTAATCTATCAAAAGTTGCACTTCTTCAGCAGATATAAATGATTTGTTTTTCATACAGAAAGAACAATATCCTGTACATAAAAATAAATCTCAGCAGTTGCTTTAATCCTTAAAAAGCAGCACTACTTATATACTAGATAATGGAACTAACGAAAAGATGTTTATAGAAAACAATGTACATTATTTCACATACAAAGGACAAATATAATATTCAGTTCCTGACTTTTCACATTTTCTTAGTTTTATGGAACATTAGCCACGTCACCTGACCCTTGGATCATCTGACTATGCTGGCATCAGTTTCATCGTACTAAAGTCTATACCTACCTAGTTCATGATCCTTTGCTTGTCTAATATCTTTTACAGGACACTACATACCAAGTTCTGCTTGACCTCCACTACCAACCACTGACTGGTAATTGGCTACTCTTCTGTTTTCCATGGCTCATCGTTCTATCCCCACTGGCAGGGAAAATGGGAACGGATTGAATGTAAGAGGGGAAAATATAAATATAGGGATCTGAGGGAGTTTATGGACAGCCAAATTGTGATGGCTAAGTGACGCAACAAGGTCAGATCATCTCCAAAACAGCACGTCTTGTGGGCTGCTATACAGTGTTTGGTACCTACCAAAAGTTGTGCAAGGAAGGACCACTGACACCCAAAGCTCTTTGATACATGCGGGGAGCAAAGGATAGCCCATCTGGTCTGAGCCCACAGAAAAGCTACTGTAGCAGAAACAGCTGAAAAAGTTCATGCTGACCATGATGTAAAGGAGAAGGAATAAATAAAGCATCACAGCTTACTGCATATGGTGCTGCATAGGGGCAGACAATTGACTATGCCCATGCTGACTAGTGATGAGCGGCAGGGGCAATATTTGAATTAGCCATATTCCGCTAATATTTTGTAGAATATTCGTTCAACATTCGCGAATTTGAATATTCGTTATTTTCTACATTCTTTTATTTTACTTGAAAATCGGCAAGGTAATGATTGCGTAATATGCGAATATTACGCGATCAATACAGGTGTAGGTCAAAAACTAATATATAGCATTATATTGAATATAGTGCTATATATTAGTTTTTTAGAATATTCGTAATTTTTTTTCTATCTGAAGTGAACAGTGTTCAGTGTTCACTTCAGATGGAAAAAAATGACGAATATTCTAAAAAACAAATATATAGCACTATATTCAATATACAGGGTGGGCCATTTATATGGATACACCTTAATAAAATGGGAATGGTTGGTGATATTAACTTCCTGTTTGTGGCACATTAGTATATGTGAGGGGGGAAACTTTTCAAGATGGGTGGTGACCATGGCGGCCATTTTGAAGTTGGCCATTTTGAATCCAACTTTTGTTTTTTCAATAGGAAGAGGGTCATGTGACACATCAAACTTATTGGGAATTTCACAAGAAAAACAGTGGTGTGCTTGGTTTTAACGTAACTTTATTCTTTCATGAGTTATTTACAAGTTTCTGACCACTTATAAAATGTGTTCAATGTGCTGCCCATTGTGTTGGATTGTCAATGCAACCCTCTTCTCCCACTCTTCACACACTGATAGCAACACCGCAGGAGAAATGCTAGCACAGGCTTCCAGTATCCGTAGTTTCAGGTGCTGCACATCTCGTATCTTCACAGCATAGATGATTGCCTTCAGATGATACGAGATGTGCAGCACCTGAAACTACGGATACTGGAAGCCTGTGCTAGCATTTCTCCTGCGGTGTTGCTATCAGTGTGTGAAGAGTGGGAGAAAAGGGTTGCATTGACAATCCAACACAATGGGCAGCACATTGAACACATTTTGTAAGTGGTCAGAAACTTGTAAATAACTCATGAAAGAATAAAGTTACGTTAAAACCAAGCACAACCTTGTTTTTCTTGTGAAATTCCCAATAAGTTTAATGTGTCAAATGACCCTCTTCCTATTGAAAAAACAAAAGTTGGATTCAAAATGGCCAACTTCAAAATGGCCGCCATGGTCACCACCCATCTTGAAAAGTTTCCCCCCTCACATATACTAATGTGCCACAAACAGGAAGTTAATATCACCAACCATTCCCATTTTATTAAGGTGTATCCATATAAATGGCCCACCCTGTAGTACTAAATATTAGTTTTTTTAGAATATTCGTCATTTAAAAAAAATCTGAAGTCATTATTTCTCCCTGCTTAAGTTGCTTGTGTGCCAATGACTTTTTGGCCAACAAGCAAGAAGCAGGGAGGAATCATGTGTTCAGATGAAAAAAATGACGTATTTTTCACCCCATAAGACGCACTTTTCCTCCCCCCCAAAATGGGGGAGAAATGCCCCTGTGTCTCATGGGGCGAATGCTTGCAGTTTTACATCGCAAGCTGCGATGTAGGAGCGAGTGGGGACTCGGGGAAGGACTGGGAGGAGGAGCTGGGGGCCGGCAATAGCGGCGGGGCGGTGCAGTCAGTGTAGTATAGCCCCGCCCTGCCACTCCGGTATACTAATATAAGATGTCTTATTCAATTAATTGAATTATTAAACATGTCCCCCAACTCCTAATAGTACCTTACATGCAGGCAGGCAGGCCGGGCGGGCGGCAGCGTAACTCCCTGATGTCACGTGCCTGCGCCGCCTACTTTATGAATGAAGCAGGCGGCGCAGGCAAGTGACGTCAGTGAGGGACGCGCCGGCCGCCCGGCCTGCCTGTGTTCTACTGAAGCGGTTAGGATGTAAGGTACTATTAGGAGTGAGGGGGTATGTTTAATAACTATTAATTGAATAAGACATCTTATATTAGTATACTGGAGCGGCAGCGGGGGGGGGGGGGTATCTGTAGATGGTACTGTTATGAGCTGGGGGGGGTCTGTGGATGGCACTGTTATGGGCTGGGGGGGTCTGTGGATGGCACTGTTATGGGCTGGGGAGGGTCTGTGGATGGCACTGTTATGGGCTGGGGGGTCTGTGGATGGCACATATATAACAGTGCCACCCACAGATTCCCCCCTCTAACAGTGCCATCCACAGATCCCCCCCTGTAACAGTGCCATCCACAGATCCCCCCCTGTAACAGTGCCATCCACAGATCCCCCCCTGTAACAGTGCCATCCACAGATCCCCCCTGTAACAGTGCCATCCACAGATCCCCCCGTGTAACAGTGCCAGCCACAGATCCCCCTGTAACAGTGCAAGCCACAGATCCCCCTGTAACAGTGCAAGCCACAGATCCCCCCATAACAGTGTCCGTCACAGATCCCCTCCCATAACAGTGTCCGTCATCCACAGATTTCCCCATAACAGTGTCCGTCATCCACAGATTCCCCCCATAACAGTGTCCATCATCCACAGATCCCCCCATAACAGTGTCCGTCATCCACAGATCCCCCCATAACAGTGTCCGTCATCCACAGATCCCCCCATAACAGTGTCCGTCATCCACAGATCCCCCATAACAGTGTCCGTCATCCACAGATCCCCCCATAACAGTGTCCGTCATCCACAGATCCCCCCCATAACAGTGTCCGTCATCCACAGATCCCCCCCATAACAGTGTCCGTCATCCACAGATACCCCCCATAACAGTGTCAGTCATCCACAGATCCCCCCATAACAGTGTCCGTCATCCACAGATCCCCAGTAATAGTGCCATCCACAGACCACCATTAGTTCCAAACCCACCAAACACACAGCACACCTTTTGGTTAAAAATATTTTTTTTCTTATTTTCCTCCCCAAAAACCTAGGTGCGTCTTATGGGCCGGTGCGTCTTATAGGGCGAAAAATACGGTATATTCCAAATATTTGTGAATTCTCAAAGTTGTGATATTCGAGATAAAAATTTGCTTTTCGAATATTCGCGCTCAACACTACTGAACAGTAATTACTGATTGCTCCCAAAAAAAAAGAGTTCTTATCTTTCCGGGCTGCCTAGGATTTCAGGCCGCTCCAGTCAGTGCACGTTGCCGTGCACATGGAGCGTCCCCATCACCATGGGAACGCCTTGGAGTTAGAATATACCATCGGATCTGAGTTTAAATGATCTCACAACAGCAAATAGTCTTGTCATAAAACTATGCAGCCAATAGAGGGTGTTGTTTATGAGTTATGAACAGCACCCTCTATTGGTTGCATAGTCCTATTATGAGTCTATGACAAGACTATTAGCTGTTGTGACTGAGACGATTTTTTACAATATTCGTGATATCTTCGTGAATTCAAATATTCGTTATATTCGACATCACGATTTTAACTGGAAAATCGTGAACGTAATATGACCGACTGCGTGCGCGAGCGCATGACGTAATTTACGTCGCGCCGATACTTTTGATTGAATGAAAGTCTTTCCTGTACGTTCTGCAAAGATGGCTCGAAACTACTTTGAGAAATCTGAGGAAGTAATTGTGTTAACCGTAAGTAATATTATATTGCAGTACTTTTTTTTTTGCATATTGCATGCATGTCAGAACAATTGTTATATGTAGATCGAGTCTTTCAAAATATTCGTACATACGAATATTAGCTATATAAATACAAATTTTTATTTTTCGTAATAGAAACAAAACTGTTTATCTGGTAAGAGTAGATATTACTAATTGGTGCACTAAGTATTCTTGTTACTTCACAGCACTATGTAGCATATATGTATGTACAACAGATGAATATCTCTCACATGCACATAGCACATCCATTTTACTGCCACTCAATATATACCACACACTATATACCATACACTATATACCATACGCACAGACATAATACAATCAGGTCCATAAATATTGGGACATAGACACAATTCTAACATTTTTGGCTCTATACACCACTACAATGGATTTTAAATTAAACAAACAAGATGTGTTTTAACTGCAGAATGTCAGCTTTAATTTGAGGGTATTTACATCCAAATCAGGAAAACGGTGTAGGAATTACAACAGTTTGCATATGTGCCTCCCACTTGTTAAGGGACCGAAAGTAATGGGACATAATAATAATCATAAATCAAACTTTCACTTTTTAATACTTGGTTGCAAATCCTTTGCAGTCAATTACAGCCTGAAGTCTGGAACGCATAAACATCACCAGATGCTGGGTTTCATCCCTGGTGATGCTCTGCCAGGCCTCTACTGCAACTGTCTTCAGTTCCTGCTTGTTCTTGGGGCATTTTCCCTTCAGTTTTGTCTTCAGCAAGTGAAATGCATGCTCAATCGGATTCAGGTCAGGTGATTGACTTGGCCATTGCATAACATTCCACTTCTTTCCCTTAAAAAACTCTTTCGTTGCTTTTGCAGTATGCTTTGGGTCATTGTCCATCTGCACTGTGAAGCGCTGTCCAATGAGTTCTGAAGCATTTGGCTGAATATGAGCAGATAATATTACCCGAAACACTTCAGAATTCATCCTGCTGCTTTTGTTAGCAGTCACATCATCAATAAATACAAGAGCACTAGTGTTGAGCGCGAATATTCGAATATCGTTTTTTTTTGCGAATATCGGCACTTCGCTAATTCGCGAATATTTCGAATATAGTGATATAAATTCGATATTTCGAATATTTTTTTTATTTTTTTATTTTTATTTTTTATTGTTATTGTTATATTTTTTTCTTTCCCACTTCCCTAAAGTTGTTCTTACCTGTCCTTTGGATTCCTGGCTTCCTGGCTGCTCCAGTCAGTGTCCGTTGCCGCTTCTGCCGACTTCCGTGCTCATGGAGCGTCCCCATCACCATGGGAATGTCTCCATATACTAGAATGTACTGTCGGATTTGAGAATTACGTGAAAAATCGCAATTCGATTATTTCAAGTTATAATAATCGAATTTCGATTTTAACTTAGCACTGCTATATTTAATTCTAGCCTAATATGGAATGTAGCAGTGCTAAGTTAAAATCGAAATTCGATTATTATAACTTGAATTAATCGAATTGCGATTTCAACTTGGACCTGGTTTACTATGGTTGGCTTGGTAGAATTAGCGAATATGACGAATGTATTCGTCATATTCCACAAAACGAATATAACGAATGTATTCGTCATATTCCACAAAACGAAGATAACGAAGTATTCTGCATCTTCGTTTTAGCTACCTATTCATCAACTTCGCTAATTCTAGCAATCATATAGGAAAGTTTACTATAGAGACAGCTAAGTTTAATTCGCTATGCGATTATATGACTGCTTTTTAAAAAAAAAAAAATAGAATAATTATAATACCTGATAATTATTATAATTATTCTATTTATTAAAAAAAAGCAAAGTAATATAATCGCATAGCGAATTAAACTTAGCTGTCTCTATAGTAAACTTTCCTATATGATTGCTAGAATTAGCGAAGTTGATGAATAGGTAGCTAAAACGAAGATGCAGAATACTTTGTTATCTTCGTTTTGTGGAATATGACGAATACATTCGTTATATTCGTTTTGTGGAATATGACGAATACATTCGTCATATTCGCTAATTCTACCAAGCCAACCATAGTAAACCAGGTCCAAGTTGAAATCGCAATTCGATTAATTCAAGTTATAATAATCGAATTTCGATTTTAACTTAGCACTGCTATATTCCATATTAGGCTAGAATTAAATATAGCAGTGCTAAGTTAACCCTTTCGTGACCAAGGGTCATTGATGCCCTAATGTCCAGGTCAAAATTTACAAATCTGACATGCGTCACTTTATGTGGTAATAGCTTTGGAACACTTTTACTTATCCAAACCATTCTGAGATTGTTTTCTCGTGACATATTGTACTTCATGATAGTCATATATTTGAGTCAATATATTTCACCTTTATTTATGAAAAAATCCAAAATGTACCCAAAATTTTGAAAAATTCACAATTTTACAAATTTCAATTTCTCTGCTTCTAAAACAGAAAGTCATATCTAATAAAATATTTATTACTTAACATTTCCCATATGTCTACTTTATGTTGGCATCATTTTGGAAATGTCATTTTATTTTTTTAGGACGTTAGAAGGCTTAGAAGTTTAGAAGCTATTCTTAAAATTTTTAAGAAAATTTCCAAAACCCACTTTATAAGGACCAGTTCAGGTCTGAAGTCACTTTGTGGGGCCTACATAGTGGATACCCCCATAAATGACCCCATTGCAAAAACTACACCCCTCAAGTTACTCAAAACTGATTTTACAAACTTTTTTAACCCTTTAGGTGTTCCACAAGAATTAAAGGAAAATGGAGATGAAATTTCTAAATTTCACATTTTTGGCAGATTTTCCATTTTATTGCATTTTTTTATTTAACACATTGAGGGTTAACAGCCAAACAAAACTCAATATTTATTACCCTGATTCCGCGGTTTACAGAAACACCCCACATGTGGTCGTAAACTGCTGTACGGGCACACGGCAGGGCGCAATAGGAAAGGAATGCCATACGGTTTTTGGAAGGCAGATTTTGCTGGATTGGTTTTCTGAACGCCATATGTTTTTTATTTTTCTGCCGATCGTCTTGTGCAAGGGCTCGTTTTTTGCAGAAAGTGTTGAGGTTTTAATTGGTACCATTTTTGGGTACATAGGATTTTTTGATCATTCATTATTACACTTTATATGGCAAGGTGACCAAAAAATTGGCTGTTTTGGAACAGTTTTCATTTATTTATTTTTACAGCGTTCATCTGAGGAGTTAGGTCATGTGATAGTTTTATAGAGAAGATCGTTACGGACGTGGCAATACCTAATATGTATACTTTTTCTTATTTATTTAAGTTTTACACAATAATAGCATTTCTGAAACCAAAAAAATTATGTTTTAGTGTCTCCATAGTCTGAGAGCCATAGCTTTTATATTTTTTGGGCGATTGTCTTAAATAGGGTATCATGTTTTGCGGGATGAGGTGACGGTTTAATTGGTACTATTTTGGGGGTCATAAGCCTTTTTTATCGCTTGCTGTTGCACTATTTGTGATGTAAGGTGACAAAAATAGCTTTTTTTGGCACAGTTTTTTTTATTTTTTTTTAATAGTGTTTATCGGACTGGGTCTATCATGTGATATATTTATAGAGACGGTCGTTACGGACGCGGTGACACCTAATATGTGTATTTTATTTTTTTATTTTTTTTATAGGAAAAGGCAATTTCTTTTTTTAATTTACATTTTTATTTATTTTTCATTTTTATTATTTTCACTTTCCTTTTTTTATCAAGTCCCTCTTGGATCATGAAGATCCAATGGGGCTGATGGCTGTACTATACTTTGCAATGCTCTTGCATTGCAAAGTATAATACTATTAGATGCCCTGTAGGTGGCAGCACCAGATGCCTTTGCCATGGCAACCGGACGCCTTTGCAAAGCGTCCGGTTGCCATGGCAACCATCGGGCGCTGCTATCAGCGCTGCAGCCCCGATGGTTCAGAGAGGGAGCTCCCTCCCTCTATTAACCCCATGGATGCTGCAACCGCAGCATCTATGGGGTTACAGCAGAGTGTCAGCATAGAGCTGACACTCGCTGCTGATGGCAGCGGCTCAGGAATGGAGCCGCCGCCATCACACACAGCGGGGGCACAGGATCGGGGGCACAGGATCGGGGGCAGCGCTGGAATGGGGGGGGGGGTTGTATTGGGGTACGGCTAACCTTGAGGGTGAGGGAGGCTGGGGCAGGAGGGGCGGGGAGACATGGGGCGGACCGCATCAGTATGGATCTACATAAATATGGATCTACTACATAAATATGGATCGGGCGGGGAAACTACTTCATCAGGGGCAGGCGCGCACAGGGGGGTGTTGGAGGAGCACAGATCGGGGGGCACAGGAAGGGGGCACAGATTGGGGGCCACAGAGACACTACCTGATTTCAGGCTGTGATCTGCAGAGCGCAGATCAGAGCCTGAAACCGGCATTTTTTCCACTGCCGCGATCCGATTGGTTAGTCTGCACAGACTAACCAATCGGATCGATTGTCGGCAAGGGGCCACTCTGATTGGTCCCTTGCCGGCATTACTGAACTGTATGCTGTCCGTGACAGCAGCAGTGCGGGGGCAGAAGCTTTAATCCAAGCGCTTTGCAGCGCTTGGATTAAAGAACTGTCTTGACGTTTATAGACGTGATAGCTGCACGGGGCATGTGCAGCTATCACGTATATATACAGATTGCAGTCGGGAAAGGGTTAAAATCGAAATTCGATTATTATAACTTGAAATAATCGAATTGCGATTTTTCACGTAATTCTCAAATCCGACAGTACATTCTAGTATATGGAGACGTTCCCATGGTGATGGGGACGCTCCATGAGCACGGAAGTCGGCAGAAGCGGCAACGGGCACTGACTGGAGCAGCCAGGAAGCCAGGAATCCAAAGGACAGGTAAGAACAACTTTAGGGAAGTGGGAAAGAAAAAAATATAACAATAAAAAAAAAAAAAAAAAAAATTCAAGTTATAATAATCGAATTTCGATTTTAACTTAGCACTGCTTTATTCCATATTAGGCTAGAATTGAAGTTAAAATCGAAATTCGATTATTATAACTTGAAATAATCGAATTGCGATTTTTCACGTACTTCTCAAATCCGACAGTACATTCTAGTATATGGAGACGTTCCCATGGTGATGGGGACGCTCCATGAGCACGGAAGTCGGCAGAAGCGGCAACGGGCACTGACTGGAGCAGCCAGGAAGCCAGGAATCCAAAGGACAGGTAAGAACAACTTTAGGGAAGTGGGAAAGAAAAAAATATAACAATAAAAAAAAAAAAAATATTCAAGTAATAATAATCGAATTTCGATTTTAACTTAGCACCGCTATATTCCATATTAGCTTAATATGGAATATAGCAGTGCTAAGTTAAAATCGAAATTCGATTATTATAACTTGAATTAATCGCATTGCTATTTCAATAGGAGAGTAGCCTTTAAGTTAAAATCGCAATACACGATTATTTAAATCGCATATTAATCGCGATAACAAGAATAATGACAAATATTCGATTTCGACGAATATAAAACGAATATTCTATCGAATATTCGCGAATTTCGTCGAAATTGAATATGGCACCTGCCGCTCATCACTAAAGAGCACCAGTTCCATTGGCAGTCATACATGCCCACGCCATGACACTACCACCACCATGCTTCACTGATTAGGTGGTATGCTTGGGATCATGAGCAGTTCCTTTCCTTCTCCATACTCTTCGCTTCCCATCACTCTGTTACAAGTTGATCTTGGTCTCATCTGTCCATAGGATGTTGTTCCAGAACTGTGAAGCCTTTTTTAGATGTCGTTTGGCAAACTCTAATCTGGCCTTCCTGTTTTTGAGGCTCACCAATGGTTTACATCTTGTGGTGAACCCTCTGTATTCACTCTAGTGAAGTGTTCTCTTGATTGTTGACTTTGACACACATACACCAACCTCCTGGAGAGTGTTCTTGATCTGGCCAACTGTTGTGAAGGGTGTTTTCTTCACCAGGGAAAGAATTCTTCATCATCCACCACAGTTGTTTTCCGTGGTCTTCCGGGTCTTTTGGTGTTGCTGAGCTCACCGATGCGTTCCTTCTTTTTAAGAATGTTCCAAACAGTTGTTTTGGCCATGCTTAATGTTTTTGCTATCTCTCTGATGGGTTTGTTTTGTTTTTTTCAGCCTAATGATGGCTTGCTTCACTGATAGTGACAGATCTCATCTTGAGAGTTGACAGCAACAGATTCTAAATGCAAATAGCACACTTAAAATGAACTCTGGACCTTTTATCTGCTCATTGTAATTGGGATAATGAGGGAATATAACACACACCTGGCCATGGAACAGCTGAGAAGCCAATTGTCCCATTACTTTTGGTTCCTTAACAAGTGGGAGGCACATATGCAAACGGTTGCAATTCCTACACCGTTCACCTGATTTGGATGTAAATACCCTCAAATTAAAGCTGACAGTCTGCAGTTAAAACACATCTTGTTCATGTTTCTCCATCTGGCACAAACATGAAGCAATACAGAAGAAATGGTGCGATTTCAAGAGATTCCAATACAATCGGGTCAAAGAGATGAGTGAACGATTATGCCCAGGTACAATGCTTACATGACTTTTGTATCTCTCTCTACAACACTCTGTAATGTATCTATTCAGTTATGCTAATCCGTACAGATGTAGTAGGGTTAACACACAACCTTGTAACTCAAATTTCTTAACTCATCGCGTTATCCTGAAACAAAAGCCATTTAATTGCATTTAGTTTACATGACACGTCTCCTAAAGCATGTGTGTTAACTCTACTACATCCGTATTTCATCCCTTTAAAAGTGGTTACTTAATACCTAGTGTGACATGTACAAAATCATCCGGTTACATCATACATCTCTACCTCGCTTTGAGTATATATATATATATATATATATATATAGTTATACACACAGCGCGGTACGGATGTATGATGTCACCAGATGATTTTATACGTTTCACACACACATAAATATATATAGGTTAAACTGCAAACATCATTAAATATTCCGGTGAAAGGCCCCGTCCATTACATACATCCCCTACCTAATTTGCATGGGATTTTATTTATATATATATATATATATATACACACACACACACACCTAAGTAAATTAACGTCATAAACAACTGTAGCGGAGCCATAGTGTGACATAGGCTTTGTCCGCCGATATTCAAAGGGTTATTTCGGGATCAAGTAGTTAGCACAGGAAGCACAGCATCAGTAGTAAATAAAACCATACGCAAATATCACATCCCTTTTCCCAATAACTGGACGACACAGTATCAGAGGCAGGACCCTGTTTAATGCCACATACCCTACTTTCATGCCACTCTCCCATGCAAGGGAGACACCCACAGAAATGTATACATTCTTCAATCACAGACTGGTTACAACCCATACATCCCATCAGCCTGAGAAGTAATCCAATCAACAGTCCGTTTGAGTGTTACATTGTAGCCATTGTGTTTCTACCGCACAACCAGACGAATGCTCAGCAGGTTACTGATTACTTTTTGTCTTACAAGTAATGAACCATAGAGAATTAAACATACCATTGTAAATCTAATCAACAGTACAGTTGAAACATTCAATGTAGCGGAACGCAATCTGCTACAACCACTAATGAATTGCAATATGAAAGTTAAGATTGTAATAGGGGGAAGGAAAGGGAGATCTTGATGTTAGTGGTGTAAAATAATGATTTTACATGAAAGACTCCCTTTAACAACTGAATATACCAACGATAAACTCTGCCTAAATAGCATATAAAAATCTAGTGCCCTCGACACCTATCGGCAAGCGACTTTACCACTCCTTCTAATAATAAAGTGACTGTGACAACTAAATCAACAGGGAGGGAGGGTGGGCTGGCAGCAGATCTTCAAAATGCGGTTTGGCAGACAGTATAACGCTGGCAGCCACAAAAAATTATATACCCAACATAACACCATCCAATAACTCCTTATCTAATTCTCAAACTTTTGCTTGTTTTCCCTAAACGTTAATAACCCAGCCACAATACACTATAGGGCACCTTCCTAACAAATCCCATGTTACGTCATCCTACCTTGTAACTTAGGCTAGTTTTACCCATCTGTAACAATGGTTTTCGAATGTTATATAACGCCAAAATGAGGCAAATACACCATGTGGATTATCATAATCCCATGCAGATGCCTCCATATAGGAATTTCTGGATCTTTACCTTTGTTATGATTTATGAGTTGTTTGTCTAAATACTTAACATTCTGTGATTACAGGGGTTCCCGTTCCATCAATCAAACGCAGAAGACCCAAAAAGTCTCTTCTGAATGTGGTGGAGGTCTCCACCACAGATACTGAAGAATCAGCGGAGCAGGCTGAGCAGGCCGGACCCTCCGATGACGGGGCGGCCCCTCCACCACCTGATGTTGGCCAAACGATGGCGGTACCATCGGAAGAGCCAGGACCTTCACAGCCATGGGATTACCTTCCCCCACCTCCAGAAGAGGAGGAGGAGGTCTACACCCCCCACCAGGAGGGTAAATATGTGCACACATCAATATAATTTGGTATACATAACATATTCACAAACAACACATGATACCCCCACCACCCTGCATCTCTGCACTCAGCTGCAATGCACATATGTAAGGAATCCTAACAATAGCAGCCCTTAGTTAACATATCTGCCTGTTTAGCTGAGCAGCCTTTGTACCCTGGTTCCTAAGCAAATATGCCTGGGGGCCGGGTGCTTGTTGGTCCATAATAGTACGACCCTGTGCGTCAAGTCACGTCCCGCTGTGGTCTACTATTATGGGCCGGTCGTGAATTGTTTAAAAGTGTCAACAATGAGGGGTCAACAGAAAGTACATTAGTAGAAGACAACAAAAATGCACCCTTTGGCCGCATGCACACGACAATTTTGTGTTTTGCGGTCCCCAAATTGCGGATCCGCAAAACACGGACAGCCATTGCCTATTCTTGTCCGCAACACGGACAAGAATAGGACAGGTTATTTTTTTTTTGCGGGGCCACGAAGTGAATGGGTCCGCATCCAAGCTGCTAAAACTGCCGCTTGGATGTGGACCAAAATAACGGTCATGTGCATGAGGCTTAACTCTGTAAAATACCTATAAACTGTTAACTAACCAAATAAATAACATTATACTCTATCCGAACTATTACTAAGCAAACAACACTATAATTAACATAAATATCTATAACTACTGAATTTAGATGTAAATCGAGTATTTAACCACCTCAGCCCCCATAGCTTAAACACCCTTAAAGACCAGGCCACTTTTTACACTTCTGACCTACCCTACTTTCACCGTTTATTGCTCGGTCATGCAACTTACCACCCAAATGAATTTTACCTCCTTTTCTTCTCACTAATAGAGCTTTCATTTGGTGGTATTTCATTGCTGCTGACATTTTTACTTTTTTTGTTATTAATCGAAATTTAACGATTTTTTTTGCAAAAAAATGACATTTTTCACTTTCAGTTGTAAAATTTGGCAAAAAAAAACGACATCCATATATAAATTTTGCTCTAAATTTATTGTTCTACATGTCTTTGATAAAAAAAAAATGTTTGGGTAAAAAAAAAAAAATGGTTTGGGTAAAAGTTATAGCGTTTACAAACTATGGTACAAAAATGTGAATTTCCGCTTTTTGAAGCAGCTCTGACTTTCTGAGCACCTGTCATGTTTCCTGAGGTTCTACAATGCCCAGACAGTACAAACACCCCACAAATGACCCCATTTCGGAAAGTAGACACCCTAAGGTATTCACTGATGGGCATAGTGAGTTCATAGAACTTTTTATTTTTTGTCACAAGTTAGTGGAAAATGATGATTTTATTTTTTTTTATTTTTTTTTATTACAAAGTCTCATATTCCACTAACTTGTGACAAAAAATAAAAACTTCTATGAACTCACTATGCCCATCAGCGAATACCTTGGGGTGTCTTCTTTCCAAAATGGGGTCACTTGTGGGGTAGTTATACTGCCCTGGCATTCTAGGGGCCCAAATGTGTGGTAAGTAGTTTGAAATCAAAATGTGTAAAAAATGACTGGTGAAATCCGAAAGGTGCTCTTTGGAATGTGGGCCCCTTTGCCCACTTAGGCTGCAAAAAAGTGCCACACATGTGGTATCGCCGTACTCAGGAGAAGTTGGCGAATGTGTTTTGGGGTGTCATTTTACATATACCCATGCTGGGTAAGATAAATATCTTGGTCAAATGCCAACTTTGTATAAAAAAATGGGAAAAGTTGTCTTTTGCCAAGATATTTCTCTCACCCAGCATGGGTATATGTAAAATGACACCACAAAACACATTCCCCAACTTCTCCTGAGTACGGAGATACCACATGTGTGACACTTTTTTGCAGCCTAGGTGGGCAAAGGGGCCCATATTCCAAAGAGCACCTTTCGGATTTCACCGGTCATTTTTTACACATTTTGATTTCAAACTACTTACCACACATTTGGGCCCCTAGAATGCCAGGGCAGTATAACTACCCCACAAGTGACCCCATTTTGGAAAGAAAACACCCCCAGGTATTTTGTGATGGGCATAGTGAGTTCATGGAAGTTTTTATTTTTTGTCACAAGTTAGTGGAATATGAGACTTTGTAAGGAAAAAAAAAAAAATCATCATTTTCTGCTAACTTGTGACAAAAAATATAAAATTCTAAGAACTCGCCATGCCCCTCACGGAATACCTTGGGGTGTCTTATTTCCAAAATGGGGTCACTTGTGGGGTAGTTATACTGCCCTGGCATTTTCCAGGGGCCCTAATGTGTGGTAAGTGGGTAAATGACCTGTGAAATCCGAAAGGTGCTCTTTGGAATGTGGGCCCCTTTGCCCACCTAGGCTGCAAAAAAGTGTCACACATGTGGTATCGCTGTACTCAAGAGAAGTTGGGCAATGTGTTTTGGGGTGTCACTTTACATATACCCATGCTGGGTGAGATAAATATCTTGGTCAAATGCCAACTTTGTATAAAAAAATGGGAAAAGTTGTCTTTTGCCAAGATATTTCTCTCACCCAGCATGGGTATATGTAAAATGACACCCCAAAACACATTCCCCAACTTCTCCTGAGTACAGCGATACCACATGTGTGACACTTTTTTGCAGCCTAGGTGCGCAAAGGGGCCCACATTCCAAAGAGCACCTTTCGGATTTCACCGGCCATTTTTTACAGATTTTGATTTCAAACCACTTCTCACGCATTCGGCCCCTAAAATGCCAGGGCAGTATAACTACCCCACAAGTGACCCCATTTTGGAAAGAAGACACCCCAAGGTATTTCGTGATGGGCATAGTGAGTTCATGGAAGTTTTTTTTTTTTGTCACAAGTTAGTGGAATATGAGACTTTGTAAGGAAAAAAAATAGAAAATAATAAATCATCATTTTCCGCTAACTTGTGACAAAAAATATAAAATTCTAGGAACTCGCCATGCCCCTCACGGAATACCTTGGGGTGTCTTCTTTCCAAAATGGGGTCACTTGTGGGGTAGTTATACTGCCCTGGCATTTTCTAGGGGCCCTAATGTGTGGTAAGTAGGTAAATGACCTGTGAAATCCTAAAGGTGCTCTTTGGAATGTGGGCCCCTTTGCCCACCTAGGCAGCAAAAAAGTGTCACACATGTGGTATCGCCGTATTCAGGAGAAGTTGGGCAATGTGTTTTGGGGTGTCTTTTTACATATACTCATGCTGGGTGAGAGAAATATCTTGGCAAAAGACAACTTTTCCCATTTTTTTTATACAAAGTTGGCATTTGACCAAGATATTTATCTCACCCAGCATGGGTATATGTAAAATGACACCCCAAAACACATTGCCCAACTTCTCCTGAGTACGGCGATACCAGATGTGTGACACTTTTTTGCAGCCTAGATGCGTAAAGGGGCCCACATTCCTTTTATGAGGGTATTTTTAGACATTTGGATCCCAGACTTCTTCTCACGCTTTAGGGCCCCTAAAATGCCAGGGCAGTATAAATACCCCACATGTGACCCCATTTTGGAAAGAAGACACCACAAGGTATTCAATGAGGGGCATGGCGAGTTCATAGAAATTTTATTTTTTTGGCACAAGTTAGCGGAAATTGATTTTATATATTTTTTTCTCACAAAGTCTCCCTTTCCGCTAACTTGGGACAAAAATTTCAATCTTTCATGGACTCAATATGCCCCTCACGGAATACCTGGGGGTGTCTTCTTTCCGAAATGGGGTCACTTGTGGGGTATTTATACTGCCCTGGCATTCTAGGGGCCCTAAAGCGTGAGAAGAAGTCTGGAATATAAATGTCTAAAAAATTTTACGCATTTGGATTCTGTGAGGGGTATGGTGAGTTCATGTGAGATTTTATTTTTTGACACAAGTTAGTGGAATATGAGACTTTGTAAGAAAAAAAATAATAATTTCCGCTAACTTGGGCCAAAAAAATGTCTGAATGGAGCCTTACAGAGGAGTGATCAATGACAGGGGGGTGATCAATGACAGGGGGGTGATCAGGGAGTCTATATGGGGTGATCACCCCCCTGTCATTGATCACCCCCCTATAAGGCTCCATTCAGATGTCCATATGTGTTTTGCGGATCCGATCCATGTATCCGTGGATCCGTAAAAATCATACGGACATCTGAATGCAGCCTGACAGGGGGGGTGATCAATGACAGGGGAGTGATCAATGACAGGGGGGTGATCAGGGAGTCTATATGGGGTGATCACCACAGTTATTGATCACGCCCCTGTAAGGCTCCATTCAGACGTCCGTATGCGTTTTGCGGATCCGATCCATTTATCAGTGGATCCGTAAAAATCATGCGGATGTCTGAATTGAGCTTTACAGGGGGGTGATCAATGACAGGGGGGTAATCAATGACAGGGGGGTGATCAGGGAGTCTATATGGGGCGATCACCACAGTCATTGATCACGCCCCTGTAAGGCTCCATTCAGACGTCCGTATGCGTTTTGCGGATCCGATCCATCTATCAGTGGATCCGTATAAATCATGCGGACGTCTGAATGGAGCTTTACAGGGGGGTGATCAATGACAGGGGGGTAATCAATGACAGGGGGGTGATCAGGGAGTCTATATGGGGTGATCACCACAGTCATTGATCACGCCCCTGTAAGGCTCCATTCAGACGTCCGTATGCGTTTTGCGGATCCGATCCATCTATCAGTGGATCCGTAAAAATCATGCGGACATCTGAATGGAGCTTTACAGGGGGGTGATCAATGACAGGGGGGTAATCAATGACAAGGGGGGTGATCAGGGAGTCTATATGGGGTGATCACCACAGTCATTGATCACGCCCCTGTAAGGCTCGATTCAGACGTCCGTATGCGTTTTGCGGATCCGATCCATCTATCAGTGGATCCGTAAAAATCATGCGGACATCTGAATGGAGCTTTACAGGGGGGTGATCAATGACAGGGGGGTAATCAATGACAGGGGGGTGATCAGGGAGTCTATATGGGGTGATCAGGGGTGATCAGTGGTTGATAAGGGGTTAATAAGTGACAGGGGGGGTGTAGTGTAGTGTAGTGGTGTTTGGTGCTACTTTACTGAGCTACCTGTGTCCTCTGGTGGTCGATCCAAACAAAGGGGACCACCAGAGGACCAGGTAGCAGGTATATAAGACGCTGTTATCAAAACAGCGTCTAATATACCTGTTAGGGGTTAAAAAAATCACATCTCCAGCCTGCCAGCGAACGATCGCCACTGGCAGGCTGGAGATCCACTCGCTTACCTTCCGATCCTGTGAACGCGCGCGCCTGTGAACGCGCGCGCCTGTGTGCGTGCGTTCACAGGAAATCTCGCGTCTCCACCCAGAAGAGCAGGGCCGCCGCAAAGACGCAATCCTGCGTACGGCGGTCCTGAGGAGGTTAAACACATACTCCACACAAAGCACTAAATGTCTGGTAACATGAATTGCTAATTTTTTTTTTAAAAAATTTTGTTTTACAAACAGTTATGAAGAAACGCATTAAAAGGTTGGCCAAGATGCAGCGTGACCACAGGAAGGACATGAAAGAAGTTGACAAGCTGATCATGAGGGTCCAACGGAAGGTTAACACCATGAATAAGCAGCACCTTCAGGGGATGAAGGAAATGGGGGAGCTACTTTCCCAACTTAAAAAGTTGCCCTAGAGGCCTTTTTTTTAATGTTAATAAATAGTTTTTGAATGGTTATAACGCGTGCGCTCGTGTTTTTATACTGTTATGTTATGGTGTAATTTTAACAGATAACTTGGTTGTAAGGCCCCTTTAGTCCAGAGTCAAACTCATCTGAATCAGGACAGACAGCAGTAGGTACATGGTAACACTGTCGTATAAGGCCCACACATAACTCAGTCATGACATACAGCAGCAGGTATTTGTATCGGTTAAGTATAAAGCTCACACATAATTCATCAGGGTCAGGAGTCAGAACAGACAGCAGCAGCATCAGCAGCAGGTAGATGGTAATGGTGGAGTATAAGGCCTACACATAGCTCGGCATAACTCAGCAGGACAAGCAAACAGCAGCAGGTTATAAGTGTGCACTGTGCAGCAGGAATGTGTTCCCAGGATTGGGCCTCACCAGACCAGGGCAACAAGAAAAATAAACTAAGACACCTCTGACATCAGCAATCAGCATGTTGTAAGTGTGCAGCAGAAATGCGTTAACATGCATAAAAACCCACTATTTTATATTGTCAAAATTTTTTATACATTATTTTTACTTATTGAAACTACACTAAAAATTAGTTCTAAATTAACTAAACACGTCACCTGCATCGGTCAGCTATCAGTTTCCATATCGGGCACATTGAGTCTGTTGCGGAACTCTACGGTAGTGCAGACAGCCTCACCGTGTGCTGATTCCTCCAAGCCAGAGGGCAGGAGGAGTGCCGGTGTTTTGCAGCGGCACTCTTATCCTCATTTTGTCTGTGAGGAGGAATCAGTACCGCAGCTCTCCCCACCAATACACGATCAGCACCGCACACACGCTGTGCTACGGCCAACGCCAAAACCCATCTGTTCTGTGCCCGTCTGAGCACAGAAGGCAGTGATGAGCCAGCTTGCCTCGGCCAGGGTCTGGAAGTGTCTCCTGCTCAGCCGCCGGGATTAGTTCACCTTCCTATCGGTGAAGTCTCGACCGCGGTCCCCGGGTGCTGGTGGGGTCCTCGGCGGTTGCCGCCAGTGCGCAGCCCGGATCATCGATCACAGGTCATGGTGCAGAATAAGCCTTTAGATGCAAGCCTTGTCTACACCCGGGGGGTAGTGTCACACAGCCCAGGGCAGACTTCACCAGGAAGGGGCTGACAGGCAAAGTGCAGCACCTACACTGTCATTCAGCCGAGCGCAGTTTAGAGTCTGATCTGAAGGCACCATGTTTTCTGTAGTACTAGTTAAATAGAACTGCCGGTATAATGTCCCCACATAACGAATGCAGCTGTGCTTCATTTTGTTTGACTTAAAGTTTTTACAAAGTACACAAAAAATTAAGAAAAAAATATATTAGTCATTACGAATATATGGCACTATATTCAATGAATGGTTATATATCCGTAATGACGAATATTATTATAATTTTTTATTTTTTTAACAGTACATAACAAAGATGCTATTAGCCAGTGATTAGATGAACCTGCATTTCCAGCCTTTTCCCGTGTTTCAAGCCAGGACCATGACTGCAGAGCATTATGGAGCAGAAGAATATCAGTATGGCAGCGGAGGGGGGAACTATGAGGTGAGTAACATTTATATTTTTATTTTTAACTCATCCGATTTCTGACTATTTAAAAATATGTATTTCCCCAGAAAACATTTTTCTCTCTATAAGGCCCCTTTCACAGGAGCGAGTATTCCGCGTGGATGCGATGCGGGAGGTGAACGCATTGCACCCGCACTGAATACCGACCCATTCATTTCTATGGGGCTGTGCACACGAGCTGTGATTTTCACGCATCACTTTTGCGTTGCGTGAAAATCGCAGCATGCTCCTCTTTGTGCGTTTTTCACGTAACGCAAGCCCCATAGAAATGAATGGGGTTGCTTGAAAATCGCAAGCATCCGCAAGCAAGTGCGGATGCGGTGCGATTTTCACGCACGGTTGCTAGGAGACGATCGGGATGGAGACCCGATCATTATTATTTTCCCTTATAACATGGTTATAAGGGAAAATAATAGCATTCTGAATACAGAATGCATAGTAAAACAGCGCTGGAGGGGTTAAAAAAAAAAATCATTTAACTCACCTTAATCCACTTGATCGCGTAACCCGGCATCTCCGTCTGTCTCTTTTACTGAATAGGACCTGTGGTGAGCATTAATTATAGTTCAAGGACCTGTGATGACATCACTCCAGTCATCACATGGTACGTCACATGATCTTTTACCATGGTGAATCACCATGGTAAAAGATCATGTGACGTACCATGTGATGACCGGAGTGACGTCATCACAGGTCCTTGAACTATAATTAATGCTCACCACAGGTCCTATTCAGTAAAAGAGACAGACGGAGATGCCGGGCTACGCGATCAAGTGGATTAAGGTGAGTTAAATGATTTTTAATTTTTTTTTAACCCCTCCAGCGCTGTTTTACTATGCATTCTGTATTCAGAATGCTATTATTTTCCATTATAACCATGTTATAAGGGAAAATAATACAATCCACAGAACACCGATCCCAAGCCCGAACTTCGGTGAAGAAGTTCGGGTTTGGGTACTAAACACGCACGATTTTTCTCACGCGAGTGCAAAACGCATTACAATGTTTTGCACTCGCGCTGAAAAATCGCGGGTGTTCCCGCAAAGCACCCGCACATTTTTCCGCAACGCCAGTGTGAAAGAGGCCTAAGAGTTTTAGCTTGTGGAGGAATATGTATAAGATTGTATATTCTATATATTCGTCCAGTTAAAAGTAGGGATAGATTAGTGTCCGGCGCTATATTACTATATATTCATTTTTTAGAATATTCGTAATACTCTAAAAAACTCAAAAAGCAACTTTAGCGGCGTCAGACCATTTAGACAAATCAGTCCCCTTCCTAGTCATGTCAGTAAGGGGTTTTACAATAAGTGAATAATTTTTAATGAATTTCCTATAGAAATTCGCGAAGCCCAAGAACCGTTGTAGTGCTTTGAGGTTCTCAGGAAGATCCTAATCTAAAATTGCCTGGACCTTCCTAGGATCTATACGGATACCTGAAGCAGATAAAAAAAATAACCTAGGAATTGTATCTCCTGAACGGCGAAGACACATTTTTCAATTTTAGCATATAACTCATTCGTCCGTAGGACCTGCAGTACTTGTCTGACATGCACCTCATGTGTTCTCAGATCAGACGAATAAATTAAAATATCATCTAGGTATATTACCACAAACCTGCCGATTAGATGACTAAAAATGTCATTAACGAAATGTTGAAAGACGGCAGGAGCATTGGTCAGACCGAAAGGCATAACTAGATTTTCATAATGCCCCTCAGGGGTGTTAAAAGCTGTCTTCCACTAATCCCCCTCCTTAATACGAATCAGATTGTAGGCCCCCCTAAGATCAAGTTTGGAGAACCACCTAGCACCCGCAATCTGGTTAAACAGGTCAGGAATGAGACGAAGAGGGTATGGGTCTCGGATGGTTATCCGATTTAATTCGCGAAAATCTAGGCAAGGACGCAGGCCCCCATCTTTCTTTTTAACGAAGAAAAACCCTGCAGCCACGGGTGAAGAAGAGGGTCCGATGTGTCCCTTAGCCAAGCTCTCGGAGATATAATCTTTCATGGCTTGTCTCTCTGGACCCAAAAGATTATATAACCTGGTCTTGGGTAATTTTGCGCCGGGAATAAGGTTAACCGGGCAATCATAAGGACGATGAGGTGGTAACTTCTGACAACCCTTTTCAGAAAAAACATCCTCAAAATCCGAAATAAATGTAGGTAGGGTAGTTATGGAGGCGACTAAGCAATTGCTATTTAAGCCATTTTCTCTGCACTGCTCACTCCACTCCAATATCTCCCTGGCCTGCCAATCCACCATTGGATTGTGCGCTACCAACCAGGGAAGACCCAGCACTACCGGAGTGGGAAGCCCCTCCAGAACATAACATGAAAGCATCTCGTTATGGTGGTCCCCTACCCGAAGGTGTAAATTATGAACAATGTGGGTGAGGTTTCTCTGAGACAGAGGAGCAGAATCAATAGCGAATATGGGAATAGGTCTCTGTAGCGTACAGAGAGACAAACCCATAGTGCGGGCAAAATGGGCATCTATCAAATTTACCCCTGCTCCACTGTCTAGAAAGAAAGAAATAGTCTCCGTCTTATCACCAAAAACAATAACCGCTGGCAACACAAATTGCGATGTACGTATGGAGGAAACGTATACCCCCCGGCTGACATCCTCCACACAGTAGTTTTCCGACGGTCTTTTGTTTCTGAGGAAAGAAGGACAGACATTAATGAAATGACCCCTCTCCCCACAAAAAAAACAAACCCCACGCCTACGGCGAGCCTCAGGAGGACGGACCTGACGAGTAGTTCCTCCTAGCTGCATAGGCTCGTCTAAGTCCGTACAGACTAACTGCTGCTTGGGAGGGGTTACCAATTGCGCCATTTTTTTCAACCTGTCCCTAAGGCGTCTATCTATTTGGATAGAAAGGGACATAACCGCATCAAGGGAAAAGGGGGTCTCATATAATGCAAGCGCATCCTTAATCCTTTCGGATAACCCAGAGCAGAACTGACTCCTGAGAGCCGGGTCGTTCCACTGGGTATCCGTAGCCCACCTACGGAATTCAGAGCAATACTCCTCTACCGGCCGCTCTCCTTGTAAGAGTCTCCGTAATCTTGATTCAGCCAGTGCGACTCGGTCAGGGTCGTCATATATGAGACCCAAGGCCCCGAAAAACTCATCCACTGACCGAAGAGCCTGGGAATCAGTAGGTAAAGAGAACGCCCAGGACTGCGGGTCCCCCTGCAGCAGGGAAATAACAACCCCCACCCGCTGTTCTTCATTACCAGAGGAGTAAGGGCGCAGTTTAAAATATAATTTACAGGCCTCACGGAATGTCAAAAACTTGTCCCTTCCCCCAGAAAATCTGTCAGGGAGAGGGACCTTGGGTTCCGCAACAACCTGGTTACCAGTAGCAACCGCTGGGCTTGCGGTCAGTTGTAATCGCTGCTGTTGCTGGAGGACCGAGGCCTTCAATCCTGCCACCTCCAAAGACAGGCCATGAAATTGTTTGGACAGAGCAGCAATGTGATCCATACTGGATTCTATTTACCTACACAAAATAAGGGCCAGATATAATGTAATGACCGGCGACACGCACAGGGAGAAAAAAGGAAAAGCCCTGCCCAAGGGAGAGGGAAAGGTGGTGACCCCTAACTCACCTTGCGGCTGGCACCTGACTGCCCTGACGTCCCTAGACGGGTTCCTCACCCGTGCGGCGATCACGTGCCTAAACCCTGGCTTTCCCTAAAATGAGCCCTAGATAGTGAACGGGCCGGTGGGATCGCTAGTCCGCACCACTGTCACTAAGAGGGAAACACCAGGGAGAGGACAGACAAAACAGACAAACACATACAACCAGGTGGGCGACCACAATAGACCACAAAGGTCCAACAGGGATCCGGAGGGAAGCGTTCTGGACAGACTACCAGAGAACGCAGCAACACAGCTCCAGAGGGTCAGAATAGATGTCCAGGCAGGAAGCTCTATATCTGGCAACCAGAGAAGTGTGAGAGGGGAATATAAGGAGGTTTGGGAGTGCTGGACAAGGAACAGCTGAGGAGAAGGAGCTACGGATCCCTGAGTGAGCCAAAAGGGTTTGCAAAGCAAACCCAGAAAGCTACCATAAGGAAACAGCCCTATCTTACATAGAGCGTGCAGCCAACCGCTGCGACTTCCTGACCCCGGGTATAACGGAGTCAGGCGTGGTTCTTGACACCCTCGTGACAATCGGCCGGCGGAACGCATCGGGACCGGAAGTTGCGTTCCACCGGCCGGAAGTGCCTGGACGTGGAACACAAATTGAAGCTCAAAACCAAAAGTTCGACTCTCAGGAGAGGATAGAGGCATGATAGAAAAATATAAGTGCATAAAAAATAGGAATCCTATGTATTTGATTTGTAAAACTTTATAGTGTAATGAGCTATATGATTATATACAGTACAGACCAAAAGTTTGGACACACCTTCTCATTCAAAGAGTTTTCTTTATTTTCATGACTATGAAAATTGTAGATTCACACTGAAAGCATCAAAACTATGAATTAACACATGTGGAATTATATACATAACAAACAAGTGTGAAACAACTGAAAATATGTCATATTCTAGGTTCTTCAAAGTAGCCACCTTTTGCTTTGATTACTGCTTTGCGCACTCTTGGCATTCTCTTGATGAGCTTCAAGAGGTAGACCCCTGAAATGGTTTTCACTTAACAGGTGTGCCCTGTCAGGTTTAATAAGTGGGATTTCTTGCCTTATAAATGGGGTTGGGACCATCAGTTGCATTGAGGAGAAGTCAGGTGGATACACAGCTGATAGTCCTACTGAATAGACTGTTAGAATTTGTATTATGGCAAGAAAAAAGCAGCTAAGTAAAGAAAAACGAGTGGCCATCATTACTTTAAGAAATGAAGGTCAGTCAGTCAGCCGAAAAATTGGGAAAACTTTGAAAGTAAGGGCTATTTGACCATGAAGGAGAGTGATGGGGTGCTGCGCCAGATGACGTGGCCTCCACAGTCACCGGACCTGAACCCAATCGAGATGGTTTGGGGTGAGCTGGACCGCAGAGTGAAGGCAAAAGGGCCAACAAGTGCTAAGCATCTCTGGGAACTCCTTCAAGACTGTTGGAAGACCATTTCAGGGGACTACCTCTTGAAGCTCATCAAGAGAATGCCAAGAGTGTGCAAAGCAGTAATCAAAGCAAAAGGTGGCTACTTTGAAGAACCTAGAATATGACATATTTTCAGTTGTTTCACACTTGTTTGTTATGTATATAATTCCACATGTGTTAATTCATAGTTTTGATGCCTTCATAGTCATGAAAATAAAGAAAACTCTTTGAATGAGAAGGTGTGTCCAAACTTTTGGTCTGTACTGTAGGTATGTGAATACAGGTAAACATAACACATAGTACAGTTATCATTAATATTATCCAATGGTGGGTGTGCCCCTCGTCAGACGAGGGGTCGCATGTCTGGCTGTCTTTCAGCACTGCGACCCCTCCTCTGTGATGGGCCTACCCACCATTTAACACTTGAACAGATGCACCGTCACTTTATCTTTCAGGATAATATATGTAATATTATATTTATTTCACTTGTATGTTTAATATTTATGCAATGTTATTTATGAAGTTAATATCCACAATATAGCACTTAGAATTGATTTTTGTTACAGAATATATGCACATTGATATATTTTGTTATAGATTGACCATTTAGCAACCTTTCTGGACTATTTCTTTCATAGACTAGATTAATTAGACCATGGGACACATTATACCATAGAAAACGCATTGTCCCCCAAAAAAACTCATGGAAACCGCATATGCGTTTTTTGGTTCCAGACCAGATTTTGGTGTTCTAGAGCAGATCCTTCGCTTCAGATTTGATATTACATGCATCTTATCCACCATTCAACACTTGAACAGATGCATGGTCACCTTATTTATTAGTATACTATATGTAATATTATATTTATTTCACTTGTATGTTTTACCCATATGTAATGTTATTTAAGAAATGAATATCCACAGTATAGCACTTAGAATTGATTGTCGTTACAGGATATCCGCATATTGATATATTTTGTTATGAATTGACCATTTAGCAACCTTTCTGGACTATTTCCTTTATAGACTAGACTAATTAGACCATGGGGCACAATATACTGCAAAAAACGCATCGTCCCCCCAAAAAACGCATGGAAACCGCATATGCGTTTTTTGGTTCCAGACCAGATTTTGGTGTTCCAGAGCAGATCCCTTACTCCAGATCTGATCTTATATGCATCTTAAAAGGGATATAAAAGGAATCACAGTAAGTTGGGATGTCACCACTGAGGAAGGAGAAAGGAGATCCCCTGCTTTTCAAAGACATCCCCAACAAGTGACCCCCTCTGGAAGTTCATCTACTAATATCCGGAGATACACAAAGAAATTGGAGCGCTCCAAAGATAAAGACCTGGAATTTCAGCCATTCAAACTGGTCAGTACAAGTATAAGTTCACCTCTCGCGATATTACACCCTGATCGTATAACCGGATCTGAGATTTGTGGATAACGATCGAGAGAGACCAGAGACGAACGAACCAGGTGGGACGCTAAACACTGAGAACCACGTGAATAAATACCGTGAGTAAAAATCAAAAGGATTGAATATTGGGACTGCAGGATAATCGACATTCACCTGTGAGTAAAAACTTGGTGTCCGATTGGATACTTTATTGAATATTTATATCGGACAATTCCGAATATTTGTAAAGGTGCCTTGCATGGATTTTGCATGTTATATTGCATACAAGAAAGGAATGCCAATACTATTATAAGGAATCGACTGACACTTTTGGCTTGCGATATTTTTGCACATTCAGGACGTATGGTCCCCTTCTTTTTGGACTTTTTTTGAGTTTTTATTGAAGTTTTAGATTTTAGGTATTTTTAGGGACTGATATTGTCTCCGCTGCAGCGATTGCTATTTTAATATTGTATTGTGATGTTGTATTTTAGTATATTTTGCCAATTAAATATTGTGTAACAACACTATTACTATTGCTCTATTTCCATGCGAGGGAGTGCCAGTCTCATACTACATAATATATACTTTTTATTACGCCTTTGTTGATTTGAGTGAATCAATTTGAGACTAGAGCACCCAATCCAGAATTGTAAGGGGAGTGAGCGGTTTGTCTATACTATTTTTTATTATTAATATTATAACCGGTATATGTGTGGAGAGATGAGAAGAGGGGAGGAGAGGTCAGAACAGAGGGGGAAATTAGATCAGAGATAAGATGGTGAAAAAGTATAGGACTGAAAATAAATGAGACAGGATATTTTGAAGAAGGATACCAGATGCGGCACTTGGGTCCAGGAGGTGGTTTAAGGGGCCTATTGAGAAAAAAAAGCAGATCTTCATGTTAGTATAGATGGAAATACAATTGTTAACATATTGTTTAATTCAAATTAATGAATGATTAGGACATGAATCAAAGTAATATGTCTTAAAGAAAACTCTGAATTTCATATTCTTTGTTCTTACCCCTTGGGCTTAGGGTCTGTAATAAATGGATCCAATACGCTTCTCTAAGCTTTAGAATTTTACTTCTGTTTCCTCCCCTGCGTGGGGTTGGCCTACAGTAAAATTTTTATCCAGTGACCGCCTAATGTACCTCCAGCCACATAATCACAAGTTATTTTCTTTCAGGTGAATGCCTAATTTTTGGGGCCTGTACTCCAGTGGCCTACAGTAAAAAAAATTATCCAGTGACCGCCTAATGTACCTCCAGCAAGTTCTTTTCTGTCAGGTGAATGCCTATTTTTTGGGGCCTGTACTCCAGTGGCCTACAGTAAAAATTTTATCCAGTGACTACCTAATGTACCTCCAGCCACATCATCACAAGTTCTTTTCTGTCAGGTGAATGCCTAATTTTTGGGGCCTGTACTGGCCTACAGTAAAATTGTTATCCACTGGCTGCCTAATGTACCTCCAGCCACATAACCACAAGTTCTTTTCTGTCAGGTGAATGCCTAATTTTTGGGGCTTGTACTCTTGTGGCCTAAAATAAAAATTTTATAGGTTCCATCAGGGCATATTTTTGAGAGTTTACCTTTAAGACGCATAAAAATGGCCCCTTAATAAAATACATATTTTTTGTGGTAATGTTTGCCAATGATCCCCCTCTGGTATGTCACTATCCATGTTGTGGGACTATTTGTGCACTTCTAGTAAGTATTTGGTGGCTGCAAATATGACCTGAAGGTTTTTCAGGTTCGCCTGCCATTAAAGTCAATGGGGCCCGCCACGAATGCGCGGTTCGTGAACATTTGATCGCAAACGTGAGTTCGCGTTCACGAACCGTCCTGGCCGATGTTCGTCTATCACTAATAATCAGGCTAGTCAGACGTGCTAAATCACACTCATATGGTAGGTCTGCTACTAATATATTTTGTAACATCTCTTCTATTGTACTTACAGTATACTGACCAAGTAACTAGTGTTGATCGAGCACCGTAGTGCTCGGCGGCTCGGGCCGAACACATCGGGATGTTCGGGTGCTCGAGAACCCGAGCATTAAACCAGGTACCCCCTGCTCTGAAGAGGGGAGGGTGCCTGATTCATAGGAAAATGTCAGAAATTGATGGAAACACCACTGAAATTGTTCTAGAACAGCATGGGTGGATGTCTGGATGCATCTTGTACTCGCAGGTAACTGCTGGGAACGATGTTGTCCGAATAGTACTCCACTTTTACAGACTGACAATAATACGCACGAAACTGAAGAAAAAACATTGATTTTAGAAGAAAAATTGATAGGAAACATTCTTTCCTGTATATTTACTTATATATAAAGTGCTGCCAAAAATTACAAGGAAGAGGCACTCCGATACAACCTGTATATCACATAAAGGAGGGCCTCATTCACATTGTGGTACAATTGTTCATGTAGTGGGACTCCTACTCTCAAAAAGCCTATGCAATTAGTGAAAGGGCTGCCAAAAATTGCAAGGAACCGGCACTCCAATACACCCTTTATTACACATAAAGGAGGGCATCATACACAGCCTTGAAAAATTATGATTGTTGGCCTGCTGGTGACCCTCAAAAACATTTGGAGCAAGGGCCTGCTGATCTGACAATCTGAAACATTATGGGTGAGGGCCTGCTGCCGCATTGGTGACTCTAGATAACCTTGGGACGATCCATTCAGATGTCTGCCCTATCAACTTTCGATGTTATTTTCAGCCCAAACCATATAGACCATGGGTAACGGGGGAATCATGGTTCGATTCTGGAGAGGGAGCCTGAGAAACAGCTACGGCTACCACATCCAAGCAAGGCAGCATGCGCGCAAATTACCTATTAGGTATAATTAGGTGAGGGCCTGCAGGTGAGCTGACCCTGTAAAAGATTTTAGGTGCGGGCCTGCAGGTTAGCTGACCCTGTAAAAGATTTTAGATGAAGGCCTGCTGGTGAGCTGACCCTGTAAAAATTTGTATTCGAGGGCCTGCTAATGAGCTGACCCAGTAAAAGATTTTAGGTGTAGGCCTGCTGGTGAGCTGACCCTGTAATAGATTGTAGTTGAAGGCCTGCTGGCGAGCTGACCCTGTAAAAAATTATATGCGAGGGCCTGCTAATGAGCTGACCCTGTAAAAGATTTTAGGTGCGGGCCTGCTGGTGAGCTGACCCTCTAAAACATTATATGTAACAAGAGAGAGAGAGGGGGCGGCACCAATGCTCCGGCTGGATCCACGAGGAGAGGGACGCTGTATATGGCTGAGGAGGACCCACACGGTCGGCGGTGCTCAGCTAAGAGGCAAGATGCAAAGAGCACGGTAATGTAGGAAAAAATGAAATAGCGGCACTCACCCGTGTGGAGTAAAACCAGCGACTTTATTATTCAAAAGCTACATCAGGCAGGGGGCGGACAATTCAATACACACGCATTGATCAGCTAATCAATGCGTGTGTATTGAATTGTCCGCCCCCTGCCTGATGTAGCTTTTGAATAATAAAGTCGCTGGTTTTACTCCACACGGGTGAGTGCCGCTATTTCATTTTTTCCTACATTACCGTGCTAAAACATTATATGCTAGGGCCTTTAGGTGAGCTGACCCTGTAAAACATTTCAGCTTGGACACCCAGTAGTTGTAAGGCCCTGAGGGATCATTAAGGACACTGACACGGTCTGCTATGTACTCCTACACCATCTTCCAAAATGTTTCCCTCCTTGTGACACTAGGCCGTGCATCAGGGTGAGGGTGCTGGCGGGGTGTCATAAAACTGTCCCAGGCTTTGGAGAGTGTTACCCTGCCTCTGTTGGAACTGCTGTGTGTTCCCCTTGTCTCCCCTCCTCGGTTGGCCAAGGAACCACGGACTCTGCCGCCATCGTTGTCAGATGGAAATTTTTGGTGAAATTTTTCAACAAGGATCGTCTGGTATTGCACCGTTTTGCTTGTCCTCTCCACCAGAGGAATGAGAGATGAGAAGTTCTCTTTGCAGCGGGGGTCGAGAAGGGGGAACAACCAGTAATCCATGTTCTCTAAAATGCGTATAACGTGTGGGTTGCGGGAAAGGCAGCCTAACATGAAGTCAGCCATGTGTGCCAGAGTACCAGCAGGCAAGACTTTGCTGTCGTCATCAGGAAGATCACTCTCAATCTCTTCCTCCTCTTCTGCCACCCACCCAGAACAGATGGAATTAAACTTCCATGGGTACTACCCTCTGTAGCGGAGGCAACCGTCTCCTCCTCCTCTTTATCGTCCAATTCGCGCTGAGAAGACGAATTGAGGGTGGTCTGGCTATCACCATGTGTAATGTCTTCCCCCATTTCCACCTCTTCCACATTTAAAGCGTCGTCCTTAATTATGAGCGCCGAGCGTTTTATTAGACACAGAAGTGGGATGGTCACGCTGATAATAGCGTTATCGCTGCTCACCATCTGTATTGATTCCTCAAAGATTCTTAAAACCTCACAGAGGTCAGACATCCATGCCCACTCCTCGCTTGTGAAGAGCGGAAGCTGACTGGAAAGGCGACGATCATCTTGCAGCTGGTTTTCCACTACTGCCCTCTGCTGCTCACAAAGCCTGGCCAACATGTGGAACGTGGAGTTCCAGCGCGTGCTCACGTCGCACAAAGGCTGGTGAGCTGGCAATTGCAAGCGCTGCTGCAGCGTTGACAGACCAGCTGAAGGTGTCGGTGACTTGTGGAAATGTGCACACACGCAGCACACCTTCACCAGTAGCTCAGGCAAATTGGGGTAGGTTTTAAGAAACCGTAGAACCACAAGGTTGAACACGTTGGCTAGGCATGGGACATGTCTGAGCTTGCCGAGCTCCAAAGCCGCCACCAAGTTACGGCCATTATCAGACCCAACCATGCCTGGTTCTAGGTTGAGTGGCGAGAGCCACAGCTCAGTCTGGTCTCTTATCCCCTGCCACAGCTCTGCGGCGGTGTGCTTGTTTGTCCCCTATGCATATCAGCTTCAGACAGCCTGTTGCCACTTTCCCACTGCAGTGCTATACCTCTTCCGAGTACCAACTGATGACTGACTGGAGCTGCACGCGGATAATTTGGAGGTGGAAGTGGAGGAGGAGGCAGAGGGGGGGAAGTGGGGGTTAGAGCAACTAACGTAGGTACTGGTGGAAACCCTGATTGACATTGGGCCCGCAATCCTTGGCGTCGGTAGCACCTGTGCCATCCCAGGATACGACTTGCTCCCGGCCTCTACAACGTTCACCCAGTGTGCCGTCAGGGAAATGTAGCGTCCCTGGCCGAATGCACTTGTCCATGTGTCCGTGGTTAAGTGGACCTTCCCAGTAACTGCGTTGGTCAGGGAACGTGTGATGTTACGGGAGACCTGTTGGTGTACGGCGGGCACTGCACACCGTGAAAAATAGTGGCAGCTGGGGACTGTGTAACGAGGGGCGGCTGCCCACATCAAGCTGCGGAAGGCTTCAGTGTCCACAAGCCTAAATGGCAACATTTCCAGGGCCAGTAATTTTGAAAGTTGCGCATTTAGTGCTATGGCCTGTGGTTGGGTGGCTGGGTATTTTTGCTTGCATTCAAATGCCTGAGGTAAGGACATTTGTACCCTGAGCTGGGACATGGAAGTGGATGTGGTCGCTGATGGTACTTGCGAAGGTCCAGGTGCAGGGCGAGATGCATCCGGGCCTGCGCCTTCGACAGGGGATTGGCCAGCACATAACACAGTGGAAGAGGAGGTAGTGGTGTGACCCGCAGACACAGATTGTGGACCCAGGCGTTTGTCCCACTTATTACAGTGCTTGGATGCCTTGTGGCGGATCTTGCTGGTGGTGGTGAGGTTGCTAGTGTTCACGCCCCAGCTCATTTTCGTATGGCACAGGTTGCAAACTACTATTCTTTTGTCATCCTCACTTTCCTCAAAAAAGCGCCATACTGCGAAACATCTACCCCTTGGCAAGGGAGATTTCTGCAAGGGGTTGCTCCGTGAAAAAGTTGCAGGCCTGTATGGTGGGGCCCACCTTCTCCCTTTTGCCACCCCACTGCCTCTTCCAGCCTGTTGCGGTTCTGCAGATCCCTCCCCCTCTGTACTGCTGTCCTCGTTCGGCTTTCCACTTTCCCAGGTTGGGTCAGTGACCTCATCGTCCACCACCTCCTATTCCACTTCCTCACTCTGATCCTTCTCCTGATTTGTTGACCTAACCACAACCTCAGTGATTGACAACTGTGTCTCATTCTCTTCATCAACCTCTTGAGACAGTAATTGCGGTTGACTCATTGGCAACTGTGTCTCATCATCATCCACCTCATTAAACACTAATTGACGTTCTCCACCGTCATGTTCTTGTGACTGTGGATGTTCATAAGGTTGGGAATCAGGGCACAAGATCTAATGTCCCTCTTCAAGCTTTCTTGGCGAGAGGGCCAAATCAAGTAATGACGATGAAAAGAGGTCCTCGGAATATCCAAGTGTGGGGTCACTTGTTTGTCCAGACTGTAAATAGTAAGAGGAAGGAGGATCAGGGTGAGAATAGTGCTGACCAGACTCCTGGCTACTGAGACTGGACTTGGTGGAAGACAGGGTGGTGTTTAACCGACTGGAAACATTATCTGCTGCAATCCAACCGAACACCTAGTCACACTGGTCTGACTTCAAGAGTGGTGTCCTGCGCCGCTCTGCAAACTGGGACATGAAGCTAGGTATCTTGGATGATTGTTTTTCTTGTGCTCTGGCAGCAGGCACTATTTCTCCGCGCCCAGGGCCACGGCCTCTGCGTGCACCATCAGTCTCACGGCCACCTCTCTGTGTCTTCCGTCTATGGAAAAAGTGTACTGGATGTCACTGATATTTTAGGGATGTGCACACTTTAAACAGGAGATGTGGCTCGGATAATTTAACTGTCCGCAGCGGACACCATCTGCAGAAAAAGTGCACTGGATGTCACTGATATTTTAGGGATGCGCACATTTTTAACAGGAGATGTGGATCTGATAATTTTACTGTTCGCAGGGGACACCGTCTACGGAAAAAGTGTACTGGATGTCACTGATATTTTAGGGATGCACACACAGGGCCGGCGCCACCAGTAAGGCCATCTAGGCAGTCGCCTAGGGCGCCATTTAGCAGGGGGCGCCCGTTGCGGTTTAAAAAAAATACAAAAAACGTTGGTTATATAAGATCAGGCGGCCGGCCGGCGGCGCCCCTCATGCTGCGCCGCCCCTCATGCTGCGCCGCCTGAGCGGCTGAGGCTGAGCGCTTGCCGCTCTAAAGAATCTCCGGCCGCCGGCTCAGTGCTGTACAGCCTGCCTGCGCCTGCTGTCTCTGTGTCTGCTCTGTGCTGTTGTTAATGTAGCGTGGCCGAGCTCTGTTCGGTCCGCGGTACAGGAGCTTTTGTTTCCTGTACCCGGCCGTACTGACAGGAAGTGCTCACTTAGTGTGCACTTCCTGTCAGTCCAGCCGGGTACTGAAACAAATGCTCCTGTACCGCGGACCGAACAGAGCTCGGCCACGCTACACTAGAGGTGGGGGGGAGTAAATGAGAGTGCCAAGGGAGAGGGGGGGGGGAATGAGAGTGACAAGGAGGGGGGGAGTAAATGAAAGTGACAAGGGGGGGGGAGTAAAAAATGAGAGTGACAAGGGGGGGAAGTAAATGAGAGTGACAAGGGGGGGAAGTAAATGAGAGTGACAAGGGGGGGAAGGAAATGAGAGTGACAAGGGGGGGAAGGAAATGAGAGTGACAAGGGGGGGAAGGAAATGAGAGTGACAAGGGGGGGAAGGAAATGAGAGTGACAAAGGAGGGGGGGAAGGAATGAGAGTGACAAGGGAGGGGGGGAAGGAATGAGAGTGACAAGGGAGGGGGGGAAGGAATGAGAGTGACAAGGGAGGGGGGGAATGAGAGTGACAAGGGATGGGGGTGAGAGTGACAAGGGAGGGGGGGAAGAAAGTGACAAGGGAGGGAGGGGGGAGAAGAGAGTGACAAGGGAGTCCCCAGAGCCAGACCAAGAGCCAGACTGTAGCCAGAGACCAGATCATCTTATTGTCCTAGTGGTAAGTAGACAATGCAATATGTTTATTATTTAATTGTTTAGTTATTAATACTACATTGGAAACTAATTTCCCTCACATTTAGGGTCCATTCACACATCCGTGTGTGTTTTGCGGATCCACAAAACACGGACAGCAGCAATGTGCGTTCCGCATTTTGCGGACCGCACATTGCCGGCACTAAGAGAATATGCCTATTCTTGTCCGCTATTGCGGACAAGAATAGGACATGTTCTATTTTTTTCAGGATCGGAATTGCAGATCCGGGTCCGTAATTCAATAGAAATGTATGGGTCCGCAATTGTATGGGTCCGCAATGTATGGGTCCGAAATGTATGGGTCCGAAATGTATGGGTCCGCAAAAAGAGACAGCTACAAGAAGCTTGATTAACCCTAAGGGAAACATAGCAGTTCTTTTAATTTAAAAGCTGAGAAAGGGGTGGAACATATGTGATGTCATGATATGGGCAGATCATCTGATAAAGGGGGGGGGGGGGGGGGGCAATTTTTATCTTGCCTAGGGCGGCAAATATCCTTGCACCGGCCCTGTGCGCACACTTTAAACAGGAGATGTGGCGCGAATAATTTAACTGTCCGCAGCGGACACCATCTGCAGAAAAAGTGCACTGGATGTCACTGATATTTTAGGGATGCACACACTTTAAACAGGAGATGTGGCGTGGATAATTTAAGTGTCTGCAACGGACACCATTTACGGAAAAAGTGCACCGGATGTCACTGATATTTTAATGATGCGCACACTTTAAACAGGAGATGTGACGCAGAAAATTTAAGTGTCTGCAGCGGACACGTCTATGGAAAAGGTGCACTGGATGTCACTGATATTTTAGGGATGCGCACACTTTAAACAGGAGATGTGGCTCGAATAGTTTAACTGTCCGCAGCGGCCTATTACACAGTATTTTGCGCAGGATGCTCGGCCCGCAAAATGGAAAATATAAATGGTAGTGTGAAAGAGGCCTAACACTGAGCAATTTAGCGCAGGTTGTGCTACAAACATATATTGCTGCTGTCACACACAATAGTCCTTTCAAGGACTTTTGGGTCTATAAAACGTTTTTGTAGAAAATTTTTATTCAATTACACTCCCTACACTCTCTGTCCCTTCCTATGCTCAGCTCTCCCTGACTTAGAATGAGCCGAACACGCGTTATCGGGTGCTATATAGCACCCTATGAAGCGTTCTGACCAGCCAATCACTGTAATACCAGTAGCCAACATGGCTACTGGCATTACAGTGAGGGCAGTACTTACCTGCACATTTATTGGCTGCTTAGCAGCTGCGAAACGTGCGGGTAGGAGACTCGAGCATTGCGCTCGAGCACATGCGGTACTCGGCCGAGTATCGCCATGTGCCGAGCATAGCGATGCTCGAGCCGAACTGGTATTCGGCCGAGCATGCTCGCTCAACACTATAAGTAACTTTAAATCATTTCTCATATTTTTGACATTTAAAAAAATGTTTTTTATTCGCTTAAATGAGGCATAATCTTAGTTATAGACACTGGTAGTGATGAACGGCAGGGTCAATATTAGAATTCGCGATATTTCGTGAATATTTTGTAGAATATTCGTCATATGTTTGCGAATTCGAGATTATATTCTTGATTGCAAAAATCAGCAATGTATTATTCGCGTAATGCACACAAAATACCGGCGTGGGTCACTTATGCTATATTTTTCAAGCTGGTATAAGTTTCCTGAGACTGGAGAAAATGGTCGGCATGGCAGAACATTAGAATAGCTTTATATGCAGATAGAGTACTAATATATTTGCGAATTTTCAGCAATTAATTATGCGCATATATCACAATACGTGCAACTTGTGACATCACAGCACTATGTCTGTAGCATGTATGTATGGATAACAGAACCTATTACGCTGCCTAACACCCTGCACTGGAACCTATCAGCTACACTATAGATCAATCTAACCTACACTGACTATCTCCCCCTAACTATCTGAATTATATATATAAGTTAACTGTCTAATGTAATGCAACAAAGCACAGAGCACAGCAATGACACTGCTGTCTCTTTCATAACTGCAATAAACTTTATTAAATAGCTGCTGGGGAGGTTCTTATATACTAAGGGGTAGGCAACTTTTCTATTGATTGCTAGGGATGTTGCTAAGCTGTGACAAAGCCTTCTCACTGGCCCACAAGCTAGAAGAAGGGAGGGATGATCACCTGATGTGTACTGTGTTGAAAAAAAAAAAAAAAAAACAACGAATATTTGTCATTACGAGTATCTAGCACTTTTTGCGAATTCTCGAAGTGCCGATATTCCCGATAAAAATTTGCTTTTCGAATATTCGCGCTCAACACATGAAAACATGTCTTATGTACATCAATCCTGCTCTGTTCCTCCCTCTATAGCTTGGTTGATCCTTCAATTATTTCATCATTTTCTTTTCATCATATTTTCTTTTCAAATTGTAACATATTAATATTAATGTGTTTCCCCTTCCCCCGAGTGGGTAAATGGGAGACTTTTATGTTCTTGGTTCAATATGTATATTGTAATATTGATAATTGCATTATTTTCCTATTTTATGACGTAAAGTCATGATTTTATGAAACACACGGAGGCGAGTATTGCGTATATCTTTCTTTACTGTCCACCACAGCAGCAAAGAAAAAGAGCAAAGACATTAGAATAATACCATGACAACAGGCCCCTCCCATGTCGACCCAATATATATAGTCCATATTTCCCTAAATCCTCCTCTTTCTTAGTGGGGTGCCACCCAGACGAATGCATAAACTCTGGATAATTTCCAAACACGAACTGGAGAAAACCGGAACAGAGGAACTATAACGTGAATAACTCTGTACCTCTCAAGCTCCGCACACCATCAAGACATCCGCCTGCAAAGACAGAAAACACATGAAGAGGACATTACTCTCCTCTTGGGAGAATCGGTACTCAAAATCATAAATAAACAGTCATTACACAAGTACCATTGGCGAAAAAACCACAATCCCCGGACTCAAAAGATACTAAAGGGTGGGTAGAAGGGAGGGGCAGTACTCATAAAATAGGAAAATCATGTAATTTTATTTCAAGACACGGAGGCTCCTATTGCTGGTTCAAAGCTGCTCCATGATCGAAGAAAAGGCATGCTGAGGAGGTCGAAAATAGAACTCCCTAAACATGAAAACCCTAGACCAATCCTCTAGCCTTATGATGTCCTCCAGCCGCGCCCCCGAGATCACCATAGAGGTAGCCGAAGCCCCTCTTGTGGAGTGAGCCGTAAAAATGGATGTGTCCACCCCTGCCAAGGTCATGATCCATTTAACCCAATGCGCCCGAGTGGTGCTAGTGACGGGAGTAAACAGGTGGTGGAAGGAGAGAAAACGATGGGGAACAGTGGAAGAACAATGCGCTAACGTCCGAGCCTCGTACTCCTGCAAGCAGGCCACCGGGCAAAGTGCCGGGGAAGAAGAAAACCTGGGATACGAGACCAATCGAATGTGAGTTTTGGTATGACTGGTGATATTAAAGGACACCCCTTCGGGGGTAAAATATCTGGCATCGTGATCCAGGGCGCGAACGTCCGAAACCCTCTTACAGGAAATGAGGCAAAACAGAGTAACCAATTTAGCTGACAACTGGTGCAACGACAAGTCTGAATTAGAGGGCTAAGCGGAAAAAAGGGACAGAACGCAGGAGACATCCCACGTAGACAGGCGCAAACCCCTCAGCAAACGGTACACCAACGGATGCTGGCCCTCCGGGCAACCGTCGAACCCCTGATGAGCAGAGGAAATGGCCGATCTAAACAAATTAATTGTGTGGTAAGCCTTGCCGTCTTCAAATAATGATGTAAGGAAGTGTAGAATCTCCGCTACAGGTGCCGAAATGGGATCCAAATCCCGAGCCAAGCACCAGCCAGACCAAGATCTCCAGGCTGCTCTATAAGCTCATCTTGTGCCGGGAGCCCACATGTCCTCCAGAAGTCTTCTAGTCGCATCCGAAAGTCCTCGGACTCCCCAGGAGTCCCTGAAATTTTGCATGCTAGAATACGCAGAGAGCCGTCTAAAAGAAGGGGATGCTCCAGACCCAACGGCCCTGAAGGAGACCCGGAAATTCTGGCAGAAGAATGGGGATCTCTACCATCAGCTCCAGTAACTGAGGGAACCAGGACTGAGTGCCCCAAAAGGGAACTACCATCACCAGATCGGCCCGTTGCTGGCGCACCTGGCTCAGGACCCGCGGTATCATGGCGAATGGAGGAAACGCGTACATAAGGGATCTGGACCAATCCTGGAGGAAGTCATCTACTGCTTCTGTATCTGAATCCAGGCGCCAACTCTAGAATCGGGGAAGCTGTCCATTCAGACGGGAGGCGAAGAGGTCAATAGAAAAAGGACCCCAATGAGAAGAGATAGCAGAGAACACCTTCTCGTCCAACTTCCAGTCGCTGCCATCCAAGAGATAACGAGAACTCCAATCTGCCTGGGTGTTGTATAGGCCTGGGAGATACTCCGCCAGCAGAGTAATGTCTCTGGAAAGACAATACGACCAAAAATCTTTAGCTAGATGAGTAAGCATGGCCGAATGAGTACCTCCCATGGAGTTGACGTAACGGACAGCCGAGATGTTGTCCATGCGCAGCCTGATGCAAGCCTTGGCCATGTCATTTGAGAAACTCCGAATAGCAAACGAGCCCGCCAGAAGCTCCAGGGCATTGATGTGAAGTCTGGATTCGGCTTCTGACCAGCGTCCTCCTGTGGTTACACCATTGCAATGCGCGCCGCAACCTAAAAGACTGGCGTCCGAATCCACCGTAAAGTCTGCTCGTGAACAGCAAATCGCCTTGCCTTTCCAAGCAGAGAGATTGTGGATCGACCAGGTCAGTTCGTCCCTGGTCTCCGAATCCAAAGATATTAGGTCCGCATACGAAGCTCCGGAGTGGAGATGAGCAGACTTCAGACGTTCAAGGGCCCGGTAATGGAGTGGGGCTGGGAAGACTGCTTGGATAGAAGAAAATAGGAAGCCGATGATCTGGGCCAGGTGACGAAGAGAGATCTGTGACATAGCCAACGCCCTGCGCAATTCCTTGCGAATCGCTCGGACCTGGAGGGAGGCTTAATGTTTCCGTTAAGGAGTCTACCGTAAAGCCTAGGAATTCCATGGTCCGAGATGGGACCAGCACAGACTTTTCTCAATTGAGTAGGAAGCCTAACCGGGAGAGGAGGTTCGCCGTCCAATCCAGATGTTTCAGCAGAACAGAACGATCCTGAGCTAAGATGATAATGTCGTCCAGGTAAATCACCAAGCGCACTCCTTGGTGAAGCACAAAGGGGCGGATGAAAGACCGAAAGGAAGACAGGTGAAACGCCAGACCTCCCCTTTCCATAGGAAGTGCCAGTCAGGTACTCGTCCTTGAGATTGAGTTTCCCCATCCAATCCCCCTGAAGAAGCAAGTCTCTGAGGAGGTGAATACCTTCCATCTTGAAATGTCGGTATCGGATGAACCTGTTCAAGGCCCAGTGGTTGATAACGGGGGCACATCTGACCCCCTTTCTTCTCCACCAGAAAGATGCTGCTGAGAACCCCTGAATGCGAGTCTGGAGCTCGCTCCACCGCCTCTTTCTGCCAGAGGTCTGACAGCTCCCTGTCTATCAAAAGTTGAGATGACTCCGAGAGAACCTGAGGGTGGGGAAAAGGAAAATGACGTGGGTAGTCGACCAGCTCTATGCGGAACCCCCGGACTTTGGACAGGACCCACTGGTCCAAGGTGATGCGGGACCAGGCGTGAGAAAAATGACGGAGTCTGCCCTCTGCACAAACATTGGAAAAATGTTGAGGGAGAATGCTTACCGTAAGGTCGTCTTGAATTCGTGGTCCCTCTGTAACCTCTAGCGCGACCTGGTCCACCTCTGGTAAGAGGATCTTGGTGCAAAGGATGATCTATGCGAAGAGGAGCCTCGACCCGTGCCTCGGGTCTGGTATGAATAACGGCCAGACAGACAGCCCCTGGAACTGCTGGCCCTGGTGGAAACCCTAGCATGAAAGACCCTCTTCATAGAGGACTAGGCTTTGTCAAGAGCTGTAAAGGCACCCACAAATCGGCTCAAATATTTGTGTCTCCAAATAGCAAGCCCTGTGCCTCCTTGCCTGCCTCAGTAAGGGCGAGATTGGCCAGCTTCGGCTCAATCTTGAACAGGATGGCCTTACGTCTTTCAATGGAAAGGGACGTGTTGACATTGCCGGCTATGCAAATGGCACTTTGGATCCAACCCCGGAGCTCTTCCGGGTCCACCTTTCTATGGTAAGCCCTAGAAGATTCCGCCAATTCAAAAATTCTGGCTAAGGGGCCAAAGATATCCAGGAGCTTATCCTGGCAGGCTTTAAGAGCCGACTCCAGGCCCTTGCGGGGATTCCAACCCGACTTAGACAGGAACTGTGCCATCTTTGGGTCTACTACTCGGGTATCGCAGACCTTGTTGGGCACTAGCGGTCTAGGACATTCCGCTCTAAGTTTGTTGCGTGCCTCCTTACTAAGAGGGCAATGCACCCGGGCCTCTAAATACTTGGCCACATGGTCCGCCGGGAGCCACTCTGGCGATCTCGGATGATGGAGGACATCCGGATCAAAAAGTGGTTCTCCCGATGGATCCAACAAGGAGACCGAGGCGTCAGTAGCGGCTTCAGCTAAGGAACTGCTACCGGCTATAAAGGCTGGGGCTGGGATGGCTCGGCCTCCCGTCATACCTGGAAATTCCTCATCTGAGTCGAACAAGACATCTGCCTTAGCCTCCTCATCAGATCCGACCTCGGATTCAGATTCAGTGTCAGGCTGTGCTCTGGCACATTTCCAATGTCGCGCCTTTTCTGCCTGGCACGGATAGGCTCTTTTGCGCATTGTGGGTGCGCTATCATGGGTGGTAAAAGTAACACCATTCAAAGAGTTTCTGGAGGCAAAATAGAGAGATTGGACTATATGGACCAGCAAAATTAAATATATATATAAACTATATGTCTAATATATTCTAGTGGGAGTAGGTCACGTCCCACTTGGTAGAAGAATACCTCACAAGCTCTGGCACGGGCCGATAATAATCAAATGTCCCCAAAATCTAAAACAATCACCCTGGGCTCTGCCAACCAACCACCTCGCTAGAATAAGGACGCTGTGCCGAGTGAAGAAGATGGCAGCTGAACTAACGCGCGAGTTCGACCGTGTCACAGAAGGGGCGTGGCTGCCAAAAAGGCAAGGAGATGCGGCGCAAGAATAGGAGGAAGCGCGATGTAAACGCTAGCCAATGGCAGAGCGGCGCGAGAAGCTGAAGCAAAGGAGCGTAAGCGAGAGAAAAAGAATCCAAGATGCCGGCCGAATCTCACGATACTTCGGGCGTGCCAACAGACTGTACGAAATGGCCGCAGTGCGGGAAGCGGGACGAGGCGGGCAGTTAATAGAGGAGAGGGAAGGAACAAGCCAGGAAAACCAAAGAAATAGCAATAACCCACACCAGTCCAGAAAGGGGACTAGGGTGGGGAAGAGGGGGAAAAAGGACAAAATGGTCAGAAAACAGAAAAGGCCCCAAAGACGAAGGGGTAAGGAAAAGGGGATACAGCCCAAAAGAGGGCTTAAAAGGAGGAAAAACTGGAAATAGAAACCCTATACACTGCGTGCAGAATTATTAGGCAAATGAGTATTTTGACCACATCATCCTCTTTATGCATGTTGTCTTACTCCAAGCTGTATAGGCTCGAAAGCCTACTACCAATTAAGCATATTAGGTGATGTGCATCTCTGTAATGAGAAGGGTTGTGGTCTAATGACATCAACACCCTATATTAGGTGTGCATAATTATTAGGCAACTTCCTTTCCTTTGGCAAAAAGATTCAAAAGAAGGACTTGACAGGCTCAGAAAAGTCAAAAATAGTGAGATATATTGCAGAGGGATGCAGCACTCTTAAAATTGCAAAGCTTCTGAAGCGTGATCATCGAACAATCAAGCGTTTCATTCAAAATAGTCAACAGGGTCGCAAGAAGCGTGTGGAAAAACCAAGGCGCAAAATAACTGCCCATGAACTGAATAAAGTCAAGCGTGCAGCTGCCAAGATGCCACTTGCCACCAGTTTGGCCATATTTCAGAGCTGCAACATCACTGGAGTGCCCAAAAGCACAAGGTGTGCAATACTCAGAGACATGGCCAAGGTAAGAAAGGCTGAAAGACGACCACCACTGAACAAAACACACAAGCTGAAACGTCAAGACTGGGCCAAGAAATATCTCAAGACTGATTTTTCTAAGGTTTTATGGACTGATGAAATGAGAGTGAGTCTTGATGGGCCAGATGGATGGGCCCGTGGCTGGATTGGTAAAGGGCAGAGAGCTCCAGTCCGACTCAGAAGCCAGCAAGGTGGAGGTGGAGTACTGGTTTGGGCTGGTATCATCAAAGATGAGCTTGTGGGGCCTTTTCGGGTTGAGGATGGAGTGAAGCTCAACTCCCAGTCCTACTGCCAGTTTCTGGAAGACACCTTCTTCAAGCAGTGTTACAGGAAGAAGTCTGTATCCTTCAAGAAAAACATGATTTTCATGCAGGACAATGCTCCATCACATGCGTCCAAGTACTCCACAGTGTGGCTGGTAAGAAAGGGTATAAAAGAAGAAAATCTAATGACATGGCCTCCTTGTTCACCTGATCTGAACCCCATTGAGAACCTGTGGTCCATCATCAAATGTGAGATTTACAAGGAGGGAAAACAGTACACCTCTCTGAACAGTGTCTGGGAGGCTGTGGTTGCTGCTGCACGCAATGTTGATGGTGAACAGATCAAAACACTGACAGAATCCATGGATGGCAGGCTTTTGAGTGTCCTTGCAAAGAAAGGTGGCTATATTGGTCACTGATTTGTTTTTGTTTTGTTTTTGAATGTCAAAAATGTATATTTGTGAATGTTGAGATGTTATATTGGTTTCATTGGTAAAAATAAATAATTGAAATGGGTATATATTTGTTTTTTGTTAATTTGCCTAATAATTATGCACAGTAATAGTCACCTGCACACACAGATATCCCCCTAAAATAGCTAAAACTAAAAACAAACTAAAAACTACTTCCAAAAATATTCAGCTTTGATATTAATGAGTTTTTTGGGTTCATTGAGAACATGGTTTTTGTTCAATAATAAAATTAATCCTCAAAAATACAACTTGCCTAATAATTCTGCACTCCCTGTATATATATATATATATATATATATATATCAGTCCCAATATATATATATATATATATATATAAAACAATCCGAATTATAATAAGGAGACAATGCTAATAGAACTATACACTAGTAGAAAATCTTAACTACTCCACAATACTTATCTCGTGGCAGCAGCAAAGAAAGAGGAGGATCTAGGGAAATATGGACTATATATACTGGTTCGACATGGGAGGGGCCTGTTGTCATGGTATTATTCTAATGTCTTTGTTCTTTTTCTTTGCTGCTGTGGTGGACAGTAAATAAAGATATACGCAATAGGAGCCTCCGTGTCTTGAAATAAAATTATTATCTTTGTAGATATATATATATATATATATATATATATCCAAAAAACAGAACAGCACCTCCAGAGACAAATCGCAGGTGCAAGCTACCTGGCAATAATACAGCAAACAAAAAACAGTAGCAGGACACAACTATATGCGCTAAGACTAAGTGAAGAGGTGAATGTGTGAACAGGGTCAAATACATGACGCAGTAACTATATGGCGTCATGTATTTGACCCTGTTCACACATTCACCTGTTCACTTAGTCTTAGTGCATATAGTGGTGTGCTGCTACTGTTTTTTGTTTGCTATATATATATATATATATATATATATTTATTTTAATTGGTTACAAAAGTTTTCATAACTGACTTGTCCTGTTTAAAGGGTGCAAACCACAGGTTTTTTTTTTTACTTCTGTTTACTCCTTCCTATCACAACTTTATAATGGACAGCCCTATTACCAGTTATCTTTCAACCACCTAATCTTAATTATTATTAAATATTATTGCACTTGGTATGATATTGTTCTTCTTTATGTACAATAAAGTTAATCAATATAAAATGTTGAGTTTGAAAACCTTTTATTCAATCTATCATCTATGCAACTGTTTAAACTGAACACTGTTCAGACAATTAAATAATCTGCATGTAAATTAAAGAGGTTGTCCATGTTAAATATGTCCTTAAAAATTATTTTAGGGATTTCAGTCACAAGCTTAGGGCAAGGACCTCAAAGGTAGTGTTTTCCCAAATACTACCTGTACCACGAGCCACACAAGAAAGGCAGCGGGAGATTAGGGAGGTTAACAAGTGGCTCAAGAACTGGTGTAGGAAGGAGGGGTTTGGGTTCCTGGAAAACTGGGCCGACTTCTCTATCGGCTACAGGCTCTATCGTAGGGACGGGCTGCACCTCAATGGGGAAGGGGCAGCTGTGTTAGGGAGAAAATGGCTAGAAGGTTGGAGGAGTGTTTAAATTAGGGACTGGGGGGGTAGGTAATTACGTTATAGGATCGGAAGATAGTGCAGAGAGAGACTGGGGGCAAGGTAATGGGACTGGGGGAAGAATGGAAGGAGGGACTAGAACAGTTCAGAAATAAAGGTGTAGGGTAAAAAATATACATAAACCTCTTAATTGTATGTATACTAATGCCAGAAGCCTGACTAATAACACTGGTGAACTGGAATTAGTGATGTGTGAGGAGGACTATGACATAGTGGGAATAACTGAGACATGGCTGGATGATGGCTATGACTGGGCAGTTAATGTACAAGGTTACAGTCTGTTTAGAAAGGATCGCAAAAAACGGAGGGGGGGAGGGGTCTGCCTTTATGTAAAGTCCTGTCTAAAGCCCAATTGTACACACGGACCCTAACACTTGTAGAGGCATTCAATATATATTTACATTTAGTCATAGACTACTAATTGCCTCATCTTGCCATGTGTTATTCTTATATCCCTAAAACTTAGCTTTTATTATTCCTCCATTAATCTATTCCTATAATAGCCTAGCTTGACCCTAAATGGTTAAAATTCTCAGGGTGATCTCCTATCCATGAATATCTGGTGCTTGGGTTGTAACAGCTTATAGGCTGGCAGCCTACCACTTTACAAATCGCTAGTCAGACCACACATGGAGTACTGTGTACAGTTCTGGGCTCCTGTGAACAAGGCAGACATAGCAGAGCTGGAGAGGGTCCAGAGGAGGGCAATGAAAGTAAGAACTGAAATGGGGGGACTACAGAACCCTAAAAGATTATCAAAATTAGGGTTATTCACTTTAGAAAAAAGACGACTGAGGGGAGATCTAATAAAACTATGTATAAATATATCAGGGGTTAGTACAGAGATCTCTCCCATCATCTATTTATCTCCAGGACTGTGACAAGGGGACATCCTCTGCATCTGGAGGAAAGAAAGTTTTACACAAACATAGAAGAGGATTTGTTACGGTAAGAGCAGTGAGACTATGGAACTCTCTGCCTGAGGAGGTGGTGATGGTGAGGTCAGGAGGGGCCTGGATGTATTTCTGGAGTGTAATAATATTACAAACTATATAGCTACTAGAGAGGGGTCGTTGATCCAGGGAGTTATTCTGATTGCCTCATTGGAGTCGGAAAGGAATTTTTTTCCCCTTAAGTGGGGAAAATTGGCTTCTACCTCACAGGGTCTTTTTTTCCTTCCTCAACTTGCAGGATAACAGACTGAACTGGATGGACAGATGTCTTTTTTCGGCCTTATAACCTATATTACTATGTTACTAGCCCCTGTACATGTGCAAAGATAACAAAAGAAGTGATGCTTAGCCCTTTTCTCCCCCGCTTCTTCCTGTCAAACAACGTGGAAAGGACGCAGCAGGTAGCAGTTGTAAAGAGAGCTGAGCCTGTAGGAGTACAGGCAATGCTCCCGTTGCTCCTAGTGGCTCATTTTCTTATATTAAAACATCATTTTTCTCAGCCATGCGGGCACATATGCACATGGGATCATCACAGATGCCTTCAGCTACCAAGCGTTAATGTAACAGGTCAGCCAGTTTCCTAGGTACAAATCTGCTGACAAGATGCCCTTTAAAGCATTTTCAACTACAGATATATTGCCCAAAGAGTCCTTGTTCCCACGTACAATGTAAAGATCATAATTGTTTCACAGAACACTGTATAATTTATCCTACACCATTTTAAAAAATTTTTTATATTAATGCACAAGCCATAATATAATTTCTCGCTCTACCAAATTTATAATTCTATTCTGTTTGGTGCAGGGGATAGCATATGGAGAGGTAGTGAGTATAATACTGAAAAGCTAATCTGATCCTCAAGCTTTAAAATGAAAAATGAACCCGTAAATTGTTTGATTACATGGATCTCTAGATTATTATACCACATGACTAGGGATATTCTCTGCAGCCCTGTACCCTCACAATGTATAGGGACAAGTGTGATATGCTAGATATATACTGGTAAATATGTTTTTTTACAATGTTATGCAAGCTGTTTGTTTCACTGTTTAATGCACTTCAGCTTCCCTTCTGATTCCGGGAGGGTACTCCCCTTTTTTTTCTCAGTGGTGACACCGGGACTCACAATCGACTTCGGTGGTGCTCAGTCTCAACACAGACAGATCCGCACAAGGTAAGAAGATAAGAGACGGCACTCACCATAAAAGTCCAATCTTTAGTTTATTGAGGTACAAAAAACATGGGGGCAGGCAATCAATGCGCAGAATGCCACACAGGCACCATGAGGCGACGGCCGTTTCTCGTGAATTACGCTTCTTCTGCCCTCCTAACGTGGTGACGTCAAATACGTCACTTTTATACACAAGCACCGCCTTAACTGCCTCTGCACATGTCTGTTAAGGCGATGCTTGTGTATAAAAGTGACGTATTTGACATCTCTGGCATATGCTAACATTCCTGTTAGCGAATCTACGATACGTAAAACACTAAACAAGAATGGATTTCATGGGAGGATACCACATAGGAAGCCACTGCTGTCCAAAAAAAACATTGCTGCACATTTACAGTTTGCACAAGAGCACCTGGATGTTCCACAGCAGTACTGGCAAAATATTCTGTGGACAGATGAAACCAAAGTTGAGTTGTTTGGAAGAAACACACAACACTATGTGTGGAGAAAAAGAGGCACAGCACACCAACATCAAAACCTCATCCCAACTGTGAAGTATGGTGGTGGGGGAATCATGGTTTGGGGCTGCTTTGCTGCGTCAGGGCCTGGATGGATTGCTATCATCGAAAGAAAAATGAATTCCCAAGTTTATCAAGACATTTTGCAGGAGAACTTAAGGCCATCTGTCCACCAGCTGAAACTCAACAGAAGATGGGTGTTGCAACAGGACAACGACCCAAAGCATAGAAGTAAATCAACAACAGAATGGCTTAAACAGAAGAAAATACACCTTCTGGAGTGGCCCAGTCAAAGTCCTGACCTCAACCCAATTGAGATGCTGTGGCATGACCTCAAGAAAGCGATTCACACCAGACATCCCAAGAATATTGCTGAACTGAAACAGTTCTGTAAAGAGGATTGGTCAAGAATTACTCCTGACCGTTGTGCACGTCTGATCTGCAACTACAGGAAACGTTTGGTTGAAGTTATTGCTGCCAAAGGAGGTTCAACCAGTTATTAAATCCAAGGGTTCACATACTTTTTCCACCTGCACTGTGAATGTTTACATGAATATGTATGTTTACATGAATATTTGCGATTACGAACATATAGCATTATTCTCTACATCTTCGCAAATTCTCGAAGTGCCGATATTCGCGGTAAAATTTTGCGATTAGAATATTCACGATCAACACTATTCGTAACAAATTGAAGCTCTTGTCCAACTCTGAATCAAATTTTTCAAATCTTCTCTCATCTGTAATTGGTGCATATGCTTCGAAGGTTGAACTAGAGAGAATTAGGGAGCGAGATCTCATGTTTCTACATGTCCTGTGTATGGGTAGACATGATTCCAGCTAGTCTCTGCCCACTAGCTCAAAAACAGCAGGATTACAAATTGCAGAGGGAAACATTGCTAAAAACATCAGATACAAGTCATGTAATGTCTAGAAATCATGTTATTCCTCATGTACACCCACGTGGCTGCTTATTCTAGAAAAAAGGTTACCTGAGATGACACTTTAAGTTATATTCCTTTGCTATTCTTAATAATAAAAAAGTGCAAGAAAACTATAGTTGAGAGTAGAAATCATTTGTTTTGTCCTTCAATGAGGTGCCTTGGGAGAACCTGTCAACATGACATATAGATCACAAAGCAGTGGTTGAAGGTGAATGGTATCTGTGTGTATTTCTGTTACTGAGGGGGGAGACATTATAACATTATAAGGTGGATGATATTTGTTGCAAGGGTATAGAAAGTATCCCGTATGTTGTTAGTGAACATACATAAGCAGGTCTTCCATCTTCTTGCTTGGAGATGCACATGATTAAATAGGTAATTTACAGAAGGCAAGCTGGGAACCAGGATATATTCGCACAGCCAGCATCAACCGTGCATCTCCTTTAATGGATAAGGTCATCCCCCTGATCTGCTCAGTAATGCTACATCTCATAGAATATGGTGTTCCCTAAGTAATATTTGTAGACCCATCGGTGAGGTTAAAAGCTGCTCTGCAGACGGAAACTGAACATAATTCTTGCTACTTATTACCACAAATTTGTGAGGGCCTGGCTGTTATCAGTGTAATGACAAGTCACTTGGGCACAAACCTTTTCTCTATGTTACAACTCAAGTGTTTTACGCATAATGTACAAGAATGTACAAAAGTATAACGGTCTATATAACTACACTAATTTCATATTTAATATATTGCTGTATTTACAGTATGAAAGAAAAAAATATGAAAGATAACAGTAGCTCTACATTTCATTGAATGAGATTTTATAAAATGTATTTTTAGCTAGTAGACACATCTTTTGTGTATAACCTCTTCCCGCTCTCGGCTGCTATTCCTACCAATGAGAGAAGGGAAGAGAAGAGCAGAAAGACTGGTCAGAAACAGGAGCATTGCTTTAATAGATTTATGTCAGATTTAGTAGCACAAGCTAGCTGAAAGATTCACACACACGCTTTGCAGAAGCAAAAATGGTGCATTTTGGAAGCAAATGAACAATAAAAAAATGTAAAAGCTTTTGTAGCCTTTAATATGAATCTATTTCAAAACCATGGACTTGGATTGTTCTTCACTTTGTACCCTACAGGTAAACTACAGTCCTCTTTATGGAGATAAATTTATTTTTAGATATATCATTAGTAAATTAGTGCAAAATAGAGTAGTACACCAGTCTGTTTGAAAGAATGCACGACCCCAAATTAATAACATAAATTTACAATGATGAACACTGTGGCACGCATTAGGTTAGTGCACCTAGATTTTGGAATGAATTGCACCAAAATAGAATACAGATGTAGCAGGGTTAGCACTCCAGCTCTTAACTCAAATTTCTTAACTCATCGTGTTATCTTGAGACAAAAGCCACTGAAAACCAATTTAAGGTGTTTGCTTAGATTAGATAACACAACTCTAGGCTTAGAGAAATGATTTGCGCCTAGTGCAATAGAGGGCATGGATTAATGGAAATCGGCATGGTCTAAGATGCAGCCTTTTGTGGCAAAATTTGCCCCACATTTCTGGAGTAAAATTCTGTCACAAAGTAAGCCAGACAATAGTTGGTACAGAATTAGACAAAAGTTTCTACCCCTCCACCACATTTATCATCCAACCTGAGCCCCTGTGATAAATCTGGTGCAGGTCTTGACAGTCCATAAGTTTATGCCCATTAAATGTTAGGAGAAAATATGATTTCGACTTAGAAAGTCTTGAGATGTATAATTATCATATTTATATATTCAAATAACGTGTCTTGCATTGAATGTCACAGCCTTTCCCAAGACTCATAGACTTCATAGAAAGCAGACAGAATGTTAATCTTACCAATAAGGAATGAAGCCTTTGCATTACATCTCATGTTTTAGAAATGTCTTTGACAACATTACTTTGTAATTTTCTAAACTCTGGAATCCTGGAAATATATTCTAGGATGTCATTGTGATTTGGAATTGCCCATTGATGTAGAATCTTTGGGATCCAGACCTTTGTACCGACCTACTGGTAGACATCTATAGAAACTAGAAATGCAGTTATGTGATACCTTTTTATTGGCTAAGTAGATAAAGATGCAAGCTTTTGAAAAAGCTATTTTCCTAGGCATAAAGGAACATTAAACCTAGAAGTGAACCATAAAAGTAAGGAAGGAAACAGTTTTACCCTCACTGCTTGCCAATCTACAGCATTTCCTGACTTGAGATGAGCAAATGAATTCATAAGAATCTATTTGTCTCAAACAGAGTTAGGCACCTATGATGGGGTGTCCCTGATGCTGAAGGTGCGCCTCCTGCCACTTAATGGACAATCTTGCAGCTGCACCGCTTCTCCCTGTAGCATGCTGCAAATGCAGAGACTCTGCTTCCGCTACCGGAGCATGCTACACCTTCTGGTAGCTGCGCATGGAAAGTTGCTGCTCTGGAAGCGGAAGCAGTGCCTCTGCGCTTGTGCTGCTACTCAGAGCAGTGGCACAGGCACAAGTTTGTGAGGGCAAGAAGTTTGGCCGTGTCAATCAAGTGGCAATGGGAGTGTCCTTAGCTTTGAGGATACCCTCTTGCAGGTGCAGAACTCTGCTGTTTCTTACGAATAAATTCAATCATCTCTACCCCTGACACAAGCAGTTTCTAGAAATCCTGGCTAGCTAAAGGTGTGGGCTTAACAAAGGGAGTGGGGCTTAACAATCTTTGGTCCTACTGCAGACAGGGTAGAGGGGGAGGCTTCTGCTTTAGCCAATTGTCTTACTGCAAGACAGGACAGTGAGGAGGAGGAAGGATATAGCTGTATTCCTGGGACACACAGACATTTCTTTATATATTGCTCAGATTTAATTATATAAGACAAAATAGGACCAAGGGGAGATGAAGGAAGAAGGGGGTAGGAGGAGATGAAGGAAGAAAGTGCTGGGACATCTTTTGTTTTAATCTTTTATCTATTTTCAAGTACCGTAACTTTTAAACGTAATCATTAACATTACCATTGCAGGTAGAATTAAAAGATACCAAGCTACTACTATGACTGGTACTACTACTGTCTATATAAAGTAAGCACAATATAACCACCACACATTTAACCCCTTAAGGACTTAGGACGTACCGGTATGCCATGTTTGCCGAGTCCTTAAGGACCCAGGGCGTACCGGTACGTCCAAAGTTTAAAATTACATTGCGGCGCGGCGGGGGTTAATCGAAACAGGATGTCCGCAGAAATCATTCAGCGGGCATCCTGTCACAACGCCGGGGGGGGTCATGTTCAGACCTGCGGTTTTACCTTATCCGGCGGGGGGGGCGGTGCCATCTGGTAAAATATCACATAACCTAACCCCTCAGATGAACACCGTAAAAAAATTAAAATAAAGACTGTGCTAAATAAACCATTTTTTGTCACCTTACATCACAAAAAGTGTAATAGCAAGCGATAAAAAAGTCATATGCACCCCAAAATCGTGCCAATCAAACCGTCATCTCATCCCGCAAAAAATGGGACACTACCTAAGATAATCGCCCAAAAACTGAAAAAACTATGGCTCTCAGAATATAGAGACACTAAAACATGATTTTTTTTTTTTTTTTAAAAATGATATTATTGTGTAAAACTTACATAAATAAAAAAAAAGTATACATATTTGGTATCGCCACGTCCGTATTGAACGGCTCTATAAAAATATCACATAACCTAACCCCTCAGATGAACACCGTAAAAATTTCTAAATAAAAACTGTGCTAAATAAACAATTTTTTTGTCACCTTACATCACAAAAAGTGTAATAGTGGGCGATCAAAAAGTCACACGCACCCTAAAATAGTGCCAATAAAACCGTCATCTCATCCCGCAAAAATTATACCCTACCCAAGGTAATCGCCCAAAAACTGAAAAAATTATGTCTCTCAGACTATGGAAACACTAAAACATTTTTTTTTTTGCTTCAAAAATGAAATCATTGTGTAAAACTTACATAAATTTAAAAAAAGTATACATATTACTTATCGAAGCATCCATAATAACTTGCTCTATAACAATATCACATGACCTAACCCCTCAGGTGAATACTGTAAAAAAAAAAAAAAAAATATATAAATGGTGTAAAAAAAGCAATTTTTTGCCACCTTAAATCACAAAAAGTGTAATAGCAAGCGATCAAAAAGTCACACGCACCCCAAAATAGTGCCAATAAAACCGTCATCTCATCCCGCAAAAATCATACCCTACGCAAGGTAATCGCCCAAAAACTGAAAAAATTTGGGCTCTCAGACTATGGAAACACTAAAACATGATTTTTTTGGTTTCAAAAATTAAATCATTGTGTAAAACTTACATAAATAAAAAAAAAGAGTATACATATTAGGTATTGCCGCATCCGTGACAACCTGGTCTATAAAAATATCACATGATCTAACCTGTCAGATGAATGTTATAAATAACAAAAAATAAAAACGATGCCAAAACAGCTATTTCTTGTTACCTTGCCTCACAAAAAGTGTAATATAGAGCAACCAAAAATCATATGTACCCTAAACTAGTACCAACAATACTGCCACCCTATCCCGTAGTTTCTAAAATGGGGTCAATTTTTTGGAGTTTCTACTCTAGGGGCGCATCAGGGGGGCTTCAAATGGGACATGGTGTCAAAAAAACCAGTCCAGCAAAATCTGTCTTCCAAAAACCGTATGGCATCCCTTTCCTTCTGCTCCCTGCCGTGTGCCCGTACAGCAGTTTACGACCACATATGGGGTGTTTCTGTAAACTACAGAATCAGGGCCATAAATATTGAGTTTGGTTTGGCTGTTAACCCTTGCTTTGTAACTGGATAAAAATTATCAAAAGGGAAAATCTGCCAAAAAAGTGAAATTTTTTAATTGTATCTCTATTTTCCATTAATTCTTGTGGAACACCTAAAGGGTTAACAAAGTTTGTAAATTCAGTTTTGAATACCTTGAGGGGTGTAGTTTCTTAGATGGTGTCACTTTTATGGAATTTCTACTCTAGGGGTGCATCAGGGGGGCTTCAAATGGGACATGGTGTCAAAAAAACCAGTCCAGCAAAACCTGCCTTCCAAAAACCGTATGGCATTCCTTCCCTTCTGCGCCCTTCCGTGTGCCTGTACAGTGTTTTATGACCACATATGGGGTGTTTATGTAAACTACAGAATCAGGGCCATAAATATTGAGTTTGGTTTGGCTTTTATCCCTTGATTTGTAACTGAAAAAAAAAAAAAATGGAAAATCTGCCAAAAAAGTGCCATTTTGAAATTGTATCTCTATTTTCCATTAATTCTTGTGCAACACCTAAAGGGTTAACAAAGTTTGTAAAATCAGTTTTGAATACCTTGAGGGGTGTATTTTATAGAATGGGGTCATTTTTGGGCGGTTTCTATTATGTAAGCCTCGCAAAGTGACTTCAGACCTGAACTGGCCCCTAAAAATTGGGTTTTTGAAAATTTCAGAAATATTTCAAGATTTGCTTCTAAACTTCTAAGCCTTGTAACATCCCCAAAAAATAAAATATCATTCCCAAAATGATCCAAACATGAAGTAGACATATGGGGAATGTAAAGTAATAACTATTTTTGGAGGTATTACTATGTATTATAGAAGTAGAGAAAATTAAACTTGGAAATTAGCAATTTTTTACAAATCTTTGGTAAATTTGGTATTTTTTTATAAATAAAAATTATTATTTTTTACTTCATTTTACCAGTGTCATGAAGTACAATATGTGACGAAAAAACAATCTCAAATTGGCCTGGATAAGTCAAAGCGTTTTAAAGTTATCAGCACTTAAAGTGACACTGGTCAGATTTGCAAAAAATGGCCAAGTCCTTAAGGTGAAATAGGGCTGAGTCCTTAAGGGGTTAAAGGTACACTCATATGTAATAATGTACGTATACCTAATATACCACATTAAGGTGCCCCCAGTAAGCCCATAAGTAACAGGTGTCTAGGGTATAGAAAATCAAACACAACCTACAATAAAAGAGCCACGCTGTACCATTATAGCAATGGTACATTTTATTGATACATATCACAAACAATTAGAAAATTGATAGGTTTGCAGGAAAGGACTAGCATCACTAGTCAGCATCAGTATAAATGGTAAATATAAAATAGTGTCAAATAAATGAGTATCTGTAAGTAAAAGCATATAAAAAAAGTATTATTGTTAGGGATGAGCGGACCCGTGGATGTTCAGGTTCGCCGGGTTCAGCCAAACTTCGGGTCAAAGTTCGGGTTCATGGACCCGAACTTGACCCGAACTCGAACCTGAACCCGAACCCCATTGAAGTCAATGGGGACCCGAACTTTGGTGCACTAAAATGGCTGTAAAATAGTCGTAGTAAGGGCTAGAGGGTTGCAAAAGGAAGCAAAATGGGGGTAAGAGCAGCACAGTTGCCCTGCAAACAAATTTGGATAGGGAAATGACTTAAAATAACAGAATAGAAAAAAATCATAATCTTGAACTAGGAGGCAGAGGTCAAAGTGGAGTACGGGGTTGAGGAGGCGGTGGACATGGCGGTGTAGGTGGAAGCGGCGGTGGAGGAGGTAGCCAACACTGTTTTTGTTGTTTTTTTTTGTTTGTTTTTTTTCCTTTATTTATTTTTTATAAATTTTGGAAGACCCCAAAACATTGGGAAATAAAAAAACAGAATGCAAAGAGAAAGTGCGCTGGAGCATAACAATGGCTGGGTGCGGCCGGTATACTTGTCTACTAAGCACAAGGTACGGAAAAGTCCTGTGGGATCCATGCCTGGTTCATGTTAATGAACGAGAGCTTGTTCACGTTGGCTGTGGACAGGCGGCTGCGCTTTTCTGTGATTAACCCTCCCGCCGTGCTAAACACACGTTCGGACAATACACTTGCTGCAGGGCAGGCCAGCACCTCCAAGGCGTAAAGGGCAAGCTCAGGCCATGTGCCCAATTTGGAGACCCAGAAGTTGAAGGGGGCAGACCCGTCATTCAGTACGTGTAGGCATGTACATGCATACTGTTCCACCATGTTGCTGAAATGCTGCCTCCTGCTAAGACGTTCCATATCAGCTGGTGGTGCTGGTTGTTGTGGTGTGCTGACAAAGCTTTTTAACATTTCGGCCATGCTAACCCTCCCTGCTGCGTTGGCGACTTCTTCCTCCTCCTCCTCCTCTGCCTTTGCCTTGTGCTTCCACTGAGCTCCCGCTGTCAGGTGTGAATGCCATCTGCAGCGCGTCTACCAGCGTGCACTTGTGCACTCGCACATCTTCCGATCACGCTACAGTGACTGAATTAAGGACAGCATGTTTTCCTTGTAGCGGGGATCCAGCAGGGTGGCCACACAGTAATCAGCACTGGTTAGAATGTGTGCAACTCGGTAGTCGTTGAACAGGCACTGCAGCATGTAGTCGCTCATGTGTGCCAGGCTGGCCAGAGGCAACGACCACCTGTCCTCTGTGGGAGGTGTATTGTCTGTGTCCTGTGTATCCCCCAGCCATGCTCCATTGATGCCCATAAGCTGCTTTGGGTGCCACCCTACTGTGAACACGGTTCCTCCTCCTCATCATCATCCTCCTCTTTATCATGCTGCAGAACTGTGCCATGGCTGGACAGTTGTGTACCTGGCCTCTGTTGGTGCAGGAACTCGCCCTCTGAGCGCAACACGGCACACACGTCCCGCATGGAGGCCCATTAATGGGTGGTAAAGTGGTGCTGTTCCGCAGAGCGACTCGCCCGTGCGTGCTGGAGCTGAAACTCCACTATCGCCTGCTGCTGCTCGCACAGTCTCTCCAGCATGTGCAAGGTGGAGTTCAACTTTATGGGTACGTTGCATATGAGGCAGTGAGCGGTAAGGCCGAAGTTACGCTGCAGTGCAGACAGGCGAGCAGCAGCAGGGTGAGAACGCCAAAACAAAAGCTCGCACAGACAGCCTGTACTTTCTGCAGCAGCTCTGACATATAGTGGTAATTTTTCTGGAACCTCTGCACCACCAAATTCAGCACATGCACCAGGCAAGGGATATGTGTCAAATCAGCTAGCCACAGAGCTGCTACGAGATTTCGACCCATTATCGCACAGCACCAGGCCAGGCATGAGGCTCAGCCGCACCAACCACTCATCTGTCTATTGTTCCATGCCCATCCACAGCTCCTGAGCGGTGTGGGTTTTTTCCCCCAAACAGATGAGTTTCAAACAGCCTGCTGTCGTTTACCCCTGGCTGTGCTGAAGTTGGTGGTGAAGGTGTTACACTGACCGGATGAGGAGGTGGTAGAGGAAGAAGCGGAGTAGGAGGTAGTTATGTGGACCTTGCCACAGATGGTGTTGTGCAGTGCACACCTGATTTTGTCTGCCACTTGGTTGTGCAGGGCAGGGATGGTACGCTTGGAAAAGTAGTGGTGGCTGGGAACCATGTACTGTGGGACATCCACCGCCATAAGGTTTTTAAAAGTCTCTGTCTCCACCAGACGGAATGACAGCATTTCAAAGGCCAGGAATTTTGAAATGCTGGCATTCAGGGCCTGGGATCGCGGGTTGGTAGGGGGGTACTTCCTATTTTTCTCCAGTGTTTGGGGGATGGACAGCTGAATGCTTCCATGGGACAGTGTGGACATGCTGGGTGATGGTGGTGGAGGTGGTGGTGTTGCTGCCACATCCTCTGTTTGCAGGGTGACAGGTGCTACTGTCACTCCAGAGGGGGAGGAAGAGGCCGAGACCGCAGTAGAAGAGGGAGAAAGAGGAGTCTGAGATCTTTGGTGGTTTTTCAGGTGTGTACTCCACTGCAGCTCATGCTCCACTGCAGCAGGTTGTGCTCAGGTTTAGAACATTTATGCCTCGCTTCAGGCTCTGATTGCAGAGCGTGCAAACCACTTGCGTCTTGTCGTCAGCACATTGTCTGTACAACTGCCATGCCAGGGAACTCCTTGGAGCTGGCTTTGGTGTGCTCAGTGCCTGGGTGCAGTGGGCAGTAGTAGACATACTGGCTAGGGGACGGCCACTCTGCTTTTGCACCCTGCTCCCTCTTTTGCTGTGTGGCTGGCGCTGTGTTACCACCACTTCTTCCTTCGAACTGCACACTTAACTCGCATGACCTTGATTCCAAGTGGGGTCTAGGACCTCATCATCCTCCACATCATCTTCCACCCACTCTTCACCCCTACCCTCCTTGCCGCTCTGCACACGGCACAAAGCCGCAGCAGTTGGTACCTGTGTTCATCATCATCATCATCAGAGACGTGCTGAGGGGGTCCTCCCATGTCCACATGCTGATACATAAGTGGTTGGGCATCACTCTTCCACTTCTGGGGCAGGGCTTAGTGGATAACCCACGGAAACCCCGCCAGCAGAGTCATCAAAAAGAAGAGACTGCTTGGGGCTCAGACTGCTTGGCTGATTTGCAAGGGGGTGAGGTGAAAGACAGATGCCCATGGACTGCAGGTGCCAACTCTGCGGTTTCAGCAGGGGACCGGGTAGGAGACAATGTGAAGGAACTGGATGCTCTGCCAGCCATCCAATATACTACCACCTCTACTTGTTCTGGCCTCACTATTCGTACACCAGTATCCGAGCCTACAAAATGACGCTGAACGTCCTGTTGCCTACGTGCACCTGAGTAAGGTGTTTCATTTTGGCGTGTAGCTGGCACAGATCGACCACGTCCTCTCCCTGCAGCAGGAGCTCCACCAACTCCAGCAGCATCACGACCAGGGCCACGTCCCTTATTTGATGCTCTCATCATTCTTTGAGGTCACCCACCGAACTAACAGATGGATTAACTATATTAATTGCCCTGTGACGTATAACGTGCACGTGTATCTCAGGAAAGACAGAGAAGGCAAGAAGAGGGGAGGGGTGGCCCTGTATATGAAAGATAGCATAAAATCTAATTTGATACAAGTTAGCGAGACCAATTTAGAGTCAGTTTGGTTTACCTTGCAGCTTGATAATCAGGTAACTCGTGTAGGTGTGATATATAGACCACCTAGCCAAGTCAAAGAATTAGATAATCTACTAGTTGAGGAAATAGTTAAAATGACATTGAAGGGGGAAGTTATCATTATGGGAGACTTTAATCTTCCTGATGTAAACTGGAAAACCAAAATAGTTAGTTCTGCCAGGAGTACAGATATTGTAAATTCCCTACTGGGATTATCTCTACAGCAAGTAGTTGAGGAGCCAAGCCGGAAGGAGGCCATTTTAGATTTAGAATTAACAAATGGGAATTTGGTATCTGATATTACTGTATGGGAAAGCTTGGGATCTAGTGATCACCAGTCAGTGTGGTTTACTATAAGTACGGTGACTGAGTCACACCACACGAAAAAAAAAGTTTTAGATTTTAGAAAACAGACTTTTCTAAAATTAGATTAGTGGTATACGAGTCCCTATCAGATTGGAACAGTTTCAATGGAGTCCAGGATAAATGGGACTACTTAAAAGTGGCACTATTAAAGGGAACAGAAAATTGCATTAGGCTTGTCAGTAAAAGCAAAAAAAGGAAGAGACCACTGTGGTACTCAGCAGAAGTGGCCAAAATCATTAAAAACAAAAAGATAGCATTTAGTAATTATGAAAAAAAAAACGAGGATGACAGGCAAATTTATAAGATTAGGCAGAGAGAGGCCAAACAAGTTATAAGAGCTTCTAAAGCACAGGCAGAAGAGAAATTAGCTCAGTCAGTGAAAAAAGGCGATAAGACATTCTTCAGATACATAAATGAAAAAAGGAAACTAAAACAAGGAATTACCAAATTAAAAACAAAAGAAGGAAGTTATATGGAAGAAGATAAAGAACTAGCTGACTACCTCAAGGAATACTTCTGTTCAGTTTTTACAAAGGAAAATGAAGGAAAAAGACCTCAGTTAGGAAAGAAGACTCTTTTGATGCATGTGTCTTTACAGAGGAAGAGGTTCTAAGTCAGCTGTCTAAAATTAATACAAATAAGTCACAGGGGCCTGATGGGATACACCCAAAGCCAATAAAAGAGCTCAGCGGGGAATGAACAAGCAAAACCATTAACAGATTTATTTAACCAATCACAGGCAACAGGAGTCGTCCCAGAGGATTGGAAATTGGCAAATGTTGTGCCCATTCACAAGAAAGGTAGTAGGGGGGAATCGGGCAACTATAGGCCAGTAAGCCTGACATCAATAGTGGGGAAATTAATGGAAACCATACTTAAGGAGAGGATTGTGGAACATCTAAAATCCCATGGATTGAAAGACGAAAAACAGCATGGGTTTACTTCAGGGAGATCATGTCAAACTAATCTTATTGATTTTTTTGATTGGGTGACTAAAATAATAGATGGCGGAGGTGCAGTAGACATCGCTTATCTGGACTTTAGTAAGGCTTTTGATACTGTCCCACATAGAAAGCTTATCAATAAATTGCAGTCTTTGTGCGTGGACTCCCACATTGTTGAATGGATTTGGCAGTGGCTGAGGGACAGACAACAGAGGGTTGTAGTCAATGGAGTATATTCAGACCATGGTCTTGTTACCAGTGGAGTACCTCAGGGATCTGTTCTGGGACCCATATTGTAATATCTTTATCAGCGAAATTGCAGAAGGCCTCAATGGTAAGGTGTGTCTTTTTGCTGATGACACAAAGATTTGTAACAGGGTTGATGTTCCTGGAGGGATACACCAAATGGAAAAGGATTTAGGAAAACTAGAGGAATGGTCATAAATCTGGCAACTAAAATTTAATGTTGATAAGTGCAAGATAATGCACCTGGGGCGTAAAAACCTTAGAGCAGAATATAAAATCAGTGATACAGTCCTAACCTCAGTATCTGAGGAAAGGGATTTAGGGGTCATTATTTCAGAAGACTTAAAGGTAGGCAGACAATGTCATAAAGCAGCAGGGAATGCTAGCAGAATGCTTGGGTGTATAGGGAGAGGCATTACAAGTAGAAAGAGGGAGGTGCTCATGCCGCTCTACAGAGCACTAGTGAGACCTCATTTGGAGTATTGTGCGTAGTACTGGAGACCATATCTCCAGAAGAATATTGATACTTTGGAGAGAGTTCAGAGAAGAGCTACTAAACTGGTACATGGATTGCAGGATAAAACTTACCAGGAAAGATTAAAGGACCTTAACATGTATAGCTTGGAAGAAAGACGAGACAGAGGGGATATGATAGAAACTTTCAAATACATAAAGGGAATCTAACGGATTAACTATATTAATTTCCCTGTCACATATGCAGTGCACTTGTATCTCACACCAAAAATGGGTATATGTTACCGGCCAAACTAATAGTCAGATTAACTATATTAATTTCCCTGTCACGTATAAAGTGCACATGTATCTCACTCCAAAAATGGGTATGTCACCCATCAAACTAACAGACGGATTAACTATATTCATTTCCCTGCCACGTATGCAGTGCAGGTGTACCTCACACCAAAAATGGGTATATGTCACCCACTGAACTAACAGACAGATTAACTATATTAATTTCCCTGTCACATATGCAGTGCACTTGTATCTCTCACCAAAAATGGGTATATGTCACCGGCCGAACTAGTCAGATTACCTATATTAATTTCCCTGTCACTTAAAAAGTGTTGGCACAAAACCCCCACCTCTATGATTGTCGGGGTCCTAACTGAAATTTTCTTTATGAGCGCTCGGAGATCTGACACAGGCACTCTTGCTGAATTAAATTCTCTCTGTAATTTATTCCACAAATGCATACATTTTTATAACACTACAGATAATCACAGACAAATCTGGCATACCACCAAAGGGGTGGAAAGCGAAACTAATTATTTGATTGGTTATTCATAAAAGGCAATACTTCTGCACCATACTAACAGAATTCTAATATTCAAAAAGTTTCTGGAGCATCTTATCTCAAGGTTAGTATTCGTTAGCAGCGCATCCTGAAACTCAGAAGGAACATAAGTCTCTCAAACTCTGATAAGGAAATGAGGGAGCTGCTATCTTGGCCTTGTAGCTATCTATACACATAAACTGCCATGTCTTCACAGCTGGCTCATTAATTTTTCCACATATGCACAAGATGGAGGACATGTTTATACAAAATGGATTCTCATTCCTCACAATTCTCCAATTTTGAGATATCTTGGAACTGACATCTTAACCCAGAGGTACTTCAGGTGGCATAGGTCCAACTGCCAGCTGGAGGACATATTCACTCTCAGGTATTGATGCAGTTCCCAAGACCTCTCAATAATCTTTATAGTTTCTCCTTTTGGTACAGAACCTGTTGGTGCACATAAACATAAGCTTAATCACAGCATATACTACTATTATAATCAATACTACTTGTAGTATTGTTTGTCTTGCCACCAGGGAGCCTTCAACCTCCATGATATTGGGAGAGGGACTGCAGTAGGGTTATAATTTTGATCATCAGGCCCTTGTCTTCTTTGTGAGACAAACTGCCAACAAGACATGAATAAGTTCTTTAAAAGTCTAAGGAATTGCCAGATGAGGCATAGTACAGATCCAACAGTCTTTAATTTTACTGTCAGTGTCATTGAGTCATCTTAGCAACACCTGGTGGTGTCAGATAAGTGCATTGTCCCAGTTATCCTTCAGTTGTTGGTACAGTGCCGTTGTTCCCAGGATTAGGGCGGCCATCAGCAGGAGGATCCTCGTCCTTGGGCGTCAGAACTTTCTTGCATTGAGAAGCATGTATCCAGTTAGGTTTTCCTTCAACCTTTACTGTTGTATGAGTAGTCAACAGGACTTGGAAACAACCATCAAATCTGGTATCCAGGCCTTTCCTCACATGTCTTTTTATCACCACCCAGTCTCCTGGTTGCAGACTGTGTGTTCCTTCTACTGAATCTGGAAGGGAAGCAAACACTTGTTTATGGGTGTGCTCAAGCCTCTTTGTGAGGGCACGCATGTAGCTTGTTAGGCTCTCATAATTCATTTGCAACTGTTGTTGAAAATACAATCCTAATTTGGGGGTGCTTCCAAACAGAATCTCAAATGGGGATAATCCTGTCTTTCTGTTTGGAGTGGTCCTGACTGAGTATAAGGCTAAGGGCAAACACTCTGGCCAAGGCCGGTGAGTTTACTGCATGGTTTTCTGAATTTTCTATTTGAGCGTGCCATTTAGGTGCTCGACGCAGCCTCTGCTTTGGGGATGGTATGCTGTATGGAAAGCTTGGGTGACCCCTAAAGCCTGCATCACTTCCCTCATTACTTCTCCTGTGAAGTGGGAACCCCTGTGTGATTCAATAACTGCACTCCAGGGACACCATACCTGCACTCCAGTTCACTGACCAGCTTTTTTTGCTGTGTTTTTTGCATTTGCCTTTGCTACTGGGAAGGCTTCCGGCCACCCTGAAAAGAGAGATCATCACACACAAGGACAAATTCATACCTTAGGCAGTTGTATATAGTCTATCTGCAGTCTCTGGAACAGGTAAAGTGGCCTGGGGGTGTGCCTGCTTGGAGTCTTCACCTTGACCGGAATTGTTCAATGCACAGACCATACATCCTCGTACAAACTGCGAGGCTACTGTAGAAAATCCTGGAGCAATTCACCCTGCATTAACTACACTTACCATGGCACCTCTTGATAGTTGAGTGGGCCCGTGGGCCTCCTGAGCCATAGCTGGTTATAGAGGGCGTGGTAGAGACATTTTGTCCTTCTTTTTCCAAATTCCATGTTCATCAGGTTTGGCCCCTTGTTTTGCCCAAAGTTATTTTTCCTCTGGATGAGCTTGTTCGGGCATTCTTTGAAATGTACTTACAGAAATGTCCTCAGGTCTCAAGGCTCTCACTGGGGTCGCGTCAGCATTTAGTGGCTGGAGTGCAGCTTGTTTGGCTGCCTTATCTGCTCGATCATTGCCTTTTGCTTCCACCGTGGAACATCTTGTATGAGCCTTTACCTTAATAATAGCAACCACCTCTGGTAATAACAGAGAGTTCATAAGTTCAAGTACAGAGTCTTTATTTTTAATTGGCTGGCCTGCTGATGTTGGAAAGTCTCTAGCCTGCCATATGGGTCCATAGTCATGTGCAATACCAAAAGCATACCTTGAATCCGTGTAGATGTTCACCTTCTTCCCCTTGGCCAATTTACCCGCCTCTTGCGCTGTGGTTCAGCTATCCCTACCTCATGCTGTGTGACCATTGCATATCCAGTGTGGAATCGGCCGTCCTCTCCCATGAACCTGCTTCCATCTACAAAATACTCAAAATCATGGTTATCAAGGGGGTTTTCATGTACATGATTAAATCCTGACGTTTCTCTAAACGGGCAAGTTGCAACACTGAGAGGCATTGACAATTTGCAAAAGAGTTTGCTTCTCACCGAGCAAGCACTCTTTGGGGTAGATGAGGGGGAGGGTGACAGAAAGGAGGCTGAGGAAAGTGAGGTAGCTAGCTGGGTAACAGTTAGTAAGCGGGGTAGAGAGAAGAGTGCCAGGGAGGCTAGCCCTGATCTGATACACCCCAACAAGTTTGCACGTTTGGCAGATGAGGGGGATGTCAGTCCAGGGACAGCACTGCTGCAGCCGGACACTTCCTCTGCCAGTCAGGGGAATGTCAGCTCCAGTAGGCAGGGAACCAGAAGAGCAGGTCAGGCCAGACAGGTGCTGGTAGTGGGAGACTCCATTATTAGGGGAACAGATAGGGCAATCTGTCACAAAGACCGTGATCGCCGAACAGTGTGCTGTCTTCCTGGTGCTAGAGTTTGACACATCGCGGATCGGGTTGACAGATTACTGGGAGGGGCTGGAGAAGATCCAGCGGTCATGGTCCATATTGGAACCAATGACAAAGTTAGAGGTAGGTGGAGAGTCCTTAAAAATGATTTCAGGGATTTAGGTCAAAAGCTTAGGGCAAGGACCTCAAAGGTAGTATTTTCCGAAATACTGCCTGTACCACGGGCCACACAAGAAAGGCAGCGGGAGATTAGGGAGATTAGCAAGTGGCTCAAGAACTAGTGTAGGAAGGAGGGGTTTGGGTTCCTGGAGAACTGGGCCGACTTCTCTATCGGCTACAGGCTCTATCGTAGGGACGGGCTGCACCTCAATGGGGAAGGGGCAGCTGTGCTGGGGAGAAAGATGGCTAGAAGGTTGGAGGAGTGTTTAAACTAGGGACTGGGGGGGAGGGAAATTACATTATAGGAGGGGAAGATAGGGCAGATAGAGACCATGGGCAAGGTAGTGGGACTGGGGGAGGAATGAAAGGAGGGACTAGAACAGTTCAGAAGGAAAGGTGTAGGGTAAAAAGTATACATAAACCTCTCAAATATATGTATACTAATGCCAGAAGCCTGACTAATAAAACTGGGGAGCTGGAATTAGTGATGTGTGAGGAGAACTATGACATAGTGGGCATAACTGAGACATGGCTGGATGATAGCTATGACTGGGCAGTTAATGTACAAGGTTACAGTCTGTTTAGAAAGGATCGTCAAAACAGGAGAGGAAGAGGGGTTTGCCTTTATGTAAAGTCTTGTCTAAAGCCCACACTCCGTGAAGATATAAGTGAGGGACATGAACATGTGGAGTCACTGTGGATAGTGATACATGGAGCTAAAAACAACAATAAATTACTAATAGGAGTTTACTATAAACCACCTAATATACCAGAGTCCACAGAAAATCTACTACTAAACGAGATAGACGAGGCGGCAAATCATAATAAGGTGGTTATTATGGGGGACTTCAACTACCCAGGTATAGACTGGAAAAACTGAAACTTGTATATCTCATAAAGGGAACAGGTTCTTGGCAATAACTAAAGACAATTACCTCTCCCAACTGGTTCAGGACCCTACTAGAGGGACTGCCATACTGGACTTAGTATTAACCAATAGGCCTGACAGAATAACAGACGTGCAGGTTGGGGGACACCTGGGAAATAGTGACCATAAAGTAATAAACTTCCAATTATCATTCAAAAGAGCGTTTCTACAGGGAGGAACAAAAATAATAAAACTTCTAAAAAGCTAAATTTAGCCAACTAAGAGAGGCCATAGGCCTAACTAACTGGGACAAAGTCCTCCAAAAAAAAAAAATACTGCCACAAAATGGGATTTCTTTAAAAGCATCCTAAAATCTCATTGTGAGAGGTACATACCGTATGGGAATAAAAGGTTAAGGAACAAAAAGAAACCAATGTGGATAAATAGAACTGTAAAGAAAGCAATAAATGACAAAAAGAAAGCATATAAATCACTAAAACAGGAGGGTAGTACGGAAGCACTGAAAAACTATAAGGAAAAAAATAGAACATATAAAAAACAAATAAAAGCGGCCAAACTAGAGACCGAGAGATTAATTGCCAAAGAGAGTAAAACTAACCCTAAAATGTTCTTTAATTATATAAATGTTAAAAAGTATAAATCTGAAGGTGTCGGCCCTTTAAAGAGTAATGAGGGGGGAGTCGCAGAGAGCGACGAGGAGAAAGCAAAGCTGTTAAATATTTTTTTCTCCAATGTATTCACTGAGGAAAATAAACTGTCAGCTGACATGCAGAATGTAAAAATAAATTCCCCATTAAAAGTGTCCTGTCTGACCCAGGAAGAAGTACATCAGCGATTTAAAAAGATTAAAATAGACAAATCGCCAGGACTGGATGGCATACACCCCCGTGTCCTAAGGGAATTAAGTAATGTCATAGCCAGACCCTTATTTCTGATATTTGCGGACTCTATACTGACAGGGAATGTCCCACAGGATTGGTACATGGCAAATGTGGTGCCAATATTCAAAAAGGGTCCAAAAACAGAGCCTGGAAACTATAGGCCGGTAAGTTTAACATCTGTTGTGGGTAAACTGTTTGAAGGTTTTCTAAGAGATGCTATCTTAGAGCATCTCAACGGAAATAAGCAAATAACGCCATATCAGCATGGCTTCGTGAGGGATCGGTCATGCCAAACTAATTTAATCAGTTTCTATGAGGAGGTAAGTTCTAGACTTGACAGCGGCGAATCAATGGATGTCGTATATCTGGACTTCTCCAAAGCATTTGACATTGTACCACATAAAAGGTTAGTATATAAAATGAGAAAGCTCAGACTGTAAGAAAATGTCTGTATGTGGGTAAGTAACTGGCTCAATGATAGAAAACAGAGGGTGGTTATTAACGGTACACACTCAGATTGGGTCACTGTCACCAGTGGGGTACCTCAGGGATCAGTACTGGGCCCTATTCTCTTCAATATATTTATTAATGATCTTGTAGAAGGCTTGCATAGTAAAGTATCAATTTTCGCAGATGACACTAAACTGTGTAAAGTAATTAACACTGAAGAGGACAGTATACTGCTACAGACGGATCTGGATAGATTGGAGGCTTGGGCAGATAAGTGGCAGATGAGGTTTAACACTGACAAATGTAAAGTTATGCACATGGGAAGGAATAATGCAAGTCACCCATACATACTAAATGGTAAAACACTCGGTGACACTGACATGGAAAAGGATCTAGGAATTTTAATAAACAGCAAACTAAGCTGCAAAAACCAGTGTCAAGCAGCTGCTGCCAAGGCCAATAAGATAATGGGTTGCATCAGAAGGGGCATAGATGCCCGTGATAAGAACATAGTCCTACCACTTTAAAAATCGCTAGTCAGACCACACATGGAGTACTGTGTACAGTTCTGGGCTCCTGTAAACAAGGCAGACATAGCAGAGCTGGAGAGGGTCCAGAGGAGGGCAACTAAAGTAATAACTGGAATGGGGCAACTACAGTACCCTGAAAGATTATCAAAATTAGGGTTATTCACTTTAGAAAAAAGACGACTGAGGGGAGATCTAATTACTATCCCATCATCTATTTATCCCCAGGACTGTGACGAGGGGACAACCTCTGCGTCTGGAGGAAAGAAGGTTTGTACACAAACATAGAAGAGGATTAAAAGATATATAGATGCCTCACAGCAAGTCTCATTGTCTTCAGCACACAGGAGCAAATCTTCCCACATATTGTAACAGGACCACTGAGCCGGGCGGTGCCCAGTTTGTAAGGACAGATTGCAGAGACTGTGTATGCATGGTTGGGGAGTTCTGAGCTCCATGAGGCAGGATGGTCCAAGTATACTGGTTACCCTTAAATGTAAAGGCAAACAGATACTGATGGTCTTGAAGCAACAGGACACTAAAGAAAGCATTTGCCAGGTTTATCACTGTGAAACACGTAGCAGTGAATGGAACTTGTGACAGTAAGGTATGTGGGTTTGGCACTATTGGAGTTTGTAAAACTGTCACCTTTTTAACTTCTCTAAGATCATGAACCATCCTGTAACTGACATGCTGTCCCTTAAAGGGTTTGTCCGGGTTCAGAGCTGAACCCGGACATCTCTCCATTTTCCCCCCGGCAGCCCCCCTGACTTGAGCATGGAGCAGTTCATGCTCCGATGCTCTCCTTTGCCCTGCGCTAAATCACGCAGGGCAAATGCATTTTTTGGAGATCCAGTGACGTACCGTGGCTCTCCATGGGGCTGCCAGGAACCCCGGTGACATCACCGGCACTAATGGGCAGGATTTAGCACTGCCCTAGCCAGTAAAATGGCTAGGGCAGCGCTAAAGCCCGCCCATCAGAGCCGGTGATGTCACCGAACACACTGCCGCCCGGCAGTGTGTTATTGAAAACAGAAGAGACCTTGCCCTGCGCGATCTAGTGCAGGGCAAGGGAGCGCATCGGAGCATTAGATGCTCCGATGCCAACATCTGGGCTGCTGCCGGGGTGAAAAGAAGGGTATGTCCGGATTCAGCTCTGAACCCGGACAACCCCTTTAACTGGCTTCTTCTTTATTAGGAACAGCAGGGTATTAGCGGGAGATACCGTTTTTATCAATACACCGGCCTGGAGAAAAACATCAATTTGACTGGCCACTGCTATCTCCTGGGCATAACTGAGGGGGTACTGCTTCACTTGAGGGGGCTGACATCCTGGCTTAAGATGTACAGTGACTGGAAACACGGGAAGTTTCCCTGTTTTTGATGTTTCCCATAAATCCTTTGGTACCACCTCAAGAACAGCCTGGTCTACAAGGGTTAATTCTGATGGCTCAGTTTTCAGGCAGGGCCAGTGTTGCTATTAAGGGACATAATACTTCCTCTGGGGCCCCAAAATCTACACGGGTAGTGCCATCGGGGTAAAAGTGTATGTAGGCTCCCAGAGCTTGTAAAACATCAGTCCCTAAAAGAGGTTCTGGCAGGTTTTCTTTAACTAACAATTGGGTAACAGCCATACTGTCTTTTATCTTTAGTTTAACTGGCTCAGATTCACAGACAAAAACTGTTTCTCCTGTAAATCCCACAGCCGGTACATAACAAGGGGTTAACTGATGAGGCTGCAAGAAACTCTGGTCTACTACTGTTTTGGCTGCCCCCGTGTCAACCAGGAATGGAACTGCCTTTCTGTTTCTGAGTATACAACAATCTACCTCATACAACTTCTCTCCATCCCTCAGTTTCAACCTCACAAGGTACTTTTATCCATATATCAACCACTTCTTCACATCCATGATCCTTTATCCAACCACAATGTGTCCTACTGAATCTTTCCCAGACTTCTAGGTTAAGATTCCCATACTTCATCCCTGCCTTCTCCAACACTCTGTCCGCATTCTTCAGAGTAGAAGGTTGTGGAGGCAGTGGATGTTGCAGTGTAGGTGGAGGCGGTGGAGGAGGAGGAGGTAGCCTACACAGTTTTTGGGTTTTTCATTATATATTTTTTGTTTAAATTAGGGTACACCTCAAAACATTGGGAAATATAACCTGTGATAACCCCCTCCAGTCGTGCTAAACAAACCTTCAGACAATACACTGGCTGCAGGGCAGGCCAGCACCTCCAAGGCGTAAAGGGAAAGCTCAGGCCATGTGCCAAATTTGGAGACCTAGAAGTTGAAGGGGGCAGACCCATCAGTCAGTACATGTAGGCGTGGGCACACATACTGCCCCACCATGTCGCTCATCCCCGTGATGTTCACGATCCAATTGGATATCTTCTCTATCAACTTTCAATGTTCTTTTCTGCGCCTACCATGTTGATCACGGTTAGCGGCGAATCAGGGTTCCACGCCGGAGAGGGAGCGTGAGAAATGGATACTACATCCAAGGAAGGTCAATGGATGAAATTCAATGCGATCAAGCGGAAATGTGGGACAAAGTATTGAAGCAGAAGCTTCTAAGTTAAGGAGGGGGCGCGAAGCAATTATCCACTCCCGACTCGGGGATGTAGTGATGATAAATAACAATACAGGAACCTTAAGATGCCCTGTTATAAAGATTATTAAAAAATTGCAGGGAATGTCACTGGGGTATTTTGGATTTGGAAACTTTAGACAGGAGAGGCCCCGCTGCCGCTTTGTTGACTCTAGATAACTTCTGCCTGATCGCACGTCCCTGTGACGTCCACGATCCACTTGGATATCTTCTCTTTCAACTTTCGATGTTCTTTTCTGTGCCTACCATGTTGATCACGGTTATCAGCGAATCAGGGTTCCACGCTGGAGAGGGAGCGTGAGAAAGAGATACCACATCCAAGGGAGGTCAATGGATGAAATTAAATGTTGATTGAGCGGAAAAGTGGGACAAATTATTGAAGCCGAAGCTTACAAGTAAAGGAGGTGGCGCGCGTCAATTAAAGATGAGTTTTTGAAATTTAATTCCCTGTCACCTATGCAGAGCAGGGGTTTGTATACGCAAAATTGGTAAAATGTCACCTGACAATGTAACAGACGATTTTTTGAAATTTATGTCCCTGTCACCTATGCAGAGCAGGGGTTTAATCATGGCAAAAATGGTCAAATGTCACCCAAGAATGTAACAGACAAATTAGTGAAATGTTTTTACCTGTCTACTAGGTGTAGCAGGGGTGTATCACAGCCAGAAATTTGTGAATTTCACCCGAATATGTAACAGACAAATTAGTGTTTTTTTTTTTAACCTGTCTACTAGGTATAGCAGGGGTATATCACAGCCAAAAATTTGTAAATTTCACCCGAGAATGTAACAGACAAATTAGTATTTTTTTTTTGCCTGTCTACTAGGTAGAGCAGGGGTATATCACACCCCAAAATTTGTGAATTTCACCCGAATATGTAAGAGACAAATTTGTATATTTTTTTTACCTGTCTACTAGGTAGAGCAGGGGTTTATTACACCTAAAAAACAATGAATTTCACCCGAATATGTAACAGATAAATTTGTGATTTTTTTTTACCTATCTACTAGGTATAGCAGGAGTATATCACACCCAAAAATTGGTGAATTTCACCCGAATATGTAACAGACAAATTAGTTACATTTTTTTACCTGTCTACTAGGTAGAGCAGGGGTATATCACACCCAAAAATTGGTGAATTTCACCCGAATATGTAACAGACAAATTAGTGATTTTTTTTACCTGTCTACTAGGTACAGCAGGGGTATATCACACCCATCAGACCCGTCATTCAGTACCTGTAGGCGTGTGCTAAGACGTTCCATATCATCTGGTGGTGCTGGTTGTTTTGGTGTGCTGACAAAGCTATTCCACATTTCGGCCATTCTAACCCTGCCTTCTGAGGTGCTGGTGGTGCTCCAGCTGCGTTGGCGACCTCTTCCTCCTCCTCCTTGTGCTTCCACTGTGCCCCCGCTGTCAGGTGGGAATGCCACCAGCAGCGCATCTACCAGCATGCGCTTGTACTCGCGCATCTTACGGTCACGCTCCAGTGATGGAATTAAGGACGGTACGTTGTCCTTGTAACGGGGATCCAGCAGCGTGGCCACCCAGTAATCAGCACAAGTTATAATGTGGGCAACTCGGCGGTCGTTGCGGAGACACTGCAGCATGTAATCGCTCATGTGTGCCAGGCTGCCCAGAGGCAACGACAAGCTGTCCTCTGTGGGAGGTGTATCGTCTATGTCCTCTGTATCCCCCCAGCCACGCACCAGTGATGGCCATGAGCTGGTTTGGGTGCCATCCTGCTGTAAACACGGTTCCTTCTCCTCCTCATCCTCCACCTCGTAATCCTCCAGAACTGTGCCCTGGCTGGACAATTGTGTACCTGGCGTTTGTGGGTGCAGGAACCCACCATCAGAGCCACTTGTGAATGACTGTCCGGAAACCCTATGAATTGATCCCTTTTCCTCCTCCTCCTCCTCCTCCTCCTCCTGTGCCACATCCTCTTCCATCATTGCCAGAAGTGTTTATTCAAGGAGGCATAGTAGTGGGATAGTAATGCTGAGAATGGCGTTATCGGCACTGGCCATGTTGGTGGAGAACTTAAAACAGCGCAACAAGGAACACAAGTCTCGCATGGAGGCCCAGTCATTGGTGGTGAATTTGTGCTGTTCCGCAGAGCGTCTCACCGTGTGTGCTGCAGCTGAAACTCTAACACTATTGCCTGCTGCTGTTCGCACAGTCTGGCCACGTCGCATATGAGGCGGTGAGCGGGAAGGCCGAAGTTACGCTGCAGCGGTGACAGGCGAGCAGCAGCAGGGTGAGAACGCTGAAAGCGCTCACAGACGGCCCGCACTTTCTGCAGCAGCTTTGACATATCGGGGTAATTTTTAAGGATCCTCTGCACCACCAAATTCAGCACATGCACCAGGCAAGGGATGTGTGTCAAACCAGCTAGCCCCAGAGCTGCTACGAGATTTCGCCCATTATCGCACACCACCAGGCGAGGATTGAGGTTTAGCCGCACCAATAACTCATCGGTCTGTTGTTCCATGCCCGTCCACAGCTCCTGCGTGGTGTGGGGTTTTTCCCTCAAACAGATGAGTTTCAAAACAGCCAGCTGTGGTTTACCCCTGGCTGTGCTGAAGTTTTTACGGTATTCACCTGAGGGGTTAGGTCATGTAATATTTTTATAAAGCAGGTTATTACGGACGTGGCGATACCTAATATGTCTACTTTCTTTTTTATTTATGTAAGTTTAAAACAATGATTTCATTTTTTAAACAAAAAAAATCATGTTTAAGTGTCTCCATAGTTTTTTAAGTTTTTGGGCGATTATCGTAGGTAGGGTATGATTTTTGCGGGATGAGATGACAGTTTGATTGGCACTATTTTGGGTTGCATATGACTTTTTGATCGCTTACTATTACACTTTTTGTGATGTAAGGTGACAAAAAATGCCTTTTTTTACACTTTTTTTTTTTAAGGTATTCATCTGAGGGGTTAGATCATGTGGCATTTTTATAGAGCCGGTCGTTACGGACGTGGCAATACCTAATATGTCTACTTTTTTTAATTTATTTATTTAAGTTTTACACAATAATATCATTTTTGAAAAAAAAAAAGAAATATCATGTTTTAGTGTCTCCCTATTCTGAGAGCCATAGTTTTTTCAGTTTTTGGGCAATTATCTTAGGTAGGGTACAATTTTTGCAGAATGAGATGACCGTCTGATTGGCACTATTTTGGGGTGCATATGACTTTTTGATCACTTGCCATTACACTTTTTGTGATGTAAGTTGACAAAAAAATGGCTTTTTGTACACCGTTTTTTTTTTTTTACGGTATTCATCTGAGGGGTTAGGTCATGTGATATTTTTATAGAGAAGGTTCTTACGGATGCGGCGATACCTAATATGTATACTTTTTTAATTTACTTAAGTTTTACACAATAACAGCATTTTTAAAACAAAAAAAACCCCAATGTTTTAGTGTCTCCATATTCGGAGCCATATTTTTTTTTTTGGACGATTGTCTTAGGTATGGGCTCATTTTTTGCGGGATGAGTTGACGGTTAGATTGGTACTATTTTGGTGGGCATACGCCTCTTTGATCGCTTGGTGTTGTACTTTTAGCATTGTAAGGTGACAAAAAATAGTTTATTTAGCACAGTTTTTATTTTTTTATTTTTACGGTGTTCATCTGAGGGGTTAGGTTATGATATATATTTATAGAGCCGGTCTATACGGACGTGGCAATACCCAATATGTCTACTTTTCTCTTTTTCCCTATTTTTTTACAATTTCTTTTTAACTTTATTTGGGGAAAATTACGTTTTTTTATTTTTACTTGAAACTTTTTATTTTTTTTGGGGGGAAACTTTATTTTTTCCACTTTTTTTCACTTTATTTTTTCAACTTTTTTTCACTTTATTTTTTCAACTTTTTTTCACTTTATTTTTTCAACTTTTTTTTCACTTTATTTTTTGTCCCATATTGGGATTTTAACTTATGGGGGTCTGATCCCCTTTACAATGCATTTCAGGGGGCTGGATCTCACAGGCTCTTAACCGGAAGGCAGCCCCGATGCCTAAGGAAGGCATTGGGCTGCCTTCCATGCCATCGGGTCCCCATCACAGCACCACGGGGACCCGATGGCAGTGCCGATCCCCCGCCTGACATCGCACATGCCGCGGTCAGCGATGACCGCGGCACATGAAGGGTTAATGCGCCGGCATCGGTGATTTCACCGATGCTGGCGCATGCAGCAGGGATCCGGATATCAGTGACTGCCGGACCCCTGCTGCGGATCGGGCGGGCGCAGCTCCTAAACCCACCCGATACCCATGAAGTACATGTACCCCTGGGTCTTAAAGTCCCACAAAGAAATTACGTACATGTACGTCATGGGTCCTTAAGGGGTTAAAGTGTGTTCTGGATGCAATTGTGTTATTGTGGGACTGAAATAGTGTGACATCTAGGAAAACAATTTAATCTCTAGAAAAATTTGGGCAAAAATGGATGCCCCAGAAGTTGCTGTTCAGTTCTTCTATAAAGTCAAGGGCATCTTTTTGTGTGCCTTTCCAAATGATGAACAAATCATCTATGTACATTTTATAATACACAATGAAGGGAGAAAAAGTCAGGGACTCTGCAATATGTTGTTGTTCAAACCGGCCCATAAAGAAATTGGCATAACTTGGTGCCACTCGCATGCCCATCGCACGGTACCTTATCTGGTGGTATAGAGTGTCATTGAATGAAAAAACGTTACTGCAAAGAATGAACTCAATTCCTTTGAGAAGGAAATGAATCTGTTCAATGTTGAGTCTGTTGTGACTGATTAGCATTTCTTCTACTGCTTTTAGTCCTAATTGGTGTGAGATATTAGAATATAGAGAGGTGACGTCCAGTGTGAAGAAGGAATAACTAGCCGGGAGCTCGACTGTTTGTAGATTAGTTATTAATTGTGTGTAGTCTTTTAGGTATGTAGGTAATTCTAGAACATATTCTTGGAGAAACATATCTATGTAGCGAGATAAATTGGATGTGATGGACCCTATCCCTGAAATTATGGGTCTGCCAGGCAGGGCCGGTGCAAGGATTTTTGTCAACACAAGCGAAGCTACATTTTGGCTCCCCCCCCTCGCAGCTCACGTGACCCGTCCCGTCTGCAGCAGCTAGCTTCTCCTCTGTGTGGTCCTTCTTCTCTCTGCTTCAGACAATCGCTGGTTTGAGGACCGTGTTTTTCGCCCTCTAAGACGCACCGGCCCATAAGACGCACCTAGGTTTTAGAGGAGGAAAATAAGAAAAAAATATTTTTCATTGCACCTCAGGTCAGACCAGCAATCAGACCTCAGATCAGACCCCAAATGCCTCAGATCAGACCCCCATGTCACCCATCAGCTCCCATGTCAGCTGTAAGTCCCCCATGTCAGCCATCATGCTCCCATGTCATCCATCATGCCCCCATGTCAGCCATCATGCCCGCCATTAATCATGCCCCCCCCCATGTCAGCCATCAGTGCAAATAAAATAAAAAATATATATATAACTTACCTCTCCTGCTCCTGGACACCGCCGCTCCTCACCACCAGTGCTCTCTTTCTCTTCTTCCTTGTTCTCGGCTGTCAGCTGTGAAGGCTGCGCACAGTGAGGTCACAGGGTGCGCAGCCCTTTACAGCAGACATCCAGGCGGAGGACCAGGAAGCGGTGAGTACAGATCCTTCGTCTGGTACTAATGAAGCGCTTCCAAAATGGAAGCGCTTCATTAGTATTCGCCCCATAGGACCCAGGCAATTTTTTTTGGCCCCCCATCTCTGCGCCCTAAGGCAGCCCCTTGGTCATCCTTATTATAGCACCAGCCCTGCTGCCAGGTGGTTGTTGTAGGTTTTTGTGTATTTTTGGTAAGTAGTAGAAGAAAGGAGTTTGGTGATGCTTGACAGTGAGGAATTCTTTTTCTTTTTTATTGAGTATATCACTCAATATATTGCTTCTTGGAGCAGAGATTTATTTTTTTCCAGAATGGTATCAGTGGGGTCATTTAATAGAGGCCTGTAATACGTATCATCAGACAGTATTCGCATAGATTCCAATAAATAATTGTCTTTGTATAGAAGTACGACACCACCTCCTTTATCTGCATAGCGAATATTCAGGTCAGGATTGTCTTTCAAGGATTTTATAGCTGATTTTTCATTTCTACTAAGATTATTACGTGTAATGTGATGTTTTTTTTCTAATTGATGGAATTGTGTGGACACAATGGAATGTCTCTAAATGGTTCCCTCTGTCGTGTATTGGATAGAAATTAGATGGAGGTTTGACTGGTACATGTAAAAACTCTGTAGTCGTACTTTGGGAAGAATTACTAGTCGAGGAGTTCTCTTTGGAAGAACTATTTAAGGAGCTGTCTCTCTTTTTTATTTCAAAATGTCCATTTAATGTAAGCTTTCTGATGTAGGAATTTAAATCCAAAAACAATGTGAAAGCACTAGGAGGGGCGCTCGGACAGAAAGATAAGCCCCGGCCTAATAATTTTATTTCACTGTTATTTAGCAGGTGATTAGATAGATTGAATATTTTTATGTGCTCATTTTATTTTTCTTGTGGCTGTTGGGTTGCAGATTCTGAATTATCATCTCTAGAAGGTTTCCTCCAATCCCCCCCCCCCCCTACACCCTCTAGTTGTTTTCTTTTTGTGGCTTTGTTTGTAAACGATTGAGGCACTGATTGAGAATTGCAAGCTTCTATATAATTAATGTGCCCTCTTTGCTCTGGTCTTTCTCTCCACAGTTTGTCTAGGACGGGTTGCTGGTCCGGTTGAGTTAGTGAAAAGGCTAACATGTGGCCAGTTCAAATGGCCTACAAGCCCCATAAAACTTTGGTACGCTGAGGCTATTATGCTGCTGCCATTGACCTCTCTCTCCATCAACCGTTCTCCAGTGATCTCCTTGTAGTTCTGCTCTACCCTCTCCAAAACCATGACCATAGACCACACTCCCCTTGGTGGCTTCTGCCTGACCTGACCTCCCTTTTTGGCTTCCTGTCTCCTAGAGTTTTCCTCCTCCAGAAACCAGTTTTCTTCATTACCTGCCCTCCAATACAGCTAACAAGATGACATTCTTCTGTTTGGCCACTACCGCTGTAAATCATCACAAAGGCAACATCCACAGTAAGATGAAAACAGTAGATCTTATCCAGCGACTGGATTTGCCAAATTACAAAAGTTTTCATCTTAAAATGAAGACCATATTGTGATTTGCTATGTATGTGTTGTTCATCTATCCAAAGACAAATAGCAAAGGATGATGTAGCCATTCCCACCTATAGCTCATTTAATAACTTCAGGTGTTTCCCATGGGATTTCGCATAATTGAACCAATCTCAGCTTCAATTATCTTTTCTCTTAAATCTAAGGCTCTGCACTAATGTAAATATACCCCCCCCAAATGTACAGAGCTAATGAGATTTCTTCCGTGGCTGGAGACATAACAGTTCCTAGCCTGGCATGTATATATTAAATACGATATTCATTCTGATTTGCTGTCTTTCAGCTTCTATGCCAGCTATTAGGCCAGTGGAAACATGTTTCCCAGCAGATTTGCTAGACATTTTTTTCCGGCAGGAGGGAGAGAGAAGAGAGGCGAGCGGGGCTACTGTGTGAATCATTTATGAAGCTTAATAAATATGCTAATCTGGAGCAGTGTAGGAGAGAGGCCCGGTGATCTGCCATGTTAATTATTAAAACCTTGCTAATTCAAAAACGGCTGCTGTTTGCTTAATGCCGGGCTACTGCAAGTTCAGTCGGAGGCAGCGAGGATTTGAGGTCTAGGCACATTGCGCTGTGCCCTGTATGCCCTCCACCAGTTTCAATCTGATTATCTAGCAAGGTCTAGAGCAAGCTGCTGGGCTTGTAGCCCCCTGCAGAACCGGCAGACGCTTCAGAGACGTGCCGATTTTAGCTCCTCTCCATCTCTCTCCCAGTCATCTTGCATTTAATGCTTACAGCTTATTAACAGGTCACTGCTTTCGGCTGCTTATTAAGTATAAATGTGTAAATTGGTACAAATTGGAATCAACAGAGTCAGAGCGATGCTCCGGACCGCTGGGTCATCGAGGCAGAGCTTGAATTCATTGGCATCTGTGGCAAACAAAGACAGCCGCGAACTACGTAGATTGTGCAAAGGTCGCTCACTGTTTACATAGTGAAATATTCACATGAACGTGCAGCAACAGCCCCGGTCATAGAAAGCATGCTATGATACAAGCCTGTACTATAAGCAATAGGGATAGGAATCAGAATATTTATGAATTTAAAGGGGAATTACCAGTATGTCATTATGTAAGAAAAACTATTCTTTATGTAATGCTTTATGTTACTCATTTTTCAAAATATTTTTCCCCATCAATTACTTGTGGCTTGCAATCATTCAATAGAATACTTATCAGTGTTTCAGTTGATAAAATTATGCCCCACCTGGCAACTCCCACCTATGGGCGTGGTTTATAATTAACTCTTTTTCAATTTTTGGCCCAGAAAAGCCTGAATTTGCCAGGACTGTCTCTGAAAATCAGTGACCGTCCTGACAAATTTGGGACAGTTGGCAACTATGCAATAAAAACCTTCAAGGCTTACTTCATGGGATAAAAATATTCTCTGATCTTGTGTTGATCCAACAGGTATATGGCTCATTAAAGTTACAGTTCGTTATCAGATTATCTCTTGTGCCCCCCTTCATTTTCACTTAGATTGTACGATTGTAGGCAGGGCCCACACTCCTTTTGTTCAATAGTTATAAAGAGGTTTTCTAGGCTCCTGATGTTTATGACCCATCATCAAGATAGGTCACTAATGTCCGATCAGTGAGGGTATGACACCCCATACCCCCACCGATCAGCTGTTCCCTGCAGCTTTCAGCACTGGGACTAGAGATTTGAGACAACAGGAAGCACAGCTCCATTCAAAGTGTAGTGGCCATGTTGGGTTACTGCAACCCCTATTCACTTTAGTAAAATCTCAGTTGCAGTGACCAGGCAAGGCTACTACACTTGTGCTTCCTGTTCCTTTCAAAGTACTAGTTCCAGCTTTAGAGGCTGCAGGAAACAGCTGATTGTAGGTTTATGGGGTGTTGGACCCTCACCGATCAGATATAAATGACCTATCTCACAAATATCAGGAGCCTAGAAAACCCCATTAATTTCTAGTTTCTTTTTACTATATAATTTGGAATTCTGCTTGAATATGTGCCCTCTACAGTGTAACGCTGTACACGGCTTCCTTTCAGCAGTCTCATAGATTTTGAATAGAGCTGTAGTGCACATTCTCGACCACCACTTCATTCAAATGTGATACATGTGACCTCTGTTTTCATCATCTGCGGCAGTCCCAGCATTTGGATGCAACATATCAGAATGATAACTTAAGGGTGCATAAGATCACTCAGACGATACACCCCAATCGTCCCTTCCGGCAACCGCCTGCACACTTGCTGAGGAGACTGAATCTATTACATGCAGACATCTCCTCAGCAACATGTGGAGATGCGATCACTATACCATTGCTCGTCCCCATGCTGTACAGTGGTTTGCCGACAGCAGATCATTATTAGACAGCACGATCTGCTGCCGGCAAATCCTGAGTTTTCCGCATGCTGAAAGATCTGGATTGCCTGATGAATGAGCATTTGTTCGTTCATCGTGCAGTCGGCGGCAGTATTACACTGCAAGATGATTGCTAACGAGGGTTACTACGAACGCATGTTAGCACTCGTCGGGCCGAAAATCTGACAGTCTAATATACAGTTGCAAGAAAAAGTATGTGAACCCTTTGGAATGACAACAATAGACAATCACAGTCTGCTTAAACTAATAACACACAAAAAATTAATGTTACCATGTTTTTATTGAACACACCATGTAAACATTCACAGTACAGGTGAAAAAGTATGTGAACTCTTGGATTTAAGAACTGGTTGAACCTCCTTTGGCAGCAATAACTTCAACCAAACCAAACTATGACCACACATGGAGTACTGTGTACAGTTCTGGGCTCCTGTAAACAAGGCAGACATAGCAGAGCTGGAGAGGGTTCAGAGGAGGGCAACTAAAGTAATAACTGGAATGGGGCAACTACAGTACCCTGAAAGATTATCAAAATTAGGGTTATTCACTTTAGAAAAAAGACGACTGAGGGGAGATCTAATTAATATGTATAAATATATCAGGGGTCAGTACAGAGATCTATCCCATCAGCTATTTATCCACAGGACTGTGACTGTGACGAGGGGACATCCTCTGCGTCTGGAGGAAAGAAGGTTTGTACACAAACATAGAAGAGGATTCTTTACGGTAAGAGTAGTGAGACTATGGAACTCTCTGCCTGAGGAGGTGGTGATGGTGAGTACAATAAAGGAATTCAAGAGGGGCCTGGACGTATTTCTGGAGCTTAATAATATTACAGGCTATAGCTACTAGAGAGGGGTCGTTGATCCAGGGAGTTATTCTGATTGCATGATTGGAGTCGGGAAGGAATTTTTTATTCCCCTAAAGTGGAGAAAATTGGCTTCTACCTCACAGGGTTTTTGGCCTTCCTCTGGATCAACTTGCAGGATAACAGGCCGAACTGGATGGACAAATGTCTTTTTTCGGCCTTATGTACTATGTTACTATGTTACAAACGTTTCTTGTAGTTGCAGATCAGACGTGCACAACGGTCAGGAGTAATTCTTGACCAATCCTCTTTACAGAACTGTTTCAGTTCAGCAATATTCTTGGGATGTCTGGTGTGAATCGCTTTCTTGAGGTCATGCCACAGCATCTCAATTGGGTTGAGGTCAGGACTCTGACTGGGCCACTCCAGAAGGTGTATTTTCTTCTGTTTAAGCCATTCTGTTGTTGATTTACTTCTATGCTTTGGGTCATTGTCCTGTTGCAACACCCATCTTCTGTTGAGCTTCAGCTGGTGGACCGATGGCCTTAAGTTCTCCTGCAAAATGTCTTGATAAACTTGGGAATAAATTTTTCCTTCAATGATAGCAATCCGTCCAGGCCCTGACGCAGCAAAGCAGCCCCAAACCATGATGCCCCCACCACCATACTTCACAGTTGGGATGAAGTTTTGATGTTGGTGTGCTGTGCCTCTTTTTCTCCACACATAGTGTTGTGTGTTTCTTCCAAACAACTCAACTTTGGTTTCATCTGTCCACAGAATATTTTGCCAGTACTGCTGTGGAACATCCAGATGCTCTTGTGCAAACTGTAAACGTGCAGCAATGTTTTTTTGGACAGCAGTGGCTTCCTCTGTGGCATCCTCCCATGAAATCCATTCTTGTTTAGTGTTTTACGTATCGTAGATTCGCTAACAGGTATGTTAGCATATGCCAGGGACTTTTGTAAGTCTTTAGCTGACACTCTAGGATTTTTATTCACCTCATTGAGCAGTCTGCGCTGTGCTCTTGCAGTCATCTTTACAGGACTGTCACTGAGATACTTTTATAACCCTTTCTAGCTTTATGCAAGTCAACAATTCTTAATCGTAGGTCTTCTGAGAGCGCTTTTGTGCGAAGCATCATTCACATCAGGCAATGCTTCTTGTGAAAAGCAAACCCAGAACTGGTGTGTGTTTTTTATAGGGCAGGGCAGCTGTAACCAACACCTCCAATCTCATCTCATTGATTGAACTCCAGTTGGCTGACACCTCACTCCAATTAGCTCTTGGAGATGTCATTAGTCTACGGGTTTACATACTTTTTCCACCTGCACTGCGAATGTTTACATGGTGTGTTCAATAAAAACATGGTAACATTTAATTCTTTGTGTGTTATTAGTTTAAGCAGACTGTGATTGTCTATTGTGACTTAGATGAAGATCAGATCACATTTTATGAGCAATTTGTGGAGAAATCCATATCATTCCAAAGGGTTCACATACTTTCTCTTGCAACTGTACCCTTTATACTGTGGATAGATGATCAGTTCTGATTCTGTGAAAACCTCTTTAAGATTCAATTATTATCACATGATTGGAAGGACTTTTTTTTTCAGGAGAGAAGACAAGTTTATATTAGAATGCATTGACCTAAAGTTAAAATATGTATCTTATCATCCAGATTACTGCTAAATAAAGACCAATATTTACAACTATTTACGATTTGAGCAGTAGCATACCTTCCAAACCACATAACTGCTATGGGGCTCAGCACAGAACTTCTTATTCTGTTTCCAATGTGAATACGGTGCATTTTTCATGCAGCCACCACTAAGGGGAGCTCAGTGCAAATTGATTACAGCTTCCATTGCAGAAAATGGTAACTGTATAAACTCCTATGGATTGAGCTCCTCCTAGGGGTCGCTGCAGACAGACATCTTTGGAAGCAGGAGATTTATCAGTATATTTATGCCAGTTGTCTGGTGTAATCAGAGCCATCACTTTTGACCACCAGTTCCACTTTTTTTTAAATATAGAAGTCAGATAAAGTGGATAAGGCTGACTGCAACTTTTTAATTACAATTTTTTTTAAAATAAAATTTCTTCTGCTAAATGAAAAAGATTGTAAATTAATAAAAAATCTAGGGCATTGCACTTTGCGTTCTGCATTGCCTGGGAGTGTTTGCTGTGTGCAAAATTGGTGACTTATGGGGGCACATACTAAGCTGCCTGCACTTACACCCCTGGATTTGAAATGAAATAAAAGAAATGTAGTAGGACCTTTGTTTTAGGAGAACAATCATCCTGTGAAATCTTACATTACTGGGCATCTGTTACACATGAAAGTTTTTGGTTGTTGAATTATATTGTGTTACTGCTTGTATGATACATTAATAGTAAGCATTTTATTTACTTGTTTATAAAGCTATAAAATTTACATAATTAATCATATAATCAACCACATATTGGTCCCAGCAATTTAACAGCTTTTACATTGCACCTCCAGTTGTACCTCTAGTTTTAAAACAACTTTCTATAAATGAATATTGCAGGTGAATATAAGAAGCTTTGTAATATATAGTACATTGTATGCTGCTTTTTTCGTTTTCCTGCTGTTAACATTGGTCTATGGAAAGGCGGGGTAGAGGAAGCTGTTGGATGAGCTACATCTAAAATTGCAGTTTCTACAACATCTAGTAGGATAAGGTTCTACCACTGTTCAGAGTGTTCAACATGTCACACACACAGGGGGTAGGGAAGTGACCACTGAGCTCAACCTGCCCCCCTGTCCCTGCCTACTTGCCTCGCAAGTCCTAGTGACAAGGGACAACTGGTCGACAAACCCTCAACTAGGATAAGTGCAGGTAAGACGGACAAAACACACAACAGAGCAGTCAAACGAGCCGAGTCAAAACCTGGAGAGCAGCAACGTACCAGAGGAGCAAGCAGAGGATCGTCAGGAGGAAGCCAAAGTCACAACCAGGAGGGAATGCCAAGACCAAAGGATGAGACGGACGGAAGTCTAACACGAGCAGGAGAACCCCAAACCAGGTAAGTAATCGCAGGAAGGACCTCAATAACAGGCAATCTGTGGCCAGCAGATTGCCTGTTTAAATAGGGCGCTGGTTGTCGGGCAGTAATAATTCAATTAAGAATTATTAGTTATGGTCATAAAAATCATTTTACCATAAAAAAATTCAATTTGTCATAAATTCTTAAAATCATGACCTGGTGAATTGTAGACAACCTAATCGATACAATTCACATCTGAGTCCGACTATTTCCTCAGATAATAAGTTCTTTTTGACGTGAGATGACATTAATGATAAACATTATAGCTCAGTTCTTGTCTTACTGATAAGAATGTGGCTTCAATAAGTGTTTATGACCTCTTATTAAATTAGAGATAAGCTTTATTAGATGAGCTGCACAAAGTGAAAGTAAAAACTCAGATTCACACAACTAAACAAACAGTTAACCCTTTGTGACAGCCGGCTTAATATTTTTAATAACTACCAATTAAAAAATTTATTTTTAGCCCAAAATATGTAACATGCAATCATAAAACCCACCGTTTTGTAACATTTAATTAAAGTCAACTTTGTTGCTTTATTTTTAGGACATTTTAATTCGATTTGAATAAGGCTGACTTCACAAGGGTTTCATATAGGAGCTGGTTATTATTAATAAATCAGCTCCCTTACTGAGAGATTAGGAAACCATTTTCCAAAGCATTCTTAGGGAAAGTTATTTTTTTTCTATTATCAGGACAGTATCCCCTCCTTAGCTCTAAATTTACATAGTTACTATATGAAAACCTTAGACATTTTTCTAATCCTAAGTGGAGTGGAGATTACAATGGTTACATTTACACCATGCTTGGGGTGTACCGCTGGGACCCATTTTGCCAAACATTGGCATACGTTGGGCTGCAATAGTTGGTATCCCTCAGCTCCAGCTGAAAAAGGCTTAGTTGACTGCATTTTTCTATAAAAGTTACACTGTGCAGTACCCTTTTCTTTTTTGTATTAATAGCAGTCTTTTCCTTGGAGGAAACTGGACCCAGAGGAAACCCACGCAAACACTGGGAGAACATACAAACTCCATACAGATGTTGTCCTTGGTCAGATTCGAACCTAGGACCCCGTGCTAACCACTGAGCCACCATGGTCGTGAACATTAGTTTTGGCAATACACATTTTAGTCCATATTGACTGTTACAGTTGTTCAACTTAGCCAAAAATGTTTAAACAAGTTTCCTTGAATGAAAGATCTTTTGTCTGACTATTAGTAGTAGTAAGTATTAGTATTCTAAAATGATCATTTGTTAAATTTCAACCAACCAACTTTTGTTTTGGTTGAAATAGTTCTTTTTTTTAAAATCAACTTTAGACTAATGGGTATGGCCACTTTAAGGCATACAGTTGCATTTATGTGTTTTTACACAGCCCCACCAAATGTGGTGTGTAATTAGCAAATATTCAGATAGCAAGTAGACGAAAGACACTACAGAGGTTTAATTGAGAGGTAAAATCAAATGCTATTTTACATAAAGCATGACAATTAGAAAAAAAAATAATCTTCTGGATACTATCCTAAATCCATGTGGAGTGAAAGTGGCAGAGATGAAATTATAACTTGTATATAAATTCAATATTTTTAGATATCATATCATTGTCAAAACAAACAGCAATTTGATGAAAGATTTTTCTTATGCTACTTTCACATTTGCGCGTTTCCTCTCCGCTATTGAGATCCGTCATAGGATTTAAACACCAGAGGAAAACGCTTCATTGTCAATAGGGGCAAAACTGAACTAAAGGGAACGGACTGCACCAGAACGCATTCCATTGTTTTTGGTTGCGTTCCCATGCCGGACAGAAAAATGCTTCAAGCAACATTTTTGAGTGCGTCATGGGGTGCAGAGCAAGACGGATCCAACATGAAGCACAATGTAAGTCAATGGTGACGGATCTGTTTTCTCGGACACAAAAGAAAACGGCGCCCATTGACTTACAATAGTTTTAGTGCCGGATCCATCATGGCTATTTTAGAGATAATACAACCGGATCCGTTCATAATGGATGCAACCAGTTGTATTATCCTAACGGAGCGTTTTTGCTGATGCATGATAGATCCAGCAGAAATGCAGATGTGAAAGTAGCCTTAGCCATCATGTTACAGTTTGGTGGAACTTAAATAACACATATGCACTGAACAGAGCCATAGGTCAAAATGTCTTTTTTTAATATATAGATAAGAGCAGCAAACTACACTTTCTTGTGCAGTGAATAAATCCACCACAAAAAAATGCTACAAAACAGAATACTTTTTTATTAAATTAACATTGTGGATACTTCTGACATGTTCCCACAACATATACTAACAGCATCATGTGAACAGAATAGTTGAGCATGTCTAGCACATTGATTTACTAATATGTATCAGGGATGTTTCATATTAATAAGAATGGCATTTAGAATAAACATCATATGTTTCAAGTATTTTATGTACAACATGACATATTTTTGAAGATTAGGAAAAAAATATTTCTGACAAGTGGTCAAGTGCACTCTTGCGTAGTTCAGTAACTGGACGCTTTTTCAATGCGCTTTGGAAAATGGTTCACAGATCACTGCTTTACTACAGTATGAAAGTATTAATGAACATGACTGAGCGTGTTAAAAAATGAATGGGAGTTTGAATGCATTTTTAAAAATGATTGCAGTTCTCTCAACAGCTTGTCCTCTGCAGCTTGAATCTTTTTACATATATTGCAGGCTGCTCTGTCTCCTTCATAGTGAAACCTATCAGAGGAGCTGTCTAAGTGCTCCATTTCCAGCTCTTATCTCTACGTTTGTGAGAGCTTATAAACACTTATTTAAAGGGGTCATCTCATATTGCCATTGCTAATAGAGAGATGAGACACAGTCCTGACCACCAGCTGGTTGAGAAAGAGCAGATCGCGCCAACACTCGCTGTTTCAGTAGCCCCCATTGTGGTGCATGGTGGCTACGGAAAAAGTGTAGCCCAGCAAGCCTTGCTGTTTCTTAGCTGTGAAACAACATAGTTTGATGTGCTACGCTGTTTCCATAGCTCCCATGTACCACAATGGAAGCTACTGAAACAGTGAGCGCCAGCGTCCCCCATTGTTTCCAGGCTGGAGGGTGGGATTGTGTCTCATCTCTCCTTAGTAACTATGAGCTGAGACGACCCTTTAAAGCTAAATTCTTTGCAAATTTATACGTGACCTATTTTACTGTGAAGGAGACAAAGCAGTCTGCAATATATGTGAAGACACACATGCTCCAGAGAGCCTATGGTTGAACATTTTAAATAAAGATCCACTAAAAAAAGTTTTCTTGGAACCCAAAATATGCACACTGCAATGATAAAAGTGCTTTCAAATATACCCGTAACCTTTAACTCCTTTCCACATTGCAAAAGATTTAGGACTGAAACACACAGACAATTATTGTGTCATGCAATGTACGTAGATACACAGAGCTGTTATATGGCACCCATAAAAGTCTGTGGGGCAATACTGTACCTCTGTATAACTGATTTCATATGAATTGTGCCATGTTCCAAAACATCCTTCCATGAGTCCTTGTGCACCTTTGTTTGTTTTTTGTCAAGTGGTTATGTGACACAAGGGGAGCAGGTCACCGCTAAAGCCAGTGATTGGTTGCAGTGGCATCAAAATGTATGTTTAGGGAGAGAAGAAATTGGGTGTCAGTGCTGGGAAGCAGGTAAGTATGCATCCCTTCACAGATCTGTCCAAGAGGAGAGTTTGCCAAAAATGCCCCCAAAGGTGCACAACCCCTTTAACTTACATAGTTCCATAGTTAGTATGGATAAAAAAAGATGTATGTCCATCAAGCTCAACCAAGGGATGGGTGGGATGTGAATTTCAGGAAAGGGGAGTGAGAACCAGACTTCTACACATCTACGAAAACAAAACTAAACACCAGCTCACATACTTTACCATTAGAACCTGTATAAATGGTGTCAATCAACGTTATAAATATAACCTATATGTAAGGACCATATTGTAATGGAAACAGAAATAGTGCCTTTGGCTACACAAAAATGAGCAAAGCTTATAAAAAAAAATGCCAGACCGCACCAATGATAATCAATAAGGCTTTAATAAATCACATATAAAAGGTGTTTAAAAACAGTGCAGGGAAAAAGGCGGCATTACTGCATGAGAACACTTAGGGCAAGTAGACTCATAATTCCCATAAAGTGCAAGTGCATAAGATGTCACAAAAAAGAAGTACATAAAAAGTCACCAATTACCCATAGTATAGTGCTCAGTCCAGGATGATGCCAACCCCGACCCACTTATTGGCACACCCCCGGACGAAGATATGTCAAAACACACATCGGGGTGGGCGTCATCTTGGACTGAGCACCACACTATGGGTAATTGGTGACTTTTTCTATACTTCTTTTTTGTGACATCTTATGCACTTGCACTTTATGGGAATTATGATAGTCATTTGAATCCATGATTATACCTGCCCTGTGTCCTCATCTAGTGATGCTGCCTTTTTCCCTGTGCTGTTTTTAAACACATTTACAAAAACATTTATTATTTAGTTCTGAATTCATCTTAGCCTTTTTTTTTTTTTTTTTAACTGTCAACTGTTCCTACCAATACCATGTCCTGAAATAGACTATTCCACAGATTCTTATGGTGAGGAAGCCTTGTCGCCTCTGAAGGCTGAACTTTTTCTTCTCCAGTCGGAGGCAGTGTCCCCTTGTGTTTTGTGAGAATTTTACATAGAAGTTTTTTTTGTATATATTTGTACAAGTTAATCATGTCCCTTCTTAGACGCCTCTATATTAATTTAACTCTTTTTAATCTTTATCTTAATTTAACTCTTTTTAATCTTTCCTCATAACTAAGACCACGTTCCTTATCAGTTTAGTGACTTTTCTTTGTACTTTTTCCAGCTCCAGTGCATCCTTTCTATAAACTGGTGCCCAGAACTTAACTGCGTATCCCTATCCTAAGGTAACTCCAGGTCGCTATTTCAAAGAATCTTTAGAGCTTGTTCACATGGTGGAACCTGCCTCTCATTGTCAATGGGAAGGTGCACTGCCTTTCAATCTTCTGTGGATGATTTCCTGGTGCATTTCCAGAACATATCAAAAAGGGACATGTAAACCTCAGCAGGTGTCTGCACATGGATTAGACCCATTGAATGTGGCTAAAGCCATTGGCAGTTCTGCACCAGTAAAAATGTAAAATTGCAGCAGAAACCTGAGGGTCAGCCTTGGCTTTCTGACACAATTTAGCTGGAGGGGTTTTTAGATGGAAAAACTGCCATGCGAATATTAGCTACATAATCTTTTCTGAACCCATCTTCTTTCACAGGGCGATTAGACATCGGCACATATGCAGTAGAACCCGGGACATAAACAAGTCTAATGCGCATGCAGCAATGTGTAATCCCATGGCTCGTGTGAAAGAAGGCAAGGCCATGCAAAATTATGTAGCTAATGCCTGGCCCTGTCAATCAAACTCCAGAGAGAGTGGCTAGGAGGCTGAAGAAGGGGATCTTTTTTGCAACAGGGGCAGCAGGAATGCTCTTGCTGCAGGGAACAGCTAATTTGCATGTTTTATAAAAAATATTGGCACAACTGAGACATGGAATTTTAATATAGATAAAAGGTTGGATTCAGGTGAGCAAAGCCTATTTGAACAGACTACAGACTCTCAAAGACTCCTAGAGAATTCTATATATAATGGGTATCTGTGCCAATAAACTTTTTGAGATAAAGAAATTAAATTTTTTTGATCACTGAAAAGCTGCACCACTATTTGTGCACAATTCTTTGTGGCAGAAATCTCTGTTCGCACCTATTCCACTAAGCAAATACAATGCACATTTTTTTCTATGGTCTTTTTTAGCTCTTCTGCTCCCATAGCCGTCATTGCTATATTTGATAAGTTTAGTTTATCATAGGTTAATGTCCATAATTAAACACAATTTTTTTAGCTCTCTAAATAATCTGTCTAGACTGTCATATTATTTACAGACTTTTACCCCTTCCTATTAAATCTGAATTGAACATTTTTAAAAGCTCTGCACTAGGAGTCCTGAAATGTAAAGAAATGCAATAATTTGATGTTTTGCTTAATTATAAGCTTTGAGCAGCTAACCATTGTGTCTGCATTGTTCTCCGGAGTACTGTACTAACGGTATTTAGTAGCTTAGCTAACATGCAAATCCAACACGGTCTGCGGTGGTTCATGCAGTCAATAACTGAGGACTGTGCTGAGAAAACACACAGAAATGAGGACAGGGCATGCATTTTTCCCCCATAGAAGAAACCCCTATGGGATAGAGAACTTAACATAAAGGCAACAGTTAGTTCAGAACCATAAAAAGAGTTTGGCTGGAAGGGTGAAGAACATCAGCCACGTCTTTGTGAGCAGTGACAGATAATTAGGCACTTGGGAAGGCTGCAACTCTCAATCAATATCCTAGCTCCAATGTGTGATGTTCTCAAACTATTGAGTGGCTTGAGGTTTCAAACCTATATTCTCACAATATGTCTTATAAACTAAGAAAATCAATATATAACAAAAATTTTGGAAGATAACACTTTTGAAATGGAAGCAGTTTCTGTTGTTATGAGCCTTATTCTTTTCCTCTCTGTCCTCTGCCCTGACCGTCAATGTTCTCAATGTACTCAGAAGCCTGTGGCTCCTTGAAAGCATGATGTCAAAAGATGTCACCAGACACATTCACACATATGTGGTTAGAGTGGCCCACCAGAATACAAGATGATCTTCTGGTGGGCCCTTTTTTGACTCAATAATGGGCCCTAAAGGTCCAGCAGCAGACAATCTCATATAGAGCTAATTTTGGTTAAACAATTACATCTATGGTCTATTTCTCATTGGTTGAATCTCTGATTGCCAGAATATAGGTCCCCTGTCTTATTGCTTTCCTTAGTGTAATTCTTAGGAATTGCTGTGTTAATGCATTTTGGGATAGTACTGATCCCTTTGTCAGGTAAGGTATGCCATAATGAAACACTTGATCTCCACCAATAAAATCTTATTTTAATCATCCATCGGATTGCTCCTCTTCATAGTGCTGCCAGAAACTCACATTCTTTCAACACAGCACAGTATGCTAAAGTTGAGGCAAAATCTTTTACATGTCTTTATAGCTGTTGTGAGCTCAGCACAATAGCTATAGGTGAGTGTCCATTTTGCATGTCTCTAACCTGCTCTTTCCAGTGGTCCTACCCATAGTGCTCTCCTGTTCTGTATTCACAAGAGCTTAGTGTCATTACTGCCATTCTTTCTCTGTATACCTTTTGGCTTGTCTGGCAACTCTGTTTGCTTCTGATCCTTTCTTGCACCATTCTGTGACCATATCTCAAGAATGTCACACTATCCTGTCCTGCTCAGTCTGGAACCAACTCAGGTTTTTCTAATATTTTATGCTATAGCCTCTAGGACACAACCTTCAAGTGCATTGCAACACTTCCCTGGAAGGGCTCTAAATGCCTAAATACCTAAGTACTTTCAGGAACAGGTTTAATCTTGCCCTAAATCCTCCATAAAAATGCTCTCTTGTTGAGTAACAAGCTGATGGATACCGAATGAAGGCAGGCTTTTCATTGTTACTTACCTTTTTAGAAAAATGGTGGAAAATTGAATAGATTGATTATATAAGATTGATTCATATGGTACTGAGTCTGACTAATGGGAGATCATGTAATAACTATTGTACTGAGATGACCTTTTGGCATTTTTGAGGTAGTAATTGAGTCCTTGAGTATAACTTTATTGGCATATCATACTGATATCCTTTTTTTTTCAACTTGAGAGATTACCTTAACATTATAAAACTTGTAATCATCTCCCCAATGTAGATATAATGTCATATACACATTAGGCACCCCTCTCACAAGTTATAGTATGTAAGTCTGTATTCAAATGACATAAAAAAGGTATGGAGGATAAATGTTAGTTTAGACAAATGGCAGCCTGATTATCCTTCTTTCTTTCATGTGACATTTACCTGCAAGCCATTTTCACAAATTGCTCGGTGTGACACAGCCTAATACCCATAAGGCATTGCAATGCAATTTCTTCCAAGTGCCTTAATTCCAATCACTTACTTTTTGCTCTGCATGTGTCTACAGCTCGTGGCAAACTCTGATCTGTGACAGCCTGAATTGTAGGACTAGGAAACTTGGCAGCTTGTCAATAGAGGCAATGTCAATTGAGTTATTGGAATTTTGTTTTTCTCCCCCCTCACCCGCTGTGAAGTGTTGATTACTACATGATGTTAGGATGCTGCAACCTTTCATGCATTTTAGATAACACTAAAAAGAGGAGAAAGACAATCATTACAAAGAGATTTTGCACCTGAAAAAAATATATATTTGGTCTGATTTAACAATGAATCGAACCCTTACAATAGGCTTGTTAATTTTTTGGGTGATCAACCAGATTGGCTAAAGGATTTGTACGGATGTAGCGAAGTGAACACTGAAACTTTTAACTCAAATTTTGGGTAGGCACTGAAAATGAAGGGTGCTAAAGTATTTGGTTAGCTGCCACATATTGCAATGCATCAGCTTTTTCTTTTGATCATATTGTGCATTACGATATTGCAGCTATTTATCATACGGTTTATATTATTACATGTGCAAAATAAAAAATTATGTCAAACCATTATTGCAGCACACCCTGCTACTGCCGTGTACTAGTGCTTATTATGGCACACTTGTGCATATGTAGGTGTACCATAATAAGCACTAATACATAGTGGAGAAGTGGGGGCAGAGAAGGGAGCCCACCATGTACTGCATGCTATAGTACAAAAGGCTGACAGAAGAAAGAGTGGGCAGAGGTTTATCCCAGCCTTTGCCCACTCCTTTCTCTGGCAGTCTCCTGTACTATAGTATCAGTATCTGATTGGTGAGGGTCCAACACAAGTTACCCACCATGATCAACTATCTGAGATGGCACTGGCAATGTGAGCTCTACTGCTTTCTCTCTGTTCACCAAGCACGGTGCAGCATATTGCATAGTGGCTGTGCTTGGTATTGCAGCTCAGCCCTATTTACTTCAATAGGGCTGACCTTTGCCTAGGCCATGCGACTGATGAATGTGATGTCACATGGCCTAAGCTGTGAGATGGCAGCAGCGCTAAGAATATTAGATACATTTTATGTGTATATATCACAATTTTTATATTTAGATATGTATTCTAATAAACTATATACAGTAATAATGAAATGATATATACACACACAAATATACATATATATATTTACCATAAATATAGTAATTATGACTGAACAAATACATATATAGAATACAGTTATATATCACACATACATGGATACTTATGCATGCATATCTATATATACACTACTCACAAAAAGTTAGGGATATTTGGCTTTCGAGTTAAATTTATGGAAAACTTAAATGTCCACGCTACAGTAATGTTATATCTTGAAAGTAGGGCATTTGAGTAGAAGCATGCAATTGTGGTTTCCTCATCTCAAACAATTTATTGAAACAAAAGCCAACAACAGGGGTGGGTATAAGCCCACAAAAAATGTCAATGTCTCATGTGGCCTTGAGCATCAATTACAGCTTGACAACGACATCTCATGCTGTTCACAAGTCAACTTATAGTCTGCTGAGGCATGGCATCTGACTCTTCTTGAAGGGCAGCCCTCAGGTCATTGAGGTTCTGGGGTACAGAGTTACGAGCCTTTACACGGTGACTCAGATGATCCCATATATATTTTTTTATATTTACCATTTTATTAGATATTCAAACAATACAATTCACCAAAAACTTATTTTTTTTTATAAACAATTTTTATTGAGTTTAGGTAAGAATACATTTTTAAGAGCATGGGGTTACAGCAATTTGAGTAACAAATATTAAGCAAGAAATCAGGTGAACAATGAAACCAAATGAGTATATAAATATGGTTATACAGAGAATAATGAGAGGGCACATTAGAAGTTATATATGCAGAAGCCAAAAAGAGGGATATTTCCATAAGGTTAAAATAGATGCATGTGTAAGAGACCTGGAAGAACGGACAAGTTATGAGAAATTTCTGTATTTCCTCCAAGAGGACCCAATAGAGAGGAACTTATTTCTTGTCCCTAATTCCCAGTTGGAGAGTTCTTCTAAGCGATAAAGTCGGTCTACTGTGTTTTTCCATTGTTCAATGAAGGGGATCTCGGCAGAGCGCCACAGTGTAGGGATCAGTAGGCGGGGCGCTGAGAGCAAGTAGGGTAGCAGAGGGTTTTTTTGTTTATCAGTATTCACTATGACTAGAGATAGAAGAGCAATTTCAGGGGTACAGGGGGACTTGGAGTTACATATGGTATTGCTTATCTGGAACATTTGTTTTCACCATGTAAATATTGGGGGGCAATCCCACCAAATATGAATGAAGGTGCCTCTTTCAGAACCGCATCTCCAACATCTATTGGGGACATCAGGGGTTTTATACCACCTAGACAACACTTTATATCCGTTCTCCTGCACCTAGACGCATCTTGAGAGTTTATGTGGAATGCTAAGGAGAATATTGGTCTCTTTATCAGAGAATTGTCTTCCCAAATCTCTTTCCCATAAACCAACAAAAGCTGGATTAACCTTTATGGGAGGGAGATTACGTTTTTTGTACAGAGTTGAGATCAATTGGAGGGGGGGACGGACGGACACTAATTAGCAGGTTTTCAAGCCAACTAGGAGAGCTTTAAAGGATAACTGTCGTATATATTTTTTGGAGTATTGAATTGTGGTGATTAATATCACCTTGGTGGCCCTATTTCAACTTTTCACTGTGTATTCAATTACCTCTTAATTCCACATTTTTGTTCCCTGTACTGCCTACTTTTGCCTGTGCTTAAAATAGGGTTGCTAGGCATGGTCCGTCTATCTGTTGATAGACAGAGCACGCAGCGTGCAGGCTCACATTACTGACAGCCAGGGACTGTAAGTAAATGATTAAAGCCAGGTCCTCCCCAGCAGCTGATAACAGTGCCTGGGCTGTGTGCACTTCTCCCTGTCCCTGCGCTTGGCAGACGCTCCCTCACTCAGCAGAGCTGGAGAATGCAGAGTTGAAGCAGTGCACAACAGGGAAGGGAGATTTGACATCTGCTCAGTGTATAAATGAAAGCAACATGTGGTAAGAGGACCCTTTTGTGCTGCAGGAGATTAACACTTTAGGGGGGAGGGCTCTGGTTACTGACACTTTTGGGGGGCTATTGTTATTGGCTAGTGAGGGCAGGCGGGATTAGCCTCAGGGTGAGGGCAGTGGCGGCCATCTTAACTGAATAGTGAAATTGCAGTTTTATGCAGACTGGTTGCTAAGGGCTGAATCTTATTAAATATGGGGTAAGTCAGTCTAATAGTAACTGATTCTGGAATATCATGTTATTAGTAACTACATATATGAAAATTGAAATTAGGGTCTAAATGTGACAGTTATCCTTTAAGTGTGTGGAGAAATAGACCATGAGGTTATTCCATATCTGAGGAATTTGAGAATGAGGAAGTTGGTGGGTGAGATATTTAAAGTGGAGGCGAGTTCTGATTCAGAGATGACACATCCATCACTATCTAAGAGGTCAGATAAGACGGTGGAAGATGTCCTCAGCTCAAGTGAAATTGAGATCTTAATCTCTTTTGGAGCCATAGAAATTAAATCTCCAATCTGGAGAAGGGGGGAGAGGGGTAATAAGTCACGATAGCTAGAGGAGAACCAATTCCATACCTTAATAGTGAAGCGTATCAAGGGATTGGGTATTAAAGATAAGGCTATGGGTGGTTTATCCGCCAGCAACAAGGACCTAAGGAAAGAGTTAAAGTTGGCATTCTCCAGTGAGAGCCAAAGTTTATAGGGGGGGGAACGGATCCAATCTATTGCCCTACTAAGGTGGGTGGATTTCATGTATAGTTCAGGGTCAGGCAGACCTATACCTCCCAAATGTTTTGGCTTGGTTAGGGTAGAGAAGAAGATTCTGGACTTCTTTCCCTGCCACAGAAATTGGCGAAGAAGGCTATTTAATTTGCTGAAAAAGGAACTGGGAATCATAATGGGTAGTACCTGGAGGAGGTAGGTAAGTCTAGGGATGACTAAGGACATTACCATATTTTTTCTGCCAAACTAAGAAAGATAGTGGCCTTCCAAAGAGTCCAACTTAGCGGCGATGGATTTCAGGAGGGGGGTGAAATTCAGGTGGAATAGGTCAGGAAGGTGGGAGTTTATTTTACTACCTAAATATGTTAGGTGTTGGGCGGTCCAGTTGAATGGAGAATCTAATTGGAGGGCGTTAATACAAGACGGAGATAGGCCAGTCTGAAGGATCTGTGATTTTTGTGGATTGATTTTGAAGTTGGAAAGGAAACTAAATTTGTTTAGGAGAGAGAGAGTATCACGTCCATGGATATAAGAGGGTTAGTGGTAAGAATTAGAAGATCATCAGCAAAGGCGGCAAGTTTAAATTCTTGAGGGCCAATTTTCAAACATTGGATGTTGTTCTCCTGTCTTAGGGCTTGCATGAGAGTTTCCATAACTAGGATAAAGATGAGGGGGGAGAGGGGGCATCCCTGACGAGTTTCCATTTTTATTAAAGAAATGGGAAGAGTGAGGTTATTTACTAGAACTGTGGTGGAAGCATTGTCGTACATTGCGAAAATGGCATGTATATACGGGGCAGGGAAGTTAAATATAAGACCAGTCTATGTGGTCAAAAGCTTTTTCCGCATCCGTACCTAGGACTCGGAGTACCAGTGGCAATTTTTTTATGAGCAGTGTAGTATAGGGCGTCTAGAATTTCCATTGTATTGTCTTTACCTTCACACCCCTTTACATAGCCCACTTGATTGGATTCTTGTAGCAAGCATCTTTGCCAGTAGTTTTAGATTTATGTTCAGCAGATATATGGGGCGGTAATTAGCACATGAGGTGGGATCTTTACCCTTCTTTAGGTATGATAGTGATCATTGCATTTGTCATATTGGTTGAGAGAGGACGGTTTTGTAAGGGTATGTTGCACACACAGAGCAAGTGGGGGAGTAAAGTGGCCTGAAAGGTAGAGTAGTAGATAGTTGGATGGCCGTCAGGCCCAGGGCATTTACCTTTCGGAGCATTTTTAAGGGCTAGAGCAAGTTCAGCTATGGTGAAAGGTTTTGTCAGATCTTCGCATTGGGTGGGGGATAAGGATGGGAGATTTAGGGTGTCTAAAAAGGATTTGGTAAGTAAGTCTCTATCTACGGTATATTTGGCTGGATGTCATTGGGGGGGGGGGGGGGTTGTAATGGTCCTCATAGAAAAGGCGAAATTGTTCAGCAATGGCATCAGGGGAAAAAAGTTGACGACCTTGGGGGAATTAATTGAGGTTACGTTTCTGGATGTCCTTTTACGTTTAATGCGGTTCATCATAAATTTTGAGGCTTTATTACCATTGGCGTAGAATTTATGTTGGGAGGATAGGTAGTAGTTGGCTGTTTTTTTTATGAAGTAGATTTTTGAGCTCAGATCTAAGTGCTGAGAGGGCAGATAAGTGTTGAGGCGCTAGGGATTGTTTGTGTAAAGATTCCAAAGCGTCAATTTGGTCTAATAGGGAGGAAAGTTGTCTGCTTGTTTATTCAGAAAGGAGCATTTACTAATGAAATGACCTCGTATAAATGCTTTATGGGCATCCCATAGTACTTGTGGGGCAATGTTTTGGGTATCATTTGTAATAAAGTATTGTTCTAGGAGGGAGGTAAAGTGCTTCTTGTGACCATCGTCGCTCAGTATGGACTCATTAAGTCTCCAAATGGAGGACTTACCAGAATCAGGTAGGAAGAAAATCGGAGAGTGGTCCGAGATGGTGATGTTCCCAATTTCAGGGTCTGTACATAGATACAGGTATTCTTTAGATACAAAGATATAGTCAATTCTGCTGTAGGAGTGACCTGGAGCTGAATAAAAAGTATAGTCAATAGTAGAAGGATTCAGACATCTCCATACATCTATCAGACCCATTTCATATAGTTTGGAATGAGTTTTTTCAATAGTTTGATCGATAGTGGGGATCTTTTGGAGGACGTGTCCATGAGAGGATGAAGAGCGACATTAAAATCATCAGCTAAGATTAATGTACCCTCATGGACAGACTACACCAAAGATAAGACAGATAAAAACCACGGGACTTGGTCTGAGTTGGGGGAGTAAACATTTACAAAAGTAAACATCTTGTGTCCAATAAGACCCTTCAGGATGATATATCTTCCCTCTGGGTCTGAGATATGGGTAGAGTTTCGAAAAGGGACATTTTTCCGGAAGCCAATACTGACACCCCTCGAGGCTGCGCCATCTGCGCCACAGTGAAACCATTCAGGGAATTTGGAATGGGAGAGGTCTGGGAACTTGCCCTGCTTATAGTGGGTTTCCTGAAGAAAGATTACTGAGCATCTTTCTTTCCATAGAAGAGAGAGAATTTGGGATCTCTTGGAGGGAGATCTAAGTCCCTTCACATTATAAGATGTAAGTTTAAATTCTGGCATGAGGAGTTATTTGGATTAATATGGAGAGAGTCAAACCTTTATGTTGTAGGCAGGGCCGGTTCTAGGTGAAATGGGGCCCTGGGGCGAAAAACAATAAGGCCCCCCCCCCCTCCCATGACACTTGCTGCCTTTAGGTCCCGTATTGACTCTGGAGATTTAATTTGTGGACGTTCATACAGAAGAAACTGTATATTGTGTGGCACAGTGTATGCTATATGTGTATAACAAATATATTTCACATGAAAACTTACAATTACTTGGCTTGGCCCTTGGGGATCTCGGACACCACTTCAACACTTTGGCCGGGGGCTCGGCGGAGGTGATGTTGTGTTTTACCCTAATGAGAAAGATGTCTTAATAAGGATTTGGAGAAGGGGCAGAGAGACAGCAGAGCAGGGAGAGGCTGGTGCTGCTACTAGGGGGCTCATACCCCAATACCCCATTGTAATTCCCCCAGTTGAGCTAATGTTCCAAATAGTGCCCCCATAATGTGCCAGTATAAAATACCCCTATATAGCGCCCCCAGTAAATGCCCCCATAGTGCTCCTCTCCCCCTCCCTCCTAGTGCCCCTCATAATGTACCAGTATAAAATGCCCCTTATATAGTGCCCCAGTAGATGCCCTCAGTGTCCCCCATAATTTGTAAGTATAAAATACCCCTTCTTAGTGCCCCCGTAGATGACCCCATAGTACTCCTCTCCCCCCTTACCCATAGTACCCACCATAATGTGTCCCAGTATAAAATGCCCCTATACAGAGCTCCCATATAAAATAACCGTTCTTTGTGGCCTCAGTAGATGCCCATATAGTGCCCACCAATAATATGCCAGTAAGAAGTGCCCCCATAGTGCCACCCAATAATGTGCCAGTAATAAGTGCCCCCATAGATGTCCCCCAATAATGTGCCAGTAAAATGCGCCCCCATAGATGCCCTCCAATCATGTGCCAGTAATAAGAGCCCCCCCACCATCTTGTGCCAGTAACAAGAGCCCCCCATATCATGTGCCAGTAGCCAGAGCCCCCCCATCATGTGCCAGTCGCCAGAGCCCCCCCTATCATGTGCCAGTAGACAGAGCTCCATGGGCCAGTAGCCAGAGCCCCCCTCATATCATGTGCCAGTAGCCAGAGCCCCCCCATATCATGTGCCAGTAGCCAGAGCCCCCCATATCATGTGCCAGTAGCCAGAGCCCCCATATCATGTGCAAGTAGCCAGAGACCCCCATATCATGTGCCAGTAGTCATAGCCACCCCATCATGTGCCAGTAGCCAGAGCCCCCCTATCATGTGCCAGTAGCCAGAGCCCCCCATAACATGTGCCAGTAGCCAGAGGCCCCCCATCATGTGCCAGTATCCAGAGCCCCCACCATTATCATGTGCCAGTAGCCAGAGCACCCCCATATCATGTGCCAGTAGCCAGAGGCCCCCCATCATGTGCCAGTAGCCAGAGCCCCCCTATCATGTGCCAGTAGCCAGAGGCCCCCCATATCATGTGCCAGTAGCCAGAGCCCCCCATATCATGTGCCAGTAGCCAGAGCCCCCCTCATATCATGTGCCAGTAGCCCCCCTATCATGTGCCAGTCCCCCCCATCATGTGCCAGTAGCTGCCAGTATTGTACACATATAAAAAAACACTTATACTTACCTCCATCACACAGCGATGCGATGCAGGCCTCTTCCGGCCTGTGTCCCGCGTTGTACGGCTCAGATGGCGCGATGACGTCATCGCACTGCCTGCACCGGCCTCTGATAGGCTGCCGGCCTAGTGCCGGCAGCCTATCAGAGGAACAGGGAGGGACACACCTCTCCCTCCCCTGCCCCACAGCACAGCCATCTGTGTAGTACCACTGTGCTCTCTGACTGTAGAAAGACAAAAAAAGGAACAAAACAGAAACTAAACCAATAACAGAACCAGGGTCGCAATTAAGCAACCGACAATGAGGACATCTATGTGAAGCTCAGAGGCTTCTAATAGGAGGGGGGAAAGGAGGATATTGACCCAAGTAGAGAGACTCACTGTATTTTGGAAGTTGTTATGAAAGAAAAACAGAGAGGTGTTAAAGGGAAATGGGGGTGGCAGGGTGGGAGAAAGGGTTTTAGGGATAGAAGGATAGGGTGATAGAGTGAGAGGGTAGATAGGAAAAGGGGAGAAGGGTGAATTAGGGAGGTTTGAGGAATAATGGAATATGGATTATAATTGGTGGTCAACAGCAGTTATTAAGTATAGCAACAAGAAGGTATAAGAGGTGGACCAGGCGATCCTCTTGGGGGTCAAGATGCCATTTCTTCTTTTCATACGTTGTTGCTTTGGCATGTTGGCTCTCTCCCATGGAGTCATCTTCAGTAGATCCGGTAATGAGGAGATGTCCGAGACTGCATTCCAGTTTGCAATGTCTAGAGGGGGGATGTCCGTTAAGGAAAGGACTTCTTAGAGATTCTGATGGTTTTTCCTGAGTAGATGAAAGAAAGACTGAAGGGAAAAGTCCATATGTATGGGATTCGCTTTTTGCGTAAGTGATCAGTGAGAGGTTTAAGCATTTTCTTCTTCTGGAGGGTGATCGGGGATAGGTCCTGGTATATTGCTATAGGGCATTTATTAAAAGAGATGCTGTTTGCGGACCTAGCAGCGGTGAGAATTCTTTCTTTATCCACGAAATTTAGGGAACGACAAATAATGTCTCTAGGTGGGTTGGAGCTTTTGGGTTTTTGTCTGAGAGCTCTGTGGGCCCTTTCAATTATAAGAGCTGAGTTGTCGTTGTTCCCCAAAAGAGAGACTACAATTTATTTGATGGCGGGCAGTATTTCCCCATTCGTCACTACTTCAGGTATACCCCTGAATCGGAGGTTGTTTCTCCGGCTGCAGTTCTCTTGGTCTTCCATATTTACATATAATGAGTTAATATGTGTCTGGCAGATGGAGAGGGATTCAGCCACCACAGAGCTGTGCTCTAATGCAGCTGCTTGTGTAGTCTCCAGAGTTTCTACTCTATGGCCCACATGTTGGATTTCCTGTGTCAGGACTGATATCTCCTGCTTCAACGGGAGTAAAGCTTCTGCCACAGTTTGCTTGATAAAGCGTCTGGACACTGGTAGGGATCGGGGGGATCCTATGTCACCTGCTTCACTTTCCCCATCTGACTGACCTTTTTCCCCGTTGTCGGAAGCACGGTCGTTCGTCAGCACCATTTTGGATTCTTTAGTGCCAGGCAGTGTTGCTTGCTTCTTGAGGAATTTAGCCATGCCTGAGTTTGGGTTAGCCGTTTTGGAGGTTGCACCCAGTTCAGAGGGTCTCTGTCCTCCAATTTTGACCATGTTTCGGGTCTCTGTGCTTGCGTGTACTGTTCCCACAGCGAGTCGGTATACAGAGCTCAGCAAGACACGGCCATTCAGCTCCGGCGCTAGCTCCACCCCCGATCCTATAGGTTTTTAATGGGACTCAGGTCTGGAGAAAGTGCAGGCCACTCCATTTGAGGTACCCCATTCTCTGGCAGCTGTTCCCTAATTATGCGACCTTGATGAGCTGGTGCATTGTTGTCCATGAAGATTAAATTAGTCCTGTGTTGTTCATGCAGAGGCACAATGACTGGATTAATGATGTTATTTAAGTAGCATAGGTTTGTCACTGCACCATTCAGAAAGTGTAGGGCAGTTCTGTATTGACTACAGACAAGCCCACACTGTAACACCACTATAACCAAAGGGCTCGTCTGGTGACAACAGTGGCTGATCCATAGCGCTCTGCTTGACATCTCTAACATTGTTGGCCACCATCATTTCTGCTCACTGTGAATCGACTTTCATCAGTAAACAGCACTGAGGCTCACTGGTCCTTCATACCCTTGCAGGTCATCTGGTACGCAGACCACGCTGATGTAAATGGTTTTGAATGGTCTGATGTGACATTTGGGTGCCTCTCACCTCCCTCAAATGTGCCTGGAGTTGTGTGACATTCATCCTCTGGTTCCGCGCGGCCTTGTTCACAAGGAAGTAGTCATCAGTGATTCTTCTATGCCTGTCTGTGACTCTTCCAGTATCTCTGTTGCAACATGCTGATGACACTATGTGACACTCTAAGCCCAGTGGCCACTTCCATCTGAGAACATCCTGCTTGAAGCCTCAGAATGGCAAGGTACTGTTGATCAATTGTTAGGTGTCGTCTTGGTCTCATGATGTCAAAATGTAAACAGCATGATCAGGAGAACTGTTGAAATACCAATTCTAATTGAACCTGGAAATTTATTGGACAATTTATTGGACAATTTATTGGACAACTGTTGTGAATTATGCTGTTAGAGAACAGCAAGTTGTGCAAAAATTATTGAAACATGGAACAGTTAGATATGTGCATTCAAAAGTTTAGAGAAGGTCACATTAAATATATATATAGTTTCTATTTTTACTTGCGTTATCGTTCTTCGCTTTCGCGATTGTGATAGGAGCGGTAGCGTTGCTACATCTGTGTATATATATATATATATATATATATACATGTAGACTTGCATATCTACATTCATACATACATGTATATGTGCATGTCTACATACAAACATGTATACTTACATAAATATATGTATACTTCTATATCTACATACAAACATACATGCAGACGTAAATATCTACATATATGCTTACTTGTATATCCACATACATACATACATTCACTTGAATGGAGCAACTACTTGTATTAGACTGCACTTAGCTGAGGACCTGGATGCTGGGAGTTGGCAGCTTTTTTTCTGCTGACAGCTCCTAGTTATGTAGTGTTAGTGGCTTTGTTAAAGACAGAGGCATCCTTTGAAACCCTGTGCTGCAGCCTTCATTGGCTTAGCACTTCTAATACAAGAAGAAAAAGTATCTGAATGGAAGCAGTAGGGAATATAGCGCCCCCAGGACTATGCAAGGGTATTGCGCCCTGTGCAATCACACAGGTCACAAACCCCAAGACTTGCCCTGCTCCCAGGCCCCTTCTTAGCTTGGGCCCCAAAGGAGCCACTTCCCCTGCTTCCCTGATAGCTTTATATTCGGGAATTACACTAACAACAACTTACCATTATAGATATGGCAGCACTGCAGTGGTGATATCAATGCAATGACATATAGTGCATGACTGACACTATATAGTCCATTTGGTATCAATTGTGGAGGGTTGTTTTCTACACTTTAAGGGTATGGCCATGAGTTTACATTTCGTGATGCTGTTTTGGAAGCCAAAACAAGGAGTGAATTCAAAAATAGAGGAGAAGTGGCACCTGAATGTGTGGCTATACCCTAAGGGCACATTTATTTCCTGCCCCCTCTAGGCTTATATCCAGGAACATATTATGGCTCCACAATAGAAGTGAGCAAACTTCTTGATATTCATTGTGTGTCAGATTCCTCAAAATTTGATTGGTGCCAGAATCAATTCAACACAAACCAAATATGCTCCAACTGGGCTGGAATTTGATATATGACATGCTGAAGTTTAAGCTCAGGTTTTTTAAATATCTTTTCTTTAGCTTTTTTTTTTAAATGTTATGAATTTTAGCTCTTTCTCCACAATGCTCCACCATTGCTCCACCAGTGTGTTATGCTGTTTCATATTAGAAATCTTTCAAAAATTGTCCATTATCAGGAGCAGATGGTGTTTAAACACACATGGTGTTATGGGAGAAAACAGTGTTGGGACCAAGCATCCAAAAAGGATGCTTTAATAGAGGCAGATGGCTGCCCCTGTATATATATATATATATATATAAGTCGCAAAAATCCACGCACTCCTTAAAAGTGAAAAATTTGCTATTTATTCACACATGTCATACAGCAACGTTTCGGTTTTCTCTCAGAACCTTTTTCAAGCCAAGGCCGCAAGTGTTGGCAGCCAAAAATTTTTTCCAGAATTTTAAGAATTTCTCCCTGAAAACTATTGCAATTGCAAGTTTTGTTATACATATGTTTATTTACTTTGGGTGTGTTGTTCTGCACACAATTAGGCATTAACCAGGGCAGAATGCCTTCCCCTATTAATACACACGTGTTTATTGTCAAAAGAAACAGTGGCTTGCTCTGAAGGAGTGGGTATTTGGAAAAGAAAAAAAAAAAGGAGGAGGTTACACAAATGCTCCTGGGGTACTTATAACCCTGGAGGAATTACGGAACCAGAGATCCCAGTAGTGATGGAAAGAAGAAAAAGGAGTGCAATACAGGGTAAGAAAAATAGTTACCAGGGTATCAGAGAATGCAGCTAGAAAGAGTGTTAGCAGTGCTCAACACTTGATAATCAGGTATAAGGAACCTATACAGTCGGGAGGAGGTAAAAAGTACCTCCAGACGTTTACCTACTGTCTCATTTTGTAAAAGGTAAATGGGAAGAAAGAGATATAGTGCCACTATCTGGGTAACCAATAGTAATGGAACATTATAGTAAACGTCACCCGAGCAAGTGGGGTACAATATTCAAAGATGTGATGTAGATGGATGTTAAATCATAGATATCCCATCTAATGTAATATAGGAGTGTATAGGGTGCCAGATCTAGCTGCTAGTCTGTGTCATCTATAAAAGGAAAAAACGTGAGGAGATATACCACAGTGACCAACTGACAAAAGAAAAAAGCATTCAGGAGGTAAAAATAGTGGTCCCTCTACTGGGACCAGATAAGAGATAGCTGGTAGGATGACGTAAAAGATAAAACTCATAATAATAAAGATAGTAAAAATGGTAAATAAGATAAGTATTAACTCACTTCGCTGGGGGGTTGTCTCCAGGATAAACTCAAGACACCTTATCATATGTACAGCGCTATGGAATGAATGGCGCTTTAATAATAAATAATAATAATATTGAAGGCTGGGAAAGACATCACAGAGAGAGTGTAGTGGGCCATTTCCGACCATTGTTCCAATCTGACTGCCCAAAAGCCCATGGGGTAAGGGAGCATAGTATGCACCAGAGAAAGGTCAGAGTCCAGGTAGGACTAAACCAGTGTGCTTAGGCGGTACGTCTCTGTTTGCTTATTCACATTGGCCTGGCACGGCACATTAAAAAATTGCTCTATCATGTTGATGATACTAAACTGGCTGCTGCTGCGGCTTCTGCAGCTTGTGGTAGTGGAGATAATGAGAGGTGGGTGACTTAGTGGGGGGCAGAGAAGGACATTCCAGTCAGACATACGGGCGGCAGCTGCCTGCACTCCGAAAGCTGGGGCAAGCATCCTGATAAGATTTAGAGGAGGAGTTAGCCATCCAGTCAACAATCTCATTCTTTTTGTCCCCCATAAAAATGTGGGGCTTATCAGAAGCCAGGGAGAACTGTGGTCTACTATTACTGCTCTTGGCCAGATGGCTGCTGCTGCTGCTACCACCCACATTCTAAAACTCAGATGACAAGGCCTTTTGTTTTGCATTCTTCCATTTTCCAGACATTGTACTATGCTACACAAATTACTAAATGGTACTAGCAAAATTGCAAGTGTGTTTTCATTAACCCCTTCCCGACTGCAATCCGTCTATATACGTGCTATTTGCACATGCCCTGTGCAGATAGCACGTGTATAGACGTCAGGCAGCTCTTTAATCCAAGCGCTGCAAAGCGCTTGGATTAAAGCTTCTGCCCCTGCCCTGCTGCTGTCACGGACAGCATACAGTGCAGTAATGCCGGCAAGGGACCAATCAGTGTGGCCCCTTGCCGGCAATCGATCCGATTGGTTAGTCTGTGCAGGCTAACCAATCGGATCGCGGCAGTGAAAAAATGCCTGTTCCAGGCTCTGATCTGCGATCTGCAGATCAGAGCCTGAAATCAGGTAGTGTCCTCGTGCCCCCCGATCTGTGCCCGCTTCCTGTGCGCCTCCAAGCCCCCCCTTGTCCTCGCCTGCCCCTTATGCAGTTCCCCCCCTCCCATCCACATTCATGCAGCCTGCCCTGATGCGGTCCGCCCCCTCCTCGCCCCATACATTCCTCCTGCCCCCATTTGTACTGCCTCCCTCAATGCTGGCCATACCTTTCCCCTCCCCCTTTCCAGCGCTGCCCCGATGCGGTGCTGTCCCCCTGCTGTGTTTGATGGCGGCGGCTCCATTCCTGAGCCGCTGCCATCAGCAGAGAGTGTCAGCTCTATGCTGACACTCTGCTGTAACCCCTAAGATGCAGCGGCATCCATGGGGTTAATAGAGGGAGGGGGCTCCCTCTCTCAACCATTGGGGCTGCCGCGCTGCGATGGCAGCGCTCGATGGTTGCCATGGCAACCGGACGCTTTGCAAAAGCGTCCAGTGTTGCCACCTACAAGACATCTGATAGTATTATACTTTGCAATGCAAGAGCATTGCAAAGTATAGTACAGCCATCAGCCGCACTGGATCTTCAAAATCCAAGAGGGACTTGAAAAAAAATAAGTGAAAATAATAAAAGTAAAAATAAATAAATAAATAAAAATTTTAATAAAAAAAATTAATTGCCTTTTCCTATAAAAAATGAAAAAAATAAATAAAAAATACACATATTAGGTATCACAGCATCCGTAATGACCGTCTCTATAAATATATCACATGATAGACCCCGTCCGATAAACACCATAAAAAAAAAAAAAATGTGTAAAAAATTTCATTTTTGTCACCTTACATCACAAAAAGTGCAACACCAAGCAATTAAAAAGGTGTATATCAAACAAAATGGCACCAATAAAACCGTCACCTCATCCTGCAAAAAATGTGACCCTACATAAGAAAATCGCTCAAAAAATAAAAAAACAATAGTTCTTAGAACATTGAGACACTAAAATATATTTTTTTTATTTCAAATATGCTACTATTGTGTTAAAGTGAAATAAATTTAAAAAAGTGTACATATTGGGCATCGCCGCATCCAAAATATCACATGACCTAACCCCTCAGATGAACACCGAAAAAAAAAAAAAAAACAGTGCCAAAAAAGCCATTTTTGTCACCTTACATCACAAAAAGTGCAACAGCAAGCGATCAAAAAGGCTTATGACCCCAAAAATAGTACCAATCAAACTGTCACCTCATCCCACAAAAAATGATGCCCTATTTAAGAAAAAAATAAAAAAGCTATGGCTCTGTCTATGGAGACACTATAACATTTTTTTGGTTTCAGAAATGCTATTATTGTGTAAAACTTAAATAAATAAGAAAAAGTATACATATTAGGTATTTCCACGTCCGTAATGATCTGCTCTATAAAACTTTCACATAACCCCTCAGATAAACGCTGTAAAAATAAATAAATAAAAACTGTTTCAAAACAGCCAATTTTTGGGTCACCTTGCCCCATAAAGTGTTATAATGAATGATCAAAAAATCCTATGTACCCAAAAATGGTACCAATAAAAACCTCAACTTTTTCTGCAAAACACGAGCCCCTGCACAAGACGATCGGCAGAAAAATAAAAAAAATATGGCGTTCAGAAAATGGACACACAAAAACATAATTTCTTTTCAAAAAATGCTTTAATATGTAAAACTGAAACAAACAAACAAACAAAGAAAGTAGACATATTTGATATCATTGCATCCGTAAAAACCTGCTCTATAAAAATAGCACATGATCTACCCTGTTAGATGAATCTTGGAAATAAAAAAAAAACTGTGCCATTTTTCACTTACCTTGCCTCACAAAAAAATTAATATAGAGCAATTAAAAATCATATGTACCACAAAATAGTACCAATAAAACTGGCACCTTATCCCCTAGTTTCCAAAATAGGGTCACTTTTTGGGAGTTTCTACTGTATGAGTGCATCAGGGGGGCTTTAAATGGGACATGACATCTAAAACCAGTCCAGCAAAATCTGCCTTCCAAAAACCATACGGCGTTCCTTTCCTTCTGCACCCTGCCGTGCGCCCTTACATCAGTTTACGACCACATGTGGGGTGTTTCTGTAAACCACAGAATCAGGGTAATAAATATTGAGTTTTGTTTGGCTGTTAACCCTCAATGTGTTAAAGAAAAAAATGAAATAAAATGGAAAATCTGCCAAAAAAGTGAAATTTAGAAATTTCATCTCCATTTTTCTTTAATTCTTGTGGAACACCTAAAGGGTGAGCAAAGTTTGTAAAATCAGTTTTGAGTAACTTGAGGGGTGTAGTTTCTACAATGGGGTCATTTATGGGGGGTTTCCACTTTGTAAGCCCCACCAAGTGACTTCAGACCTGAACTGGTCCTTAAAAAGTGGGTTTTGGAAATTTTCTTAAATATTTTAAGAATTGCTTCTAAACTTCTAAGCCTTCTAACGTCCTAAAAAAAAAAAAAAAGACATTTCCAATATTTTGCCAACATAAAGTAGACATATGGGAAATGTTAAGTAATAAATATTTTATTAGGTATGACTTTCTGTTTTAGAAGCAGAGAAATTGAAATTTTGAAAATTGTGATTTTTTTCAAAATTTTTGGTAAATTTGTGATTTTTTCATAAATAAAGGTGAAATATATTGACTCAAATTTATGACTATCAGGAAGTACAATATGTCACGAGAAGACAATCTCAGAATGGCTTGGATAAATAAAAGTGTTCCAAAGCAATTACCACATAAAGTGACGCATGTCAGATTTGTAAATTTTGGCCTGGACACTGGGGCATCAATGACCCTTGGTCATGAAAGGGTTAATTTAAAGACAGAGGCAGAATTAAATGTCCCACCCCTTCTTAAAACTGGTATTGACAATTTAGTTTGGAAATAATTTTTTCCGGAAAAGGTCCTTGAACTATACTTTCAATAGCATATGACTTTAATTTTAGTCTAATGTAATAATGTCTTCAATAACATGGGTGAAATGTCTTTGAACTACACGGTATGTTGAAGTAATGCGCTCACCAACATGGATATATCAATGCAATTTTTGCGATAAAATATCTTTGAACTATGCATTCAGTAACACAGGTATATAACAATGCAATTTTTGTGGTGAAATGTCTTTGAACTACATGGTCTGATGCAGTAATGAATTCACTAAAAAGGATTCAACAACACTCGCATTAAGTGTAGAAAATTGTGTTCCCCCCCCTTTCCCCCCAATATTCACAGTAAAATGGCACTGACCACCATTTTTACTCGATCTGAAACTAATTATGGAAGCTTCAGATTCCTTTAGCTCGTGAATTTTTTAAGGAATCCAATATATTTAGAATCAATTTACTCATCTCTACTCCGCACAATTTTCAAGTTTTACAGAACCATAATGTGCCAACTATAGAATTCCTTAGGGCCCTAATACGGTCGCAAACTATAGAATTCCTTGGGGCTCTAATATGCCAACCCTTGAATTCCTTGGGGCCTTAATACGCCAACCATAGAAATCCTTGGGGCCCTAATACGCCAACCATATAATTCCTTGGGACTCTGTTGTACCTCCAAGTGATTCCATTTCATATGGAGGTATACTGATATTATGTACCGTATATATCTGTCAGAAAGAAAACTGTTATTTCAACTGATTGCTCATGGAGGAGAAGAACAACGCGTTTTGAGGAATTTTAATTCCCTTTCATCAGGTTAAAAATATTAATGGTACATAGAGTTCACACATGGGTTTATGAATTGAAAAAAAAAAGAAACTGCATCTCTGGGCTGTCCCAAACTTGTTGGATCGCCCTCAGGTGCTGTCACACTCACATAAAGAAACCAGGTCAATAAAACATTTCATATTTGCATGATTATAAATCATCGAAATTAAAAAGTTTTTGTTATATAATTATGTGTCTGTTGATTTATTAATAAAATACTATAAAATGCTTTGAAATCGATATTATTGATGACTCTTCACGTGATGCTTTTTTTGTCGTTTAAAAAAAAATTATAAACCCATGTGTGAACTCTACGTACCATTAATATTTTAAACCTGATAAAGGGGACTTCCCCGAAATGCACTGTTCTTATCCTACATGCGCAATCAGTTGAAATAAAGAACAATTTTGAAACCTTCAGGATCGTGTATGCCGGGTTTCTGTGTGCCGAAGCAGGCACTCCAATTATAACCTAAAGCATCTCCTTGTGGGACTGGGCATCTCAGTCTGAAGGAACTACACCTGCGGCAGCACACCCGATGACAGCACATATTGCATCAGTAAGCCTTCAATAGGGTTGTGCCTATTCATAGCACAACCCGGTAAGGTGAGCCTCTATTTTACGCTCTATATATTATACATATTGTGCGCTTTTCCTGTGCCCTAACTACCTAGGTACGCCCGAATATCCACAAGAAAGAAAACTGTGACACATTCCATGCCATGCAATATTATGAAGCTATTTTCCAGATATGGAGCTGTGTACTGTAGCACAACTGCGTATCTTCAGCTTTGTAAAATGTAGGTTCAAGGACTCTATGTATAGCCAAACAGCGTCACAGAACACGTCTCTTTCCTTTTGTTTCCTATCCTTATAAATTCCTTCTCACAGACTCCATATACAGCACTGACAATATCCAACCTCTTAGCATCAATTTACGTAATGATCTATCTTTCCATATTATTTTCCGACTTGTTTTTCTGTATACAGCAACCTTGAGCCCTCTTTCACTGGTGTGATTATGCTGATATGCATTATTTTCTATGACATGCTGGCCTACCCGCTTGCAGACATTAGCCAGAGCAAATAACCCTCAGAGGATCACGAAGAGCCAAGAAAGAGAGTTTTCATTAGGAATTTGCTTCTTTTCATCTTGCTGCTATGCGTGAAATCAGAATATTTTCACTGTGACTAGGCCGTGAAATTTTTAGCGAGAGTCATGATGTATTGTGGGTCTATTAGTGTGATCAATCCCCGGTGCAGGACAACTTCAGGAAACCACTAATAAGGAACTCTGGTTGGAATGAAAGAAAGTGTGGAATGGTCGAGAGTCAACACATATAAAAAAGAGGAAGAAAAATAAAGAATAACATATGTCTGATTCAGGAAAATATACTCTTCTCGCAAACATGCCTCTTGCTTTCATCGTTTTTTACATGGCTGCTATGTATAATTAATAGGTAGCAAAGGGAATTTCTTACATGTGGTTTAAACACCATCTATTTTGCTAAGCTATGAGATATAGGTTTATCCTCAGAGCTTGCTCTATGTCTTATAAATAAAATGCATGAATCTTAGCTACAAAATGTGGATTTAATATGAGCGCTTGCTCTCAGTGGTAAAAAAGTCTACATCAGGGAAAACGCTATGGAAAAGAGTACTCGCTTGTTGAAATCATCTAAGCAGCTTTATGCTAATGATGGAATCATTTGCTGGATTTATTCATTAACCGGGATTATAAATGACCAGAGCTTAGAACAGGATTTCTCATTTTTTATATTTTTGCTCGTAATTACCCCCTGAACTGGTCAAGTTTAAAGAATACTTTTAATGAATCATTAGTGAATATAGAGAATGATCAGAATTGTCATTCCAGAGATTAATCCAATTGTTACTATGTTAGATGAATCTAATTACATGGACAACTGTGAAACCGAGAAATAGATTTGCTAGAAAATGTTTCTTAGGATGGACAGCGTTCTATGTTCTGTTCCAGCATCTCAAGAAGGCTTCTTTAAGCTTTATCCGCACATACAGATCTAGCAAGGGCCAACATCAGTGGGTTAATGGATTAACCAGATAGTATAACAAACTTTGTTAAACTGTAGTATACGGGAGTTGTAATACCCGTTACTACCAAAGGTCACTTGGTGTGCTGTCGTCCCTCCTAATTATGGGAAGTTGCTATATGTCAGTTTTATAAAATGTAATGTAATGTGTGTATTTTCCTGTCACTGAAACTTGCACTTACAGGCCTGCTAGGGGTGTCATTCCTACTTCTAGTCCATAGAGGGAGCTAGGGAGCCCTAGTTTATATAAGCCCAGACAGGGAAGTGCAAGGGGAGACGGAGTCTAGTTTCAGTAAGCTACAGTTGGAGATTAGACAATGTCTGAGACAAGTCCAGGCCTGAAGCCTGCTGTTCAGGAGAAGATTCCCTCCTGAATACCCATATGCAGAAGCAGGAACATCTTAGACTAAGGGCCTGAGGAACCATTCAGAAGCTAGGAGAGACTGAGGCAAAGATCAGAGGAGCCAGAGGTACAAGGAGAAACAGAGGAGGTACTTGTTTAAGCCATAATCAAGGATATAAAGCCAGACTTAGGTTAATGGGCCTTGTTGAAGAATTGCTACATTCCAGGATCAGACAGAGTTAGAGTGCAAGCTCCTTTGCTGCAAATCCTGTGTTCAACACTCTGTAATTACCCTGCTGTACTGAATTGCCTGCATCGACCGAATTGCAAAATCGACTGTATGCTGAGGAACTGCGTTTCCAATATTGTCTCTGCCTGCAAACTACTAAAGTTCAAGTTCTGTTTTAACATCACGTTTCCTCAAATTTATTCCTGCATCCGCAAACGGCGTGCCACCGTTTACTTGGCACTGGCGTCACGAACTATTCCTTACCTATACCTGCCCTTGCAGAGAGTCAGCTGTACCAGGTTAGTGTATATTGCACTACTACACCCAGAAACACCTACTGCACAACTTGAGTACACTGCAAAACTAAGGGTACTTTTACACTTGCGGCAGACGATTCCGGCAGGCAGTTCCGTCGCTGGCAATCCGGACGCAAACGGATGGCTTTTGTCAGACAGATCCGGATGCAGATTCGTCTGACAAATGCATTGATATACCGGATCCGTCTCTCCGGTGTCATCCTGAAAAACGGATCCGTTATTTATTTCTTTTTGCATTTTTAAAGGTCTGTGCATGCGCAGATCGGAAAACCGGATCTGTTTTGCCGGAACACCTAATGCCGGATCCGGCACTCCGACAAGTGTTCAGGATTTTTGGCCGGAGAGAAAACTGCAGCATGCTGCTGTATTTTCTCTGGCCAAAAAATGTAAGAGGGACTTAAATGATGCACCCTGATGCATACTAAACGAATTGCTCTCCATTCAGAATGCATTAGGATAAAACTGATCAGTTTTTTTCTGGTATTGAGCTCCTGTGATGGAACTCAACACCGGAAAAGAAAAACGCTAGTGTAAAAGTACCCTAAGTCAGCATGATAAACTTGTGTGTTAACGCTTCAGGAATTACTTTAATGCCTGATTCATCTGTAGTACCAGATTTACTAATAGGTCTGCACTTAGCATCTGTCTAAAAAGTGGCACAAATTGTTAAAATTTTTACCCAATTTGGCACAACTAGGATTGTTGCACTTTTTTCTGACACTAAGGGGACAGCCTTAGGGTGCATTCACATCACTATTTAGCTTTCTTTTCCTCTGATCTGTCAGAGAGAAAAAAAAACAGGATCCTGTAAAAAAAAAAAAAAATATGTTGTCATTAGAGATGAGTGGCATTCGATCAGAATTTCAGGATAAATTTAATTTGCCGCAAAGCTGAATTTCCTCATGCTCCATTGTAGAGAATCGATTTAACCTGAAATAGTGTAAGAACAAAGAAAATTATATTTACCTCCTCCTTTTGCTCGCGATTTGCCATCTGCCACCATCTTGATTGAAGATCTTGGCCAAAATCCTGTGCGCGGTGACATATGACGTCACCACGCCAGCTGGTGTGACGACGTAATCTAGGGCCGCGCAAGATTTCACTCTAGATCTTCAAGCAAGATGGCTGTTTAAATTTCACACTGTTTTGATTCTCAGATGCCGCAATCATGTATGAACGCGGCATCTGAGGGGTACAATGATGGGGAGCAGCGGTTTTTTTTCCTGTCTAAAAAAATGGATCTCTGACAGAAATGGTTCAAAAGAATGACAACTGATACATCAGGATCCGTTTTTTCTTACAGGATGTTTTTTCTTTTTTTCCCCCTCTTTCTCTTCTGACGGATCAGAAGAACCCAAAGCTGATGATGTGATGTGAATGAGCCCTTAAGGCCTCTTTCACACGGGCTTTGCGGGAACACCCGCGATTTTTCCGCGCGAGTGCAAAACACTGTAATGCGTTTTGCACTCGCGTGAGAAAAATCACGCATGTTTGGTACCCAAACCCGAACTTCTTCACAGAAGTTCGGGCTTGGGATCGGTGTTCTGTATATTGTATTATTTTCCCTTATAACATGGTTATAAGGGAAAATAATAGCATTCTGAATACAGAATGCAAAGTAAAATAGCGCTGGAGGGGTTAAATTTTTTTTAACTCACCTTAGTCCACTTGATAGCGCAGCCGGCATCTCCTTCTGTATTCTTTCTTTAGGACCTGGGTAAAGGACCTTTGATGACGTCACTCCGGTCATCACATGATCCATCACCATGGTAAAAGATCATGTGACGTACCATGTGATGACCGGAGTGACGTCATCAAAGGTCCTGTAACTGTATTTAATGCTCACCACAGGTCCTATTCAACAAAGGAGACACAAGGAGATGCCGGGCTACGCGAGCAAGTGGATTAAGGTGATTTCAATTATTATTATTTTTTTTAACCCCTCCAGCGCTATTTTACTTTGCATTCTGTATTCAGAATGCTATTATTTTCCCTTATAACCATGTTATAAGGGAAAATAATAATGATCGGGTCTCCATCCCGATCGTCTCCTAGCAACTGTGCGTGAAAATCGCACCGCATCCGCATTTGCTTGCAGATGCTTGCGATTTTCACGCAACCCCATTCACTTATATGGGGATTGTGTTGCGTGAAAAACGCAGAATATAGAGCATGCTGCGATTTTCACGCAACGCATCAGTGATGCGTGAAAATTACCGCTCATCTGAACAGCCCCATAGAAATGAATGGGTTGATATTCAGTGCGGGTGCAATGCATTCAACTCACGCATCGCATCTGTGCGGAATATTCGCCCGTTTGAAAGGGGCCTAAGTGTTAGGGGTTGGATCTTTCCAGAAAAAGGCATGGCCTAATATGTTCCAAAAATGTCAGCCAACCAAGGGTCGGTATAGAGTCAGAGGATTGTGTCTGTCCCTGCACCAGATTTATCATCCAGCCTGAGCCCCTGACCCACAGTATTTTTTTATGGCTTTTTGAAAAAAAAAATTATTCAGACAATTTTTAACATACATTTTTGAAGTCCTATAAAGAAACCTATGGGAAGGCCATATTAAAAGATTGCATATTTTTTCAGTAGTAGATGCCAAAAAGAATATATAGAAGTATAAATCTTTCCATTATTTTTGCCCTGTGCTTACAATCAAAATACTTTTGTAACATATTGACCAAATCTACGGTGTGTGAATAAGGTCTAAAGGGGTTGTCCACTCCTTTACAAGTGATGGACTATCCTCTGCATAGATCATCACTGTCTAATTGGCAGGGGTCTGACACCCCATTCCCCCCCTGCTGAGCTGTTCTGCAGTAGCTCTACACAGCTCTGTCCATGGTGCAGAGTACTGGGTAGGTTACTGCAGTGCTTTCCCCATTGAAGTGAATGGTAACAGTTCTGCAGTAACCAGCTCCATTCATTGCACAAGAGAGTGAGCTGTGTAGTTTGGCAGGAGAGACTATTAAAGCTACTGCAGAACAGCTGATCGCAGTTGTTGAAGTCCCACTAATCAGATCACCTGTAAAGGAGTCTGTCACTGTGAAAGTCACTATTAGACCAGGCACGATGCCTTGTAGGGCTAGTTCAGCTGAATGTAATGATACCTTTCACTTAGAGATCTATTGTTTCATTCTAGAGAAAAAGTACATTTAATCCATATACTGGCGCCTCTTCATAACTTCGGCGGATCCACCGTCAGCACACTGGGTTATTAAGACTGGCATCTAAAATGCGGTCTTAATAAATGGCCCTCATAGTGTATTTCTAATATACTCCAATGCTAATGCATTGGAGTCTATGAGAGAAGCAATCTGGTGATTATTTGTTATAGTTTCCTATGGGAAGTATTAAAAAGTGTAAAAAAAGATTTAAAAATACAAAAATTCTAATCACCCCCCTTTCCCCAAAATCAAAATACATGAACAGTAAAAAAAATGGCCCACATGCGAAAACGCCCGTACTATTAAAATATAAACATATTTCAGCAAACAGCAAAACAAAACAAAAAATTTCAAAATTGCCATTTTGTCATTTTTTGGTCGCTTCACCTTCCACAAAAAAATTGAATAAAAAGTGATCAAAAAGCCATACACACCCCAAAATGGTATCAATAAAATGTACATATTACCCCCACAAAAAATGAGCCCTCACACAGCTCTGTACACATAAAAACAAAAAAGTTATCGGGGTCAGAATCAGCGATGCAAAAACAAAAAGTTTTTGCCAAAGTTTTTACTTTTTTTTCAGTATTAAAGGAGTTGTCCGGGTTCAGAACTGAATTCGGACATATCCCCGTTTTCACCCAGGCAGGTCCTCTGATATGAGCATCGGAGCATTTCATGCTTTATGACGCAGGGCAAAGGCTGTTTGGTTATATTTTTTACACTGCTAGGATGATGGCTTCCTCCTAGCAGTGTTCCCGGTGACATCACCGGCACTAATGGGTGGGCTTTACCACAGCCTTAGCTGTTTTACAGGCTAGGGCAGTGTTAAAGCCCGACCATTAGTGACGGCGACATCACCGGGCTCACAGTTAGGCAGAAGCCTCCACCTACCAGAGACCCGGTACGTCACCGGATCTGCAGAAAAAAACTATACATACATGTTATCATTGTAATCATACTGACCTGGAGAATGAAGGGAACAGGTCAGTTTTACTGCATAGGGAACACCGTAAAAACAAGAGGCATAAAACTGTTTTTTCTTTTTATATTCCACCCCATTTGGAATTGGCTCTGCTATAACCCCGCCCAGTGCCCACCCTCCTGTTTGATTGACCATTTGATTTCTGACAAAAGCAACACAGGTGCACCATATTGAGAGGCCCTGCCCACAGTGCACCAAACCTTATTTGCATAAGAATAAAAATAAACATTTCTCAGGATTAGAGGACCAAATCTTCACAAGAAAGGTATGTTTATGTTTTGGGGCACTTATACTACGATATGCTCACATTGAAACTGATTTTAGAAGTGACCTACTGAAAGGAGTGTACGGCGCACTGATCAGTAGAGATGGCCTTGTGGTTCTCCCGGCAGTCATTTCGTGGCGAACGTTGGTCAATCAACAACAGAATGGCTTAAACAGAAGAAAATACGCCTTCTGGAGTGGCCAAGTTAGAGTCCTGACCTCAACCCGATTGAGATGCTGTGGCATGACCTCAAGAAAGCGATTCACACCAGACATCGCAAAAATATTGCTGAACTGAAACAGTTCTGTAAAGAGGAATGGTCAATAATTACTCCTGACCGTTGTGCACGTCTGATCTGCAACTACAAGAAACGTTTGGTTGAAGTTATTGCTGCCAAAGGAGGTTCAACCAGTTATTAAATCCAAGGGTCCACATACTTTTTCCACCTGCACTGTGAATGTTTACATGTGTTTGTGTGTTATTAGTTTAAGCAGACTGTGATTGTCTATTGTTGTGACTTAGATGAAGATCAGATCACATGTATAGGGAGTGCAGAATTATTAGGCAAGTTGTATTTTTGAGGATTAATTTTATTATTGAACAACAACCATGTTCTTAATGAACCCAAAAAACTCATTAATATCAAAGCTGAATATTTTTGGAAGTAGTTTTTAGTTTGTTTTTAGTTTTAGCTATTTTAGGGGGATATCTGTGTGTGCAGGTGACTATTACTGTGCATGATTATTAGGCAACTTAACAAAAAACAAATATATACCCATTTCAATTATTTATTTTTACCAGTGAAACCAATATAACATCTCAACATTCACAAATATACATTTCTGACATTCAAAAACAAAACAAAAACAAATCAGTGACCAATATAGCCACCTTTCTTTGCAAGGACACTCAAAAGCCTGCCATCCATGGATTCTGTCAGTGTTTTGATCTGTTCACCATCAACATTGCGTGCAGCAGCAACCACAGCCTCCCAGACACTGTTCAGAGAGGTGTACTGTTTTCCCTCCTTGTAAATCTCACATTTGATGATGGACCACAGGTTCTCAATGGGGTTCAGATCAGGTGAACAAGGAGGCCATGTCATTAGATTTTCTTCTTTTATACCCTTTCTTGCCAGCCACGCTGTGGAGTACTTGGACGCGTGTGATGGAGCATTGTCCTGCATGAAAATCATGTTTTTCTTGAAGGATGCAGACTTCTTCCTGTACCACTGCTTGAAAAAGGTGTCTTCCAGAAACTGGCAGTAGGACTGGGAGTTGAGCTTGAGTCCATCCTCAACCCGAAAAGGCCCCACAAGCTCATCTTTGATGATACCAGCCCAAACCAGTACTCCACCTCCACCTTGCTGGCGTCTGAGTCGGACTGGAGCTCTCTGCCCTTTACCAATCCAGCCACGGGCCCATCCATCTGGCCCATCAAGACTCACTCTCATTTCATCAGTCCATAAAACCTTAGAAAAATCAGTCTTGACGTTTCAGCTTGTGTGTCTTGTTCAGTGGTGGTCGTCTTTCAGCCTTTCTTACCTTGGCCATGTCTCTGAGTATTGCACACCTTGTGCTTTTGGGCACTCCAGTGATGTTGCAGCTCTGAAATATGGCCAAACTGGTGGCAAGTGGCATCTTGGCAGCTGCACGCTTGACTTTTCTCAGTTCATGGGCAGTTATTTTGCGCCTTGGTTTTTCCACACGCTTCTTGCGACCCTGTTGACTATTTTGAATGAAACGCTTGATTGTTCGATGATCACGCTTCAGAAGCTTTGCAATTTTAAGAGTGCTGCATCCCTCTGCAAGATATCTCACTATTTTTTACTTTTCTGAGCCTGTCAAGTCCTTCTTTTGACCCATTTTGCCAAAGGAAAGGAAGTTGCCTAATAATTATGTACACCTGATATAGGGTGTTGATGTCATTAGACCACACCCCTTCTCATTACAGAGATGCACATCACCTAATATGCTTAATTGGTAGTAGGCTTTCGAGCCTAAACAGCTTGGAGTAAGACAACATGCATAAAGAGGATGATGTGGTCAAAATACTCATTTGCCTAATAATTCTGCACGCAGTGTATTTGGACTGAAAAAAAACAAAAAAGATAACCATATATTTGATCACTCGCATAAATCAGGCAAAAAGAAGAAGTGAATAGCGATCTGGAGTATTTAAGACGTAACTTTTACTTCTAAAACATTAAAAGATATATCCCTCAATATTCATGAAAGATCGAAAGTGTATGTGAATACAGTTTTTCACAATCCCACACACAGGGTATTCGTTGGAAACAGAAACAACCGTGTCCACAGTTATACATTCAGTGTGAGACACTGTAAGGGTACTTTCACACTTGCGGCAGGACGGATCCGACAGGCTGTTAACCATGTCGGATCCGTCCTTCCGCTATTTCGCCGTGCCGCCAGTCCTGCCGCAAGTGTCAAAGTAGCCTAAGGTAACAAGAGTCGGTATGCACTAGCACCTTAGATACACAATTATAAGGTAACAATGGCCGGTATGCACTAGCACCTTAGGTACACAATTAAACAATGATGTTAGAGATGACATATGACAGTATGTACATAATGCACGGCGGCATCAAAAAAGCAACAACGGTTTGGTGCCAAAAATCACCATGCAAGTTAGTGCACAGCAGCACCTGTATCAAAAAGGTGCACGGCGGCACCAATGAAACCCAGTGTCCTACCCTACAGATGATGGAATCTTCAGACACCTTTGTTTCTGGGTTTCTTGGCAGGGTGGTCCGGTTCAATAGTTGGAGGTCCTAGAAATAAGAGGGAGTACCAGGAAGGTAATCCTCTATGTCCCTGGATGACCCTATGGGGCCCTACAATAACCCTGTTTGTCTATCCACGGAGTATCCCACTAGTTGGGCCCCCGTCCGGAACCTAACCCTTGAATTGTGTTCCCTATTTTGCCCTGAATAGATCCCGACATGCACGATTCTGAGGCGGAGACAATCCTCTCATCAGGGGAACATAAAAGCTGGCTATAAGTAGTTCACTTGCTGGAGAAGATATCCACCAGCAAGCACTTGCTGGAAAAGGTATCCGCCAGCAAATACAAAACCGCTGGGAATGGTAATTCCCGGTGAAGTGAAGTGCACAGATGGGTGCCAAAAAAGGGAAAAGGAAGAGGGGCAGATAGAGGACCCCGTCTCCTAATTGCGGTTTACAATTGACGCCGCAGGCATGGATGTTACCTGGCTGTCTGCAAGAGCCTGCAGATATTTAAAGTATCGCGTCCACATGTGCGCACGGCGCACAGTGTGATGATGTAAACAATCACGAGATGTGCGCATGCGCAAAGGAGTTGCCAGGAACCAGATTGCAGCGCACATTGAAGGACGCTCACTGCGCCTGGGCGAGTGGCCGAAATCGAAAGTAGGTCACCGCGCAGGCGCGTCAGCCCTGATACACACGCTGGGGCTTTGAATAGACTGCCGACATCGCCGGGAATAACAATCCTCATGCTGAAGGGAGCCACAGTGTATAGAATGCCAACATAGGAATAAATACCTGCTATACTGTATATACACTGTGGAAGCGTTTTTAACACAAAAACAAGGGCAAAATATAGATAAATAGATTGTCCAAGAATATGGGCATCAATATAGGAGGACCAAATTAGTGTGTTCTGATAGGCATCGGGATATATGCCCATACAACCCACACCCTAACAGACCCAGGTATGGGTATGTATTAAATGGGAGATGGTATTTGTGGTGGTTTAATACTTTAATTTCCCGACCATGGCTACAAAAAGGGCCCAAGGAGGATAATTGGCACTATATAAGAAAAGACCTGCAATGGTGGAATAAGCAAAAAGTAGGGGACATCATTGGTATAAATTCCTTATGGTGCTTCAGGATAAATAGGACAAGGCAAATCTGAGTTGACACTTTTAATAGATGTTAAAGGAAGCAGCCAAAGTGGAGTTGCTCGTTTAAGCCTCTGGGGGATACCGTATCTAGTTTAAATGTCCAGTGTGCTTCCCGCTGTAGGGGGAGAAGATCCCAATCGCCCCCACGTGGAGGCGATGGGATTTTGTCAATGCCTATAGCCTTAATGCAGTTTGAGTACCCCCCCATGGATGTCATTAACATGTCGGGCGACTGGTGTATCTCGTTCATTTGCGATATCGCCTAGGTGCTCCCAGAGGGGTCTCCGCAACTCTCTCTTGGTCTTGCCTACATACTCGAATCCGCACACGCATGTGATCTTGTAGATCACACCCCGTGTGCAGCAATTAATGAAATCTTTGATGGTAAAAGACTTCTGTAAATTCGAGCTGTGGAAGATTTAACCACTCTGTAGAATCTTGCATGCCATACAGCCACTGCACCTATAGCAGCCATTGATCTTACGGTCCAACCACGTGGCCCTTTTAGTGGCTGGGTTATAGTGGCTGTGGACAAGCATGTCTTTGAGGCTATTGCCTCTTCTAATAGAGATCTGCGGATAACTGTAATGGTCTCTTTAATGTCAGGATCCATCAATAAGACGGGCCAGTGTTGACGGAGAATATCCCTAATTTGTCCTGATGCTTCATCAAATGTTGCGATGAGGCAGATCTTTTTTTCTGTATCCTCTTTCGCCTTGGGCACCAGCAATTCAGACTGCTTTGCTGATAGTGCGGTCTGGTATGCTGGTTTTAGGACATCATCAGGATATCCTCTAGCAAGGAATCGCTTTTGTAGGATCCTTGCTTGATCGACGGACTCTGATTTGCTGGAGCAGTTGCGTCTTAGACGCAAATATTGGCTTTTTGGTATACCCCTTTTCTGAGAAAAGGGGTGGCCGCTGTTCCAGTGTAGTACAGAGTTCGTCGAGGTAGGCTTCCTGTAAATTGATGTGTCAAGCTCATTTGAAATGCCTCTAGATATTTTAATATCCAGAAACGCCAAGGTGTCCCTGTTTGCTTCTGATGTGAAGCGTAGTCCTATTTCATTGGAGTTGAGTTTATCCACAAACTCCAAAAAAGACTCTTCAGTGCCGTTCCAGATGACAAAAATGTTGTCTATGTACCGTGCGCACATTAGGATGGGCCCGGTACATGAAGACATCGGATCACCAAAGACAACTATTGCCTCCCACCAGCCCAGGAGCAGATTGGCATAGGACGGCGCACAGGAACATCCCATTGCCGTGCCCCTGAGCTGGTGGTAGGTCCTTGTGTTGAAAATAAAAAAATTGTGCGTTAGGAGAAACCTTAGTAGTTTCAGGACAAATTGGTTGTGTGCCCTGTATTGGAGTCCTCTCATGTTGAGATAATACTCAACTGCCCTGAGTCCTGCCTCATGGGGAGTGGAGGAATACAGGGCCTCAACATCAATACTGCCCAGGATGCTGTTATCCTCAATAGAGACATCGTCAATTTTTCTCAGAAGGTCCATACTATCACGGATGTAGGACGGTAGGGATACCACGAATGGCATGAGAATGCGATCTATATATGTCCCTACATTCTGACATAAGCTGTTAATCCCTGAGACTATTGAGCGCCCCTTAATGGGGTTGGTCCCCTTGTGAATTTTTGGGAGGCTGTAAAAGGTGGCCATGGTCGGGCTCTTTGGAGTGAGGAATTAAAATTCTTCCTCTGAGATAATCTTCTCTTCTTTTGCCTCGTTTAGAATCTCCATCATTTCTCCCAAAAAAGATAGAGTGGTATTATATGAAAGCACCGTGTAATTATTCCTGTCAGTAAGGAGTTGTTGACACATATTAACATAGTCCATGGTGTTCATCATCACAGTGTTCCCACCCTTGTCAGAGGGTTTAATAGTAATAGTGGAGTCTCTCTTCAGGGACTGTATTGCATTCCACTCCTCATCCGAGTAATTACGATTGGGTGAAGAGGGTCGGATACCTGCAAGGTCCCTGCAGACCAATTGCAAGAAAACATCCAGGCAGGAAATTTCACCTGCCGCTGGCATTCTCTTGCTACTACTTCTCAGAGAGGTGAAGGGGCCCTCCCCTTCTTTTTTGTCCAATTCTTCAGACAAGCCATAAAGTAATTTGACATCTTCAAGAAGATTAAGGGGGATCCCCAAGTGCCGACACTGTCGCCTGTCTGTATTGATGTAAAATTTGCGCCATCTCAATTTTCGGATAAAAAGATGGAGGTCCTTGACCCATCCGAAAATGTCGAAGCGATGTGTCGGGAAAAAGGTAAGTCCCTTACTTAGGACTGCCATTTCTGCTATAGTGAGGGGACGGTGTGACAGATTAATTGCCTCTGGGCCACTCCTCCCTGTATATTCGGTCGGTTTCTCAGTGGGTATGGGTTGGTTTGCTCTAAAAAATCAGAAGAATGTCCTGTAGAGTAACCTCTTCACCTACCACCATGTCCCCTCCCTCTCCTCTGGGCATTTTTAAACTTACTGCGGTTTGGTCTATTAGTCTGTTCACGATCGCTATCCGAGATGTCAGTCTCTGAGGTTGACACCTCGGAGGCAGTATCCTTATTGACTACCTTCTCTATAAGAACACAGTATGCTTTATTTTCTTTAAATTCTGCCAAGTCTCGGTTAAATTGCCGATGTTTTCGCTCACGCAGATAATATTGATATTTTTCCACAGTGGTCTGAAGTACCGTATTTTTCGCCCTATAAGATGCAGCGGCCCGTAAGACGCACCTAGGTTTTTGGGGAGGAAAATAATAAGAATTTTTTTTTTAACTAATAGTTGTGCTTTTGGTGGGTTTGGAACTAATGGTGGTCTGTGGATGGCACTATTATTGGGTATCTGTGAAGGACACTGTTATGGGGGGATCTGTGGATGACGGACATTGTTATGGGGGGGATCTGTGGATGACGGACACTGTTATGGGGGGATCTGTGGATGACGGACACTGTTATGGGGGGATCTGTGGATGACAGACACTGTTATGGGGGATCTGTGGATGATGGACACTTATGGGGGGATCTGTGGATGACGGACACTGTTATGGGGGGATCTGTGGATGACGGACACTGTTATGGGGGGATCTGTGGATGACGGACACTGTTACAGGGGCGATCTGTGGATGACGGACACTGTTACAGGGGGGATCTGTGGCTGGCACTGTTACAGGGGGGATCTGTGTCTGGCACTGTTACAGGGGGGATCTGTGGATGGCACTGTTACAGGGGGGATCTGTGGATGGCACTGTTACAGGGGGGATCTGTGGCTGGCACTGTTATATATGTGCCATCCACAGACCCCCCCACCCCATAACAGTGCCATCCACAGACCCCCCAGCCCATAACAGTGCCATCCACAGACCCCCCCACCCCTTAACTGTGCCATTCACGGATCAGCCCCCCACCCCACGCCGCCCCCCCAGTATACAAATATAAAATGTCTTATTCAATTAAAATTTATTACATATGCCCCCTCACTCCTAAATTCCTAATAGTACCTTACATCCTATTCCTAATAGGTTCTGTACAATGCCGGCCGGCGCGTCACTTACTGACATCACTTGCCTGCGCCGCCTGCTTCATTCATAAAGTAGGCGGCGCAGGCACGTGACATCAGGGAGTGACGCTGCCGCCTGCCGGCATTGTACAGAACCTATTAGGAATAGGATGTAAGGTACCATTAGGAATTTTGGAGTGAGGGGGCATATGTAATAATTTTTAATTGAATAAGACATTTAATATTACTATACCGGAGCGGCGGGGCCCCAGCTCCTCCTCCCAGTCCCTCCCCCGACCCCCGCTCGCTCGTACATCGCATCCAGCGATGTTAAACTGTCAGCATTCGCCCCATAAGACGCAGGGGCATTTCCCCTCCGTTTTTTTGGGGGGGAAGTGCGTCTTATGGGGCGAAAAATACGGTAATTTCTCCTTATTCGCAAAGTCCGGGTCTGAAGAGAAGGATTTCGTGATTTCAATCAGATTTTTCAGCTTGTCACCCAGGCCCGCTAAAGAGAAAGTTACGTCTTAAATACTCCAGATCACTATTCTCTTCTTCTTTTTGCCTCATGTATTTGGACTGGCCTGCAGTAAAATTTAAAATTAAAAAAAATAAAATTCCCTACACATGTTTGGTATCGCCGAGTCCATAACGACCTGATCTATAAAACGGTCATGTTACTTTCCCTGCACGGTGAACGCCATAAAAATAAAAAAATAAAAACTATTAGGAAATTTAAATTTTGCCCACCTTACTTCCCAAAAAAGGTAATAAAAGTGATCAAAAAAGTCACATGCATGCCAAAATAGTACCAATCAAACTATCATCTCATCCCGCAAAAATCATACCCTACCCAAGATAATCGCCCAAAAACTGAAAAAACTATGGCTCTTAGACTATGGAAACACTAAAACATGATTTTTTTTGTTTAAAAAATGAAATCATTGTGTAAAACTTAAATACATTAAAGAAAGTATACATATTAGGTATCGCCGCGTCCGTATCGACTGGATCTATAAAAATATCACATGACCTAACCCCTCAGGTGACCACCGTAAAAAAATTAAAATAAAAACGGTGTAAAAAAAGCAATTTTTTGTCATCTTACGTCACAAAAAGTGTAATAGCAAGCGATCAAAAATTCATATGCACCCCAAAATAGTGCCAATCAAACCGTCATCTCATCCCGCAAAAAATGAGACCCTACTTAAGATAATCGCCCAAAAACTGAAAAAAACTATGGCTCTTAGACTATGGAGACACTAAAACATTTTTTTTGTTTTAAAAATGAAATCATTGCGTAAAACTTACATAAATAAAAAAAATTGGATACATATTAGGTATCGCCGCGTCCGTGACAACCTGCTATAGAAAATTACCACATGATCTAACCTGTCAGATGAATGTTGTAAATAACAAAAAAAAAAAAAACATGCCAAAAAATCTATTTCTTGTTACCTTGCCGCACAAAAAAGTGTAATATAGAGCAACCAAAAATCATATGTACCCTAAACTAGTACCAACAAAACTGCCACCCTATCCCGTAGTTTCTAAAATGGGGTCACTTTTTTGGAGTTTCTACTGTAGGGTTGTATCAGGGGGGCTTCAAATGGGACATGGTGTCAAAAAAAAACAGTCCAGCAAAATCTGCCTTCCAAAAACCGTATGGCATTCCTTTCCTTCTGCGCCCTGCCGTGTGCCCGTACAGCGGTTTACGACCACATATGGGGTGTTTATGTAAACTACAGAATCAGGGCCATAAATAATAAGTTTTGTTTGGCTGTTAACCCTTGCTTTGTAACTGGAAAAAAAATATTAAAATGGAAAATCTGCCAAAAAAGTGAAATTTTGAAATTGTATCTCTATTTTCCATTAAATCTTGTGCAACACGTAAAGGGTTAACAACATTTGTAAAATCAGTTTTGAATACCTTGAGGGTGTAGTTTCTTAGATGGGGTCACTTTTATGGAGTTTCTACTCTAGGGGTGCATCAGGGGGGCTTCAAATGGGACATGGTGTCAAAAAACCAGTCCAGCAAAATCTGGCTTCCAAAAACCATACGGCGCACCTTTCCCTCTACGCCCTACTGTGTGCCCGTACAGTAGTTTACGGCCACATATGGGGTGTTCCTGTTAACGGCAGAGTCAGGGCAATTAAGATACAGTCTTGTTTGGCTGTTAACCCTTGCTTTGTTAGTGGAAAAAATGGGTTAAAATGGAAAATTAGGCAATAAAATGAAATTCTCAAATTTTATCCCCATTTGCCAATAACTCTTGTGCAACACCTAAAGGGTTAACGAAGTTTGTAAAATCAGTTTTGAATACCTTGAGGGGTGTAGTTTATAGAATGGGGTCATTTTTGGGCGGTTTCTATTATGTAAGCCTCGCAAAGTGACTTCAGACCTGTAGTGGTCCCTATAAATTGGGTTTTTGTAAATTTCTGAAAAATTTCAAGATTTGCTTCTAAACTTCTAAGCCTTGTAACATCCCCAAAAAATAAAATATCATTCCCAAAATGCTACAAACATGAAGTTGACATATGGGGAATGTAAAGTCATCACAATTTTTGGGGGTATTACTATGTATTACAGAAGTAGAGAAACTGAAACATTGAAATTTGCACATTTTTTAAATTTTTTGGTAAATATGGTATTTTTTTATGCAAAAAAATTAACTTTTTTGACCCAATTTTAGCAGTGTCATGAAGTAAAATATGTGACGAAAAAACAATCTCAGAACGGCCTTGATAAGTCAAAGCGTTTTAAAGTTATCAGCACTTAAATTGACACTGGTCAGATTTGCAAAAAATGTCCTTAAAGGGGAAATAGGGCTGAGTCCTTAAGGGGTTAAAAAAAACTTCTCTTTACGCGTTTTGTGCAACTAACTACAGACCTTACTCTAATCTCCCCTTCATTTCTAAACTCCTGGAGCTTCTGGGCTCACCATGCTCCAACCTATCGGCCTTAAGGACACCGTTCTCTCTTGGTTTGCTTCCTATGCCTCTGGGCACTCCTTCAGTGTGTCATTTGCTGGCTCTACTTCCCCTCCTCTCCCTCTCGCTGTTGGGTTTCTCAGGACTCAGTCCTCTCCTCTTTTATCTCTACACAGCCCCATTGGACAGACTATTAGTAGATTTGGTTTTCACTACCATCTCTTTGCTGATGACACCCAAATATACACTTCATCCCGTGACATCACCCCTGCTGTTCTAAAAACCACCAGTGACTATCAGTCCACTGTCTCTAACATCATGTTTGCCCTCTATCTGAAACAGAATCTTTTCAAAACTGAACTACTGGTGTTTTCTCTATCTACTAATCTACCTTAACCTGATATCTCCATCTCAGTGTGTCACTACTATTATGCCTAGGCAGCATGCTCGCTGTCTCTGTGTTATGTTTGATATTGATTAGAGTTGAGCGGACACCTGGATGTTCGGATTCGACGGGTTCGGCCGAACTTCGGAAAAAAGTTCGAGTTTGGAACCCGAACTTGACCCGAACTTGAAGTCAATGGAGACCCGAACTTTTGAGCACTAAAATGGCTCTAAAAATGTCATGGAAAGGGCTAGAGGGCTGCAAATTGCGTCAAAATGTGGTTAAGAGCATGGCAAGTGCTCTGCAAACAAATGTGCATAGGGAAATGACTTTATGTTGGTGGAGTACTCGAGGCCCGTCCAGAGCTCATGCGTGGTGTGGGGTTTGTCCCCCAAACAGATAAGTTTTAAAACTGCCTGCTGTCATTTACCCCTGGCTGTGCTGAACTTGGTGGTGAAGGTGTTACGCTGACCGGATGAGAAGCTGGTAGAGGATGAGGAAGCGGAGTAGGAGGAGGAAGCAACAGGAGGCAAACTGAAGCGCCCTGCAATCCTCAGTGGTGGAAGGACATGCGCCAAACTGCTATCCGCCTCAGGCCCAGCCGCCACTGCATTTACCCAGTGTGCTGTTATGGAGATTTAACGGCCCTGACCGTGCTTACTGGTCCACGTATACGTAGTCAGGTGCACCTTGCCACAGATGGCGTTGCGCAGTGCACACCTTATTTTGTCCCCTACTTGGTTGTGAAGGGAAACGATGGCTCGCCTTGAAAAGTAGTGGCGGCTGGGCACGACGTACTGTGGGACAGCCACCGCCATAAGGCCTTTAAAACTATCCGTCTCCACCAGATGGAATGACAGCATTTCAAAGGCCAGTAATTTAGAAATGCTGGCATTCAGTTCTAGGGATCACAGGTGGGTAGGGGGGTACTTCCTCTTCCTCTCCAGCGTTTGGGATATGGAGAGCTGAACGCTTCCGTGGGACATTGTGGAGATGCTTGGTGACCCAGGTGTTGGTGTTGCTGGCAGATCCTCTGTTTGTGGGGTGCCAGGTGGCACTGTCACTCGAGAGGTGGATGAAGAGGCCGCGACTGAAGCAGAAGAGGAAGCAGGAGGAGCCAGAGACCTTTCTTGGTTTTTGAGGTGTCTACTCAACTGCAGCTCGTGCTTTGCACTTAAATGCCTTGTCATGCAGGTTGTGCTCAGGTTGAGAACGTTTATGCCTCGCTTCAGGCTCTGATTGCACAGCGTGCAAACCACTCGCGTCTTGTCGTCAGCACATTGTCTGAAGAACTGCCACGCCAGGAAACTCCTTGGAGCTGGCTTTGGTATGCTCAGTCCCTTGCTGCGGTGGGCAGTAGGAGGCATACTGTCCGCTTTTGCTCCCTGCTCCCTCTTCTGCTGTGCTGGTGGCTCTGTGCGACCACCGCCTCTTCCTCCGAACTACATCGGTCACTCGCATGACCTTGATTCCATGTGGAGTCGAGGACCTCATCATCCTCCACATCATCTTCCACCCAGTCTTCACACCTGACTTCCTTGTCGGTCTACACACTTTCGAAAGCCCCAGCAGTTGGCACCTGTGTTTCGTCATCATCCGAGACGTGCTGCGATGGTCCTCCCATGTATTCATCTTGAAAAACAAGTGGTTAGGCATCGGTCCACTCAATCTCTTCGACTTCTGGGGCAGGGCTAGGTGGATGGCCCTGGGAAACCCTGCTAACAGAGTCATCAAAAAGCAGAAGAGACTGCTGCATGACTTGGGGCTCAGACTGCTTGGCTGATTTGCAAGGGGGTGAGGTGAAAGACTGATGGACATCGGCTGCAGGTGCCAACTGTGGTCTTTCAGCAGGAGACTGGGTGGGAGACAATGTGAAGGAACTGGATCCACTGTCAGCAATCCAATCTGCTATCGCCTGTACTTGTTCAGGCCTCACCATTCGTAGAGCAGCATTTGTCGCCTACTTGCACCTGAGGAAGGGGTTTCACTTGTGCGTGTAACTGTCACCGCCATTTCTGTCAGAAGGTCTGGCAGACGTTCTTCTCTACCTCTTGCATGACGTTCTTTGTTTTGGTTTCACTTTGTCATCTCCTTTCCTTCTCCCAGGTGTCACCTATTTAGACTAATTGTCTCCCTTTATATTCCCTCCCATACTGCCTTACTTTGCTGTTTATACTACTTCTTGGATGAGGTGTTCACTGCTGTAGGCTGCTGCTGTTTGCTAAGATAAGTCTTTTTCTTTATTTGTGTTTCCTTGCTGGCTTGATTCTAGGTGACCCTGTCTTTGTCCGTATTAAGTGCAGGGAGCCGGTGGTCATGTCCCCTCACTATTATAGGGTCTTGAGGTGTCACACAGTCTAGGTACTTGGGCATGCAATCGTCTACCATTCAGACCCTTGCATGGGCATAGCAGTCAGAAGAGCTCTTAGGGTTTTATAGGGCTCACCTATAAGCTCCTTAGTTTGGGATCAAGCCAGTCGGATGTTTATTTATAAGTTCCAGCTATCTGCAACATCATCCGTGACAGTAGCTGGCACAGATGGACCACGTCCTCTCCCTGCAACAGGAGCTCCACCAGCAGCACCACGACCTGGGCCACGTCCCTTATTTGACGCACTCCTCATATTTTTTTAATTTAGGATCTTGCCCTAAATTGGTGTTTAATTAATAGTAGAAAAGAACGACAGTCTGTAAAGGGTGTATCTCACACGGCCTGAACCAGACTAGGCCTCAATAAAAGATTTCTTTGCACAAAATGGCTGTATTTCAAATGGCTGTATTTCAAATAGCTGTATTTCAAATGGCTGAATAAAACCACTGTATGTATAGGGGGATCTCACACGCCCTGAATCAGTGGAGGCCCGAATTAAAGATTTCTTTGCACAAAATGGCTGTATTTCAAATGGCTGTATTTTAAATGGCTGTATTTCAAAGTAAATATATCTTTGTACAAAATGGCTGTATTTCTAATGCCTTATTCAAACCCCTGTATGTAGGGGGGTATCTCACACGGTCTGATCCAGTGTAAATATATCTTTGCACAAAATGGCTGTATTTCAAATGCCTGATTCAAACCCCTGTATGTAGGGGGTATCTCACACAGTCTGAACCAGTGTAGGCCTGAAGTAAATATATCTTTGCACTAAATGGCTGTATTTCAAATGGCTGTATTTCAAATGGCTGAATCAAACCCTTGTATGTAGAGGGGGTATCTTACAAGGCCTGAACCACTGTAGGTCTGAAGTAAATATATCTTTGCACAAAATGGCTGTATTTCAATTGGCTGTATTTCTAATGCCTGATTCAAACCCCTGTATGTAGGGGGTATCTCAAAGGGTCTGAACCACTGTACGCCCCGAATCAGTGTAGGCCAGTGTAGGCCTGAATTAAAGATTTCTTTGCACAAAATGGCTGTATTTCAAATGGCTGTATTTCAAATGGCTGAATCAGACCCCTGTATGTATAGGGGGGATCTCACACGCCCTGAATCAGTGTAGGCCTGAATTAAAGATTTCTTTGCACAAAATGGCTGTATTTCAAATGGCTGTATTTCAAATTGCTGAATCAAACCCCTGTATGCATAGGGGGGATCACACACGCCCTGAATCAGTGTATGCCTGAATTAAAGATTTCTTTGCACAAAATGGCTGTATTTCAAATGGCTGAATCAGATCCTGTATGCATAGGGGGATCACAGACACCCTGAATCTATGTAGGCCTGAAGTAAATATATCTTTGCACAAAATGGCTGTATTTCAAATGGCTGTATTTCAAATGGCTGAATCAAACCCCTGTATGTATAGGGGGGATCACACACGCCGTGAATCAGTGTAGGCCTAAATTAAAGATTTCTTTGCACAAAATGGCTGTATTTCAAATGGCTGTATTTTAAATGCCTGATTCAAACCCCTGTATGTAGAGGGGGTATCTCACAAGGCCTGAACCACTGTAGGCCTGAAGTAAATATATCTTTGCACAAAATGGCTGTATTTCAAATGGCTGTATTTCTAAAGCCTGATTCAAACCCCTGTATGTAGGGGGTGTGTCACAGGGCCTGAACCACTGTAGGCCTGAAGTAAATACATCTTTGCACAAAATGGCTGTATTTCAAATGGCTAAATCAAACCCGTGTATGTATAGGGGGGGGGGGGGGGATCTTACACACCCTGAATCAGTGTAGGCCTCAATTTTAGATTTCTTTGCACAAAATGGCTGTATTTTAAATGGCTGAATCAAACCCCTGTATGTATAGGGGGGGGGGGGGGATCTCACATGCCCTGAATCAGTGTAGGCCTGAATTAAAGATTTCTTTGCACATAATGGCTGTATTTCAAATGGCTGAATCAAACTCCTGTATGTATAGGGGGGATCACACACGCCCTGAATCAGTGTAGGCCTGAATTTTTGATTTCTTTGCACAAAATGGCTGTATTTTAAATGGCTGTATTTCAAATGGCTGAATCAAACCCCTTAATGTATAGGGGGGATCTCACACGCCCTGAATCAGTGTAGGCCTGAATTTTAGATTTTTTTGGCGCAAAATGGCTGTATTTCAAATAGCTGTATTTCAGATGGCTGAATCAAACCCCTGTATGTATAGGGGGGATCACACACGCCCTGAATCAGTGTAGGCCTGAAGTAAATATATCTTTGCACAAAATGGCTGTATTTCAAATGGCTGTATTTCAAATGGCTGATTCAAACCCCTGTATGTAGAGGGGGTATCTCACAAGGCCAGAACCACTGTAGGCCTGAAGTAAATATATCTCTGCACAAAATGGCTGTATTTCAAATGGCTAAATAAAACCCCTGTATGTATAGGGGGGGGGATCTTACACACCCTGAATCAGTGTAGGCCTCAATTTTAGATTTCTTTGCACAAAATGGCTGTATTTCAAATAGCTGAATCAAACCCCTGTATGTATAGGGGGGGGGGGGGGGGAGGGGGGGATCTCACACGCCCTGAATCAGTGTAGGCCTGAATTAAAGATTTCTTTCCACAAAATGGCTGTATTTCAAATGGCTGTATTTCAAATGGCTGAATCAAACTCCTGTATGTATAGGGGGATCACACACGCCCTGAATCAGTGTAGGCCTGAATTTTAGATTTCTTTGCACAAAATGGCTGTATTTCAAATGGCTGTATTTCAAATGGCTGATTCAAACCCCTGTATGTAGAGGGGGTATCTCACAAGGCCTGAACCACTGTAGGCCTGAAGTAAATATATCTCTGCACAAAATGGCTGTATTTCAAATGGCTAAATAAAACCCCTGTATGTATAGGGGGGGGGGGGGATCTTACACACCCTGAATCAGTGTAGGCCTCAATTTTAGATTTCTTTGCACAAAATGGCTGTATTTCAAATGGCTGAATCAAACCCCTGTATGTATAGGGGGGGGGGGGGGGAATCTCACACGCCCTGAATCAGTGTAGGCCTGAATTAAAGATTTCTTTGCACAAAATGGCTGTATTTCAAATGGCTGAATCAAACCCCTGTATGTATAGGGGGGATCACACACGCCCTGAATCAGTGTAGGCCTGAAGTAAATATATCTTTGCACAAAATGGCTGCATTTCAAATGGCTGTATTTCAAATGGCTGATTCAAACCCCTGTATGTAGAGGGGGGATCACACACGCCCTGAACCACTGTAGGCCTGAAGTAAATATATCTTTGCACAAAATGGCTGTATTTCAAATGGCTAAATCAAACCCCTGTATGTATAGGGGGGATCTTACACACCCTAAATCGGTGTAGGTCTGAATTTTAGATTTCTTTGTACAAAATGGCTGTATTTCAAATGGCTGTGTTTCAAATGGCTGAATCAAACCCTTGTATGTATAGGGGGGATCTCACACGCCCTGAATCAGTGTAAGCCTGAATTTTAGATTTCTTTGTACAAAATGGCTGTATTTCAAATGGCTGTATTTCAAATGGCTGATTCAAACCCCTGTATGTAGAGGGGGGATCACACACGCCCTGAACCACTGTAGGCCTGAAGTAAATATATCTTTGCACAAAATGGCTGTATTTCAAATGGCTAAATCAAACCCCTGTATGTATAGGGGGGATCTTACACGCCCTGAATCGGTGTAGGTCTGAATTTTAGATTTCTTTGTACAAAATGGCTGTATTTCAAATGGCTGTGTTTCAAATGGCTGAATCAAACCCCTGTATGTATAGGGGGATCTCACACGCCCTGAATCAGTGTAAGCCTGAATTTTAGATTTCTTTGTACAAAATGGCTGTATTTCAAATGGCTGTATTTCAAATGGCTGTGTTTCAAATGGCTGAATCCAACCCCTGTATGTATAGGGGGGATCTCACACGCCCTGAATCAGTGTAAGTCAGAATTAAAGATTTCTTTGCACAAAATGGCTGTATTTCAAATGGCTGAATCAAACCCCTGTATGTGTAGGGGGGATAACACACGCCCCGAATCAGTGTAGGCCTGAATTAAAGATTTATTTGCACAAAATGGCTGTATTTCAAATGCCTGTATTTCAAATGGCTGAATCAAACACCTGTATGTATAGGGGCCACGCCCTGAATCAGTGTAGGCCTGAATTTTAGATTTCTTTACACAAAATGGCTGTATTTCAAATGGCTGAATCAAACCCCTGTATGTATAGGGGGGAAGGGGGGGATCTCACACGCCCTGAATCAGTGTAGGCCTGAATTAAAGATTTCTTTGCACAAAATGGCTGTATTTCAAATGGCTGTATTTCAAATGGCTGAATCAAACTCCTGTATGTATAGGGGGATCACACACGCCCTGAATCAGTGTAGGCCTGAATTTTAGATTTCTTTGCACAAAATTGCTGTATTTCAAATGGCTGAATCAGACCCCTGTATGTATAGGGGGGATCTCACACGCCCTGAATCAGTGTAGGCCTGAATTAGAGTTTTTTTTTGCCCAAAATGGCTGTATTTCAAATGGCTGTATTTCAAATGGCTGAATCAAACCCCTGTATGTATAGGGGGGATCACACACGCCCTGAATCAGTGTAGGCCTGAAGTAAATATATCTTTGCACAAAATGGCTGTATTTCAAATGGCTGTATTTCAAATGGCTGATTCAAACCCCTGTATGTAGAGGGGGGATCACACACGCCCTGAACCACTGTAGGCCTGAAGTAAATATATCTTTGCACAAAATGGCTGTATTTCAAATGGCTAAATCAAACCCCTGTATGTATAGGGGGGATCTTACACGCCCTGAATCGGTGTAGGTCTGAATTTTAGATTTCTTTGTACAAAATGGCTGTGTTTCAAATGGCTGAATCAAACCCCTGTATGTATAGGGGGGATCTCACACGCCCTGAATCAGTGTAAGCCTGAATTTTTGATTTCTTTGTACAAAATGGCTGTATTTCAAATGGCTGTATTTCAAATGGTTGTATTTCAAATGGCTGAATCAAACCCCTGTATGTATAGGGGGGATCTCACACGCCCTGAATCAGTGTAGGCCTGAATTAAAGATTTCTTTGCACAAAATGGCTGTATTTCAAATGGCTGTATTTCAAATGGCTGAATCAAACTCCTGTATGTATAGGGGGATCACACACGCCCTGAATCAGTGTAGGCCTGAATTTTAGATTTCTTTGCACAAAATTGCTGTATTTCAAATGGCTGTATTTCAAATGGCTGAATCAGACCCCTATATGTATAGGGGGGATCTCACACGCCCTGAATCAGTGTAGGCCTGAATTTTAGATTTCTTTGCACAAAATGGCTGTATTTCAAATGGCTGTATTTCAAATTGCTGAATCAAACCCCTGTATGTATAGGGGGGATCACACACGCCCTGAATCAGTGTATGCCTGAATTAAAGATTTCTTTGCACAAAATGGCTGTATTTCAAATGGCTGTATTTCAAATGGCTGAATCAGACCCCTATATGTATAGGGGGGATCTCACACCCCCTGAAGCAGTGTAGGCCTGAAGTAAATATATCTTTGCACAAAATGGCTGTATTTCAAATGCCTGATTCAAACCCCTGTATGTAGGGGGGTATCTCACAAAGCCTGAACCACTGTAGGCCTGAAGTAAATATATCTTTACAAAAAATGGCTGTATTTCAAATGGCTGTATTTCTAATGCCCGATTCATACCCCTGTATTTAGGGGGGTATCTCACATGGTCTGAACCAGTGTAGGCCTGAAGTAAATATATATTTTCACAAAATGGCTGTATTTCAAATGGCTGAATCAGACCCCTGTATGTATAGGCGGGATCTCACACGCCCTGAATCAGTGTAGGCCTGAAGTCAAAATATCTTTGCACAAAATGGTTGTATTTAAAATGGCTGTTTTTTAAATGCCTGATTCAAACCCCTGTATGTAGGGGGTATCTCACACGGTCTAAACCAGTGTAGGCCTGAAGTAAATATATCTTTGCACAAAATGGCTGTATTTCAAATGGCTGTATTTTTTTGTTTTTAACCCTTGCTTTGTTACAGGAAATTGTCCAATTGTAAATAAGTGTTATATGTTTTTAATTGGTATATAGACTACTTAATGGATTATTGGGAAAGTGTTTCGGTTTGTTATTGATATTTATATCTTGCTTCACTCATATCTTTAATAGAATTAATACAGTACTATATTTTGTGTGGCACAGTACTAGCTTATGTATATCAAAACTGGCTTGCATACTTCAAAAGGATTGGGACCTCTGTTTTAGCTCTGATCTGGTCTGTACACCGATAGCAAACAGATACATTTAATTCAGTTTTGGTCAGTATGTATTTTCATGTTTATTTTTCCAGAAAATATTGAATTAATCATATCAGAATTGAAATGTCTGTTATTCACTAATCACAAATTTTGGAGACATGAAAACTCTATAGATGATTACAAGTTATAGTGTCGTCAACATGTTATCAGATATTATATGTCATCTTAAAAGCCATCATCATGGTTGCTTCACTGGATAACATCATAGACTCTTTGTTGTTATACATGTAGTTAGTTGTGCCTCTGGATATCATTCACAAATCTTAAATCAAAAATTCATCTTTTCTACTTCTGTTCTTAGTATTGCTTTATAAAAGTGAATCTATTGGGTCTTGAATCGACTTATACGGAACGGCTTGAGATCATATATTGGCTGCTTCCCAATGCTGAGCTCACATAAGATCTTCCCAACCAGTGGCGAAAGTTTGAAACCATGACCTGTTATAAAAGAGCAAATGTTACAAAATTCTTTATGCACTTTAAGAAATATATGCACAGTGTTTTGTTTTCTAGGACAGCCTCTGAGGGTTTAGTTCATAACCTCCTTCGAACCTCAAAGGAAGAGGTCATGTTCTGTGCCTAACAGTATGTGAACCGACCCTACCATGCAATTCACTGCAGTCCTAGAGTGTGTCCATGACTACCCAAAGCCATTTATCCTAAGACACATAGGTTTGAATAGAGTCAAAATATGTCCTCTCATGAACCTATGATAGCAAAAGCGAAATACGCTGTGACATAAGATATACAAGACTAAGTTACATTGTCAAGACCAAGACTCTATCAAGAATGAGCCATTTTGGAGTGAGGACAACTCCATTGTTAGGCAAAAGTACTGTAGGGGAACAACAGCGACAAAATCTCTTGACCTGACCTGCATTACCACCCCGAGCTTTTGGCCATCACCTGGGATAAATGCACATTGTGAAAATCTGAAGAAACATACAGTCGTGGCCAAAAGTTTTGAGAATTACATAAATATTGGAAATTGGAAAAGTTGCTGCTTAAGTTTTTATAATAGCAATTTGCATATACTCCAGAATGTTATGAAGAGTGATCAGATGAATTGCATAGTCCTTCTTTGCCATGAAAATTAACTTAATCCCCAAAAAAACTTTCCACTGCATTTCATTGCTGTCATTAAAGGACCTGCTGAGATCATTTCAGTAATCATATTGTTAACTCAGGTGAGAATGTTGACGAGCACAAGGCTGGAGATCATTATGTCAGGCTGATTGGGTTAAAATGGCAGACTTGACATGTTAAAAGGAGGGTGATGCTTGAAATCATTGTTCTTCCATTGTTAACCATGGTGACCTGCAAAGAAACGCGTGCAGCCATCATTGCGTTGCATAAAAATGGCTTCACAGGCAAGGATATTGTGGCTACTAAGATTGCACCTCAATCAACAATTTATAGGATCATCAAGAACTTCAAGGAAAGAGGTTCAATTCTTGTTAAGAAGGCTTCAGGGCGTCCAAGAAAGTCCAGCAAGCGCCAGGATCGTCTCCTAAAGAGGATTCAGCTGCGGTATCGGAATGTGCCACCAGTGCAGAGCTTGCTCAGGAATGGCAGCAGGCAGGTGTGAGCGCATCTGCACGCACAGTGAGGTGAAGACTTTTGGAAGATGGCCTAGTGTCAAGAAGGCCAGCAAAGAAGCCACTGCTCTCCAAAAAAAACATCAGGGACAGATTGATGTTCTGCAGAAAGTTTGGTGAATGGACTGCTGAGGACTGGGGCAAAGTCATATTCTCCGATGAAGCCTCTTTCCGATTGTTTGGGGCACCTGGAAAAAGGCTTGTCCGGAGAAGAAAAGTTGAGCGCTACCATCAGTCCTGTGTCATGCCAACAGTAAAGCATCCTGAGACCATTCATGTGTGGGGTTGCTTCTCATCCAAGGGAGTGGGCTCACTCACAATTTTGCCTAAAAACACAGCCATGAATAAAGAATGGTACCAAAACACCCTCCAACAGCAACTTCTTCCAACAATCCAACAACAGTTTGGTGAAGAACAATGCATTTTCCAGCACGATGGAGCACCGTACCATAAGGAAAAAGTGATAACTAAGTGGCTCGGGGACCAAAACGTTGACATTTTGGGTCCATGGCCTGGAAACTCCCCAGATCTTAATCCTTTTGAGAACTTGTGGTCAATCCTCAAGAGGCGGGTGGACAAACAAAAACCCACTAATTCTGACAAACTCCAAGAAGTGATTATGAAAGAATGGGTTGCTATCAGTCAGGAATTGGCCCAGAAGTTGATTGAGAGCATGCCCAGTCGAATTGCAGATGTCCTGAAAAAGAAGGGCCAACACTGCAAATACTGACTCTTTGCATAAATGTCATGTAATTGTCGATAAAAGCCTTTGAAACGTATGAAGTGCGTGTAATTATATTTCACTACATCACAGAAACAACTGAAACAAAGATCTAAAAGCAGTTTAGCAGCAAACTTTGTGAAAACTAATATTTTTGTCATTCTCAAAACTTTTGGCCACGACTGTACTCTGAATATTATTTTATGAACTGCCAACTAATCGAGACTAACAAATCTCCCTGACATACTGGTTCATCCTAGCTCAATATCTAGTATCTACTATGAGATTTCTGCTTATTTATAATTGTATATGGGTGTTTTGAGTATTTTTTTTTAAATTAAAAGTGAATTTGAATTAGGTGCCTTTTGTGGATTTGCAGTAAAATAAATCGACTGACACTAAGAAGAGGAATATCCTAGTAATATCCTAGACAATCTAAGATTCAGGACATTATCTCTTACCTGAAAATCCAGATCCTATGACAATGTTTTTGTGGACAGGATGGTAGTCCAAAATAAAATTGCAGTCTGGTGTATTCTAGGAAAGGAATGGTTATTTAAAATCTGTGAGATAAAAGTTGTAATATAGCATTGATAGCAACAGAAAGTTACTTAACTTTATACAAAAATGTCAGCTACAAAAAATTGTCTAACACAGAATATAGTATGTGTGTCCAGATAGACGTGTATGTATGTGTGTATGAGGACTCAAATAGATTTCATATTGTATCACTTTAAATTAATGAACTACTTATTGCATTCAGTAAGAAAATGAAATGCACCAAATTTATCACAGTCCCAGCTTTTTAGGATTAACCCCCACCTGTAATCATTGCAGATAGCCATGACCATGCTATATAGATATTGGATCTATATACTTGGCAGACAAATCTTAGACCTTATTCACATATCTGTGACCATTTTTTGTCCATAATAAAACGGTCAGTGTTTAATCCAAGATGTCTGTGAAAGGCTTATTTTTGGTCTCTGTGTCCATTTATTGCCCACCATGTGTTAGACATATTCCACGTGCACTGCTAGGCTAAAAAAATATGTTTCCAGAGGATCTCCTTCTAATGGTCAGTGAAAAACACTGACAAAACATGGATGCCATCTGTCAGTGGTTTTCATGGATCCATATACTTTAATGGGTGTGTTTGGTCTGGACTTGGTATGTCTTCATTGTTTTTCCACCCATGTAATACAAGGAGGTGTGAATGAACACATTCAAATCAATGGATCTGACGGACGTTAATCACTGACGTGTGGAAAAGCCATTAGGACTGATAAAAGATGGAGCTCAAGGTAGCATTCATTGTAAACGATGAGGCTGTAAAAACTGTATTACTTTGCACAATCTAGCAGGCGATTGTCGGGAGGGAATCGTATCTTGCTCGTTAGTGGAGGAGACCGCTGCTATTACATGCAACAATCCCCTCCACAGCATGGGAAGGAGTGATCGTTATGCCATCGCTTGTCCCCATGCTGTCTAGTTGTTTGCCAGCAGCAGATCGTGGTTACCCAGCACGATCTGCTGCCAGAAAACGAGGATTTTTAAGCATGCTGAAAGCTTTAGATTGCCCGATGAACAAGCATTTGATCATTTATTGGGTAATTGGCGGCAGTATTGTTAACGATTGTTCCTGTGAACACTGGTTAACGATAAACTGGCCTACAATTGGCTAGTCTAAAACAGCCTTAACATTTCAGTTGACAGGAGTCCTTCATAGGCAACTCTGTGTGAGCCGAAACATTTTTATTGATACAAATGTAGTGAGGCACAAGTCTTTTAAAGGGAATCTGTCACCATGATCGTGGACCATTACCTGCAGTATTACCTCAGTAGTACTCCAGATAAGGATTCAAGGTCACCATTCCATTCCCCCAAGGTGAGTGGTCAAAGTTGAGCTAAAATACACAGTCTGGACGGCTGTGTTGTGCTAACATAATGGAGAGGACTCCTGTGTGCATGCACAGCAGTCCTGACAATTTATTTCAGTGCATCTTTGAGCGCTGACAGTGGGGTAACGGGGGGCAGTAGGAAAATAAAATAAAGGGATCTGGAATACTTATGTGTTTTACTACTGTTTTAGTACTGTAGATAATAGTCCAAAATAGGGTTGACAGATTCCCTTTATACCAATGCCTCATGTACAGTATGCAACATAGGGGTAGGTATACTATAAATTATGCTGAGAAGCAGTTATTAGATTAAAGCATAGTATTGAAGATGTGCGATCCAGTTTCACTCTAATATTTTACATGTACTGTAGAATCTATTCTTTTTTCCCCCCTCTGGTATCCGCACTCCTCCCCATTCAGCCCAGGTGATTTTAATTAGCAGGAGACTGCATAAGGGTGTATAAATTCCTACCACCTCTCAGTTGGAGTTCCAGAGAGCATGTGATAAGGTGAGCTTTGCCAACTGTTCACATGGTTCAGTGCTGTGCGGCGGCCATTGTTGCTCTGGTGCTGTGCTGGTGGGTTGGTCGGGCCCAGTGCCAGGGTGGCTCTGCCAGACAGCGGGGGCATTGTTTGGCTGCTGGGGCCCGCTGCCTATTGGTGCAGTGCTGCGGCGCCGGTCGTCGCCGCACAGCGCCGCGCCAAATTTAGAGTAGCTTCCTACTCGAGGAGGCATCCTTGTCATGGTGAGTGGGCCTATGCTTTTTGATCAAATTGTATACCAATGCCTCATGTACAGTATAAAACATAGGGGTACGTATACTATAAATTGCGCTGAGAAGTGATGTTAATTATGCTAAGAAGCAGTTATTAGATAAAAGCATAGTATTGAGGATGTGCGATCCAGTTTCACTCTTATATTTTACAGATTCCCTTTAAGGCGTGCACCATATATGCTCTTGTTATTGTCCTGTGCTGTGCTGCTGACATCTTACATTTAAACCTTAGAATTATCCAATCAGAGCAGTCGAGGCTTGTGTAGATGCTGTGTCCCCTCATTGTTCACATAGGCACAGCAGCTATGCCATATGCCTGGTACTGAAGCTTGTCCAATTCATACGCAAGCCTTACACCATGCTGATCACTCGGGTCCTAGAGGTTGGACTACTACTAATCAAACACTAACAATAGAATTAACATTAATTGGGTTGTCCAGTCTACTAAAAAGTTACAGCAATGTTGTTTTGTCTTAATAGAAAACTCTTACCCATCAGACTTTATTATTAGTTTTGGCTCTGACCCTGCCGCAATCAGCAAGGGGAAAGACGGGAGGAGGATGGGGATGAGGTTGTAGTAGTTCATGGTGGCTGTCCTCACTTTAATGCTTCCTGGGGCTGTGCAGTGAATGGAGGATGCACCCTTTCTTCCCTCGGGGTATACCCTGGTATTGGGACTCCTGCCTGGTGATGGCCAGACAGGACACCCTGGTCATGCAGGCAATGCAATGGTGACAGAAGTGCAGATGTTGAGAGCAAGGCAACAAGGAGTCCAGTGTAAGATAACAAGTCCAACAACTTTACTGAGGTATTCTTAGCATATAACACTTGTCAGTCTCTTCCCCAGTTAGTCTTCCCCAGTGAGCAAATGCTGCGGGGAGGAACAGAGCAAGTGGTCCATTGATAGGGACACGCTCGCGTCATCAGGAGGAATGGCTTAAGTGATAAGTCACTAGGGTGCAAGGCTTAGGCAGCAGGGGGCATGGCCTGGACTGCATGTCAAGGGGGCACAGCTCGGCATCACATCTCACTCATCGCAGCCGCGTTGCAGCCACAGAGCAAGTCGCTGTAGCTGGCCAGGTAAGTTAATGACACGTGCACTTCCATTCTCATTAAAACTGCAGTTCCTACTGTAGTGTCCAGATCTTAGATCAAATGGGCAATCGCTCTCCTAGGTTTGGTGAGTGCAGAAGCAATATATCCTTTTCACAAGCAGCAAAGTCAAAAGCATACATGTGTGTTACCCTTGCTATCCGACACTGTCCCTTATGGTCATAAATAACCTATAGTTTCTTTGCTTCCTTCTCTCAGAGGTTTGGCGCTTGGTTTCACCATGGAGGACACCTTGTAGTAGGCCTCACACTGCACAGACCCATGCAGCTCCTCAGACTTCAGCTGCCAAGGCCAGATTCACTGGCTGATGCTATCAGACTACACAGCTCCTCCCTCAGCTCTTGGAATCATATAACACAGCATTGAAAATACACTAACCCTTAGTTGTAGATATTCACCCCTTTAGCAGTGAATTAACTGATCCGCAAGATGTCCCATCTGCCCATCACATTATCTCTCCTCCAGCTTGGCTCCACTGGGGTTGCCTCACCCTATTAAATGGAACATGATCACTGACGGAACTGTCTGTATAATGAATGCTGCCCCAGGCAAGCAGACACATTGCCTGCTCATTTCTTCAGTAAAAGCACACTATAGTGCACCAAATGACCACTGCTTCATTTACTAATCCGAAGACTGCACTACTGATCCCATTCCATCTAAGAGGTGATGGTAGAATCCAGAAGTGAGATCACATTATCAGCAGACGGGACACCTTGTCACAACACTAGAGGCTGTACTCTTCCGGTCACATGACCCTCAGGGACAACAGGGATCAGAGTAAAAACTGATGGGTATTACTTCTCTATGATGCTGACAGACCGGACAACCACTTTAAAGTCTTAATTTGAATAGAAGATTAAATTCCACAGATTCAATAGCATATACTCACCGTATACATACACTGTTCTATCACGGCAGGCTTGGGGTGCAAATCCGGAAGGTACTGGCTAATAAAATTGCACAGTATTTTAATATCATCAATTTTGTTGGGTTTGTCCTGAAGCTCACGCTCTTCAGGGTCTGCCTCATTTCCACCATGAAAGCAAATCTGTGACAGAGGAATGGACATAAGACACAATCTAAGCCACTATGGGAATGACATGGTAGCACATGGGGCAGATAGAGTGGTGTGTTAGTGCTGTAAAGCTGTGCTAAAAACTGGTGACTTTCTTGTCCATATTTATCAAACTGCTGAGACAATGCTGAGTTTTCTGTACTCTGACATCGCTCAAAATATATTTTATGTTTTACAATACAAAATTGTATATAATTCGTCATTGTTTCTTCAATAGTACCAAAAAAACTGTTCCACTGTACATTATGGAAACTCAGTTCCATTGACTAAGTCTGCCAGCAGTTTTGACCATGCTAAACTGCTGATAGTACTAGGTAGAGACTGGGGAACTTTTGTGGAGTTTTTCTCATCAGGAGTATGAAACATTATTTTGCTAGATTTTGCTCCAGAAAGTTCTTAGAGTGGGGCTTCACAGTGAAGTTCTCTCTGTTCTCTGCTTCTTCAAAGCCCCTCATCTCCGCTCTAAGTAACAGCTGTAGCATCCAACCAGGAGTCCACTGCAGCTATCACTTATAGTAGAGATGAGGGACTGTAAAGCAGCTCAATGCAGAGAGCACTTGACACTAAAATTCTATCTTCAGAGCACTGTCAAGAGGAGAATATGGCTGAATAAAAGTTCATATTATCACTACTCCTGATAAGAAAAGCTCCACAAAAGGACTGTGCTCCCCAGCCTCTTTTTGGTGCTCTCAACAGTTTAGCATGTTTAAAGATGCTGACAAACTCCTTTTAAAGTGATTGATAACTTTAAATTATTAGCGGCAAAAGTGCTAGAAACAGTACATACAGTACATACAGCTAGTATTAGGTGTTATTAAACCACTGCTTGCTGGTGCTGAGATTCCAAAATAGCCACTGATGGTCATATGGCCAGCCCCACCTATCAGTGGCACCCAATCACTTATGCTGAGAACTAGCGATTGCAGTGCCATCAGGCAGGTAATATGATCTGCTAATAAACATAAATTAGGCATACTAAACCATTGGACATCGGCACCAATGGTTTAATAACACCTGTTACTAACTGCATGTATGTGCTGTTCCCTGCCCATGTGTAGCTAGTAATATATAGTGTACAACCAGTTTTAAAAAGAGTTTAGATGAATTCTTAAAAGTAAACAACATTAATGCTTATGAAAATGTGTAGAAATTATTTCCTTCTGGGATTCGCGTCCCCACCTATCCCTTGGTTGAACTTTATGGACTTATGTCTTTTTTCAACCGTATTAACTATGTAACTATGTAAAAATAACACCTGCTACTAACTGCATGTATGTACTGTTCACAGCCCATGTGCAGCTAGTAATATATAGTGGACAACCCCTTTAAAGGGGTTGTCCATGCTCTAGATATTGATGATCTATTCTTAGATCTATCCTTAGAATAAGTCAGATTATAGAATAGCAGCAGCCAGTGAAATACCACAGAGGACGTAAGAAAATATGGTTTGCTAGATTTTTCTTGGGTATTGTTGCCTTGATTCTAGCTAGTCCTCCAACTACAGCAGACAGGGTCTAAATATTAACTCATATTTACTATTTTCCTTCTTTACCGTTCATCCCCATCTAAACATGTGCTCCATGGATAATGCTACTAAGTGTGTGTCCTGTGCAATGTATGCATGCCTTCAAGAGCCATTCGATGGTGAATACATTTGCACTAGATGCAATCATATTGCATATTTGGAAGCCCAGATCTTGGATCTAAATAAGCAGCTTGAAATACTTAGGGTCATTGCAAATCTGCAGAAAGTCTTAGATCTCACTGTGCAGGTACTAAATGGGGTCAGTGAAATGGAGGTGGGAGGAGGACAAGATCAGGATTATCAGGTCAGCAGTTGGGTTAATGTAGGAAGAAGAGGTAAAGGGAAAAGTGCCCGGGAGGCTAGTCCTGAGCTGGAACGCCCTAGTAAATATCCCTGTTTGGCTGATATTAGGGATGAAAGCCCAGGGCCAGCAATACTGCAGCAGGGCTTTTCTCCTAGCAACAAGGAGGATAACCGCTGCAGGAAGGATGGTATAATGGTATGGATGTACTAAAAGCCCCAGCATCACAGATATCAGCTCCTTTCTCTTCTTTTGTATAAGCAGAGCTAAAAACCCATTTAGTAACTCTGCCTTTTCCTTATCTTCAGTGACTACCCCCACCCCCCCTACCATTATTTAGGGGACCTACCTGCTCGTACCATGGTTTTTTAGCATTTATATATTTAAAAAAAAAAGGGATTTGTTTTGCTCTCTTTTGCTACCTGCTGTTCGTTTTGTATTTTTGCTGTATTGTGGTCACTATTACCTAGTGTTTCTCGAACAGTAACATTTACAACAAGCTCTGCATCATTAGAAATTACCAGATGTAACAGAGCATCGCCCCTAGTGGGAGCTTCTACAAACTGGCCCATAAAGTGGTCCTGCAGCAAGTTGAGGAATCTTCTCCCTTTTGCGGTTCAGCCAGAACCATGAACCCAGTCAATGTCTGGGAAGTTAAAATCTTCCATTATGACCACTGTACCAGCCTGTGCAGCCTGCTCTATTTGGTTATACAGTTGCAGTTCTATCTCTTCTGTGATGTTAGGGTGTCTATAGATTACACCAAGTATTATTTTTTCAGTGTTTAAAATTCCACCTATAAGGTTTCAACATCCGCACCCACAATTGCCTCTTTTACACTTGTCTTCAGATCACTCCTCACATACAGGCACACACCACCACCTTTTCTATTGACACGGTCCTTCTTAAATAGTGTAAAACCCTCAATGTTAACAGTCCAGTCATGTGAAGAGTCCAACCATGTCTCAGCCACACCAACTACATCTATGTGTTCTTCTAGTACCATAGCCTCCAGCTCCCCCATTTTTCTAGCTAGACTTCTGGCATTTGTGAAAATACATTTTAAATTACTATTACCTGTAAAGTGAATATCCGGGATTTTTTGGTTACCTTGGTTGATGTTTGTATGTAACAGGTTCTTGTTACCAGCAGTTCTATTTTTCATCGTTGTATAGTTCTGCCCAGTCTTCTCCCTACTTTCCTCCCTAACCCCAGCCCCCATTAAATTCCCACTCTCCCCTCCTATCAACCCCTTATTGGTATTACCCCCCACCCTCCCCCCAGATCCTAGTTTAAAGGGCTTCTGTCACCCCACTAAACAGTATTTTTTTTTTTTGGTTACTTATAATCCCTATACTGCGATTTATGCATACATACTGTAATTAATCATTTTCATTCAGCAGATTCTGTTAAAAACTTACTTTTAAAATATGCAAATTACCTTGCTACCAGCAAGTAGGGTGGCTACTTGCTGGTAACAGCCGCATCCTCCTATCCTAAAGACGCCCCCTCCGCATGCTGATTGACAGGGCCAGCGGACGGGATCTTTCTCTGCTGGCCCTGTTTGCATTCAAAATCTGGCGCCTGCGCCGTACCTGTCTTAAGTCGGTGCAGGCGCACTGAGAGGAGGACGCTCGCTCGGTCGCTCCTTCCTCAATGCGCCTGCGCCGGGTGTAGATGTGACGTCATCGGCGCAGGCGCATTGAGGATGGAGCGGCCGAGCGAGCGTCCGCCTCTCAGTGCGCCTGCGCCGACTGAATACCGTTACGGTGCAGGCGCGAGATCTTGATAGCAGACAGGGCCAGCCAGAGAAAGATCCCGTCCGCTGGCCCTGTCAATCAACATGCGGAGGGGGCGTCATTATGATAGGAGGATGCGGCTGCTACCAGCAAGTAGCCGCCCTACTTGCTGGTAGACAGGTAATTTACATATTATAAAAGTAAGTTTTTAACAGAATCTGCTGAACGAAAATGATTAATTACAGTATGTATGCATAAATCGCATTATAGGCATTATAAGTAACCAAAAAAAAAAAAAAAAGTTTAGTGGGGTGACAGAAGCCCTTTAAAAGCTCCTCCAGCCATCTGGATGGTATAAGGAGTGCATCAAAGGTCAGACAGATGCTGGTGGTAGGGGACTCTATTATACATAGAGCATGGACAACATTTAAAGGGGTTGTCCATGCTCTAGATATTGATGATCTATTCTCAGATTTATCCTTAGAATAAGTCAGATTAGAATAGCAGCCGCTGGTGAAATACCACAGTGGACGTAACTGGATGCAGACAGGTCTGTCCACTGTGTCATGGCTGTGCCTGTTTATTGCATCTCAACTGCTTTTCAAGTGAATAGGAGCTGAGCTGCAGTATAGTGCAGAGAATCATTGAGGATCCAAGAGATCAGACCCCCACAATCTGTAAGGAATCTTACATCCTCCAATATGCCTTAACGTAAACTCTTCCAAGGATTTTAGCCTGTGAAGGATTTGACAACACAGAAACAGAATTTAATTTTAGCTTTGTCAATATTTCAGCCAGAATAACATTTCTGAAGATCCCTACAGGGTTAGATATAGACAATACAAACCTGTACTCATTAGTTAATTAGCTGAATAAATCATGGGCAATTATTATGTGTTAATATGTAATTATTTAATTTTCATGCTCATCTCTTTATTTACATACTATTCCGCCTTGAAAAGACACTGAGCTATTCTGTAAGCTCCTACAGGCTGCATTGCTTTAAACCATTGCTGAGCGGAGAACCAACTACATTTAAAGGGGTTATCCAATAAGTAATATCCAAAATGCAAATAGTACATGACAGCAGTGGCATAGCGCGGGTTGCCAGCACCCGGGGCAAGCCATGTATTGTGCCCCCCAACCTGTGGACACGCCCCTTTTTACAGATCATGTAGTAGTCCTATGTAACACCACAGATAATACAGTGATAATTCTCTGAGTACAGATAATGTAGTAGATGGATGTGAGGCCCCAGAATTCAGAACACGCACAGTGTGACCTGAAGTCTGGGGCCAGGATGCGGCAGGGTGGGCCATATTATATATAATGGTCCACTCTGTAAAATGTATAATGGCCCCTCTGTAATATTAGGATATATAATGGGCCATTATATATCCTAATAATACGGAGGGGGCCATTATATATCCTAATAATACGGAGGGGGCCATTATATATCCTAATAATACGGAGGGGGCCATTATATATTATAATAACACTGGGGGGGTCATTATATCTAATAATTATACAGAGGGGCCATTATATATATGTAATAATAATACAGAGGGGGCCATTATATATCCTAATATTACAGAGGGGTCATTATATATAATAATTATACAGAGGGGCCATTATATATTATAATTATACAGAGGGGCCATTATATATTATAATAACACTGGGGGGGTCATTATATCTAATAATTATACAGAGGGGCCATTATGGGGGCATTATATATCCTAGAGGGGCCATTATGGGGGCATTATATATCCTAATATTACAAAGGGGTCATTATATATAATAATTATACAGGTGGGCCATTATATATAATAATTATACAGGGGGGCATTATATATTATACAGAGGGGCCATTATATATTATAATTATACAGGGGGGCCATTATATATAATAATTACAGTATACAGGGGGGCCATTATATATTATAATTGTACAGAGGGGCCATTATTAATGGGCCCTCTGTATAATTATAATATACAGTATAATGGCCCCTCTGTATAATATACAATGGCCCCCCTGTATAATTATTATATATAATGGACCCTCTGTATCATATTTAATGGTCCCCTGTATAATTATAATATATAATGTCCCCTCTGTATAATATATAATGCCCCCATTCTTTCCCCCACCTCCATAGTGCCCCCAGTATGGCCCCTAGTACTTACATAAAAAAAAAAAAAATAATACTCACCTCTCTTCCTAATAATAATACTCGCCTGTCTTCAAGCGTCCCGGCGCAGGCGGTCTGGAACACATCACTGTGCCCTCCTGCGCCGCATCATCACGTCATCTCGCGAGACCCGGCGCAGGAGGTCATGGCGATGTAATCGCGATCTCCTGCGCTATTCTACTACTTCATAGGCTTCAGGCCTGGCCTGAAACTTATGATGCAGAACGGAGGGGATGGAAGCCATAGGCTTCCATCACCCTCATTATACTGCCTGCTGCCTGGTGCCCCCTACAATTTGGTGCCCGGGGCAATGGCCCCCCTTGCCCCCCCTTGCCCCCCCCATGCTATGCCACGCTACTGCGTGACAGTCTATTTCTAACAAACTTAGATCCAGCTCTGTACCACACATGGTTCCAGACATCTCCCCATTCATTGCTGCAATTGCTCTGCTAGATTTATTTCAAGCTGGCAGCTCAAGGGTTGTGCACTTTCTCAGGGAGAATGTCCTTTCTGCTCCAGCTGGTGGCATTTGAATGATGAACAGAGAATTTAGAAAAAGGGTAAACAGCAGGTAGCGCTATACAGATAAATTTTATTGAATAACTTAGTGGCTATACAAAAATTTTACCTACAATTAAAAATGTACTCAGATTCAGGTGCTGGTTTGAAAAAGGTAAAATATTTTTCATGAGACAACCCCTTTAATGCCCATTCAGTTCTTATGGACTGTGTTACAAGAAACCTGCATATTTTGAAGTAGCATTCATAGTTACATAGTTAATACGGTTGAAAAAAGACATAAGTCCATCAAGTTCAACCAAGGAATAGGTGGGGATGTGAATCCCAGAAGGAATTGAGACTCAGATTTCTGCACGTTTTCATAAGCATTAATGTTGTTTACTTTTAAGAATTCATCTAAACCCTTTTTAAAACTGTCCACTGTTCCTGCTCTGACCATGTCCTGAGGAAGTCTATGCCACAGATTCACAGTTCTTACAGTAAAGAAGCTTTGACTAGAGATGAGCGAACTTCTGTTTTAAGTTCGGCGTCTAAAGTTCGGCTTCCGGTTAGCGGAGGATCCCGATATGGATTCCGAATTCCGTTGTGGTCCGTGGTAGCGGAATCAATAATGGTCATTATTGATTCCGCTACCACGGACCACAAAATATCAGTATCATGATGCTGGATTTACCTGGTGTCCCCCTTTACTGGTCAACACCTTGGTATAATTCCAACTTGGAGTTTTGTATAGGTTTTTACGCCCTACTAGGAAAGGTAATAGGACCAACCACAGCTGGACCTCCTCTCTCTAAAGGCTCAGTGCAGCTATATGGTCTGCCTCTACATTATGTAATGTTCTCTTCATAGGCCTAGATAAACATTTAAACAGAATAGTAGCGCATTGATTAGTATTATGTGAGAAGTCCTGACCAGTCACACTACTGGGATGGCACAAGAGGTTGTGGTGCTCTAATTAAGTCATCCCCCCTCCCTCCTCTCTGGTCTGACTTATAGTCTCATAAAGATTGTTAAAGAAGCCTCTCTACTATGCTAAAAGTCCAGAAAGATTGGAAAATAAAGGGTTTTTTGGATGTTTAATATTGATGACCTATCCACAGAATAGTACAAATAGTATTGTAGAGCAGCACACTCAGACCTCTACGACCCCGCCTTGATAAAGGCTAAGATGTAGCCGAAACATAGCTGTCTCGCTTTTACTGCACGCATTCTGTAAGGTTTGTCCAATAAAAGGAATACACTGGAGATGCTGCCGTCACCTTTTGTTTTGTGCTATCCACAGAATAGGTAATCAGTATCAGTTTGGTGGGGGTTAGACACCTACACCAATCAGCTGCAGCTTACCAAGCACAGCAATGTCCATTGGATAGTATATGTGCTCGGTATTGCAGCTCAGCCTCATGCCTAGGCCGTGTGTCTGATGAATGTCATATCACTACTGATCTGATATTGATGACCTATCCCAGTGGTTGAAAACCTATGGCATGGTTGCCAGAGGTGGCACTCAGAGCCTTCTCTGTGGGCACCTACGCCCTGGAAAAAGTTTAAGCCGTACCAATATGCCTTAGACTTTTCCTTACTGGAGATGCTGCCGTCACCTTTTGTTTTGTGCTATCCACAGAATAGGTAATCAGTATCAGTTTGGTGGGGGTTAGACACCTACACCAATCAGCTGCAGCTTACCAAGCACAGCAATGTCCATTGGATAGTATATGTGCTCGGTATTGCAGCTCAGCCTCATGCCTAGGCCGTGTGTCTGATGAATGTCATATCACTACTGATCTGATATTGATGACCTATCCCAGTGGTTGAAAACCTATGGCATGGTTGCCAGAGGTGGCACTCAGAGCCTTCTCTGTGGGCACCTACGCCCTGGAAAAAGTTTAAGCCGTACCAATATGCCTTAGACTTTTCCTTACTATTCATCAGCACAGGGCGCTCTATGAACGGCACAAGCAGCACATTGGATGTAGGCAGGCTATTATAGCTAAATTACAAAGTACATGGAAGATATGCTATATTAGACTGTAGTATTCAGGTTAAATTGGCGTGTTGGTTCTTCGCAATAAATAAGTGGGTTGTAGGGTTGTAGTTTGAGTACACGGTCTCTAAAAGGTTAACCACCACTGACCTATCCTGATGACATATGGTGTTCTTACACAGGGGCCATTGGCTACCCGTGTCCGCCACTGGCCTTACATATCTTCTTTAAGCTCAAGTGGACACCTACATTCAACTATTACAAGCCCCCTAGTGAGGCCTTACTGCATACACGTTTATACAGCTTCCACACTGAACACAATGCTAAATATATCTTCAGTGAGCACCCTCTAGTGACGACAGCCAGCATCCAGAATTTTATCACTTAAGCAGGGGATTTGGAATTGTGTAACTGAAAACAGTATATTGAGATATACCATGAAATCAAATAGCATAGAAGGCTATAGGTACACAGTAAAATATTGCTAAGCAGTAAACCTTACAGTATACTTTGCAAATATACTGGTAAAATAGGCAAACTTCCTACATGATGTCAACTTTTAAAGCTGTACCTTAAATAGCCCTGGATACTCCTGGGAGGGTAGTCCATACACCTCATGCTCTTCTCCATTCAGATTTACACCCAAGAACGTAGGGATGTTCTGCAGAAGTCCAGATCTTCCAGGAATCTTCTCTTTCCAGTAACATACATTGATTCTCAGCGTCTGGGAATGAACCACACTTAAAATAAAGAACATGAAACATCAGTATGCAATAGCGGTCCTGTCACGAAACATGAGAAGTAATGCATGATTTAATAAAGTCTGCTAAATAACTGCCTTATAACTAACTCATACACTGTTGTCATGTAACTACATTACTTAGTGTTATTTAGCATACAATAATCACCATGCAACTTGCACAACCTAAATAATTTATTCTGTCATATGGTAATAAGGAAAGCTGCTTTCTCTTAGAGCCATTGCTTGATTGGAAGATTCAATAGAGTAAAAAAACAATGCAAATGGTACCAAGTTTTAGCAATATAGATGGTGCATGTTAATGTTCTGGATCTTAGGACCAAAACCTAGGAGGCAATTAGAAGAAAAGTGATGTGAAATAAGAAGGAATCTATTATGGGTTATAAATGACTGCAATGTATACATTTCTGCAGGATACCTGATCGTGACAGAGTTGATCATGTCCAATCCTAGTTACAATCTGTCATTTGTATACTGGTAGCATCTATGTTATACAGTACAGCACAGATACATCACCTAGCATCAAAGTAAAGGATATCTGTCAAAAGAATGTTTATTATTAGGCTAGTTTCACACTTGCGGCAGGACGGATCCGACATGCTGTTTACCATGTCGGATCCGTCCTGTGGCTGTTCGCCGTGCCCCCGCTCCGTCCCCATTGACTATAATGGGGATAGGGGCGGAGCTCCGGCGCAGCACGGCGGTGCACGGAGAAAGCCGTCGGACTAAAAAACCTGACATGCAGTAATTTTAGTCCGGCGGCCTTAAGCCGTGCACCGCCGTGCTGCGCCGGAGCTCCGCCCCTATCCCCATTATAGTCAATGGGGACGGAGCGGCGGCCCGGGGGCACGGCGAAACAGCCGCAGGACAGATCCGACATGGTGAACAGCCTGTCGGATCCGTCCTGCCGCAAGTGTGAAAATACCCTTAGGGCACCTATAATATACCAGCAGGGCACTAGGCTTAGGCTACTTTCACACTAGCGTTATTTGCGGCTCCGTCATGGGTCTGCAAAAACGCTTCCGTTACAATATTACTACCGCGAACACCCATCATGAACGGATCCAGTTGTATTATGTCTTATATAGCCAAGACGGATCCGTCATGAGCTCCATTGAAAGTCAATGGGTGAAAGATTTGTTTTCTATTGTGTCAGAGATCTGTCTCGCTCCGCATCCCAGGGCGGACAGAAAAAGTGCAAGCAGAGTTTTGGTGTCCGCCTCCTGAGCGGAATGGTGACTGAACGGAGGCAAACTGATGCATTCTGAGCGGATCCTTTTCCATTCAGAATGCATTGGGGCAAAACTGATCCCTTTTCTACCGCTTGTGGGAGCCAATGACGGATATCAGAAACGGAAAGCCAAAACGCCAATGTGAAAGTAGCCTTAGAGCAACTAAACCACCAGCTTATCATTATGCAGCGGAGGTTTATTGTGCTCGATAGTGTGATTAGATGTTTTTACATCATTTTGTAAAAGAAGTTACCGGAGATGAGTCTGGGACTAATATCAAAGGGCCACCCGCACATGTGTAATATGAAGCTGAAGCCAACAACAGTATACAGTACCTGAAAATTTTTGGTGGTCCCAATCAAAGGATTAGTGTAGTGGTAGAAGTTGCACCGACTAATATCTCATTTTAAAGATGTTAGGGCATCTTTAAAATGAGATATTAGTCGGTGCAACTTCTACCACTACAGTACTTTTTTGATTGGGTCAGTCTGCTACATCTTAGGTAATAAAACTAAGAAATGTATTAAAGGTGAAAAAGCTAAATTTAATGTAGAAAAGTAGCACATTTTTGAGCACCTCTAAGTTTGTGCAAAAGTATTTGCCCTTTTACAACCTGGCTCTCAATGTTTGTACAAAATGAGCAGGCATGGGTGGGAGTCTGCATGGTCTGACAGATTTAAGATGAAGATTCTTTAGATATAAACCCATTGATTGGTTCCAAATCAATTCAGTTCACAGGGTATTGGGATTATAATGCCAGGTAACTCCTGTACTGCTGGTAGATCTCATTGTACCTCATCATAGATCACCAGGGAGCACAATGGAGGTGAGGGCAACGGAAAAAGTGTTTAAATCGGTAGGAAGAATGATAACTGCATTGATCTACTTTGGTAGGACAGTTCAGATAAGGCCAACTTTACTTTTCCTATTGTAGGCTATTTCATTCCTTATCACACCAATAGTCCTCTGTTATAGTGTAATCCTGTTCTTTGGCAAGGTATGAAATCATATGAAATCAATATAATATTTTAGTGTTCTCCAGTTCCCACACATCATTCAGTCGGCTGTAATTGTTTTATTATCACAGAGCAATTGAATACTATGTATATTCTGTAATGTTCTCTGTAATAAGCGGATGATTTGTGCAAATTAATATGAACAAAGGCTACAAGAGATGATGAGGGAGAAATGATGGAAGCTTTCTGATATATACAGATTCATGTAAATTTTAATGTAAAGTCATGATGGCTCCGTGCAATGAAATAGTTATTGTCAGAATGTATTGCAGTATGATGCATCATTATATTGTTACCACTCTGATTTGTTACCCCAGGCATTATATGAAAAATGAATGTCATACATGCAACTTGGAGGACATGGCAGAAAAGTAGAAAAGGAATTAAAAGAATATAATAAATTATTCTTTCAAGCAGAACGCAGCAGGTTATGCATTAACAACTGAAGGTTGTGCATTTTACGTCTTTTTTTTCATATATGTGCCCCCCTCACACCAGGTCTAAAAAAGGGAGTGGGGAATAGAGTGGGTCAGCAGGCTAGTCTCATATATTATTTTCTATGCCTGTCTTTGGCATAGAAAATGTTCTACATCTACACCAGCAAGGAAGCTGGCGTAGATTTAGACTGGTGGTTGATGCACTGAAGGTATGTAGATCCCAGCGCTGGAGGGGTTTTTAAGACTGGCATCACTGGCCTATGAAGAGGCTTCCCCTCATTGGAGCGCAGTGGTCTATGCAAACAGCTGATTGGTGGGGGTGCCAGGAGTGGTACCCCACAATCAGATATTGATTACCTATCTTGAGGATAGGCCATCCGTGGGGCTCACACATCTGGCACTGCCACCAATCAACTGTTTGAAGAGACCATGGTGCTCCGGTCCCTTCACACCACACCCAGCACAGTGCAGTACAATGTATAACGGCTGCACTTGGTATTGCAGCTCAGGTCCATTCACTTGAATGAGACTGAGTTGCACATAGGCCACGTGACCGATGAACGCGACATCACTGGCCTAAGAAACGTCCGCAGCGCTCACTAGACAGGGGATAGGCTATCAATATTGAAATCCCTGAAAACCCTTTTAAAAGGGGATGTATACAATACCCATATATAACCAAATGTATGCAAAAAGAACATAATCTTGTGCGTGTACGCTCACAAATGAGAAAGACATTTATGTAATGTAACATCATTATCTGTGCCACCTATATTGCTGATCAAAGTGCTTTCAATCACTCTAAGAGCATTGTCAGATCAATCTATAATAATTCACCTCTTTAGAAGAGGTTCATAAATTAGGAAATCATCTACAGTGTCTTGCTCATTTAATGGCAACCAGCACCGGTTAAGATAAACGACCCTGTAATTTCGCTATCTAGAGTGTTCATATAAAGGGAAAAGCAATCCCTAAAGGTGCTTGGAAATTGACAGGCTTACAACACTTGGGCTTTGTGTTGTTACTTATAAAGAATCTCAAGGCTGCTACTGGAAAAGAAACGGGACGGTAATATAAGCTGTTTGTTGGTGGAAGAGCTTCTAACACATTGCAGTGATATATATTGCCCTGGGGAGGATGACAGTCCCAGAAACCTTTTAAATGCAGTTCTGTTTCAAAGAATCATACTGTAAATCAAATGAAAAGGTAATAAGTAATTCCTCTACTCGCCTGCTTGAAAAAAAATGGTTTTATGATAGATGCCAAAATGTTTTAGCAGTAAGGCTCAGGAAATGTAATTTCTCACCTTCAGAGGTAGTTCAAGGCCAAGAGGGCTAAGCACTTTCTGGGCCCATGGGCCTGCAGTGATGACTAATTTTTCGGTTTCAAAAACACTAGAAGCAGTTGTCACAGTCACCACCTGTCCAGGCTGTACGTGTGTTACTTTTTCCCCATCTCGGATTACTCCACCCATTTTTTTAAACTGTTCCTGTAGGAGAATCACAGAGACATTCATGTTTAGATAGTGTCAGACTGTGCACGGACACCCTCCTTCCCCAACTGGTAACACCCATCTAGACCTTAATGGAAGACTGCTAGTAATTCATTCATAAACTTATAGTAGGGATTATAGAGGAATGGCATACCATACAGTCATATAGATGCTCCAGAATTCTTATTATATGAGAAATGTAAGTACACAGTTATTAATACAGACATGTCACAGAGGTGACAGGTCCTTTTTAAAGGAATTGTCTTGGATTAGAAAAAAATGAATAGGCCTGAGCTGCAATACTAGATATCCTTCATGGTTGTGGAGATTCTGGATCTAAGGTTGTCCATACACCTTCAATACTCATCAACTGAACGTTTCTTCTACTGAAATCTGCAGTATCTCTCCCGATTTCCCCATGCACATACAGGCTTGGCTCAGCTTAGTCTGTAAGAATTGTCACTGGAGACAGATGAGAAAGCCGCTGCCAGACACCACTATTGGTGGTTTTTCTCCCTGGAGAGTTAAAGGTTTGAGTGCTGAAAGCCAATATTCCTCATTCTTCTCTCCACAACATCACGTGTTGGGCCAGGGTCAGGAGCTCCCCATACACATTAGATTATCGTCAGACTCTGCTGAAAGTGCTAGGTTCAGCCAAAAATACCCTAATGTGTATGGAGCCTAAGGGGATCTGGAGTAATTTGTTTCTAGGATGGTGGTTATTTTATATTATCATTGTAAAAATTGTCATGCAAGTGTAAATTGATGCAGCTTTGGTCACATCTTTTTGCGATCAAAGCTGCCTCACTCATTGGGAAATTTAAAGGGAACCTGTCACGTTGTACATGGTGTTTGAACTGCAGGCAGCATGTTATAGAGCAGTAGTAGCAGAGCAGATTGATATATAGTTTTGTGGAAAAAGATTCAATAAAAATTGTATTTTATTCATTTATATTCCTCCTCATTTGGGACTTTGAAGTCCAGGAGGCGGTCCTATCAGTGATTGACAGGTATCTCTGTATACACAATCATAGAGGGAAGGCTGTCAGTCACTGATAGGACCGCCTCCTGGACTTCAAAGCCCAGAATGAACAGGGATTGAAATGAATAAAATACAATTTTTATTGAATCTTTTCCCGCAAAACTATATATCAGTCTACTCTATAACATGGTGACGGTGGCTTACATAGCATTTTCATTGTGACATAATCTCTTTAAAACATATATATTCACTATATTAGGGAATTGTGTATAACTTTAATATATACAATTTTTTTTTTGCATTTGCATTTCACATGCCTGTGATAAAAGGAACAATTTTGCTAAGAATACATTAGGGAATTGCTGTTTATGCAGTTCTGTGCAGGAAGCTGAATGAAGGCAAACACAGTACAGAGCAATAGTCACCCTGTGTGCCACTGTATGGCACTTTGCAGCACACTGGATTTTAGAGCTGCCCAAGCAGCAGTTTGACCCCATAGACGTCTAGGCTGTATAGCATATAGCCATAATGTAGCCATGTGTGAATTTGACACCAATAATTTGATCAAGGCTGATTAAAAAAAGTATACAATAATAATTTGATACACAAAAAGTAAAAAAATGCTAAATCAGAATACTAGATTTCTAATTTTATTTTTAGTGAGTCCTAATCTATTATCTTTGATATTCGCTGTGTTGATTGCAATCTACATTGCAGCCAGAGTCAGTATATTGTAATCATATACAAGGAGCAAAGTGAAATTAAACATAGAGACAATTCGAACTTTTATACATCAAATTATTAAGAACAACCCTTTTAATTTGTGTGGGCGATTAATTAGATATAGATCAAATATATTATAAGGAAACGTGTTTACATTGATCCAGTTTTTTTTTTTTCTTTCATTAGATGAACTCTGAGCAAGTGAAACAGAACTTGGCTGCAGTCTGGTTGTGTCTCTATAGAGTTATGTTGCTCTTTCCAGCGTAAAACAAAGAATTATTTATGAACAAAGCAATTTCACACTTTGGATACGTTCTCTCTGTAGAATGAAGACACGTCTGCACTGAAAATGAGATTTCTTTTTTCTTAGGCATAAATATATTTTAATCATTAGCTAATCTAATTAGGGGAACACTCCAATGTGTATGTAGCAGGGGACATGCAATGTTTATTTGTTAACTTGTATAAGGATGTATAATTATGTGTACATGACTTGATGTTCCATGTAGTCATTATGTAGCTCTCCGATGAATATCAATATGGGAAGTTCTTACCGTACCTGCACAGCCCGTAAGGCTTTGTCGGCGCTCAGAACTCCACCATCATGGTCACAGCAGACAACTTCTCCAGGCTTTAGTAAAAACCCTGGATATTTCTGCATGAATTCCTCTTGCGTCAGAGTGCCCCATGACATTTGTCCTTCTTCCATATTCTTACATATTAACTCAAATTCTTCATTTCCAGTTGGGGCTATGACGACAATGCCTGTTTTCCTGTGGACATATTATAAAATGGTCTAAAAACGCAGAAAAAATAAATAAATAAATCAGATTAACTTTAGAAAAGCAATGTATGAAAAGTATGTTAGGAGCTTACAGATCAGCAGAAAAAAATATTGGACTCGAGATAGATTTATGTTTTTTTTCCAGACACCGTGGAACTCTTGTCCACAGGCTGTTTCTGGTATAGCAGCTTGGTCAGCCTTCACACTGCTTTTCACTGTATGCTCCCAGCACGTATGACATATTTATCCTGAACACCTGACGAAGGATAAATAGTGTCCTTTTGGCCTTCATCTGCCTTGTATACATCAGTATAGTATTTTTCCTTTTGTATGTGCTGCACTATTCTATACAGAGGCATACAATAAAAAATATATATTACACACTATACAGTACCTTTTTTTAAAACAGTAGCATATGCCAGAGGCGTTCACTGGATGTATATATACATTGGGAAACCCTCTTGATGTATACTTCTAATGCACCCTCCACTCTACTCACTTGTCTGGGGATCATGAGGTAGAGAAAAAGAAACAAAATAATTTCCAATTTTATGAATTATATGTGGTTGTATGATTTTATATATTTTTATATATTTTGTAATCAATTTTAAAATGCATAATTAGGGTGTATCTATATTTATTCCAATTGGGGTGTGTCTATTACTATATATAAATGTATTATGAGTTGACTGGCATTGGGTAACCCAGTGGATAGTGCACCCTCCAAAATATCAGTGATAGAGAGGTAAGCCACTATAATATCTATACAAAATATGACCCTATGTTGGTGCATTACCTGCTCTTTCTTCCATTCTTATTAGCTTGTGCTGGGCTTTTTCCTCCCAAGAGACCAATTGCCAATGCGCTCTATAGCACAACTAACCTTGCCCTTGTTGGCAGCTGCAGAAATCAAGTCACCTGCTACAGTTTTCATTTCATATGTATTACAATTGGATTCCAAAATATTTTCTCCATTATTGGTACATAATAATGATTTTTGCACCTAAACTGTATGTTATTGGCAGTTATTTGGCCCTGGTTTACTAATCCTAAATATGGTGTAAGCATTGACTGGCTGTCTAGAAATGCACCTGATTTATCACAGGTACTCGGGCTGGATCATAAATGTCCAGCAGGAATAGACACTTTTCTCTTATTCTATACCAAATATTGGTTGGCCGACTTTCAGACGCCAGCATTATGTCATGCTTTGGTGTAGGAGGGAAACCTACACCAAACATAGGAGGGAAAGGGGTGAGGGGAAAAGGCCTGGAAACTAGGGAAAGGAGCAGGTCACCTCCTAGAGGAAACCCTAATCAAAGTCCTGACTAACTACAAGTATGAACTGACCCCTGAGGTAGGTGAGTTCATACACAGGAATCTAAAGTCCTAACTCACCCTGTAGTACCCTGGTACTAATGTCAGGACAAGAGACAACCTGTTCCATCAAACGGTAGGACGAACAGGAGTCTCCCTCAGGCCTAAACACAAATGACAGGGAAAAGAGCACCACAAGAAAACCCAAACAATAAACAAAAGGGGAAGAAGACATTTAACTTCAAAAGGCTATGGAAGCACAGGAACTCAGCTGAGATCCAAACACCAGCAATCCACAACAAGACCGAAGCTATAAACCGCACAGCATGGTGGGAGAAGCCACAATAAATAGGGAAGGTTAAATGACCAGATAAGCAACACCTGAGGCAAGGGGTGTGGGCATTACCAGAAACAACACAGACAAGAATTGATCCACAAGGATCTTGTCAGATCAAACCACGTGTTGCCAGTCTCACTGATCTCCTGTCACCTGTCACGGGAACGTCCGTAACAGTACCCCCCCTTTTACGGGTGACCTCCAGGCAACCAGGACCGACCTTATCCGAATGAGACCTGTGAAAAGCTTTCACCAAACGACTGGCATTCACGTCGGATGCTGGTACCCACATCCTCTCCTCTGGTCCATAACCCTTCCAGTGAACAAGATACTGAAGAGATCTACGGAGAACTTGAGAGTCAATTATCTTGGCGATCGGAAATTCCAAACTGCCGTCCACCATGACAGGAGCGGGTGGCAAAGAAGATGGTTCTAAAGGTTCCAACATATCTCTTCAACAAAGATTTATGAAACATATTATGAATTTTCAGAGCCTGAGGAAGTTCAAGACGAAAAGCTACTGGATTAATAATGGCAGTTATCTTATGTGGACCAATAAGCCTTGGACCCAACTTCCAAGAAGGTACCTTCAACTTAATGTTTCTTGTGCACAGTCACACAGAATCACCCACTCTTATGTCCGGACCATTCATACGTTTTATGTCAGCCATACGTTTATACTTATTGCCCATATTCCTCAAGTTATTTTGAATTTTGCAAGTTTGCAGATGACACCACGATGATTGGTCTCATCACTGACAACGATGAGTCTGATTATAGGGAAGAGGTAAAGCCAAAGGACAAAAAACAGAAAAATAAAAGAGCTCATTGTGGTCTTTAGGAAGGAGAAGAAAGACACCCATGACCCCATCCACATAAATGGCACGGCTGTTAGATGGGTTTCCAGCTTTAAGTTCCTGGAGACCTACATCTCTGAGAATCTGTCCTGGTCAACCAACATCTCTAGCTTGGTCAAGAAGGCACATCAGCGCCTCTTTTTTTTTTTGAGGACACTGAAGTAAAACCACCTGTCTGCTGACATACTGGGTAACTTCTATCGATGTGCGATAGGGAGCATCCTGACCAACTGTGTTACAGTCTGGCATGGGAATTGCTCTGTTGCTGACCGCAAGGCACTGCAGCGGGTGGTGAAAACCACCCAACGCATCACAGGGACTTCACTTCCTACTATCGAGGATATTCACAAGAAAAGATGTCTACGTCGGGCATGCATCGACCTTAGGGACTCCTCTCATCCTGCAAATAAACTCTTCCAGTTACTTCCTTCAAGAAGGCGCTAAAGGAACCTTCAGACTAAAACCAGCAGGTTTAGGAACAGTTTCTTCCCCACAGCTGTCACCCTACTGAACTCAGTACCCTGCTGAACCCTTTCATCCATACTCACTTAACCCTCTACACTCCTCCTCCCTCTATCCGTTCCTATGACCATGACCATGACTGTCATTCATTCATTCATTCTCAACATTCACGGTATGTTCATATTGGTTACTGCTATAGTTGGGACACTGTCATAGCATAAGTCTCTGCTAGAGTATGTACTTACACTACATTGTTCACTGTTACAGTTTGTCCATAGCGCTACTCTTCCACTTCTAGAGCTATATTCATAGTATTATGCATATCTGTTTACTAATTACTATACATCTGTAAATTTGTATATACATAGCGCATATGTATAACGTGTTCATAGTATATCTGTATACTTTTTCATAGTACGTCTGTGTATTCGCTGTCTGTATAGCAATAGAACAGTTTATCTGTATATATAAGCACATCTGTATATATGTATACATCAGTACATCTGTATATTTGTCCATAGTACATCTGTATATTTGCTCTCTATAAAGCAATATAAACACTTGTATACTTAACTTATTTGTACATAATCTGTACATAACTATTCCTACTTTCTACACTATCCTTATCTGTATGTAATTAGTTTTTATTGCACTGCTGTCCTTTGCACTTCTGATTAGATGCAAACCGTATTTCGTTACCCTGTATTTATAAATGTGTAATGACAATAAAGTTGAATCAAATCAAAATCAAATCAAATTTTCCGCTATATAGATGACAATAATGACGAAAACCGTTCCTCCTCAGGAATACCAGAAGTATCAGAACCAGAAAATGTGTCAAACTGCGGGTGAAACCCATATGCCACAAAAAACGGTGACTTATCAGTGGACTCCTGTCTACGATTGTTTATGGCAAACTCTGCTAAAGACAAAAATGAAGACCACTCCTCCTGGTTCTCAGAGACAAAACATCTCAAGTAAGTCTCTAGACTCTGATTAGTGCGTTCCGTCTGTACGTTCAACTAAGGATTAAAAGCCGAATAAAAGGACAGTTGTATTCCCAGTAGAGTACAGAACGCCTTCCAGAATTTGGAAACAAACTGAGTCACATGATCCGAGACCACGTCAGAGGGAATACCATGTAGCTTCACAATGTTATCAACAAACACTTGTGCAAGAGTTTTAGCATTAGGTAGGCCCGGCAATGATATAAAGTGTTGCATTTTACTAAAGCGATCATCTACCACCAGAATTACTGTCTTTCCTAAAGAATTAGTTAGATCAGTGATAAAATCCATGGATAAATGAGTCCATGGCCTGGACAGGATGGGCAACGGAAGTAGAGATCCGGAAGGCCGAGTATGTGTCACCTTAGCTCATGCACAAGTGCTACAGGCTGACACATAGTCCTCAACACACTTACCTAACCCCGGCCACCAAAATCTACAAGAAACGAGGTCAGCAGGGGATCTGCTCCCAGGGTGTCCCGTAAGAACCGTAAAGTGATGTTCCTCAAACACCTTGTGACTAGTGTTGATCACGAATATTCAAATTTCGCATTTTTATCGTGAATATAGGTACTTCGAAAATTCGCAAAAATTTCGAATATAGTTATATATATTCGTAATTTCGAATATTCGAATTTTTCCAGATTTTTTTTTTTCGATTTTTTATTTTTTTTTATCAGTACACAACATGATCCCTCACTGCTTCTAGCTTGTGGGCCAATAAGAAGGCTGCAATATACTTGACTTTAGGAGTAGTAGTGTTTGCGAATTTTGCTCTATATTCGTTTTTTTTGAATATTCGCTATATTGCTATATATTCTTGTTTTAGAATATTACGAATATTCAAAAAAACTAAGTTATAGCAATATAGAGAATATTCGAAAAAAATCTAATAGAGCAATTTAGCTAATATAGTGCTATAATCTTCTTTGTCTAATAGTTGTAAGTTGAAAAATTCGCAATAAAAAATTCGAATCCGAAAATTCTAATTCCAAAAATTCGCATATTACACAATCATTACCTTTCCGATTTTTCGAGTAAAAAAAAAAATCGTGAATTTTCGAATTTGCGAATTTTCTACGAATATTCTACAAAATATTCGCGAAATATCGCGAATTCGAATATGACCCCTGCCGCTCATCACTTCTTGCGACGCAATTCAGATGGAACAAACAATTTCCCAGAGGGACAAGAATCTGGTGCATCTCCCTGAGCCTCTAACACCTTCAGCTCTAGGTCAGGGTATAGAGCGGATATCACCAACAGTATCGGACTTGGATTTTTAAAATCACCACCTCCAGGAAAACTACGTGACAAAGTGTCTGCCTTGACGTTCTTAACCCCAGGACGATAAGTGACAAGAAATTGAATCTGGTGAAAAACAAAGACCATCTGGCCTGCCTCGGGTTCAGTCGTTTAGCCGATTCCAGGTAAGCCAGATTTTTGTGATCTGTGAACACCATGATCGGATGAATCGCCCCTTCCAACCAATGACGCCACTCCTGAAAAGCCAACTTAATGGCCAACAACTCTCTGTTACACACATCGTAATTTCTCTGGTGACGGGCCCTGCGATAAGACTACTCCTAACCCCACCTCGGACGCATCAACCTTCACAATGAAAGGCTGTGACAAATCCGGCTGAAATATAGGGGCAGAAGCAAAACACTCCTTAACCCCAGAAAAGGCTTGCAATGCCGAATCGGACCACACTGATACATCCGTCCCTTTCTTAGTCATGTCAGTTAAGGGTCTCACCACTGTCAAATAGTTCTTAATACATTTTCGGTAATAGTTGGTGAACCCCAAAAACCGCATAAGAGCCTTCACATTTTTGGGTCAATTCCAGTTCAATACAGCACAGACTTTCTCTGGATCTATTGGAAAATCCGAAGATGACAACGGATAGCCCAAGAACTGCATCTCCTGTACAGCAAAAACACACCTCCAATTTTGCATACAATTTATTATCTCTTAGGATCTGTAACACCTGTCTAATGTGATCCTGATGAGTCTTCATGTCTGGATAAGAAATTAGTATGTCATCCAAATACACGACAACAAACCTCCCCACCAGGTGATAAAAAAATGTCTTTCACAAAATGCTGTAAAACCGTAGGAGCATTGATCAACCCAAAAGGCATGACAAGGTTCTCAAAGTGACCCTCTGGGGTATTAGAAGCCGTCTTCCATCCATCCCCTTCCTTGATCCTGACCAGATTATATGCCCCCCTTAAGTCCAACTTGGAGAACACCTTCGCACCAACAATCTGGTTAAACAAATCAGGAATCAAAGGAAGGGGGTAAGGATCACTGACAGTAATCAGATTGAGCTCACGGAAATCCAGACATGGCCTAAGGGTTCCGTCATGTTTTTTACCAAAGTAAAAACCTGCTTCCACTGGAGATTTGGAAGGTCTTATGTGTCCTTTAGTCAAACTCTCGGTAATATACTCTTTCATGGCCGTTCTTTCAGGTCCAGAAAGGTTATACAACCTAGATTTGGGCAAGTTGGCTCCGGGAATAAGGTTGATAGGACGATCATATTCCTGATGCGGAGGTAAATCCTGGCATCCACTTTCAGAAAATACATTGGAAAAATCTGATAAAAAAGAGGGTAATGTTTTAGTGGTTAAAGCAGAAAAAGACGTATTCAGACAATTGTCAATGCAATAATCAGCCCAATCCAGAATCTGTCCAACTTGCCAATCGATGGTTGGATTATGCTTGCTTAACCATGGTAAACCCAGAACTAACGGAGCAGGGAGACCTTCAAAAACATCACAAAACATCTCACAAAACACGAGATGAACTCCTGATGAAAGTCACCCACTCTTAAGCACCTCAGCTCCCCTAGCTTAAACCCCCTTAATGACCAGACCACTTTTTACAATTCTGCACTACACTACTTTCACGGTTTATTGCTCGGTCATACAACTTACCACCCAAATGAATTTTACCTCCTTTTCTTCTCACTAATAGAGCTTTCATTTGGTGGTATTTCATTGCTGCTGACATTTTTACTTTTTTTGATATTAATCAAAATTAACCAAAATTTTTGCAAAAAAATTAAATTTATCTCTTTCTGTTGTAAAATTTTTCTAAGAAAACTACATTTCTATATAAATTTTCTGTAAGTTTATTGTTCTACATGTCTCTGATTAAAAAAAATGCAATAAGTGTATATTTATTGGTTTGCGCAAAAGTTATAGCGTTTACAAACTATGGTACAAAAATGTGAATTTCCGCATTTTGAAGCAACTCTGACTTTCTGAGCACCTGTCATGTTTCCTAAGGTTCTACAATGCCCAGACAGTAGAAACACCCCACAAATGACCCATTTCGGAAAGTAGACACCCTAAGGTTTTCGCTGATGGGCATAGTGAGTTCATGGAAGTTTTTATTTACGTCACAAGTTAGCGGAAAATGATTTTGAAATTTTTTTTTTCTTACAACGTCTCATATTCCACTAACTTGTGAAATTATTTTTTTTTTTACATGAACTCACCATGCCCCTCACGAAATACCTTGGGGTGTCTTCTTTCCAAAATGGGGTCACTTGTGGGGTATTTATACTGCCCTGGCATTTTAGGGGACCGAAAGCGTGAGAAGTAGTTTGGAATCCAAATGCGTAAAAAATGCCCTGTGAAATCGTAAAGCTACTCATTAGAATTTGGGCCCCTTTGCGCACCTAGGCTGCAAAAAAGTGTCACACATGTGGTATCGCCATACTCAGGAGAAGTAGGGCAATGCGTTTTGGTGTGTATTTTTACATATACCCATGCTGGGTGAGAGAAATATCTCTGTAAAATGACAACTTTTCCCATTTTTTTTATACAAAGTTGTCATTTTACAGAGATATTTCTCTCACCCAGCATGGGTATATGTAAAAATACACCGCAAAACGCATTGCCCTACTTCTCCGGAGTACGGCGATACCACATGTGTGACACTTTTTTTGCAGCTTAGGTGCGCAAAGGGGCCCAAATTCCAATGAGTACCTTTTAGTAGGGCATTTTTAGACATTTGGATTCCAGACTTCTTCTCACGCTTTAGGGCCCCTAAAATGACAGGGCAGTATAAATACACCACATGTGACCCCATTTTGGAAAGAAGACACCCCAAGGTATTCCGTGAGGGGCATGGCGAGTTCATAGAAGATTTTTTATTCTCACAAAGTCTCCCTTTCCGCTAACTTGGGACAAAAAGTTCAATCTTTCATGGACTCAATATGCCCCTCAGCGAATACCTTGGGGTGTCTTCTTTCCAAAATGGGGTCATTTGTGGGGTGTTGGTACTGCCCTGGCATTTGAGGGTCTCCACAATCATTACATGTATGGCCAGCATTAGGAGTTTCTGCTATTCTCCTTATATTGAGCATACGGGTAATGAGATATTTTTTTTTCCGTTCAGCCTCTGGGCTGAAAGAAAAAATGAACGGCACAGATTTCTTCATTCGCATCGATCAATGTGGATGAAAAAATCTCTGCCAAAAAATGTGCAAAAAAAAAAAAAAAGGAGGGAAAAGGCGTCTGTCAGGACATAGGAGCTCCGCCCAACATCCAAACCCACTCAGCCCGTATGCCTTGGCAAACCCGATTTCTCCATTCACATCAATCGATGTGGATGAATAAATCATTGCCGGAATTATTATATATTTTTTTTATATACAAAGTGTTTGCCAAAGCATATGAACACCGCCCCTCAGCTCATAAGCCTCAGCAAACGTATCTTTTTTACTGCAGAGGAGAAATCCTGTCTTGCAGCGCCGCATACACCGACTTTTGTGTAATCCGACAGCAGCACAATGCTTCTGTCAGAATGCACATCAGTGCTGCAGCTGGTTCATCGGTTTGTCCACCTAGAAGGTAAAAAAAAAAAAGGCCGCAACGCAATAAATTTATTAACATTAACTTTATATAACATTTGAAACAGAGCATTAACTTTCATAAACTTTATTGAACTTTTGGAACATTATCTTTTTTGCTTACCTGTGATTATATATATTTTTTTTTACCTTTATAGGACAAACCTCTCCTTCCCCATGGGACAATGTGCAAAGCGCAAATCGCCCAGAGATGTGGCGAAGTACATTATGCACTTTGTCCCAGGTGAAAGGAGAGGTTTGCAGCAGCTCTGTGTGAAAGGGCCCTAAGACCCCTGTGTGTCTGTCCTGTGTCACGCAATCCCTATATAAGTGTACCTGTGTGTGGTACTTCCGGAAACACTCCCCTAAGCATAGGGCAGGGTGGTCAGGGCAGTCAGGACAGAAATAGCGGGTGTCACGCCTTATTCCACTCCTGCTACAGACACTAAATTTTTTTCGGGGTGGCGGTCGGTTTGAGGTACCAGCAACGACATTGGGGAAATGTCGCTCGTGTAGACGGCTCACTACACTGGTGGATGGGGCCACGGAACCTCCTGGATACAGGAGGTTCTCGATGATCTCTTCCTGAAATTTGAGGAAGGATCCTGTTCTCCCAGCCTTACTGTAGAGAACAAAACTATTGTACATAGCCAATTGAATTAGGTATACAGACACCTTCTTATACCAGCATCTGGTCCTGCGGGAGAGTAAATAAGGAGCCAACATCTGGTCATTGAAGTCCACCCCTCCCATGAGCAAATTATAGTTGTGGACACAGAGGGGCTTTTCAATGACTCCGGTTGCTCGTTCAATTTGGATTGTCGTGTCTGCGTGAATGGAGGAGAGCATGTAAACGTCACGCTTGTCTCCATTTCACCGCGAGCAGTTCTTCGTTACACAAGGCAGCACTCTACCCCCTTGCAAGACGGGTGGTAACGAGCCGTTGGGGGAAGCCTAGGTCGCGCGGTGCCACAGCAGCCAATCTGTTCTAGAAACAAATGCCTGAAGAGGGGCACACTTGTGTAAAAATTGTCCACATAAAGGTGGTACTCCTTGCCAAATAAGGGTGACACCAAGTCCCAGACTGTCTTCCCACTGCTCCCCAGGTAGTCAGGGCAACCGACCGGCTCCAGGGTCTGATCTTTACCCTCATAGACACGAAATTTGTGCGTATAGCCTGTGGCCCTTTCACAGAGCTTATACAATTTGACCCCATACCGGGCGCGCTTGCTTGGGATGTATTGTTTGAAGCCAAGGCGCCCGGTAAAATGTATCAGGGACTCATCTATGCAGATATTTTGCTCAGGGGTATACAAATCTGCAAATTTGGTGTTAAAGTGGTCTATGAGGGGCCGAATTTTGTGGAGCCGGTCAAAAGCTGGGTGGCCTTTGGGACGAGAGGTGCTATTATCACTAAAGTGCAGGAAACGCCGGACGGTCTCAAATCGTGTCCTGGACATGGCAGCAGAGAATATGGGCATGTGATAAATTGGGTTTGTGGACCAATATGACCGCAATTCATGCTTTTTTGTCAGGCCCATGTTGAGAAGGCCCAGAAATTTTTTTAATTCGGAAACTTGGACGGTTTTCCACCGGAAAGACTGGGCATAAAAGCTTCCCGGGTTGGCGGCTATAAATTGAGTGGCATACCGGTTTGTTTCTGCCACGACTAAGTCTAAGAGCTCCGCAGTGAAGAACAGCTCAAAAAACCCCAGTGCCGATCCGATCTGAGCTGTCTCAACCCGAACTCCAGACTGGGCGGTGAAAGGGGGAACTACTGGTGCGGCTGAAGATGGGGGCTGCCAATAGGGGTTTTCCAGCACCTCAGGGACTCTAGGGGCTCTACGGGCCTGTCTGTGCGGTGGCTGCAACGGGGGAACTACTGCACGTGCCACCGTACCAGCTTCAACCGCCCTTCTGGTGTTTGCCACTTCACCATGTTCTACGGCAGTGCTGGTACTAGGTCCAGGATGGGCTACGCTGCTGGTGTATGCCTCACCACGTAATCCAACAGCGCCAGCCCCACTCTGCTGCCCTTGAAGCGGATCTTGCGCAACCTGTGGTCTAGCAACATGGGGCCGGGTACGCCTGGTGGTATCAGGGACCTCAACCTCATCGTCCGAACTTTGGGTCAGACTTCCACTGCTTTCTACAGGTTCGTATTCTGACCCACTGGATTTGTCAGATGAGGGTTCCCATTCCTCATCCGACTGGGTCAGAAGCCTGTAGGCCTCTTCAGAAGAATACCTCTTACTTGCCATTTGGTCAACTAAATTTAGGGGGTATTCCCTGAGACTACCCAAGAAAAAAAGCAAGCCTGTTTTACAAATGGGAGGCTAGCGAAGTACAGGAAGCCGCTGCGATTGATAAAAATTATCAAAACAGATTTTTTTTTATCGCCGCAGCGCTTGTGTAGTGAATGTGCAGTGATAAAAAAATCACTGCGGCAGGGCGGGCGTGGGTGAACGCACGTGTGGGAGACCGATCAGGCCTGATCAGGCAAACACTGCGTTTTGGGTGGAGGGCGAGCTAAGGTGACACTAATACTATTATAGATCTGACTGTGATCAGTTCTGATCACTTACAGATACTATAAAAGTACCAATGCTGATTAGCGTTACGCTAATCAGCGAATCAGTGACTGCGGTGGGCTGGGCGCTAACTGAAGCTAACTACCAAAGGAGCCTAAACTAATCTAAACCTAACAGTCAATACTGGTGAAAAAAAAAAAGGGACAGTTTACACTGATCACTTTTTTCCCTTTCACTAGTGATTGACAGGGGTGATCAAGGGGTTAATTGGTGTGATGGGGGGTGATCTGGGGCTAAATGTGTTGTGCTTGGTGTACTCACAGTGATATGTGCTCTCTGCTGGGACCAACCGACGAAAAGGACCCAGCAGAGAGCACAGAAACCATTTAACACATTATATTTATAAATATAATGTGTTAAATGGCTTGTGATTCGATTTTTTTAAAGTCACCAACCTGCCAGCGCAGATCATTGGCTGGCAGGCTGGTGACGAACTTCTCCTGCAACTTTTCCCGGCCCGCACTGCGCATGCGAGGGCCGGCTATGCGCGTAATCTCGCGTCTCGCGAGATGATGCGCGATGCGTCAACGAGGAACAAACCGACCGCCCGCAGGACGCATCCCTGCGTTAGGCGGTCGGGAGGAGGTTAAGCGGATGTCATGCACCATCTGAGACAAACACTTCTGAATTAGAGATGCAGACTCAATGGCAAAAACGGAAATGTTTTTCTGCAATGCACTCGGTCACATACGGACGAACTGACCATCAATCAGATTCACTCCTGCCCCACTGACAATAAACACCTCAATCCTCACACTCTTGGACTCTAGTGCCACCTCGGCAGTCAGGAGATATCGGGTACTACCAGTCAAAGACAAATGCACGTTCTCTGACTCCCCTCTTACCCCTGCAACAGTCAGATGGGAATTAGACGTCCCCTTTTCTTTTTGACGCTGAATGCATGGACATACATTGATAAAATGTCCCTTTTGTCCACAGAAAAAACACACACCCTTCTTTCGACTAATACTCCTGAAAGCAGATCCAGGAGTAGATCCCCCTAATTGCATGGGTTCGTCCCCAGACCTAAACTCAGGAGTATCTTCACCCAAATTGTCAGAGGAAGACGATACATTATGTGATAGTACGTCTTGAGAGTGGGAGCCCCTAGATCTCTTTCTCAACATCTATCAATGCATACAGCAAGAGACATAGCGGCTTCCAAAGACTCAGGATTCTCATGAAAGGCCAAAGCATCCTTCAGCCTCTCTTAATCCTTGACAGGACTGACTACGGAGAGCCAGTTGCCAGTATCCGTAGCCCACCTCCTAAACTCAGAGCAATAGATCTCAGCAGAATGCTCTCCCTGACGAAGGCCATGTAACTTGGTCTCTTCCAGGGAGATCCAGTACGGAGCATCATAAATGAGACCCAGAGCTCTGAAAAATTCATCCACCGACCGGAGGGACTGCGATCCAGTCGGCAGAGAAAAAGCCCAAGACTGAGCATCCCCTTTAACCAACGAAATAACCACACCAACTCTCTGACTCTCATCCCCAGATGACTGTGGACATAGCTTAAAATACAATTTGCACGCCTCTCTGAACAAAATAAAATGATCACTTCCCCCAGAGAATATGTCCGGTTGGGCCACTTTTGGTTCAGGACAGGCCTGGTAACCACCACTAGGACCAGCAGCCTGTGATCTCAGGATCTGTGAGACGGTCGTGCGGAGGTCAGCTACCTCCAAAGACAGCTCCTGCAGCTGTTCGGCCAGTGCAGCGATAGGATCCATGGCTGTATTGACACAAGCAAAAAAATTATGGTTTGGCGGTTTATAATGTCACGTTTTGGTGTGGGAGGGAAACCCACACAGAACGTAGGAGGGAAAGGGGTGAGGGGAAAAAGTCCTGGAAACTAGGGAAAGAAGCAGGTCACCTCCTAGGGAAACCCTAAACAGTCCTGACTGACTGCAAGTATGAACTAACCCCTGAGGTAGGTGAGTTCATACACAGGAACCTAAAGTCCTAACTCAGCCTGTAGGACCCCGGTACTAATGTCAGGACAAGAGACAACCTGTTCCTCCAAACATTAGGATGAACAGGAGTCTCCCTCAGGCCTAAACACAAATGACAGGGAAAAGAGCAACACAAACAATCGCACAGCATGGTGGGAGAAGCCACAGTAAATAGGGGAGGTTAAATGACTATATAAGCAACACCTGAGGCAAAGGGTGTGGCCATTACCAGAAACACCACAGACACGAATTGATCCACAAGGAACCTGTCAGATCAAACCATGTGTTACCAGTCTCACTGATCTCCTGGCACCTGTCACGGGAACGTCCATGACACATTATGGCGCAAAATGGTGCATCTTAAGCAGTGTCAGACTGGGGTGCCTAGGGCCCACCAGTAAAATGCATTCTAAGCGCCCACTGTAAATCCACAAGCAAATACTACCTGCTTCCACAATGGCAGGCAGCAGTAAGATGCTTACGATGATTGATTATCGGGATCCCTGTAACGGCAGGTCCTTGAGCAAAGAGTATATTGGCTGACCTGCCTCTGTGCCTAGAAGTCTTCTGGCCACCTTATGCATCTATAATAATAAACTGGGGAGTTTGTTAAATAATCTACCAATGTTTTTTATATACAGAGAAGTGAAGAAAAAATCTGACCATTCTCGGTGGCGCTGGTGCAGTAAGGACTTATTACTCAAAAGGTACCAATAAAGGTAATCTTTTTATTAAAGTCGGTCTACGCGTTTCGGGGGCAGAACATCCCCCTTCATCAGGACAATAAAAATATTATTAATAATATTTTTATTGTCCTGATGAAGGGGGATGTTCTGCCCCCGAAACGCGTAGACCGACTTTAATAAAAAGATTACCTTTATTGGTACCTTTTGAGTAATAAGTCCTTACTGCACCAGCGCCACCGAGAATGGTCTGATTTTTCTTCACTTCTCTGCACATACTTTATCCTGATAACCGCAACCACGGCAAGGGATACAGACCAGGGGCAGCAGACGCAGTCTTCTCTTCTCCCGTAAACTGGACGGGTAATCATCCAGAAAAGCGATTTGGAGGCGTTGTGACCCTTCACAACCCCTTCTGGTAAGCATAATCAGTGTTTTTGTGCCTATACCTAGTGCTGTAAGGTTCTACACAAGAGGCGCTGCCTCCTCTCTTCTCTCTTTTCCCTTTAATGTTTTTTATATAGACATAAGCAGGTTGAAATTCTATGTTATGTGCAAGGGATGAGGGACTGGGGTTCCACCTTTGTCAGGGGCCCTCTGGGGGATTTCCTTGTTCCCCTCTGGGCCAGTCCAAGCCTAATCTTAAGCCCTGCATCCTTCCAATGAAGCTCCCCTTTCCACTAAGCCCTGCTCCTTGTCAAGCATGTCAGAAAAAAGTGTGGACACCCTAGATGTCCTCTTTTTGGGCACAAACACTTTAGTAAATCTGGGCCTCTTTAATTTTCATAGGATCATCCAATGTGAAATCCACTTAGGCACACATTTTCTAAAGTGGGCGATTCTGCTGAAATATTGTTGTATAATCCAGCAATGGTTTATTCTGGATTGATTTAATTGTATAAAAATATGAATAGGTCCTGTTGGAATTAAGGAGTTAACACTGTGTCTTTCTTTGGAAATTACTCAGTGTGGTCTCTAGAGACATTTATGTTGCATTCTGTGATATCCCTGAAGTGGCTTAAAATAGATGTATTGTTAGATGAAACACCGTGGAAGAAGCACAGCAACAGCCCTGTTTAGTAGGGGTGTGGGGGGGCTACATTAGTGCATATGGAGACCTGTGAGTGGCAGCTTGGAAATGAAATATGGAAGGTGGGGTATGGGGGATAATTTTTTTTTCAAACAATTTTATCATAGAGGTGAAATTGCCCTTGACGGGGAGTCTGGGCTTGAAATAGCAATGTGCACACAAGAGACAAAGAACGTGCACGGTACATAGTGATTTTCATTTTAACGGTGAAATACAGCTGAAGACACCAGAAATAGCTATTGTGTACTGGATACAGGCTCTGCAGATAGAAGACAATGAAAATAAAAATAATGAAAAAGACGACGCCTGCATAGGCTAACGCAAGCTAATGAGTAGAACACAATTACCTGGTCGAGGTCATGTGAATATCACATCGTCTCTGAAACTTTTACTCACGAGTAATTGTCCGTAAGTTTTACATTTCTAATTGGACATGAATGAAATGTGTTTCTTATTTCTGAGGAATTTATTTGAGCGAAATAGCTGCTAAACACATAGCCTTGCCCTGTTCTGCATTCACCATGGTCCCTCTCCTGTGCTGCAGAAGATATGCACTCCATTCAAATGAATGGATTTAAAATCTTTTCTGCACAGTTAAGCTTCCTTACAGTAGACAAAATAAAGTGCTTTCCAGTTTGCTCGGCTCATGTTGAAGGAAGGAAATATTTCTAATCAGTGTTTTTCTTTCCGTGCTTATTGAAAAGAATATATATATACACAATTATAGGCCAAGGGCTCCATAAACTAAAGCAACAGTGGGAAAGGAGAAAGAAATTAGAAAAACAAATGTACTACTTGACTTTAACTCACTTAAATTATTTCTTTCGGTGCACGTGTTTTGCATACAAAATGAAAGGTGGATAACTCCCTATGTATATGTATTACCATGGTAGTTTAACTCTGGGGCTGAATTGCCACTTTATCAGCTTTGATGTAATCATACTTTTCGCCTGGAAGCAACAGGATCATTTAAGAAATAGGCGAAGGAAACACAAATCAATTTATTCAACTTATTTCGGCCTCTTCGCATTGCTGTGCCTGAATAAGAAAATCATTAGGGGAAGACTAAGTGCAATAAAACACATTTCCTAGTTCTCCTAGTTATCCAATGTTCTTTGCAGTAACTTTTAGGCAGGCTGAGAAAATGGAAGAATTATGTTGTTGGACCTTATAGATTGTTAACTATGGCATTCATACTGCAAATTATACTATAATATCCCTAGTCAGGCTCGGACTGGCCCACAGCGGAACAAAGTGGGCCCCTAATCCCACACTCCCTGCACAAGTGACACATGATACAGAAGACTAACTGCGCTAAATATAGATAGGCAGCACAGAGCTCTTTAACCAGCCTATATTCATATAAAACTGGGGAGATTATTTAGCAAACTACCCAGTTTACTATTACACTGCGTGCAGAATTATTAGGCAAATGAGTATTTTGACCACATCATCCTCTTTATGCATGTTGTCTTACTCCAAGCTGTATAGGCTCGAAAGCCTACTACCAATTAAGCATAATAGGTGATGTACATCTCTGTAATGAGAAGGGGTGTGGTCTAATGACATCAACACCCTATATTAGGTGTGCATAATTATTAGGTAACTTCCTTTCCTTTGGCAAAATGGTTCAAAAGAAGGACTTGACAGGCTCAGAAAAGTCAAAAATAGTGAGATATCTTGCAGAGGGATGCAGCACTCTTAAAATTGCAAAGCTTCTGAAGCGTGATCATCGAAAAATCAAGCGTTTCATTCAAAATAGTCAACAGGGTCGCAAGAAGCGTGTGGAAAAACCAAGGCGCAAAATAACTGCCCATGAACTGAGAAAAGTCAAGCGTGCAGCTGCCAAGATGCCACTTGCCACCAGTTTGGCCAAATTTCAGAGCTGCAACATCACTGGAGTGCCCAAAAGCACAAGGTGTGCAATACTCAGAGACATGGCCAAGGTAAGAAAGGCTGAAAGACGACCACCACTGAACAAGACACACAAGCTGAAACGTCAAGACTGGGCCAAGAAATATCTCAAGACTGATTTTTCTAAGGTTTTATGGACTGATGAAATGAGAGTGAGTCTTGATGGGCCAGATGGATGGGCCCGTGGCTGGATTGGTAAAGGGCAGAGAGCTCCAGTCCGACTCAGACGCCAGCAAGGTGGAGGTGGAGTACTGGTTTGGGCTGGTATCATCAAAGATGAGCTTGTGGGGCCTTTTCGGGTTGACGATGGAGTCAAGCTCAACTCCCAGTCCTACTCTTCAAGCAGTGGTACAGGAAGAAGTCTGCATCCTTCAAGAAAAACATGATTTTCATGCAGGACAATGCTCCATCACACGCGTCCAAGTACTCCACAGCGTGGCTGGCAAGAAAGGGTATAAAAGAAGAAAATCTAATGACATGGCCTCCTTGTTCACCTGATCTGAACCCCATTAAGAACCTGTGGTCCATCATCAAATGTGAGATTTACAAGGAGGGAAAACAGTACACCTCTCTGAACAGTGTCTGGGAGGCTGTGGTTGCTGCTGCATGCAATGTTGATGGTGAACAGATCAAAACACTGACAGAATCCATGGATGGCAGGCTTTTGAGTGTCCTTGCAAAGAAAGGTGGCTATATTGGTCACTGATTTGTTTTTGTTTTGTTTTTGAATGTCAGAAATGTATATTTGTGAATGTTGAGATGTTATATTGGTTTCACTGGTAAAAATAAATAATTGAAATGGGTATATATTTGTTTTTTTGTTAAGTTGCCTAATAATTATGCACAGTAATAGTCACCTGCACACACAGATATCCCCCTAAAATAGCTAAAACTAAAAACAAACTAAAAACTACTTCCAAAAATATTCAGCTTTGATATTAATGAGTTTTTTGGGTTCATTGAGAACATGGTTGTTGTTCAATAATAAAATTAATCCTCAAAAATACAACTTGCCTAATAATTCTGCACTCCCTGTATAGATGCATCAGGGGGTGGTAAGGAGGAAGGCCCGCCAGCATCCTCTTTGCCCAGGGACCTCCATAATCAAACCATAATCTTGTAGTATAGTGCTGCTGTCTTCAGGTAATATTTGCATGTAGCTGTATAGTTCACAACAACTGTTTTCAACCCCAATAGAGGAATCCTAGGGATATATTATTGTAATATACACAGTGATCTGTTAGATCACAAAAAATCCCACTAGGGATCACCTCAAAAATGCATTAAGACTTAACCTTTATTTCATAAATTAAAACAAATGGTACCCAAAAAGAAACACCAACAAAAGAAAAGGGAATATTAAAACTATCGGCCCTTCCAATTACAAGTACATGGGTATATCAGGACTTGGAGACTGGCTGGATAGCGGTAGTGTGGTTTTTAATCAGGATACAATGTTGTTTCTACATATATTGTTGCTAAATCAGCATCTACTACTTAGCCCGCTTGTTATAACCCACTATCCCCTGACGAAGCCTCATCTGCAGCGAAACAAGTTGGGAGGGTTACGCGATTTGTTTTAGGCTAGCTGACTATAAATCTAAGATCTAATATCGAGAGCCCATATACAAATATGTATGAAAGATATTACAGGGGGAGAATGTATAGGTAGGGATAGAGTGTGTTTGAATGATGGATGCCTTTTTTGGATAGGAGTTCTACCACACGATTGAATAGGGCCTGTGACTCTGGCCTTTTTGAGTCTGTAGATAAATAAGCCATGACCCAGATATGTTGCTGAATGTAGCGAAAGTGGGATAATTGGTGGATGCTGATATTGCAACAATATATGCAGAACACAAGCGCGCTAAGTAGTGGATGCTAATTTAGCAATAGTGATGAGCGGCAGGGGTCATATTCGAATTAGCAATATTTAGCAAATATTTTGTAGAATATTCGTCGAATATTTGCGAATTCGAATATTCGTTATATTCAAAAAAATTTTTACTCGAAAAATCGGCAAAGTAATGATCATGTAATATGCAAATATTATGCGATCAATACAGGCGTGGGTCAAAAACAAATATATAGCACTATAGAATATAGTTACTTAAGCAGAGAGGAATCATGGTTTCAGATGGAAAAAAATGACGAATATTTTAAAAAACGAATATATAGAGCAATATAGCTAGTATAGTGCTATATTTGTTTTTCAGAATATTCGTAATATTCTAAAACAAGAATATATAGCAATATAGCGAATATTTGAAAATAAAACCGAATATAGAGCAATTTAGCTAATATAGTGCTATAATCTTTTTTTTTTTTAATAGTCGTAATTTTTTTCCAATCTGAACTTCAGATGAGAAAAAAATTACAACTATTAGACAAAGAAGATTATAGCACTATATTAGCTAAATTGCTCTACATTAGTTTTTTCGAATATTCGCTATATTGCTATATATTCTTGCTTTAGAATGTTACGAATATAATTTTTTTTTATATATAGCAGGGAGGAATCATGACTTTAGATGGGAAAAATGATGAATATTCTAAAAAACAAATATATAGCACTATATCGAATATATTAGTTTTTTTGAATATTCGTCTTTTTTTTCCCAATCTGTACAGTCTTTCCACTTCGGCATACTCCTCCCCGACAAGCGCCTCCGTCACCATAGACACGCCTGGGGGTTAGAATATACCATCGGATCTGAGTTTTCACAATCTCACTGAGATCGTGAAAACTCAGATCGATGGTATATTCTAACCCCTAGGTGTTCCCATGGTGACAGGGACACTTGTCGGGGAGGAGTATGCCGAAGTGAAAGAACTGTACAGATTGGGGGAAAAAAAAGACGAATAGTCTAAAAAACAAATATATTCGATATAGTGCTACATATTCGTTATTTAGAATATTCATCATTTTTCCCATCTAAAGTCATGATTCCTCCCTGCTTAAGTTGCTTGTGGGACAATGACTCATTGGCCCACAAGCAAGAAGCAGGGAGGAATCATGTGTATGCTACACCCCATTATTTGTACTGAAAGACTTACCTTACCAACAAATCGACCATTACCGAACAGAGAGCCGGCTTTAACCTCCTGATTGAATATTGCTACAAACATCAAAAGGCATATCCTGGGAGTGAGTACATCTGAAGGCTCTTGTGATTATTTCGGACGAATATTTGGTCGACATAAAGGTAATGGACTGTATTCGCTTGCAAGCTATTCAGTAGCGAGTTGCCGCTACCTACGTCGCTTTGGCGGGACGCCGCCGCGACAAACTGAACAATTGTAAGGCATATGACTGTGGTCTCGATAATAACAAAACGAATAGACTTATTGACAATAAGTTAGTCGGATGTCCACAACCTTTGGACTAAAGTTAAATCATATCGGACTATCGAATATTTCTTATCTGTCGAATAGTTTTATCTGTCGATTATTTTTTATCTGCAATTTATTCTACTGCATTCCTAATTGTTTTATTTATCAATTATATTTATATTATTAATAAAGCTCATCATTGCTTCAAATACATGGTCACAGTTATCCTTGAGTGCCCTGTTTACCTATATATTCATGATCCTTTAGGGTCCATTCACACGTCCATTGTTTCTTTCCTGATCTGTTCCGTTTTTTGCTGAACAGATCTGGACCAGATCTGGACCCATTCATTTTCAAATGGGTCCTGAAAAAAATCAGACATTGAGCTGTCCGTTTTTTTCCAGGACCCATTGAAAATGAATGGGTCCAGATCTGGTCCAGATCTGTTCAGCAAAAAACGGAACAGATCAGGAAAGAAACAACGGACGTGTGAATGGACCCTTATATTGAGTGAGTGGTCTCAATTTACAGGAGCACCTGGTGTCGTTTAGGTGTTTTTAGTGCGACATCTTATCTATTTATATATGGGCATACACATTGGCAACGATTTGCTGCCAAAACTGAAAATTTTGGGTGCCAGTTTTTTGAAAATGTGAAATATCTTACAGTGCAGTTTCTTGTTAAAGAGGCTGTTTGATACCATCAGCAGGCTTACGCTTAGCCCTCTCTGTATAGTGTCGCTTTAAGATTACTGCCTTGGTGTTAAAAAGTTTGAAATTAGTTGTATACAGTCCTAAGAGACCACAGAGTGCCATAACCAACTTTTCAGGGCAACTGGAGCACTGTCGATTTGGGTCAAATTTTTTCAGGCCCAAATCAAATGGCCAGCCCAATTTGGCCAATCAAATTTAATAAATTAGTCATAAAATAAAACATAAGGAAAACATTCCTACTTAAAGGGTTTCTCTGGGATTAACAAATACAAGATAGTGAAGGGCAACCTGTCACACTAATATGGTGTCTGAGCTAAAGGTAGAATATTATAGAAATAGAGATGCTGTGCAGATTAATATATAGTTTTGTGGGAAAGAATTCAGTATAACTTGTAATTTATTCATTTATAGTTTTATATCCATGCTCAATGAGGGCTTTGAAGTCCAGGAGGTGGTCCTATCAGTGATTGAGAGCCTTCCTTCTATGACTGTGTGTACAGAGCTAGCTGTCAATCACCGATAGTGTAACAGCAGCTGCTGTGCGCCGCTGTTCCCCTGCTTACCGCCGCGATCCCGGGCGCAGTGTTCAGCGGTGATCTGCGGCCGGTGCTTCCCATTCACCGCTGCAGTCCTGGGCTCTGTCTGTGTGGGTGCTGTTGTTCTGGGATCCGCTCCACAGCTTGCTCTCAGCCCTGGCCACAGCATGCTTGCTGCTTGTTTCCTGCAGCACTTCCTTAAGGGCCAGCACGCATCACTTCCTGGACTTTATGGGTTAGGTCATGTGACCTCGCTGACCTATCCTATCCCTCCTGCGCATATATAAGTGGCTCAGCCCCCTTCCCAGATTCCTCAGTCTCAAGGTCCTTTTGTCCTGCTAAGGTTCCTGTTTTCAGCTTGTGTTCTTGACTTGTATCTGTATTGTCTGTAACAGGTAGACTCTGCTACCTGTAATATCCCTACCTGCTTGCCTTGACTCTCCTGTTGCCAACCCGGATCTTTTGCCCTGATCTTTTGCCTGTCTGACTACGCCTCTGCCTCATCCTTCGGTCCTGCACCTCTGGTACCTTTCTCAGGTACCTCCTGGTCCACCTGGACCAGCTGCCTCATGTGCCTATCCTCCTCAAGAGGTAGAGACCTGGTGTTCTCCTCGGAAAAGTCTATCCCCACCCTCAGGGGTACTGTGAAGAACCAGGGGTTCACTTAAACAACGCCCTTAGATGAGGTAGGACACATGGCACAGTGGGTTCACACCCGCTGGTTCGTGACAGATAGGACCGCCTCCTGGATTTCAAAGCCCAGAATGAGCAGGAATTTAGATTCATGATGTTGTTGGACCTTATAGATTGTTAACTATGGCATTTTTACTAAATCTTTTCCCACAAAACTATATACCAACCTGCTCAGCTCTTCCTCCTCTCTAACATGCAGTGGGCAGATTACATTGCATTTTCATGGTGAAAGGTTTTCTTGAAGTAAAAACATGTAGATATTTTATTCTGAAGGCAGATCTCTGGAATAATAATGGTTACCGGCACTTATTTGACTTGGACATGATAAGCTTTCATAATTGAACAATTTGTACGTAGGGTTGATTATGATCAATGTACTCCCAGTAAGAGAACACAGGAGGGCCTGTAGCGATGTACCCAAGGACTTCCCTTCAGGACCAAATTTCTTTATTGGATTCATTATAAAGTTTGGGTTTGTTGCAAGCTCTCTGCATACTTTTCTGTATGTAAACCCCATGGCCATCTCTCAATTGATTTCACTGGTAGAAGCAGCCACTGCATTTGAAAAACAGGATCAAAATGCAAAATGTGAGTATTCATGGAAATATTATATCATTAAATCCTTAACTATAAAGAAGCTTACATGCCTGGAGGCAAAGAGCCAAATGTGGGCCCTGAGACATTGTTTGGAGAACATTGTGCTGCACTACATCTGTTACATAATCAGGGTATACATACATACATAGACATAAAGTTGTATTTTGTCCCTTGGAAAACATTACCATAACATCAGATATAAGCCTAGTTTGCCATTCTTGAGAGACCATGATTTTCGTGCACACTGATGAAGTAATTATGGAAGGCACTGATACATAAACTTTTGCTATTTCACTAGGGTTTAGACACTTGAATATGATTTATTTGCTTCTTGTCAGGGTCAGAGCTTGTAGTCTACAGTAATAACTTGCTGAAATACTCTATAGACCTACGCCTGGGTAAAGGCTGATATTGGAATCAGTAGAGTGATTAGGTTACAGCTTGGGAATGGTCATTGGGCCATATGGCCATGTATATTCCCTTCTCGTCATTCATTCAGTTTTTTTTTATGTGTTTCCCATAGAAATGCCTATTTTATTTTTGTTCTGGTTTGCTTTATTGTTTCCTACATCTTCACTACAACACACAACTGACATGTCACATTTTCACGTCCATGTATATTTGAGATAAAATAGGAATAGATCTTGAGAGGCAAGGTTTCATCAGTCCCTTTTTGACAGAGGTGGGGTAGGCTTCATTCACCTTGGGAAGAGATTCCGTTCTCTGACCTAGCTCTTTGAAAGTACACTGTAGTACTTGGTAGATCTGAAAACCCAGGCCATAGCAACATTGCCTGTCAGAGCCCTTCTTTGGTACCCATCACACCCTATAGAGGTAATGACCACTGCTCCAAATATCTCCTTATTGCAGTTGTGCAGTGAGGAGGAATGGGAGTCTTGGGACCTACATTATACTGATTGGTGTGGGTCCCATTGGTGAGGTCTCAGGCAATCAGACATTTATCACTTACCCTGTGTATTGAAGAGGAAAATCATACCACTCCATACAGTATTTCAGGGAGGTACTGGCAGTAGGTTCCAAAACCAGTTGATAATTAGAATGTGCACACATTCCTAACTTGTGTTTAAAATGTTTTTTTAAGGGCCAAATCAGATTATAGGCAGCTGTTATGAGCAACACAGATTTCTCTGTTGCCCCTTGCTTTCCTTTTTGCTACCATTGTTAAGGCAGTTGCATTGCAACTGCCTTTCATCTGAGTCTGGGTTAGGCTATCACCTAGTTTTGCCTGATTAATTTAGGTTTGAGCTTTTTATTGCTTAGCCTTTAAACGTCCAGGCCTTTTGCTTCTCTACTTGCTGGAGATAGCGTATGCCCTGTGAATTTGTTTACAAATTCAGTACCTTCAGAACTGTCTATTGTGTTGTTTTAGTGTATCCTGGGACCTTTTGTCCTCTGATTTTTTTAATTGTTGCCAGCATTGAAGTTAGTTTGTTTGTTTGCTGAGTTGGTTTTTGATTTGTCTTGGCTGTCTTGCTGGGGTACACTTCAGAGCAGGGCCAATGTTCCGTGTATCTTTCTTTCTTATCTCTGCCATTCACTCGCTCTCAACCTGTATGCTATCACCATCTCCTACCTACTCCATTGCTGGACTCCCATATCCTCCCTCAATGGCTATCATTAATGATGAGCGAAGTTTTGAAAAATTTGATTCGGGTAATTTGCCGAACTTCAACAAGAAATTTGATTTGTTCCAAATTAATTTGTCACAAATCATGATATATCAAGTATACCTAGGCCACTCTCCCTAATCATATTCATCCCACTTGGTAGCCTAATCTCAAGGTAAAGGCGTGGAAGTTAAACTGACGTTAGACCACCCTTTAATATGAAGGTACCTTTACACGTGTAGATGATTTGTATGATTGAGCGACGAACAAATCATTTCTTGGTGTAGTGAATGCTTCAACAAAGACCCTTCAGACGTGGCGATTATCGTTCCCAAAATCGTAATTTCGATTATATATTCCATAGTTTGTAAAGCAGACAGTTGCATTTACACAAAGTGATAACCCACGGTGTAATCATCTGTACCTTGTGTAAAGGTACCTTGAGGCACAGTAAGTCAATCAGTAAAGTAACAGATTAACTATGAATGTTGCAGCAGTTGAACAAGATACATGTGGCGATTACACTCAACCTGCAGTCTCCCTAGGCTCTCCCTACAGTCTAAAAAAACTCTCCCTACAATCTCCCTACACTGCTCCTGCACTCTTCCTATTTAATATTATTTTTTAAACAGTTTTTAGCGAGAGTATATTAGTGTCATGCCAGTTTTGATAAGTGCTTCATATATGTTTCTTCTGACCATTCAGGTGTTATGCAATTAAGCCCTACTGTAAGTCCTGTAGGTGTCTGCGTACCAAGACACATTGTTAGTACTTGAGAAAGGTGACTGCTGTAGATGGAGTCCAGTTCAGTTCTGTGGTCTTGAAAACAGCTAGCACGGTTACAGCAGTAAACATTCATCAGGCACCCTGAAGAAAGTACAATGTTATTGCTCTGGTGATTCTGAATGATTTAACCACCATTATCTCCTTATGTCTCATTGTCCGGGAAATCAGAAGGCCTGAAGAAGGCCTACTGACCGACTATGTTTGCTGTCTATAATCTGATTTGCCCCTTAAAAGGTGATAAACCAATGGAAATGTCTTGGACACTAGTTTTGAGTTTGCAGAATTTTCAATTATTAACTATCCTTTTGTCACGGGGCGCCAAAGGCGCACTCGGTTTCCCATCGGCCGCAGACCTGCTGCTTAGCTTCGGGAGCGAGGATCTGTGTTTGGCCTCGTTCCCAGGGCGGCTTTGCTAGCTGGGAGGCTCCCTGCTCCTAGGTCTGCCTTGAGCGCCGAGCTGATCACTCAGTGCTCGACTTGTCTGTCTGTCGGTCATGTGACGCTGGCCACGTCACATGACCCTCAGACTCCACTATAAATACAGGCAGCCTGCTGGCCACAGGTTGCCTGTTAATTCTAGGTTCCTGGCTATTTGTTGGACTACTGATTACTCACCTGATCCTGTTCCCTGACGATTGTTTGCCTGCTCCTCCTGTACTGCGCATCCCTCCTGGTATTGTGACCTCGGCTCCCACCTGACTACTCTTTGCGGACTCCTCTGGTACTTCTCTACTTTCCTGGTATTTGACCCCGGCTTCTCCTGACCATTCTTTGCTTAACCCTTTGTACTGCATAGCTCTCTTGGTTCTGACCCGGTCTGTTCACATTCCATTATTTGTCTTGTCTGTCTTCCCAGCACATATCCTAAGTAAGGGACTGTCGTCTAGTTGTCCCCTGTCATTAGGACTTGCGAGGCAAGTAGGCAGGGCCAGGGGTGAGGGTGGAGCGCAGTGGTCACTATCCTCTCCCCTGTGTGTAGTGTACGTGACCGTCACACCTTTGGATAGATGATTAGTGTAATTCAGGTGACGACCCCTTTGACTGTTAGCTAAACTCATGATCTCTACAATGCACATGAAAATCTTGCAGCTTGGGCAAGGATGGGCATTTACACCTACCTTTATGCCACTATTGTGGCGTAAGAAAGTCACAAATTGTGTTGTGTGCCATAATTTACAACCTTTGCAGCTTCTCAACACTTTTATGAAGAAAAAAGGGGTGGGGATTAATAGGAAGGGTGGGGATTTGCATCCTTGCAATCCTACCAGATTTACTATAACTGGCCCCAGAAACTGGCAACTTTATGCCATCTCCTGGTTGGTGCAGACTTGAGTTTCTGGTTCTTAGAGGGCCAGAGATGGGTCTAATTTATTAGGAGCATTTGCCTCTTAATAAATTAAGGGCATCTTACTCCAGTGCGGGGGATAAAGATTGATCTATGGGAATCCCAGTGTTTTGGTTGAGTACCACAAGTCAGAAAAACTCCAGTTGTAAATTTACAATGATTACATGCTGCAATATCTACAGCAATGTTGCATAAAGATCTGGAATAAACAGTTAAAAATATATCTCCTGACTATCGAAGAACTTGACTTATTGTCTTGAAGATCCATCATAACCTGTAACTCGTGTGACCTTTGGATTTATAAACATAACAGCCTGCTATAATGAAAGGTGTGGGGATCCCTTGGGCAGCATGGAGGCTCAGTGGTTAGCAGTAGTGCCTTGTAGCACTGGGGTTCTAGGTTTTGCAAGTTTGTATGTTCTGCCTGTGTTGGTGTGGGTTTACTTTGGGTTTTCTGGAGTCCTCCCACACTCCAAGAAGACATACTGATAGGGAACATAGATTGTGAGCTCCATTGGAGACAGCAAGTGAAAACATCGTCTGTTGAGCACTGCAGAATATGCCAGTAAGTGAGAACAATAATAATAATAATAATAATAATCGTCCACCATTTACAACCACTGCCTGTGCTTACTCCTAGGAAAATCTAGAACTACTGACATCTACAATTATTTGCTTTCTAGTTCTACACATGCTTTATGGTCTTTAGGTGCTTGAACTGAAGATGGTCCTTAAGGCTGCATTCACACGCCCGTGGTGTGTTGCGGACCCGCAAATTGCGGGTCCGCAACACACCAGCCCGGCACCCCCATAGAAATGCCTATTCTTGTCCGCAAGCTGCGGACAAGAATAGGACATGCTCTATCTTTTTGCGGAGCTGCGGACCCAAAGATCGGGGCCTCGCATCGCAAATGCGGATGCGGACAGCACACTGTGTGCTGTCTGCATCCATTCCGTCCCCATAGAGAATGAATGGGTTCGCACCCAATTTTGCGGAACGGATGCGGACCCATTTTGCGGACGTGTGAATGGAGCCTTAGGGAACCGAAACATCAGTGTCTATTTAAAGGGAACCTGTTACCTGGATTTTGTGTATAGAGCTGAGGACATGGGTTGCTAGATGGCCGCTAGCACATCCGCAATATCCAGTCCCCATAGCTCTGTGTGCTTTTATTGTGTAAAAAAAACGATTTGATACATATGCAAATTAACCTGAGATGAGTCCTGTATGTGAGATGAGTCAGGGACAGGACTCATCTCAGGTTAATTTACATATGTATCAAATCAGTTTTTTTTACATAATAAAAGCACACAGAGCTATGGAGACTGGGTATTGCGGATGTGCTAGCGGCCATCTAGCAACCCATGTCCTCAGCTCTATACCCAAAATCTAGGTGACAGGTTCCCTTTAAAGTGTAACACTCCCTATATTTATTTTAAAGCTGGGAGTCAATGGTCTCTTGCAGACATGCCGGCTTGCATCGAATATACTTATATTTTTTAATAATGAAATACTTTCCCAGTTGTATGAAGACAGTGTGTATTAAATATTAATTCCAGTGCTGGAAGAAGAAAATGTTCCTATATCATATTCTAGTGCGACTGATACTTCTTCATACTGATACATCTCCTCATGGACTTTACACATAATAGTAAATGTACAAGTAACAAAGGTGTGTTACCTGTTAATTATAAACCCACTGGAATTGTTGGGCTAAAAGCTATTTAGCTGCAATGTATGGAGCCCTGCTGAGGCGTTCATGGTAATAAAAATATAAAAATTTACCATGCTACATAGCAGCTCCTCAAGACCTTTACTGATATCTCAAAACATGTTACCAGCAAAATTTAAATGTTGAAAAAGGAATCAATTTAACATTTGTATAAAGTATACAGTATGTGGCACCTATAGAACAAATACAGTTTTAGATCCAGGGCCCAATGTACCATAAATTCCATCATCAGCAAGTTTGGAACATGAGCATGAACATTTTGGTCTTCATTTTATCTTTTCCTCCTTTCTTTATTTTAAAATTTGTCTTCCAGCCGACTGTTCCTGTGGAAAAATCCATATGCACCTGCTTCTTGTCACTTCATTCCAGCTCCCTGACACTCTTCACTGGCCTTCTAGTCCCTAGCGCTCAACTTCAGCATGGACAGGGTCATGTGAATTGCTGCAGCCATTGACTGACCTCAGTGGCAGGGCTGTGAAGTCGGAGTCAAAGATTTTTTGGGTGCCTGAGTTGGTAAAAATGTACCGACTCCAACTGTAGCTTAAAAATTATTTGTTATTAATATTGTGGAATTAATTTATTAACTTTCATATAAATTTTAAAAAGTTAAGAAAGTTAATCATAAATATATATTATGTTATCAATCCAAGATATTTATCAAAGACAGTGATAAGCAGGGTTTTCTAGGGGTGATAGAGAATCAGTTCTCACATATCCTGTGCTCTCTCCTGTCCCTTATTCTATAAACAGTGATAAGCAGAGTGTTCTAGTGGTGATAGAAAATTAGTTCTTACCTCTCCTGTGTTCTCTCCTGCCCCTTATATTAATGATAAGCAGGGTGTTCTAGTGGTGATAAAGAATGAGTTCTTACTTCTCCTGTGTTCCCCCTTTCCTTTATATTAAGTATTTTCATGCAGCTCCAAGACCATTAGTTACAATGCCTGAAACTGTAGTACACTTGCTCTGTAGTAAATTCCCCCTCTAAAGACCAGATGAGGACCTTCACTACAGGCAGGCCTGCAGTCATCTCAGAACTGCTACATAGAACAGGAAGACAGCATTAAAAGGGTTGTCCGGGAATAAGTAACTTTTCACAGAAGCCCACAGCCTGGCTCTGCTATGGAAAGAATCCTTTCCCGCTACTCTGGTCCATTTTCCTGTCCGAAGCTTGTTCAATTCATCAGGACTGGAGTTGCAGACAGGGGTGTACATAGAAATCACTGGGCCCCATAGCAAGAATGTAAATTGGGCCCCCATGCCTCATTCATAGCACATCCTAATACCCATTCCTGACCTTTCCCTTTGCTTCATGAACTGTGCTTGCTGATGCGTGTTATATTGTGTGCCATCAGGGCTGTACGGGGAGTACAAAAAAGCCCTGGCACACAAAAGAGGTATAATAGATGTAGTATGTACAGTTATATAGTGTATACAACAGTGTATTGACATGTGAGGTACGAGGTATAAAATACAGCTGGAACCTCACATATCAGTACACTGCTATATATAGTATACTAGACATTAAGCCGTTACAATAACGGGCGCTAGAACAGTAGTGCATAAACATTAGTAGGAACAGTCTATATTAAATGGCAAGGGAACTTGACCACACTGACTGGTGGCCGAGACTGGCGACTGTGGCTGAGACTGCTGGTACTGAATGGTGGCCGAGACTGGTGGCTATGGCTGAGATTGCTGGCTGTGGCTTGTTGCTGAGACTGCTGGCACTGACTGGTGGCTGTGGCGGAGACTGCTGGCCTTGATCACTTGGTATTACACTTTTTGTGATGTAAGGTGATAAAAAATGGCTTTTTTGGCACATTTTTTATTAATTTTTTTACGGCGTTCACAAGACGGGTTGGATCACATACTATTTTTATAGAGCAGGTTGTTACGGACACAGCGATGTCTAATATGTGTATTTTTTTATTTTAGTTTACACAATAAAGCATTTTTTTTTTTTAAATCATGTTTTTGTGTTTCCATTTTCTGAAAGCCAGATTTTTTTATTTTTTGGGCGATTGTCTTAGGTAGGGTCTCATTTTTTGCGGGATGAGATGACGGTTTGATTGGTACTATTATGGGGCACATATGACTTTTTGATTACTTGGTATTACACTTTTTGTGATGTAAGGAGTTTTTTTTGGTGTTCACCAGATGGGTTGGATCACATGCTATTTTTATAGAGAAGGTCGTTACGGACATGACGATAACTAATATGTGCATTTTTTTAACTTTGAAAAAAAAATCGTTTTTGTGTCTCCATTTCCTGAAAGCCATATTTTATTTTTATTTTTTGGACGATTGGATGTAGGGGCTCATTTTTTGTGGGATGAGGTCACCGTTTAATTGGTGCTAATTTTGGATACATATGACTTTTTTATCACTTTTTATACCATTTTTTGGGAAGTGCAGTGGGCAAAATTGCAATTCCATCATAGTTTTTCTTTTTTATGGTGTTCACCATGTGGTAAAAGTAACATGATCCTTTTATAGATCAGGTCCTTATGGACGTGGCGATACCAAACATGTTTAATGTTTTTAATTTTTTTTACATTGTTTGGACCCAGACCCACTTGGTTCTTGAAGATCCAGTGGGTCTGATGGCTTACAATGCTTACTATATAGTGTACTGCAGTGTATTGAACTCACACTAAGCCTGATCAGGCTTAGATATACCACCGCAAGCCAGATGCCTGTGTGGCACTGGCCCGATGGGGAGGGAGCTCCCTTCGTCAGTTTATACTTCAAGCATCGGATGCTGCCACAGCAGAGCAGCTGCCAGATGGTTGGCCCCTCCATACAGCGGTCCCTAGGACCACTGCATGGAAGGGGTTAAACGCACCAATGTCGGCCGTTTCAAGCAGAGCTAACACTATGCCCGCTGCCGCTCTGCCATCCTGAAAGGGGGGAGGGGTGCTGCATGCTCTGCATCTTGGCATCTTAAAGGGGGGGCGTGGGTGTTGTGTGCGGGGGGTGGCATTAAACCTTCAAGCATCGGGCCGCTGTCAGGGCAGAGCAGCGGCCCGATGGTTAACTCCTCCATACAGTGGACCACGGCATGGGAGGGGTTAAACGGCACCGATGTCGGCCGTTTCAAGCAGAGTGTTAGCTAACACTCTGCCATCCTAAAGGGGGGGGGGGGGGGGGTGCTGCGTGCTCTGCATCTCCTGAGCTGAGAGAGGAGCGGACGGCGGACGGTGGAGGGGGAACTGTGGCCTCGGAGGTATCTATGGGCAGTCAGGCTGCAGGGACACTTGTGTGGACCGCTGTGTCCGTGTTGAGTGCTGTGTCCTGATTGGATGCCGCTCATGCCCAGTGCAAAACTGGTGACACATACATGGACACAGCGCATTTACACAGGGATTTTATTATTATAGATACAGTACCTATATAGATTGCATCTATTCTACCTCTTAACTCACATATCAGTACACTGCTGTATATACTATATATCTGTACACACTGCTCCAATTATACCTTGTACCTCACACATCAGAACACTGCAGGATATATGATATAACTGTACACACTGCATGTATTATACCTCGTACACCATATATCTGTACACTGCTGTATATAATATATATCTGTACACACTGTACACACTGCATCTATTATACCTCGTACCTAAGATATCAGTACACTGCTGTAAATACTATATACCATATAATGCAGGGTGTACATAATTATGCAGTCAGTTATACCTTATGGTCACTGTGTGTAAGGTACATAAGGTAGTGGTGATTGACGATTGTAACTATCTACAGTATTATAAATGAATGAGCAATGAGAAAAAACAGGGCACGCTCCTTCATTGTGCCTTGTCTGATCTCCTTCCAACTCTCAACTAGCTACAGCTTCATATAACCTCTCCCTTGTTGGGAAACGGGACTAGCCCACTTCTGCCCAAAAGGGGAGGGGGGAATAGTAAGTTCCATTCTGACTAAAGATCCCTGCTACACTGCTACCTGCTGAACAACCAAGCACATTACATATACATAACAGTCTGCATATAACAAAATGATACTTTGCTGATGGTGGTACATTTGGTGGTGCAAACCAATACAATGGCGGCAAACAGGCTAGCAATAGGAATATAGGAGTGGTTGTGTCCCTGTGGGCCACTACATACCCCCTTACTTGACACCCAAGCTGTGCTCTGTTTGAGCTTAGAGGAATGTGCATGGTTCCTCTTTTTAGGTGTAGTGCAAATGTTCCTTCTGTTTGCTTTGCGTCTCTAAGTTGTTCCAGGTTTTTACTATCTATTTTCCTACACTACCAGGTAACTAGCTATGGTCTGGCTAAATTAATTTTCTCTTTTTCTCTATGACTACCCATACCTCTCCGCTAGTGATGATCGAGCACCAAAGTATTCGAGTGTTCGGCCCGAACACATTGCTATATTCGTGTGCTCGGCCGAGCACCCGAGTATAATGGAAGTCAATGGGATACAACCTGGTCCATTGGAAAAAGTCAGAAAGTGATAGAAACACCACCGAAATGGATCGGGAACAGCATAGGGACGATGTCTGGATGCATCTTTGACTCCCAGGTCGCTGCTGGGAACCATGTTGTCCAAGTTCTACGCCACTTTTACAGACTGACAAAAATACGCACAAAACCCCCCAAAAAAATAAATTTTACAGGAAAAATTGTTAGGAAACATTCTTTCCAGCATATTCAATTGTATACAAAGTGCAAGTGCTGCAAAAAATTACAAGCAAGAGGCACTCCAAAACAGCCCGTATATCACATAAAGGAGGGCCTCATTCACATTGTGGTACAATTGTTCAGGTAGTGGGACTCCTACACTCATAAAGCCTATGCACTAAGTTAAAGGGCTGCCAAAAATTACAAGGAACCGGCACTCCAAAACACCCTTTGTTACACATAAAGGAAGGCATCATACACCCACTTAAAAAATTATGATTGATGGCCTGCTGGTGACCCTCAAATACAGTTGGAGCAAGGGCCTGCTGATCTGACCATCTAAAACCTTAGGGGCGAGGGCCTGCTGCCGCATTGGTGACTCTAGATAACCTCTGGGCGATTGCACGTCCCCGTGACGGCGACGATCCATTTGTATGTCTGCCCTATCAACTTTAAATGTTCTTTTCTGCGCCTACCATGGTGATCATGGGTAACGGGGAATCAGGATTCAATGCCGGAGAGGGAGCTTAAGAAAGGGATACCACATCCAAGGGAGGTCAATGGCTGAAATCTGTTTGACTGTTGTTGCCTTGCCCCTTTTTTTTCCTAATTGTGAACCACCCAGAGAGGGTGGGTCAAGTTATTGAAGCAGAAGAATCCAAGGAAGGCAGCAGGCGCGCTGCAATTACCCACTCCTGACTCAGGGAGGTAGTGACGATAAATAACAATACAGCACTCCTAAGCGGCCCTGTTATTGGAATGAGTACACTTTCCGTTAACGAGGATCTATTGGAGGGCAAGTCTGGTGCCAGCAGCCAACTTGCTCCCGGCCTCCACAACTTTCACCCAGTGTGCCATCATGGTGAGGATTGTGTTGACCAGACTCTTGGCTACTGAGACTGGACTTGTAGGTGAGGGCCTGCTGCCGCTTTGTTGACTCTACATAACTTCTAGGCGATCGCATGTCCCCGTGACGGCGACGATCCATTTGGATGTCTGCCCTATCAACTTTGGAGCAATTCTTCAACAAGGACCTTCTGGTGTAGCACCGTTTTGCTTGTCCTCTCCACCAGAGTAATGAGAGATGAGAAGTTCTCTTTGTAGCGGGGGTTGAGAAGGGTGAACAACAAGTAATCCGTGTAGTCTAAAATGCATATAACGCGCGAGTCGTGGGAAAGGCAGCCATGTGTGCCAGAGTACCAACAGGCAAGACTTCGCTGTTGTCATCAGAAGGTGAGCTGACCCTGTAAAAGATTGTAGGTGAGGGCATGCAGGTGAGCTGACCCTGTAAAACATTATATGCGAGGGCCTGCAATTGAGCAGAACCTGTAAAACATTATATGCGAGGGCCTGCAGTTGAGCTGACTCTGTAAAACATTAAATGCGTGGGCCTGCTGCTGAGATAACCCTCTAAAACATTAGGGGTGAGGGTCTGCTGGTGAGCTGACGCTCTAAAACATTATATACAAGGGCCTGCAGTTGAGCTGACCCTGTAAAAGTTTTTAGGTGAGGGCCTGCAGGTGACCTGACCTTTTAAAACATTATCTGCAAGGGCCTGCAGTTGAGCTGACCCTGTAAAACATTATATGCGAGGGTCTGCTGCTGAGCTCACCCTCTAAAACATTAGGGGCGAGGGCCTGCTGGTGAGGGCATGCAGGTGAGCTGAACCTGTAAAACATTATATGCGAGTGCCTGCAGTTGAGCTGACCCTGTAAAACATTATATGCGAGGGCCTGCAGTTGAGCTGACCCTGTAAAAGTTTTTAGGTGAGGGCCTGCAGGTGACCTGACCTTTTAAAACATTATCTGCAAGGGCCTGCAGTTGAGCTGACCCTGTAAAACATTATATGCGAGGGTCTGCTGCTGAGCTCACCCTCTAAAACATTAGGGGCGAGGGCCTGCTGGTGAGCTGACGCTCTAAAACATTATATGTGATTGCCTGCTGGTGAGCTGACGCTGTAAAACATTATATGTGAGTGGCTGCAGGTGAGCTGACGCTCTAAAACATTATATGCGAGTGCACGCTGTACAGCTGACGCTCTAAAACATTATTTTCAAGTGCATGTTGTTCAGCTGATCCTATAAAAAAAATTTTTTATTGAGGGCCTGCAGTTGAGCTGACCCTATTAAAAAAAATTGAGTGGAGGGAATATATACAAGAAGGAGAAAAGGTGCATGGGAATACACTACAGTAGATTGAGTACATTATAAATGATAGATTGAAATTGCCTTTATGTTCATCATCACACTGCTCTCCTCTAGTGGAGTTGAAAAGTCAGGGGCAATCCAGGCCTTGTTCATTTTTATCTGAGTCAACCTGTCAGCATTTCCAGTGGACAAGGGGATACACTTATCTGTTATAATGCCACCAGCAGCCCTAAATACACGCTCAGACAAAACGCTGGTGGCAGGGCAGGCCAGCACCTCCCAGGCATAGAGTGCAAGTTCGTGCCACATGTCCAGCTTGGACACCCAGTAGTTGTGAGGCACTGAGGGATCATTTAGGACACTGACATGGTCTGCTATGTATTCCTTCACCATCTTCCAAAACTTTTCCCTCCTTGTACCACTAGGCCGCGCTTCAGAGTAAGGTTGCTGGCGGGGTGTCATGAAAGTGTCCCATGCCTTGGAGAGTGTTGCCCTGCCTTTGTTGGAACTGCTGTGTGTTCCCCTTGTCTCCCTCCCTTGGTTTCCTAAGGAAGTACGGACTCTGCCGGCCGCGTTGTCAGATGGAACATTTTGGAGCAATCCCTCAACAAGTACCTTCTAGTATTGCACCGTTTTGCTCGTCCTCTCCACCACAGGAATGAGAGGTGAGAAGTTCTCTTTGTAGCAGGGGTCAAAAGGGGTGAACACCCAGTAATCTGTGTTATCTAAAATGCGCATAACGCGAGGGTCACTGGAAAGGCAGCCTAACATGAAGTCCGCCATGTGTGCCAGAGTACCAACAGGCAAGACGTTGATGTCGACATCAGGATGACTCTCCATCTCCTCATCCTCTTCTGCCCATCCACGCTGAACAGATGGCATTAAAGTTCCATGGGTACTACCCTCTTTAGCAGAGGCAACTGTCTCCAGCTCCTCCTCTTCATAGTCCAATTCGCGCTGAGAAGACGAACTGTGGGTAGTCTGGCTATCACCCTGTGTAATGCCCTCCCCCATTTCCTCGTCTGCCACATTCAGAGCGTCGTCCTTAATTGTGAGCAGCGATCATTTGAGTAGACACAACAGTGGGATGGTTACGCTGATAATAGCGTTATCGCCACTAACCATCTTTGTGGATTCATCAAAGTTTTTTAAAACCTCACAGAGGTCTGACATCAATGCCCACTCCTCGCTTGTGAATAGTGGCAGTTGACTCGAAAGGCAACGGCCATGTTGCAGCTGGTATTCCACAACTGCCCTCTGCTGCTCACAAAGCCTGGCCAATATGTGGAACGTAGAGTTCCAGCGCGTGCTCACGTCGCACAACAGTTGGTGAGCTGGAAGCCGCAAGCGCTGCTACAGCGTTGACAGACCGGCGGAAATGCTACAGCGTTGACTTGCGGAAATGGGCACACACGCGGCGCACCTTCACTAGTAGCTCTTAGTGAACCACTAAGTTTAAGACTTGGGCTAGGCATGGGATGTCAGGTTGCAGAGCTCCAAAGCCACCACCAAGTTACGGCCATTGTCAGACACAACCATGCCTGGTTATAGGTTGAGTTGCGAGAGCCACAGCTCAGTATGGTCTCTTATACCCTGCCACAGCTCTGCGGTGGTGTGCCGTTTTCTCCCCTAAGCAGATAAACTTCAGCACGGCCTGTTGATGCTTATCCACAGCAGTGCTACACTGCTTCCTGCTAGCGACTGAATGGCTGACTGCTGCTGGAGGTGGAAGAGAAGGAGGAGGTAGCGGAGGAGGAGAAGTGGGGGTTGGAGCCAGTAACATAGCTGCTGGCGGAGACCCTGATGGATGTAGGGCCCACAATCCTGTGCGTGGGTAGCACCTGTGCCATCCCAGGGTATGACTCACTCCCGGCCTCCGCAACATTCACCCAGTGTGCGGTCAGTGAAATGTACCGTCCCTGGCCACCAGCACTTGTCCATGTGTCTGTGGATAAGTAGACCTTCCCAGTAACTGCGTTGGTCAGGACACGGGTGATGTTCTGGGACACATGCTGGTGTAAGGCGGGCATGGCACACCGTGAAAAATAGTGGCGGCTGGGAACTGCATACCGAGGGACAGCCACCGACATCAGGCTGCAGAAGGCCTCAGTGTCCACAAGCCTAAATGGCAACATTTCAATGGCCAGTATTTTGGAAAGTTGTGCATTTAGTGCTATGGCCTGTGGGTGGGTGGGTATTTGTGCTTGCGTTCAAATGACTGTGTTATGGACATTTGGACTCTGCGCTTGGACAGGGAAGTGTATGTTGTTGCTGATGGTTCATATCGAAGGTCCAGATGCAGGGCGAGGGGCATCCGGGCCTGCGCCTTCGACAGGGGATTGGCCAGCAGTTCGCAACACAGAGGAAGAGGAGGCAGTGGTGTGACCCGCAGACCCAGATTGTGGACCCAGGCGTTCGGCCCACTTATTAGGGTGCTTGGATGCCATGTGGTGGATCATGCTGGTGGTGGTGAGGTTGCTAGTGTTCACGCCTCGGCTCATTTTGGTACGGCACAGGTTACAAACTACCACTCTTTTGTTATCTGCACTTTCATCAAAAAAGCGCCATACTGCGGACTGCCTACCCCTTGGCAAGGTAGATTTACGCATAAAGGGTGCTCGGTGTAACGGTTGCGGGCCTGTTTGGTGTGGGCCGACTTCTCCCTTTTGCAACCCCACTGCCTCTTCCAGCCTGTTGCGGTGCTGCGGATCCCTCCCCCTCTGTACTACTGTCCTAGCTTGGCTTTTTACCTTCCTATGTTGGGTCAGTGACCTCATCGTCAACCACATCCTCTTCCACTTCCTCACTCTGCTCATCCTCCTGACTTGACCTAACCACAACCTCAGTGATTGACAACTGTGTTTCATCATCATCCACCTCGTAAACGAATGATTGCTGTTCAACACCGTCATCTTCTTGAGACTGTGAAGGCTCAAGAGGTTGGGAATCATGGCACAATATCTCAGGTCCCTCTTCAAGAGTGCTGGGCGCGAGGGCAAAATGTAATAGTGGCGCTGGAAAGAGCTCCTCGGAATATCCGGGTGTGGCATCACTCGTTTGGCAAGCCTCTCCATGGTGGGAGGTAGGATGATTAGACTGAAGATGCGGTTGACCAGACTCTTGGCTACAGAGACTGGACTTGGTGGAAGAGAGGGTGGTGCTTAACCGACTGGAAGCATTATCTTCAGCAATCCAACCGACCAACTGTTCGCACTGGTCCGACTTGGACAGTGTTGTCCTGCGCCGTCCAAGTTGGACATGAAGCTGGGTACGGTGGATCTTTTTTTTTTTTCTGGTGCACTGGCAGCAGGCACAATTTCATTGCGCCCAGGGCCACGGCCTCTGCGTGCACCATCAGCATCACGCCAACTTCCCCGTCCCTAAGTGCTCGCCTTCTTTATATTAATGGTTTTGTCACTAGATGTGGCGCAGATTGTTTTACAGTCCGCTAAAAACCTACAGAATATGGACACTATATTAGGCCCAGATTAGTTAAATTTGCCCTAAAGAAACAGTTTTCGTATGGCGTACCGTATATGTCACAGAAAACAACACACTACAGACACTCGATTAGGCCCAGATTATTGGAATTTGCAATACAAACTCAGTTTTCAGATGCAGGACAGTATATGTCCCAGAAACTCACAGAATATGGACACTATATTAGGCCCAGATTAGTTAAATTTGCGCTAAAGAAACAGTTTTCTGATGGAGTACTGTATATGTCACGGTTGTGTATTACACGCACACACTACAGAGACAGTAGATGAGGACTGTCTCCTGATTATTTAAATTTACGCTAAAGATGATGTACAGTATATGTCACTAATAGGTATTAAAGAAAAATATCTTGCTTCTGTCAAACACACACACACAGTAGTCCTTAAAAGGACTTTGGGGTCTTTAAAAAGCTTTTGGTAGTAAAGAGAGCAAATTTCTCTCCCTGCACTCATCTGTCCCTTCCTCAGCACGGATGTCCCTGAGACTGATCAATTTAGCGCAGGTAAACATTTATTGCTGCTCTAAAACACACACACACACACACACACACACTAGTCCTTAAAAGGACTTTTGGCTCTTTGAAAAGCTTTCTTCGAATAATAACTGAGAATTTCGCTCCCTACACTGCCTCTCCTTTCCTACCCTCTGCTCTGCCTGACTATGACTGATCCGAGCACGTGTCATAGGGTGCTATATAGCACCCAATGACGCGATCCGGCCAGCCAATCACTGTAATGCCAGCAGCCAACATGGCTACTGGCATTACAGTGATGGCAGTTCTTACCTGCACGTTTATTGGCTGCTTAGAAGCCGCGAAACGTGCGGGGAGGAGACTCGAGCATGGGGCTCGAGCACATGCTGTACTCGGCCGAATACTGCCATGTGCCGAGCATAGTGATGCTCGAGCCGAACCAGTGGCGGATCCAGAGCTTGGTCTCGGGAGGGGCACTTCCAGATTATTTTCTGTCCGCCGCCACAAAACAATGGTGCTTATAGAACAGACTCCACAGTATAGCGGTATACTGTATATTGTATGGCACAGTGTATGCTATATGTGTATAATAAACATATTCCACATGAAAACTTACAATTACTTGGCTTGGCCCTTGGGGATCTCGGACACCACTTCAACACTTTGGCTGGAGGGGCTCGGCGGAACTGATGTGTTTTATCCTAATGAGAAAGATTTCATAATAAAGGATTTGGAGAAGAGGCAGAGGGATAGCAGAGCAGAGAGAGGCTGGTGCTGCTACTAGGGGGTCATACAATGGGGGAGTAATAAATCCCAGCATAATGCCCCCCCAGTAGAAATAATTCTCCTTATAATGTGCAAAAACATACCCCCTTGTAATGCCCCAGGTGAGCTAATGTCCCCATAGTGCCCCCATAATGTGCCAGTATAAAATACCCCTATATAGTGCCCCCAGTAAATGCCCCCATAGTGCTTCACACCCTCCTTTCTCCTAGTGCCCCCCATAATGTACCAGTATAAAATGCTCCAGTAGATGCAAATTATGGGGGACACTGAGGGCAAGTATAAAATACCCCTTCTTAGTGCCCCCCGTAGATGACCCCATAGTACTCCTCTTCCCCCCTTCCACATAGTACCCACCATAATGTGTCCCAGTATAAAATTGTACTGTACAGAGCCCCCCATATAAAATACCCCTTCTTTGTGCCCCCAATAATGTTCCGGTAACAAGAGCAACCCCCCCCAATCATGTGCCAGTAATAACAGCCCCCTCATGTGCCAGTATTAATAACAGCCCCCCATGTGCCAGTATTAATAACAGCCCCCCCATGTGCCACCCATGTGCCAGTATTAACAGCCCCCCATGTGCCAGTATTAATTACAGCCCCCCATGTGCCAGCAATAACAGCCCCCCCATGTGCCAGCAATAACAGCCACCCATGTGCCAGCAATAACAGCCCCCCCATGTGCCAGCAATAACAGCCCCCCCATGTGCCAGCAATAACAGCCCCCCCCATGTGCCAGTAAAAGTATTGTATAAATAAAAAAAAACAAAAAAACAACAACACATACTTACCTCCATGTCAGCGATCTGATGCAGGCCTCTTCCGGCCTGTGTCCCGCGCTGTACGGCTCACTAGTGCCTGCAGCCTATCAGAGGAAGGGAAATGGACACGCCTCTCCCTCCCCTGCCTCAGCACAGTCATCTGTATCGCTGTCCTGAGGATGGCGATGCAGATGACTATGGAGATGAGCGCTTCCACAATGGAAGCGCTCATCTCCCTGTGCCCCACCGCCGCCAGCTCGGGGGGGGGGGGACAATTGCCCCGTTGCCCCCCCCTGGATCCGCCACTGAGCTGAACAGGTATTCGGCCGAGCATGCTCGCTCATCACTATTCTCTGCTTATCAGAGAGTAAAATAATGGGTCCATAAAACTAACATTGCCAACTTCCTTTTGTGTTTGCTGAGCTCTAGTAACACTGGAAGCATGAAGGTGTCTTCACTCTGTAATCCTCCCTCTCAGCAACACAGTCTGCAAGTAAAAGGGTGGCTTCATCCTGAATTCCCTTTTTGTGCAATCAGGCCTAAAATTGCTCAAACGCGGATTCACCTTGAAGACTAATTGGTAGTCCATTTTCCCTATCTCATGTGTTTCCCTAAATTGGTGGCACAGTACTTGTAAGGTTTGCTGTAAGTATTGTTAAAGTGTTGATTTTACTATTCTTATCCACAGGATTATGATCTGTATGATTCATTTCAGATATATCTATAAAAATTCTGACCATCTATGATTTCAACAAAGTTGTTAGAAAAACTAAGAAAAATGGAGCATGGTAAACTTGGTGATATTTTAATGTGGTAACTTTTGGTGAAAACCTTATGACTAATTGGTTTGGCAGTCATCCCTTGTGAATATGATCTCTAAACTTGTGTATAAGTGGCTTACTTACAGTACCACCATGGTTGGTTTTCCCTGGTAATTATTTACCTGCAGACTATAATGGCACTACAAGCTCACAATTTTTGCCTTTTTGCTGATTTTTGATCCTTGGACTAGTTTTCAAAATCTTTTGCTCATTTATTTTGAGTCAGGACTGTGCTATTCTCATGAATTATTCTTTCAAGTGTCTAAATTATCCCAGCAGAATAATTACCTATTCTGAGTAAAGCATCTCTCAATGTAGAAAGTTTATTAAACACAAGTGCACTACAAAGCACTGCTTTCATTTTTCTGTATAATACACTAACAGTTTTGTTCTTCCAAAATAAGTCGGTTAAGGCTAAAGCTCAAAAGTATCCACCCCCCTTGACTTTTTTCGTATTTTGGTACATTATATCTGAATTTTATGTGATGGATCAGAACAAATAGTCTAAGTTGGTGAAGTGAAATGAGAAAAATATATAAATAAAACTATTGTTTAGAAATAGAAAACAGAAAATTGGTATGTGCATATGTATTCACCCCCTTTGTTAGGAATAGCCCATAAAAAGCTCTGATGCAACCAATTACCTTCAGAAGTCACATAATTAGTGAAATGATGTCCCCCTGTGTGCAATCTAAGTGTCACATGATCTGTCATTACATATACACACCTTTTTTTGAAAGGCCCCATAGGCTGCAACACCTAAGCAAGAGGCATCACTAACCAAACACTACCAGGAAGACCAAGGAACTCTCCAAAAAAGCAAGGGACAATGTTGTTGAGAAGTACAAGTCAGGGTTAGGTTATAAAAAAAATCCAAATCTTTGATGATCCCCAGGAGCACCATCAAATCTATCATAACCAAATGGAAAGAACATGGCACAACAGCAAAACTGCCAAGAGACGGCCACCAACCAAAACTCACAGACTGGGCAAGGAGTGCATTAATCAGAGAGGCAGCACAGAGTACTAAGTTAACCCTGGAGGAGCTGCAGAGTTCCACAGCAGAGACTAGAGTATCTGTACATAGGATGAAAATAATCCGTATGCTCCATAGAGTTGGGCTTTATGGCAGAGTGGCCAGAAGAAAGCCATTAATTTCAACTAAAAACAAAAAGGCACGTTGTGAGTTTGTGAAAAGGCATGTGGGAGACTCCCAAAATGTATGGAGGAAGGTGCTCTGGTCTGAGGAGACTAAAATTAAACTTTTCGGCCATCAAAGAAAACGCTATGTCTGGCGCAAACCCAACACATCACATCACCCAAAGAGCACCATCCCCACAGTGAAACATGGTGGTGGCAGCATCATGCTGTGGGGATGTTTTTCAGCAGTCGGGACTGGGAAACTGGTCAGAGTTGAGGGAAAGATGGATGGTGCTAAATACAGGGATATTCTTGAGCAAAACCTGTTCCACCCTGTGATCTGAGGCTAGGACGGAGGTTCACCTTCCAGCATGACAATGACCTCAAACACACTGCTAAAGCAACACTTGAGTGGTTTAAGGGGAAACATGTAAATGTGTTGGAATGGCCTAGTCAAAGCCCAGATCTCAATCCAATAGAAAATCTGTGGTCAGACTTAAAGATTGCTGTTCACAAGCGCAAACCACCCAACTTGAAGGAGCTGGAGCAGTTTTGCAAAGAGGAATTGGCAAAAATCTCAGTGGTAAGATGTGGCAAGCTCATAGAGACTTATCCAAAGTAACTTGGAGCTGTGATTGAGGCAAAAGGTGGCTCTACAAAGTATTGACTTTAGGGGGGTGAAAAGTTAAACACATTGACTTTTTCTGTTATTTTGTCCTATTTGTTGTTTGCTTCACAATAAATAAATAAAAAACATCTTCAAAGTTGTGGGCATGTTCTGTAAACTAAATGATGCAAATCCTCAAACAATCCATGTTAATTTCAGGTTGTGAGGCACCAAAATATGAAAAAAGTCAAGGGGGGTTGAATACTTTTGCAAAGCACTGTAAGTAATTATGTATTAGATGGATGTCTACCTTTTAGCACCATGTTTCTCTTAACGGGCATCTGTCAGCAGATTTTTACTTATGAAACTGGCTGACCTGTTGTATGTGCACTTGGCAGATGAAGGCATCTGTGTTGGCCCCATGTTCATATGTGCCCAAATAGCTGAGAATAGAAATGGCCTTGCAGTCGCCTGGTGGTCGTTTCACACCGAACTTTGCGCGTTCGCGATTCGCCGAACATGTGAACATATGACGATGTCCGCCGGTGCCATATTCTTTTGCATTGCACCGAACTTTGACCCATGACACATCTATCAGGTGGGACAGTACAGCCAATTGAGAAGTTTTAGCACATGGACACACCCCCACCCTATAAAAGAACCCAATCTGGCAGCCATTTTACATTCTGTGATTTGCCAGTGTAGGGAGAGGTTGCTTTGTGGAGCAGGAACAGGCTGTTAAGAACACCAAACGCTAGCTAATAGGGCCACAAAACTCCTTTTAAGAACTGGTATAGGTGTGCTATTGATAGGTGTGATATACTGAGGGGTGTGATATACTTATAATATACTTTCTAACATAGAAGTATATTATAGTGCATTTGTATTGTGCAGCAGTTGTGTGTGGTTCTGCTGCGATACCTCAGCTGTATAGAGGAACAAACGCTATTTGAACAATTAATTGCAACAGGTGTGATATACCTGTTGCCCCAAAAAAACTGATTAAGGGGTGTGATATACCTTCTTCCACAATATACTGATTGAGGGCTGCGATATACCTGTTGCCCCAAATAAACAGGGTGGTGTGATATAACTGTTGTGGCAAAAAAAAAAATTTGAGGGGTGTGATATACCTGCTTCCGCAAAATACTGATTAAGGGGTTCGATATACCTGTTTCCACTAAATACTGATTGAGGGCTGCGATATACCTGCTTCCACAAAATACTAATTAAGGGGTTCGATATACCTGCTTCCACCAAATACTGGTTGAGGGCTGCGATATACCTGCTTCCACAAAATACTGATTAAGGGGTTCAATATACCTGTTTTCACCAAATATTGAATGAGGCCTGCGATATACCTGCTTCCACAAATTACTGATTAACCTCTTAAGGACATAGGGCGTACAGGTACGCCCTTGTGCCCTGGTACTTAAGGACACAGGGCGTACATGTACGCCCTGTGTATTTTCGATCACCGCCGCGCGGCGGGTGGTGATCGGAACCCCGTGCCTGCTCAAATCATTGAGCAGGCACTTGGGGCAAATGCGCCGGGGGGTCCGGTGACCCCCCCATGTATGCGATCGCAGAAAACCGCAGGTCAATTCAGACCTGCGGTTTTCTGCGTTTCCGGGTTGTTCGGGTCTCTGAAGACCCGATAACCGGGAACAGGATGGTGATGGTGGTGTGATTTCACCCCACCAATCACCATCCAGCGATCCTGAGTGGTGATGGTGACATCACCACTCAGGATCGCTTTCTGATTGGTCTGTGGGCGGTCCGGCGGCAAATTCAAAAGAGGCAGGCGCTCCTCTCCTCCTTCTTTTGTGTTCCGGAGCCGGAGGAGAGAGGAGCTGCCTGCACGTGTGTCCACCATCGCTGCCAGCACCCCCAGGACCCGATCTGTGCCCCCAGGACCCGATCTGTGCCCCAGCACCCCCCATCAGGTACATAGGGACAGCATAGGGAAAGTTTGGTTTAGGCAGGGAAAAAAAAGGGAAAGTTAGTTTCTGAACTTTTCTAACTTTGATTGCATCACCCTAAGTTAGGGTGTCTGGGGTCCACAGCACAGCTGTGTGACCCTAGACCCCCCAGGGGTGCTGCCATTTGCCCCCCCCCCCCCCCCCCCGCCCCCCCCCACCTTTTTTGGGGTGCATTTATTTATTTTTTTGTGTACGCTGATTGTGGCCGGCACTTAGTGTCCGGCCACTGTTAGCGCATCGCACACCACACCGCTGATCAACTTCGGACGGTTGATCAGCGGTTTTGATTTTTTTTCCCCACATTTTTTGCCTTTTTTTTTGTTAGTTTATTTTATTTTTTTTCTGTTAGTTTTAGGGTGAGTTCGTGAACACCCGTGCCCCCACACACACGCACACAAAATAAAGAGTTACACACACGCACATATACACGCAGACACACACTCCCCTATGGCCCGCCAGACGTTCTCGGCCGAGGAGGCATATGCCCAGCTTGCCTCCGACTCCGAGAGTCCCAGTGAGGATGAGGATGACCCCACATTCCTGTTGTCATCCGCATCCTCCTCATCTTCTAGCGATGATGATGAGCCCCCAAGGCGGCGGAGACGGCGCCAGGCGGAGCAAGGGGACCGCCATGTTAGGGACCCTGTGGCCCACACTAGTACGAGCAGCTCTGGGGCTCGTACTGGTTTCCCGGCCCACCAGTTAAATCCACCGGAGCCCCCTGCCGGTGAACTTGTCTGGTGTAGCCCAGAGCGATACGAGCCCGTGATTCCTGATTTTGTAGGCCAATCAGGAATCCAGATTTCCACAGTGGGCTACACTGAATATGACTTTTTTGTCATTTTTTCAGTGACCCACTGGTAAATCTGATGGTGGAGCAGACGAATCTGTACGCCCAACAGTTCGTCGCTCAACACCCGGGCTCCTTTTTGGCCAGGCCCGGTGGCTGGACGCCGGTCAGTGCAGCCGAAATGAGGACATTTTGGGGCCTCGTGCTGCATATGGGCCTGGTCAAAAAACCCAGTGTCAGGCTGTACTGGAGTGGGGACGTCCTATACCAGGCCCCACTTTACAGTACAGCCATGACACGCTCCCGGTTTGAGGCCATCCGGAAATGTCTGCATTATTCCGATAATGCAGCATGTCCCCCCCGAGGTGATCCTGCCCATGACCGTCTGTATAAGATACGGCCGGTCATCGATCACTTTGGGGCCAAATTCATGGAGGCCTATGTACCTGGAAGGGAGGTCGCAGTTGATGAGTCTCTCATTGCGTTCAAGGGGAGACTCATTTTTCGCCAGTATGTGCCCTTCAAGCGGGCGAGGTATGGCGTGAAGCTATACAAAATTTGCGAGAGTACCTCAGGGTACACTTACAAATTTCGTGTGTACGAGGGGCGAGATTCCCGGATTCAACCCCCAGAATGTCCCCCCACTCTGGGTGTTACCGGGAAACTTGTGTGGGACCTTATGTACCCACTGCTGGATAAGGGTTACCACCTTTACGTGGATAACTTTTATACCAGTATCCCCTTGTTCTAGTCCCTTGCCGCCAGATCCACGTCCGCTTGTGGGACCGTGCGGAAAAATCAACGCGGCCTCCCTGCCCACCCCCTCCAGGTACCTATCCCCAGGGGTGAGACCCGTGCCCTTACCACTGGAAACCTGTTGCTGGTCAGGTATAAGGACAAGAGGGATGTCCTTATGCTGTCCACAATTCATGGTAACGGCATCACCCCTGTCCCTGTGCGAGGTACCGCTGCAACGGTCCTCAAGCCCGATTGTATCGTCGCCTACAATCGGTATATGGGAGGAGTTGATCTCTCTGATCAAGTCCTCAAGCCATATAATGCCATGCGCAAAACCCGGGCATGGTACAAAAAAGTTGCGGTTTACTTGGTGCAGGTTGCCATGTACAACTCTTTTGTACTATCCCGAAGCGCTGGCAGCACAGGGACATTCCTCCAGTTCTATGAGGCAGTCCTCAAGGCCCTGATCTTTTCGGACCGGGAAAGAGCAGGCCGGAGTACCTCGGGAACTGTAGGTGCCCGGATCGTCCCTGGCCAACACTTTCCAGGTGTGGTCCCCCATACTGGAAAGAAGGGACGAACCCAAAAAAAGTGCAGAGTGTGTCGCAGGAGGGGGATACGGAAGGACACGACTACTCAGTGCGACACGTGCCCCGATCATCCGGGCCTCTGCATTGACGGTTGCTTCAGGGAGTATCACACTTCCATGGAGTACTAAATTTATATCCCAATTTAGCACTGACATCGGATAAAAAAAAATGGTTCTCAGACCTGAGACACCCAAAAAAACTAAAATAATTTATTAAAAGTAGACATATTAGGTATCGCCGCGTCGGTAATAATCTCCTCTATAAAACTACCCCATGACCAACCCCCCCAGATTAACACGGTCAAGAAAAAAAAAAAAAAGGTGCAAAAAAAGTTTTTTTTTGTCACCTTACATAATAAAGTTTAATAGCAAGCGATCAAAAAGTCATATAGCCCCCAAAATAGTGCCAAAAAAAACCGTCCGCTCATCCCGCAAAAAATGAGCCCCCACATGAGATAATTGGATAAAAAAATTTTTTTAAAAATGACCCTTAGACTTTAGAGATACCCAAAAAATAATTTGTATCAAAAAAGATAATATAGTCTAAAACCTAAATAATTGTAAAAAAAAGTAGACTTATTAGGTATTGCCGCGTCCGTAAGAATCTCCTCTATAAAAATACCCCATTACCCAACCCCCCAGATTAACATGGTCAAAAAATAAAAAATAAATAGGTGCAAAAAAAGAATTTTTTTGTCACCTTACATAACAAAAAGTTTAATAGCAAGCGAAAAAAAAGTCATATAGCCCCCAAAATAGTGCCAATAAAACCGTCCGCTCATCCCACAAAAAATGAGCCCCCACATGAGATAATTGGATAAAAAAAAAAAAATGACCCTTAGACTTTAGAGATACCCAAAAAAAAAGATTTGTATCAAAAAAGATAATATAGTCAAAAACCTAAATAATTGTAAAAAAAAAGTAGACTTATTAGGTATTGCCGCGTCCGTAAGAATCTCCTCTATAAAAATATCCCATTACCTAACCCCCCCAGATTAACACGGTTAAAAAAAAAAAAAAAAACGGTGCCAAAACCGCTATTTTTGGCACTTTTCCATTTCAATCCGTTTTTTCCGGTAACAAAACAAGGGTTAACAACCAAACAAAACTTAATATTTATTACCCTGATACTGCAGTTTACAGAAACACCACATTTGTAGTCGTAAACTGCTGTATCAGTAAAAGGGAGGCCGCAAAAGAAAGGACTGACATGGTTTCTGGAAGGCCGATTTTGATGGCCTTTTTTATTGACACCATGTCCTTTTGAAGCCCCCCTGATGCACTCTAGAGTAAACTAACTCCCCAAAACTGACCCATCTAAGAATCTACTAAACACCCCCCAAGGTATTCAAAACTGATTATATAAACTTTATTAACCCTTTAGGTGTTCCTCAACAGTTAATGGCAAATGGAGATGAAATTTCAGAATTTAAATTTTTGGTAACCTTGCCTCACAAAAATGTAATATAGAGCAACCAAAAATCATATTTACCCTAAAAATAGTCCCCAAAAAAATGCCACCTTATCCCGTAGTTTCCAAAATGGGGTCACTTTTAGGGAGTTTCTACTTCAGGGGTGCATCAGAGGGGTTGAAACAGGACACGGTGTAAATAAACCGGTCCATAAAAATCAGCCCTCCAAAAACCAAACGGCGCACCTTTCACTCTACGCCCCGCTGTGTGGCCGTACATTAGTTTACGGCCACATATTGGGTGTTTCAGTAAACGGCAGAGTCAGGGCAATAAAGATACAGTCTTGTTTGGCTGTTAACCCTTGCTTTGTTAGTGGAAAAAAAGGGTTAAAATGGAAAATAAGGCAAAAAAATGAAATTTTCAAATTTCATCCCCATTTGCCAATAACTCTTGTGCAACACCTAAAGGGTTAACGACGTATGCAAAATCAGTTTTGAATACCTTGAGGTGTGTAGTTTCTTAGATGGGGTCACTTTTAGGGAGTTTCTACTCCAGGGGTGCATCAGAGGGGTTGAAACAGGACACGGTGTAAATAAACTGGTCCATAAAAATCAGCCCTCCAAAAACCAAACGGCGCACCTTTCACTCTACGCCCCGCTGTGTGGCCATACATTAGTTTACGGCCACATATTGGGTGTTTCTGTAAACGGCAGAGTCAGGGCAATAAAGATACAGTCTTGTTTGGCTGTTAACCCTTGCTTTGTTAGTGGAAAAAATGGGTTAAAATGGAAAATAAGACAAAAAATGAAATCTTCAAATTTCATCCCCATTTGCCAATAACTCTTGTGCAACATCTAAAGGGATAACGATGTATGCAAAATCAGTTTTGAATATCTTGAGGGGTGTAGTTTCTTAGATGTGGTCACTTTTAGGGAGTTTCTACTCCAGGGGTGCATCAGAGGGGTTGAAACAGGACACGGTGTAAATAAACCGGTCCATAAAAATCAGCCCTCCAAAAACCAAACGGCGCACCTTTCCCTCTACGCCCCGCTGTGTGGCCGTACAGTAGTTTACGGCCACATATTGGGTGTTTCTGTAAACGGCAGAGTCAGGGCAATAAAGATACAGTCTTGTTTGGCTGTTAACCCTTGCTTTGTTAGTGGAAAAAATGGGTTAAAATGGAAAATTAGACAAAAAAATGAAATTCTCAAATTTCATCCCCATTTGCCAATAACTCTTGTGCAACACCTAAAGGGTTAACGACGTATGTAAAATCAGTTTTGAATACCTTGAGGGGTGTAGTTTCTTAGATGGGGTCACTTTTAGGGAGTTTCTACTCTAGGGGTGCATCAGGGGGCTTCAAATGGGACATGGTGTAAATAAACCAGTCCATAAAAATCAGCCCTCCAAAAACTAAACAGCGCACCTTTCACTCTACGCCCCGCTGTGTGGCCGTACAGTAGTTTACGGCCACATATTGGGTGTTTCTGTAAACGGCAGAGTCAGGGCAATAAAGATACAGTCTTGTTTGGCTGTTAACTCTTGCTTTGTTAGTGGAAAAAATGGGTTAAAATGAAAAATTAGACAAAAAAATGAAATTCTCAAATTTCATCCCCATTTGCCAATAACTCTTATGCAACACCTAAAGGGTTAACGACGTATGTAAAATCAGTTTTGAATACCTTGAGGGGTGTAGTTTCTTAGATGGGGTCATTTTTGGGTGGTTTCTATTATGTAAGCCTCGCAAAGTGACTTCAGACCTGAACTGGTCCCTAAAAATTTAGTTTTTGTAAATTTCTGAAAAATTTCAAGATTTGCTTCTAAACTTCTAAGCCTTATAACATCCCCGAAAAAATAAAATATCATTCCAAAACAATTCAAACATGAAGTAGACATATGGGGAATGTAAAGTCATCACAATTTTTGGGGGTATTACTATGTATTACAGAAGTAGAGAAACTGAAACTTTGAAAATTTGCTAATTTTTCCAAATTTTTGTTAAATTAGGTATTTTTTGGTGCAAAAAAAATAATTTTTTGACTTCATTTTACCAGTGTCATGAAGTACAATATGTGACGAAAAAACAATCTCAGAACGGCCTGGATAAGTCAAAGCGTTTTAAAGTTATCAGCACTTAAAGGGACTCTGGTCAGATTTGCAAAAAATGGCCTGGTCCTAAGGTGTAAAAAGGCTGTGTCCTTAAGGGGTTAAGGGGTTCTATATACCTGTTTCCACCAAATATAGATTGAGGCCTGTGATATACTTGCTTCTGCAAAATACTGATCAAGGGGTTCGATATACCTTTCTCCACCAAATATTGATTGAGGCTTGTGATATACCTTGCTTCCACAAAGTACTGATTGAGGGTTTCGATATACCAGCTACCACAAAATATTGATTGAGGCCTGCGATATACCTGCTTCCACAAAATACTGATTAAGGGGTCTGAAATACCTGCTTCCACCAAATATTGATAGAGGCCTGCGATATACCTGCTTCAATAAGGCCTCGTTCACATCACCGTTTCTCCATTCCGTTCTCCTCAACGGAGCCGGAGAACGGAAAGGAGAAACGGTGATGTGAACGAAGCCTTTATTACTGATTAAGGGGTTTGATATACCTGCTTCCACAAAATACTGATTGAGGGCTGCGATATACCTGCTTCCACAAAATACTGATTGAGGGCTGCGATATACCAGCTTCCACAAAATACTGATTGAGGCCTGCGATATACCTGCTTCCACAAAATAATAATTAAGGGGTTCGATATACCTGTTGCCACCAAATATTGATTGAGGCCTGCTGTATACCTGCTTCCACAAAATACAGATTAAGGGGGTTCGATATGTTCCTGTTTCCACCAAATATTGATTGAGGGGTGCAATATACCTGCTTCCACAAAATTTTGATTTGGTGGTTTGATATACCTGCTTCCACCAAATATTAATTGAGGCCTGCGATATACCTACTTCCACAAAATACTGATTAAGGGGTTTGATATACCTGCTTCCACCAAATATTGATTGAGGCCTGCGATATACCTGCTTCCACAAAATACTGATTAAGGGGTTCAATATACCTGTTTCCACCAAATATTAATTGAGGCCTGCGGGTTTGGCAGTTGCACTAAGAGGGAGCCTAAGTGGGAAGTTGGAGAAGGCGCCTGCCATTACTTCAAAGGGAGTACCAGAGTTGGTTGAGTGGCTCACTCAGCCTTCCGCTTCTGCACCCTCCTTATCCTCTGTATCTGCACCCTCCTCACTCTCTGCTGTGTGCACCCCCAAATACAGCACCACCATATGCCCTCCACTCGAGTCAGAGGAATTATTTTCCCATCCATTTCCAGACCTTACCGATGCGCAGCCATTCTTGAAGTCGGAAGAGGAAGAGGAGGTAGCATCGGCTGCTACCCACTGGTCTGACAACAGTACCCAGATCAGCCTAAGGACGGAGGTCCCCATTGTTGCTGCCTACTTCGAGATCTCTAATGTAAGTGGTCGTGAAGGTGATGATGATGACGTTCCCACAAGAGAGGATGAGCAGGGAAGTTCAGAGGAAGAGACAGAGCCCAACAGTCACCTAGGGACAACCACCTTAAGAAGGCACCTGGCCTCCGAACCCAGTGGGAGCAACACCGTCAGAACCCACAAAGCCACACTCCTGGTGCTCCACATCCTGCCTATTCTCCTTCTCCTCTCTCCTCCCATTTGTCCTCCACTCCACCTTCCAACGTGCCGTCGTTGCGTTCATCTGGCAGCAGGCAGGCTTCCATGGCCCAAATGTTTGAGCGTAAAAAGTTGATGACACTGGTTAACCCTCTTGCCCAATGGCTGACCGCTGGCTTATCTGAACTGCTTGCCCGCTAACTTTTGCCATATAAATTGATGGACTTGGAAGCCTTCAGACAATTTGTGGCCATTGGCACACCGCAATGGAATGTCTCCGAAAGGAAATATTTCTCCGGGAAGGGCATCCCAGAACTATATGGCCATGTTCAGAGGAAAGTAAATATATCTCTGGCACACAGTGTCGGTGCCAAGATACATCTGACCACATGCACGTGGTCTAGCAAACACGGGCAGGGGAGTACTTAACTTTTACTGTCCAGTGGGTGAACCTCTGACGGCTGTCAAGCATGTAACCCGTGGCTCCCGTGTGGATTTGGTGTTACCGCCAAGGATTGGATGCATGCCTGCCTCTTTTTCTCCTCCTCCTACTCCATCCTCCGTCTCCTCCTCGGCTGACTCCTCCTTTTCCACTGCTACCGCCTCTTCCGCTGCGCCCCCCAAGCTCACCGCTCCTGCACTGCTTTCAGCTCTGCGGTCACAGGCCGATCAGTGGCTAAACCCGCTCAATTTGACAGTTGGTAAAGTGGTGTACGACAATAATGCCAATCTGCTGAGCGCGCTAAAACAAGGCAAAATGACACAAGTCCTGAACTTAGTCGTGCAGCTTTTCGTTGCCAAATACCCCGGGGTCTAGGACGTCTTGTGGCAGGCCAGGAAAATCCCTGGCCATTTTAGAAGATCTTACACGGCTATGGCTCGCCTTGCTGATGTTCAGCGGCGACACCACTTGCCCGTCAGACGTCTGAAACTCCACCTTGCATATGCTTGATAGGCTGATCCAGCAGCAACGTACCATTAATGACTACCAGTACGAACTCTGCAGCAGGACAGGTTCTGGGGAGCTTGGTTTCTTTTCACCCATTTGAAATACAGCCATTTGAAATACAGCCATTTGGAATACAGCCTTTTTGTGCAAAGATATATTTACTTCAGGCCTACACTGGTTCAGGGCGTGTGTGATCCCCCTATACATACAGGGGTTTTGATTCAGCCATTTGAAATACAGCTATTTGTGCAAAGAAATCTTTACTTCAGGCCTACACTGATTCAGGGCGTGTGTGATCCCCCTATACATACAGGGGTTTGAATTAGGCATTTGAAATACAGCCATTTAATATACAGCCATTTTGTGCAAAAATATATTTACTGCAGGCCTACAGAGGTTCAGGCCCTCTGAGATACTACCTCTACATACAGGGGTTTGAATTAGGCATTTGAAATACAGCCATTTTAAATACAGCCTTTTTGTGCAAAGATATATTTACTGCAGGCCTACACTGGTTTCAGGGCATGTGTGATACCACCTCTACATACAGGGGTTTAAATTAGGCATTTGAAATACAGCCATTTGAAATACAGCCATTTTGTGCAAAGAAATCTTTATTTGAGGCCTAGTCTGGTTCAGGCTGTGTGAGATACACCCTTTACATACTGTCGTTCTTTTCTACTATTAATTAAACACCCATTTAGGGCAAGATCCTAAATTCAAAAAATATGAGGAGAGCGTCAAATAAGGGACGTGGTGCTGCTGGTGGAGCTCCTGTTGCAGGGAGAGGACGTGGTCGATCTGTGCCAGCTACACGCACAAGTGAAACCCCTTCCTCAGGTGCGAGTAGGCGACAAAACCTGCAGCGATATTTGGTCGGGCCTAATGCTGCTCTATGAATGGTGAGGCCTGAACAAGTACAGGCGATAGTAGATTGGGTTGCTGACAGTGGATCCAGTTCTTTCACATTGTCTCCCACCGAGTCTCCTGCTGAAAGACCACAGTTGGCACCTGCAGCCGATGTCCATCAGTCTTTTACCTTAGTCGTGCAGCTTTTCGTTGCCAAATACCCCGGGGTCTAGGACGTCTTGTGGCAGGCCAGGAAAATCTCTGGCCATTTTAGAAGATCTTACACGGCTATGGCTCGCTTTGCTGACGTTCAGCGGCGACACCACTTGCCCGTCAGACGTCTGAAACTCCACCTTGCATATGCTTGATAGGCTGATCCAGCAGCAACGTACCATTAATGACTACCAGTACGAACTCTGCAGCAGGACAGGTTCTGGGAGCTTGGTTTCTTTTCACCGCGCCAGTGGCTGCTCTGTAGGCCTGAAGGTCCATGCAGACTGACAAGGAAGTCAGGGGTAAAGACTGGGTGGAAGATGATGTGGAGGATGATGAGGTCCTCGACCCCACATGGAATCAAGGTCATGCAAGTGACCGATGTAGTTCGGAGGAAGAGGCGGTGGTCGCACAGAGCCACCAGCACAGCAGAAGAGGGAGCAGGGTGCAAAAGCGGAGCGGCCGTCCTCTAGACAGTACGCCTCCTACTGCCCACCGCAGCAAGGGACCGAGCACACTAAAGCCAGCTCCAAGGAGTTCCCTGGCGTGGCAGTTCTTCAGGCAATGTGCTGACGACAAGACACGAGTGGTTTGCACTCTGTGCAATAAGAGCCTGAAGCAAGGCATAAACGTTCTCAACCTGAGCACAACCTGCATGACCAGGCATTTAAGTGCAAAGCACGAGCTGCAGTGGAGTAGACACCTCAAAAACCAAGAAAGGTCTCTGGCTCCTCCTGCTTCCTCTTCTGCTGCAGCCGCGGCCTCTTCATCCACCTCTCGAGTGACAGTGCCACCTGCCACCCCACAAACAGAGGATCTGCCAGCAACACCAACACCTGGGTCACCAAGCATCTCCACAATGTCCCACAGAAGCGTTCAGCTCTCCATCTCCAAACGCTGGAGAGGAAGAGGAAGTACCCGCCCTACCTACCCGCGATCACTAGCCCTGAATGCCAGCATTTCTAAATTACTGGCCTTTGAAATGCTGTCATTCCGTCTGGTGGAGACGGATAGTTTTAAAGGCCTTAAAGCGGTGCCTGTCCCACAGTACGTCGTGCCCAGCCGCCACTACTTTTCAACGGCGAGCCATCCCTTCCCTTCACAACCAAGTAGGGGACAAAATCAGGTGTGCACTGCGCAACGCTATCTGTGGCAAGGTGCACCTGACTATGGATACGTGGACCAGTAAGCACGGTCAGGTCCATTATATCTCCATAACAGCACACTGGATAAATGCAGTGGCGGCTGGGCCTGAGGCGGATAGCAGTTTGGCACATGTCCTTCCACCACCGAGGATTGCAGGGCTCTTCAGTTTGCCTCCTGTTGCTTCCTCCTCCTTCTCTGCTTCCTCATCCTCTACCAGCTCCTCATCGGGTCAGAGTAACACCTTCACCACCAACTTCAGCATAGCCAGGGGTAAACGACAGCAGGCAGTTTTAAAACTTATCTGTTTGGGGCACAAACCCCACACCGCGCAGGAGCTGTGGACGGGCCTTGAACAACAGACCGATGAGTGGTTTATGCCAGTCAGACTCAAGCCCGGCCTGGTGGTGTGTGATAATGGGCTGAAAGCCGTCTGTGCGCGCTTTCAGCGTTCTCACCATGCTGCTGCTCGCCTGTCAGCACTGCAGCGTAACTTTGGCCTCATATGCGACGTGCCCACAATGTGGAACTCCCACCTTGCACATGCTGGCCAGACTGTGCGAGCAGCAGCAGGTGATAGTGGAGTTTTAGCTGCAGCACGCACGGGTGAGTCGCTCGGCGGAACAGCACCACTTCACCACCAATGACTGGGCCTCCATGCGAGACCTGTGTTCCTTGTTGCGCTGTTTCGAGTACTCCACCAACATGGCCAGTGCCGATAACGCCGTTCTCAGCGTTACTATCCCACTTCTATGCCTCCTTGAAAAAACGCTCCTGGCGATGATGAGGATGAGGCACAGGAGGAGGAGGAGGAAGAGGGATCATTTCGTAGGGTTTCCGGCCAGTCATTCCCAAGTGACTCCGAGGTGGGTTCTGCTGTGGCACCCAGACCAGCTCATGGCCATCACTGGTGCGTGGCTGGGGGGATACAGAGGACACAGACGATACACCTCCCACAGAGGACAGCTTTTCGTTGCCTCTGGGCAGCCTGGCACACATGAGCGATTACATGCTGCAGTGTCTCCGCAACGACCACTGAGTTGTCCACATCCTAACTTGTGCTGATTACTGGGTGGCCACGCTGCTGGATCCCCGTTACAAGGACAACGTACCATCCTAATTCCGTCACTGGAGCGTGATCGTAAGATGCGCGAGTACAAGCGCACACTGGTAGACGCGCTGCTGGTGGCATTCCCACCTGACAGCGGGGGCACAGTGGAAGCACAAGGCGAAGGCAGAGGATGAGGAAGAGGTCGCCAACGCAGCTGGGGCACCGCCAGCACCTCAGAAGGGAGGGTTAGCATGGCCGAAATGTGGAAAAGCTTTGTCAGCACGCCACAACAACCAGCACCACCAGCTGATATGGAACGTCTTAGCAGGAGGCAGCATTTCACCAACATGGTGGAGCAGTATGTGTGCACACGCCTACACGTACTGAATGACGGGTCTGCCCCTTTAACTTCTGCGTCTCCAAATTGGGCACATGGCCTGGACTTGCCCTTTGCGCCTTGGAGGTGCTGGTCTGCCCTGCAGCCAGTGTATTATCTGAACGTGTGTTTAGCACGGCAGGGGGCGTCATCACAGACAAGCGCAGCCGCCTGTCCACAGCCAATGTGGACAAGCTCACATTCATTAAAATGAACCAGGCATGGATCCCTCAGGACTTTTCTGTACCTTGTACAGAATAAACATGTCTACTGGCACTACCCAGCCATTGTTATACTGCAGCACAATTGCTCATTCTTGTATTTTGGATATTTCACACTCTTTTAGAGTTTACCCTAATTTTAAAAAATTTAATTAAAACCAAAAACCTGTGTTGGCTACCTCGTCCTCCTCCACCGCTTCCACCTAGACCGCTACGTCCCCCGCCTCCTCAAATTCCTACTCCATATGGAACTCCACCTTATAAATAATTTTTTTTTAATTTGTACGTATTTTATTTTATATCATTTCACTACTTTGTCAGTTACACTTTCTTGTGAAATGCAGCAATTTTTGGGTGTATAGTACCACTGCTATACCAAGTAGACAGGTTTAAAAAAAAAAAAAAAAAAAGTCATTTACATTTTCGGGTGAAATTCACCAATTTTTGGATGTACAGTACCACTGCTATACCTAGTAGGCCGGTTAAAAAAAATAAAAATTGTCATTTACATTTTCGGGTGAAATTCACCAATTTTTGGGTGTATAGTGCCACTGCTATACCTAGTAGGCCGGTAAAAAAAGAAAATAAATAGTCAGTTACATTTTCCGGTGAAATTCGCAAATTTTTGGGTGTGATGTACCACTGCTATACCTAGTAGACAGGTTTAAAAAATAAAAATTGTCAGTTACATTTTTGGGTGAAATTCACCCATTTTTGGGTGTAATATACCCCTCCTCTACCTAGTTGACAGCTTAAAGGGATTCTGTCACCAGGTTTCACCCCTGTCAGCTAAACATATGCTGATGTTCAGGGCCTCATCACGATTCCTAATGTGGGCTTCTAAATGTGATCCGTAGCCTTATTTTGCTAAAAAACGGGTTTTACTAACCTGTCACTGAAAGAAATAAGGTGCCCAAGGGGATGTCAAGGGATGCAAGGTGCCGGCCGCATCCACCGCCGTTCGTGCCCAGCGCCGCCTTTCCAGACTTCTGCACCGCCTCCTAATCCTCTGTGCCGCCTCTCGCTCTCCCTCCCTCCCCCCTCCTCCTGCTGTAAGATATCACGCGTGCGCACAGGGGTCTGAGAGGCTGGCGCCAGAGTACAGGTCATACCTGGGTTGAGCGAAGTGCCGGCGCATGCGCACTTCGCTTTAAGAAGCCAAATCGAGAAGTCCGCACGGGCGCATCAGGCAGAGCCCTGTGAGCACGCGCAAGATCTTACAGCAGGAGGAGGGAGGAGGGGGGATGGAGGGAGAGCGAGAGGCGGCACAGAGGATTAGGAGGCGGTGCAGAAGTCTGGAAAGGCGGCGCTGGGCAGAAACGGCGGTGGATGCGGCCGACACCTTGCATCCCTTGACATCCCCTTGGGCACCTTATTTCTTTCAGTGACAGGTTAGTAAAACCTGTTTTTTAGCAAAATAAGGCTACGGATCACATTTAGAAGCCCACATTAGGAATCCTGATGAGGCCCTGAATATCAGCATATGTTTAGCTGCCAGGGGTGAAACCTGGTGACAGAATCCCTTTAATAAATTTCAATAATTTTTCTGTTACATTCTTGGGTTGACATACAATTTTAGACGTAAATAAACACCTGCTATGCATAGCTGACAGGGAATAAAATTTTATAAATTAATCAGTAATTAATGCGCGCCACATCCTTTCATTCAATGCTTAAACTTTGAAAAGTTGTCACACTTTTATGCTTTAATAATTTCTCCCATATTTCAACTCTATAATTTTAAATTTGAAAAAATCAATCCTCCCTTGGATGTGGTCTCTCTTTCTCACTCTTCCTCTCAGGCCTGGAACCCTGATTCCCCGCCACCCGTGATCACCATGGTAGGCGCATAAAAGAACATCGAAAGTTGATAGAGCAGATATCAAATTGGATCCTGAATATCACGGGGACGTGCGACATGGTGGGGCAGTAAGTGTGCACACGCCTACACGAACTGACTGACAGGGGTCAGACCCTGCAACTTCTGAGTCTCCAAATTGGGCACATGGCCTGAGCTTGCCCTTTACCCCTTGGAGGTGCTGGCCTGCCCTGCAGCCAGTGTATTGTCTGAACGTGTGTTTAGCATGACTGGAGGGGGTTATCACAGGTTATATTTCCCAATGTTTAGGAGTGTCCCTAATTAAATAAAATTTAAAACAAAAAAGCAGTGTAGGCTACCTCCTCCTCCACCGCCGCTTCCACCTTCACCGCCACATCCACCGCCTCCTCAACCTCCTACTCCATATGAACCTCATCCTCCTAGATCAAGATTTTATTTTATTTTTTTAATCTATTTTATGTTATTTAAAATCATTTCCCTATCCACATTTGTTTGCAGAGCACTTGCCATGCTCTTAACCACATTTTGATGCCATTTGCAGCCCTCTAGCTCTTTCCATGACATTTTTACAGCCATTTTAGTGCTCAAACGTTCGGGTCCCCATTGACTTCAATGGGGTTCGTTTTCAGGGTCAAGTTCGGGTCCCGAACTTGAACTTTTTTCCAAAGTTCGGCCAAACCCATCTAACCCGAACATCCAGGTGTCCGCTCAACTGAAAGCCGATGTGGACGCTCTGAGAAGCGAGGAACCCCTGGACTACTGGTGTGCAGGCTTGACCTGTGGCCAGAGCTGGCACAATTTGCCATGGAACTCTTGGGTTGCCCCTCGTCGAGTGTCCTGTCCGAAAGGACGTTTTGCGCAGTTGAGGGGATCGTGAACGATAAGCACACTCGCCTAGCTGACGACAGTGTGGACTACCTCACATTTCTAAAAATGAATGAGGCATGTATCTTGGAGGATTTCAACACCTGTGACGACCAATTGAATTTAATCATGCCAGCCACACATATCCGCCACCACCCAGAACAAAGAATGGTCTTTGTCTTATGTATATACAGCGGCATAAAAGGCCTTTTCTCTCAGGTGAATGCCTAATTTTAGGGGCCTGTACACCAGTGGCCTACAGTAAAAGTTTTATCCTGTGACCGCCTAATGTATCTCCAGCCACATCATCACAAGTTCTTTTCTGTCAGGTGAATGCCTAATTTTTCGTGCGTGTACTCCAGTGGCCTACAGTAAAATCTTTATACAGTGACCGCCTAATGTACCTCCAGCCACATAATCACAAGTTCTTTTCTGTCAGGCGAATGCCTAATTTTTGGGGCCTGTAATGACCTACAGTAAAATTTTTATCCAGTGACCGCCTAATGTACCTCCAGCCACATCATAACAAGTTCTTTTCTTTCAGGTGAATGCCAAATTTCTGGGGCCTGTACTGACCTACAGTAAAAATGTTATCCAGTGACCGCCTAATGTACCTCCAGCCACATAATCACAAGTTCTTTTATGTCAGGTGAATGCCTAATTTTTGGGGCCTGTACTCCAGTGGCCTACAGTAAAAATTTTATCCAGTGACCGCCTAATGTACCCAGGGCCGTCTTTAATATTGATTGGACCCTGAGCAAAAATTTACTTGGGCCCCTTGAATCCCGCCTTCCCACACCTTAGCAGGCAATCACGCCCTCCACCACAACACACACACAAAAAATCCACACACCTGGTAGAGTACAGTGAATGACTGTAAATACTTCCAGTTCTGAAGACTCCAGCGGCTCAGGATCAGTGCTCTGAGCAACTGGGCTCAGGGCTGGAAGTGGGCACCGCTCTGCAGGAAAGAGACCAGGGCTCGGCTCACCCTAGCGTTACAGTGCACCCCAGCACCCCACAGTATGCAGTATAGCACCCTATAGTATACAGCAACCCACAGAATGCAGTATAGCACCCTATAGTATACAGCAACCCACAGTATGCAGTATAGCACCCCACACTATACAGTATACAGCACCCCACAGTATATAGTAGAGCAGTATAGCAGCCCACAGTATACAACACCTCACAGTATACAGTAGAGCAGTATAGCACCTCACCGTATACAGCACCCCAAACTATACACGATACAGCACCCCACACTGTACAGCCCCTCACACTATACAGTACAGCAGTATAGCACTCCACAATATACAGCACCCACAGTATACAGCCCCCCACAGTTTACAGGCTCCCACAGTTTACAGCACCCCACAGTATACAGCCCCCCACAATATACAGCCCCCCACACTATACAGTACCCCACACTATACAACACCCCAGTATACAGTAGTTTACAGTATGTTAGCATAACAGCCCCTGTCACCTTTTTCTGATGTAATCTTCACAAAAAAAGCTCCACAGTTAAGGCAAACTTATCCTACAGCAACACTCCTGGTAGAAAGGACCTTGATGACCTCATAGCCATGTGACTAGTAATATTGCTAGGTTACTGGTCACATGGTGATGATGTCATCTAAGGTACCTGAATGTACCTCCAGCCACATCATCACAAGTTCTTTTCTGTCAGGTGAATGCCTAATTTTTGGGGCCTGTACTGGCCTACAGTAAAATTTTTATCCAGTGACCGCCTAATGTACCTCGAGTCACATCATTACAAGTTCTTTTCTGTCAGGTGAATGCCTACTTTTTGGGGCCTGTACTGGCCTACAGTAAAATTTTTATCCAGTGACCGCCTAATGTACCTCCAGCCACATCATTACAAATTCTTTTCTGTCAGTTGAATGACTAATTTTTGGGGCCTGTACTCCCGTGGCCTAAATTAAATTTTGAGAGTTTCCCTTTAAGACGCATAAAAATGGCCCCTGATTAAAATACTATTTTTGTTGGAATTTTTGTTAATGTTCCCCCTCTGGTATGTCACTGTCTATGTTGTGGGACTATATGTGCACTTCTAGTAAGTATTTGGTGGCTGCAAATATGACCTGAAGGTTTTTCAGGTTCGCCTGCCATTAAAGTCAATGGGGCCCGCCCCGAACGCGCGGTTCGTGAACATTTGATCACGAACGCGTGTTCGCGAACCGTCCTGGCTGATGTTCGTCCATCAGTAGCTGAGAATTTTTACGTTTTAATATATGTAAATGAGCCTTTAGAGGCAACGGGGCGTTGCTGTTACACCTAGAGGCTCTTCTTTCTCTGCAACTGGCACATCCTCTCCACTTTGATTGACAGGGGCAGATGTTATGATGTTTTCACTGCCTGGCCTGGTTAATCAATGTGGAGAGGGCGCAGCAGTTGCAGAAACACCAGAGCCTCTAAGTGTAACGGCAATACCCCTACTGCTTCTAGAAGTTTATTTGCATATATCCAAATTTCATTTTTCTTTGCAAAGTGGGCACATAAGAACATGGGACCAACACAGATGCCTTCAATTGCCAAGCTCACATGCAATAGGTCAGCCAGTTTTATAGGTACAAATCTGCTGAAGGCTATGGACACCTTTGGGGGCAATTAATTTATCACTCAGAGCATTGATCTCTGCTTCACACTGAATCTTTCAGGAAAATGCCCTGATGGCTTGATCTGTAGTGCTTATCTCTAAACTCCTGACAGCTCATAAACATTTATTATAGATAAATTCTTATCAAATTGATACTGTAAGAATATGAATTTAATGAGTGTTTATAAACTGTCACCAATTCAGAGATAAGAGCTACAAATTAAGGCTCTGTACTGCTGCAGATGCCGGGAGGCTATCGGACACCGCATGCACATGATAAGACCTCTCTATAGATTGCATCGTAATATATCTGCAGTCTACATATACGTATTGGGCCCATATATATATTTATGTATCAACTATAAGTCGGCTGAGATACATGTGAAGCACTATTAAGTCTCTCTGAGTACCGGACCCTGGCAACATAATCTGTATTGGATATACACTACAGACACGTCTCCTTGCATGTTACAATCTGAGGCCAGCCTTAATCAGGTTGGGTATATTTCCCACGTCCGTGATACGCAAGTAACCAATTTTCTATCAATGTCACATACTACCAATTTAAATATCATCTAAATATTAACGCACTATCTATACCCCTATCATTCTGTGTGTAATTTGTCTCCTGATGAACTCAAAGACAATAAGGGTGAAATGCGTTGTAACGAGGGGGTCATCAATTTAGATGGCATCCTAATGTTCTTGAATTAAAGGGATATTGATGTCACCAATTTTGGTTGATGCCGAACACTCTGCTAAATTAGAGGATGGGATTTTGTGATATTTGACAATTGACAATGAGCATCTATGATTACAATTAGGAGATAGATTGATTATCACATAACCTATCTTTGAATCTCTGTTTTAATATTATTATTATTTTTTTTTTCATGGTATATCTGTTTTTTGCAATTATAGTCGCTAGGTATCACAATGATAGTTTATTAATAGGATAGCATACATTACCTATCAGAGACATCCCTAATCAGGGCCATCCGAGGGTACCCAGGAGGTTCCTGATACGGGATCGCCCTTATCGGGGCGGCTATTACGTTTATAGACAGGGCATAAATAGCAAGAGGTTCAGCTATAGGGAGAGAGCCCATAGCCTAATATTAGGCCCTACCCCTGCCATGTATTAAACCTAACAACAAGTACTAACCTAGCGCTATTGCTCCATTTTTTTGAAAAAAAAAATTGTGTTTGTTTATCCTTTTGTTTTATGTTGGAGGGTCTTTTGTGTAAGTTTTAGATAACATTAAAAGCTAAGTTTTAAGGGTGGTAGCCTGTGAACTACAAATTAAGTCTTCAGAACAGTGCCTGATGGATTCAGTGTGAGGCAGAGACCAGTCGCCTGTAGATGTAATGAAAGTGAAAGCTGTAGAGGAAAAACTGTTGAAAATTTTAAATCTATTTATTTTATGCACTTATATAGCACTGCTATATTCCACTGCACTTTACAGACATTAACATTAGGCTGTCCCCCATGAGGCTCACAATCTAAGTTCCCTATCAGTAAGTCTTTGGAGTGTGGGAGGAAACCAGAATAAACCCATGCAAGCACAGGGAAAACATATAAACTCCATGCAGATGTTGTCCATGGTTGGATTTGAACATAGGACCCCAGCGCTGCAAGGCACAAGTGCTAACCACTGAGCGACGGTGCTGCCCAGCCAATTAAAAAAAATAGGGTATTTTAGTCCACAATAAGTTAAATGCAATAATAAAAAAAATGGCCAAAGGTGTCCATAATTCTCAGTCTATTCATTTCTTTATATACAGTTGCATGCAAAAGTTTGTGCACCCCTGGTCAAAATTACTGCTACTGTGAACAAACAAGTTGAAGATGAAATCATCTCCAAAAAGGCACAAAGTTAAAGATGAAACACACTCTTCAACATTTTAAACAATATCAGTGTTTTATTTTAATTTTGTACAATTTATAGTGAAAAAAGGAAAGGAGTACCTTGTAAAAGTATGGAAACCCAAGGAAATTTGAGCACTCAGATAACTTTGACCGAGGTCTCAGACCTTATATAGCTTGTTAGGGTTACATGAGTTGTCTCTCTTCAGCAAGTGGCATTTATCATGTAAAGAAAGTTATTACAAGGCATTTACTAATGTATTGAAATTGTCCATATTGCTTTCTTTGGCGGCTACAATCATTTTTCCATCAAATTTCTCATTATACTTTTCAATCCAGCATTGGTGACTGTGCTTGCACACTATAGAAAAAAGCACTGGTCTCTTTGGTGGCTAGGAACATAGGAATGCACATAGGCTGGCACTTTTTCCTATAGTGTGCAATCACACCCACCGATGCTGGATTGAAGTGTGGTCGTAACCATTGAAACAAGAAGTGTATAATGTGATGGAAAAATTAGTCTAGCCAGCAAAGGAAGCAATATGGTTAATAACAATACATTAGTAAGTGGCTTGTATTAACTCTTTACTTGATAGATGCTATATGCAGAAATCAGGCTATAAAAAGATAGCAAATTGTTTTCAGGTTGCCTTTTCCTCAGTTCAAAATATAATTAAGAAATAGCAGTTAACGGAAACAGTAGAGGTAAAGAGAAGGTCTGGAAGAGCAAGAAAAAATTCAAAGACAGCTGCTTGTAGGATTTCTAGAAAACAAAATTAGAACTCAACTTGACTGCAAAAGACCTTCAGGAAGATTTAGCAGACTGTGGAAATACATTGTTCTACTGTTCACTAACACCTCTACAAATATGGCTTGCATGACAGAGTCATCAGAAGAAAACCTCTCCGGTGGCCTCTCCACAAAATTCAATGTCAGAAGTTGGCAAAAGAACATCTAAACAAGCCTGATGCATTTTGGAAACAAGTCCTATGAACCGATGAGTAGTGATGGACAAACATCGGCCAAGACGGTTCACGAACGCGATTGCGCAAACAGGATTAAATGTTCGCAAACCGCAAGTTCGCGTCGGACCCCATTTACTTTAATGGCAGGCGAACCTGAAAGCTCATATTTTCAGCCACCAAATACTTAGAAGTGTACAAATAGTCCCACAACATGGACAGTGACATACTAGAGGGGGATCAATTACAAAAATTCCAACAAAAAATATGTATCTTAATCAGGGCCCATTTTTATGCGTCTTAAACGGAAATTCTCTGAAATGTGCCCTGTTAGGCATTCACCTGACATAAAAGAAATTGTGGGGGATTCAGTCAGCACAACCCTGTATGCAGGTGCACATCGCTATGTCTAAATACATATACAAATGCAAAAACAAATGCAATAGCACTCTGCAACCAGCACTCTGTCCTGCCTCCATGCTGGATGTAGGACAGAGTACTGGTTGCAGAGTGCTATTGCATTTGTTTTTGCGTTTGTATATGTATTTCGCCATAGCGATGTGCACCTGCATACAGGGTTGTGCTGACTGAATCCCCCACATTTTTTCTTTGTAGTAGTATATATTGGAGGCGTGGCGATCTCCATGCAGTCATGCACACCTGGCCAGTTAGTCTGCCCTGGAGGCTGGTTTTAAAGTCAGTATAAAACTGAGTCTACTTCTACAGCACCTACCAGTAGCCATTTGGCTCCAGGAGAAGTATATAGTGGGCTCAGCATGCATGTTGGTACTTGCATCCCTGGATCCGATGAAAGCTGTCACGGCACCGGACGGGGTTAAAAGCAGAGTGTGCCTGGCATGCATGCTGTACCTGCGCTCCCTGGACTTTGTGTGGCTATCATGGCCCATAAACAGGTAGGAACTAGTGTTCGGGACCACTCATAGAGGCGACCTTGACGTGGTGAGTGGCTTATTACGCTTTGGCCAAAATGTACACCACTGCCTCATTCAACATCCAGCATGGAGGCAGGGCGGAGTGCTGGTTGCAGAGTGCTATTGCATTTGTTTTTGCGTTTATAAAATAAATTGTGATTATGTGGCTCGAGGTACATTCAGTGCGTTCACTGAATAACAATTTTACTGTAGCCCACTTTTTTTTCACTTTTTTGGGGGGGCAACTGGAATATCACACCAGTAGAAAGAATTTGTTCCAATGGCCTTTGTCACTAACTCTAGCTGAGTTAATGCAGCTCAACTGCAAACAAAACGGAAATTCTCTGAAATGTGCCCTGTTAGGCATTCACCTGACATAAAAGAAATTGTGATTATGTGGCTTGAGGTACATTCAGTGCGTTCACTGAATAACAATTTTACTGTAGCCCACTTTTTTTTCACTTTTTTGGAGAGGCAACTGGAATATCACACCAGTAGAAATGATTTGTTCATTTGTCACTATCTATAGTTGAGGTAATGCAGCAAAACCGCAAATGCTGCACTACCCAAATGCACTATATAGTAAGTATATAATTAGTATATAACACCCCTGCTTCAATCAGTTTTTTTGGGCAGCAACTGGTATTTCACACCAGTAGAAATTATTTGTTACAATGTCGTTTGTCACTATCTGTAGCTGAGTTAATGCAGCTAAACCGCAAACAAATGCTGCACTACCCAAATGCACTATATAGAAAGTATATAATTGGTATCTAACACCCCTGCTTCAATCAGTTTTTTTGGGGGCAACTGGTATATCACACCAGTAGAAATTATTTGTTCCAATAGCGTTTGTCACTCTATATAGCTGCAGTATCGCAGCAGAACTGCACACAACTGCTGCAGAATACAAATGCCCTATAATATACTTTCTATGTTAGAAAGTATATTATAAGTATATCACACCCCTCTGTATATCACACCTATCGATAGCACACCTATACCAGTCCTTAAAAGGAATTTTGTGGCCCTATTAGCTAGCATTTGGTGTCCTTAACAGTCTGTCCCTGCTCCACACAGTAACCTCTCCCTACACTGGCAAAAGACTGAATGTAATATGGCGGCCTGATCAGGTCTATTTATAAGGTAGGGGGTATGTCCATGTGCTGAAACGTCTCAATTGGCTGTCCTGTACCACCTGATGGATGTGTCATGGGTCAAAGTTCTTCAGAATGTAAAAGAATATGGCGCCGGCGGATATCGCCATATGTTCGCCCGTCGGTGAACCGCGAACGAGCAAAGTTTGCCACGAAATGACCGCCGGGTGAACCGCAAGGCCATCTCTAAAGATGAGGGTAAAATAGGACTTTTTGGCCCCAAAGAGCAACCATATCTTTGGAGAAAAAAAAGGCACAGCATTTCATGAAAAGAACACCTCTCTAACCATTAAGCATGGGGGTGGATCAGCCATTCTTTGGGGTGTGTTGCAGCCAATGTGCTTGAGGATATGTCTCTGCTGATGCCAGCGATTGACTGCAGCAGTGCATGTGACCATGGGCAGGTTAAAAGCTTTCCCAGCTGACGCTATAATTTGCCCTGTTAGGCATTCACCTGACATAAAAGAAATTGTGGGGGATTCAGTCAGCACAACCCTGTATGCAGGTGCACATCGCTATGTCTAAATACATATACAAATGCAAAAACAAATGCAATAGCACTCTGCAACCAGCACTCTGTCCTGCCTCCATGCTGGATGTAGGACAGAGTACTGGTTGCAGAGTGCTATTGCATTTGTTTTTGCGTTTGTATATGTATTTCGCCATAGCGATGTGCACCTGCATACAGGGTTGTGCTGACTGAATCCCCCACATTTTTTCTTTGTAGTAGTATATATTGGAGGCGTGGCGATCTCCATGCAGTCATGCACACCTGACCAGTTAGTCTGCCCTGGAGGCTGGTTTTAAAGTCAGTATAAAACTGAGTCTACTTCTACAGCACCTACCAGTAGCCATTTGGCTCCAGGAGAAGTATATAGTGGGCTCAGCATGCATGTTGGTACTTGCATCCCTGGATCCGATGAAAGCTGTCACGGCACCGGACGGGGTTAAAAGCAGAGTGTGCCTGGCATGCATGCTGTACCTGCGCTCCCTGGACTTTGTGTGGCTATCATGGCCCATAAACAGGTAGGAACTAGTGTTCGGGACCACTCATAGAGGCGACCTTGACGTGGTGAGTGGCTTATTACGCTTTGGCCAAAATGTACACCACTGCCTCATTCAACATCCAGCATGGAGGCAGGGCGGAGTGCTGGTTGCAGAGTGCTATTGCATTTGTTTTTGCGTTTATAAAATAAATTGTGATTATGTGGCTCGAGGTACATTCAGTGCGTTCACTGAATAACAATTTTACTGTAGCCCACTTTTTTTTGACTTTTTTGGGGGGGCAACTGGAATATCACACCAGTAGAAATAATTTGTTCCAATGGCCTTTGTCACTAACTCTAGCTGAGTTAATGCAGCTCAACTGCAAACAAAACGGAAATTCTCTGAAATGTGCCCTGTTAGGCATTCACCTGACATAAAAGAAATTGTGATTATGTGGCTTGAGGTACATTCAGTGCGTTCACTGAATAACAATTTTACTGTAGCCCACTTTTTTTTCACTTTTTTGGAGAGGCAACTGGAATATCACACCAGTAGAAATGATTTGTTCATTTGTCACTATCTATAGTTGAGGTAATGCAGCAAAACCGCAAATGCTGCACTACCCAAATGCACTATATAGTAAGTATATAATTAGTATATAACACCCCTGCTTCAATCAGTTTTTTTGGGCGGCAACTGGTATTTCACACCAGTAGAAATTATTTGTTACAATGTCGTTTGTCACTATCTGTAGCTGAGTTAATGCAGCTAAACCGCAAACAAATGCTGCACTACCCAAATGCACTATATAGAAAGTATATAATTGGTATCTAACACCCCTGCTTCAATCAGTTTTTTTGGGGGGCAACTGGTATATCACACCAGTAGAAATTATTTGTTCCAATAGCGTTTGTCACTCTATATAGCTGCAGTATCGCAGCAGAACTGCACACAACTGCTGCAGAATACAAATGCCCTATAATATACTTTCTATGTTAGAAAGTATATTATAAGTATATCACACCCCTCTGTATATCACACCTATCGATAGCACACCTATACCAGTCCTTAAAAGGAATTTTGTGGCCCTATTAGCTAGCATTTGGTGTCCTTAACAGTCTGTCCCTGCTCCACACAGTAACCTCTCCCTACACTGGCAAAAGACTGAATGTAATATGGCGGCCTGATCAGGTCTATTTATAAGGTAGGGGGTATGTCCATGTGCTGAAACGTCCCAATTGGCTGTCCTGTACCACCTGATGGATGTGTCATTGGTCAAAGTTCTTCAGAATGTAAAAGAATATGGCGCCGGCGGATATCGCCATATGTTCGCCCGTCGGTGAACCGCGAACGAGCAAAGTTTGCCACGAAATGACCGCCGGGTGAACCGCAAGGCCATCTCTAAAGATGAGGGTAAAATAGGACTTTTTGGCCCCAAAGAGCAACCATATCTTTGGAGAAAAAAAAGGCACAGCATTTCATGAAAAGAACACCTCTCTAACCATTAAGCATGGGGGTGGATCAGCCATTCTTTGGGGTGTGTTGCAGCCAATGTGCTTGAGGATATGTCTCTGCTGATGCCAGCGATTGACTGCAGCAGTGCATGTGACCATGGGCAGGTTAAAAGCTTTCCCAGCTGACGCTATAATTTGCTTTGGGGTTTGTAAGGCAAATTGGACTCTTTGCCTATGGTGTCCCTGACACCAGACCTCAGTGATCAGCTTGGATTAAGCCTTTTCTGGTACCAGGAGAATGAATCGGATTGAACACTAAAACACGTGTCTTGTTCCAATCCACTCTGTTTATTCATTGCTTGCAAACACTTAATATAGGGGAGGATTGACCTCCCATTACATCCAATCATATGTTAGCATTTGTCTTAACCTATGGCCTGAATACACATGAGCTCTGCATTTACAGAATAGATGACTTATAGTAACAACAGTTAATTATTCAGGTATAAACACGTGGGCTAGTATGCTTTGAGTGGGAATGACCTTGTTAAGTAAGGCTGTTTAAACAAAGGCATGTATGCCTCTTCTAAACTGGTCTCAAATTCTACAGAGGGGGGAAGGGAGAAGGGGGATCTTGGAACAGTGCACTGGCCAGATGTAATCGTAATACACGTTGCTGAAAAAGACAAAATGGAATTACTTATACCCCATCAGGGTTAACAACCCTTTAACTCAATAACAAGGCTATTTGCAATATACTTCTATGCTCCTTCTAGTAGTGGCAGCATTAACTTAAATGGTATCTTTAATTCTAGGTCAGGGGTGCATAACGTGTGGCCAGTAGGCCACATGTGGCTGACAGTGCTGTTCTGTGTGGCCCACAGCTATCTACACACAGAAAAGCATGTGTGACTGTTCACATGTAATTTCCATATTAGAGTCATTTCCATTTCAGAGAGATAAGCAGTGGCACACAGCTCAGCAGGGATAGGCAAGTACTAATGGTTAACTGTGATGTCATTAGTAGTGATGAGCGGGAGGTGCCATATTCGATTTTGCGATATTTCGCGAATATTCGCATGAATATTCGTGTTATATTCGTCGAAATCGAATATTCGCAATTATTCCAATTATCGCGAAATTATTTTTTCGCATATTGCGAATATTTATCTTGATAGTATAAGGCAACGTTCCTATGCTAATGACTATGGCTAGGCTAATATGTGTATTTTACGAAATTTCGTAATATTGCTCTAACTTCGTCTCTTAGAATATTACGAATATTCTAAAAGACGAAGTTAGAGCAATATTAAGAACATTTGCAAAAGTCGAAATTGCGATGCGAGTAATATAACACGAAATAGTCGCATGAAGATTTAAACTTAGCACTGCTATATTCCATATTCTAGCCTAATATGGAATATAGCTGTGCTAAGTTAGCACTGCTATATTCCATATTAGGCTAGAATATGGAATATAGCTGTGCTAAGTTGAAATCTTCATGCGACTATTTCGTGTTATATTACTCGCATCGCAATTTCGACTTTTGCAAATGTTCTTAATATTGCTCTAACTTCGTCTTTTAGAATATTCGTAATATTCTAAAAGACGAAGTTAGAGCAATATTACGAAATTTCGTAAAATACACATAGATTGTATTTAGGTAATATACTGCTATAGTAATAATTTTTAATAGTGTACATATTTTACAAAACTTAAGTTCAGAAGAGGCAAAAAAAAATTACAGGAAAAAAAAGGGATTATAGCACTATATTAGCTAAATTACAATCTATATGTGTATTTTACGAAATTTCGTAATATTGCTCTAACTTCGTCTTTTAGAATATTCGTAATATTCTAAGAGACGAAGTTAGAGCAATATTACGAAATTTCTAAAAGACGAAGTTAGAGCAATATTAAGAACATTTGAAAAAGTCGAAATTGCGATGCGACTAATATAACACGAAATATTCGCATGAAGATTTCAACTTAGCACTGCTATACTCCATATTCTAGCCTAATATGGAATATAGCAGTGCTAACTTAGCACAGCTATATTCCATATTAGGCTAGAATATGGAGTATAGCAGTGCTAAGTTGAAATCTTCATGCGAATATTTCGTGTTATATTACTCGCATCGCAATTGCGACTATTGCGAAATTTCGTAAAATACACATATAGATTAGATTGTAATTTAGCTAATATGGAATATAGCAGTAAGTTGAAAACGCCACTGACTGGAGCAGCCAGGAAGCCAGGAATCCAAAGGACAGGTAAGAACAACTTTAGGGAAGTGGGAAAGAAAAAAATATAATAATAAAAAAAAAAGAAAAAAAAAGAATATTCGATTTCGCGAATATATAGAACGATATTCTAAATATTCGCGAAATCTCGAAATTGCGATATTCGAGAAAAAAATTCGCAATTCGAATATTTGCGCTCAACACTAATGACTAGTGTTGAGCGCGAATATTTGAATTGCGAATTTTTTTCTCGAATATCGCAATTTCGAGATTTCGCGAATATTTAGAATATCGTTCTATATATTCGCGAAATCGAATATTCGTTTTTTTTCTTTTTTTTTTTATTATTATATTTTTTTCTTTCCCACTTCCTAAAGTTGTTCTTACCTGTCCTTTGGATTCCTGGCTTCCTGGCTGCTCCAGTCAGTGGCGTTTTCAACTTACTGCTATATTCCATATTAGCTAAATTACAATCTAATCTATATGTGTATTTTACGAAATTTCGCAATAGTCGCAATTGCGATGCGAGTAATATAACACGAAATATTCGCATGAAGATTTCAACTTAGCACTGCTATACTCCATATTCTAGCCTAATATGGAATATAGCTGTGCTAAGTTAGCACTGCTATATTCCATATTAGGCTAGAATATGGAGTATAGCAGTGCTAAGTTGAAATCTTCATGCGAATATTTCGTGTTATATTAGTCGCATCGCAATTTCGACTTTTCAAATGTTCTTAATATTGCTCTAACTTCGTCTTTTAGAAATTTCGTAATATTGCTCTAACTTCGTCTCTTAGAATATTACGAATATTCTAAAAGACGAAGTTAGAGCAATATTACGAAATTTCGTAAAATACACATATAGATTGTAATTTAGCTAATATAGTGCTATAATCCCTTTTTTTTCCTGTAATTTTTTTTTGCCTCTTCTGAACTTAAGTTTTGTAAAATATGTACACTATTAAAAATTATTACTATAGCAGTATATTACCTAAATACAATCTATGTGTATTTTACGAAATTTCGTAATATTGCTCTAACTTCGTCTTTTAGAATATTACGAATATTCTAAAAGACGAAGTTAGAGCAATATTAAGAACATTTGCAAAAGTCGAAATTGCGATGCGAGTAATATAACACGAAATAGTCGCATGAAGATTTCAACTTAGCACAGCTATATTCCATATTCTAGCCTAATATGGAATATAGCAGTGCTAACTTAGCACAGCTATATTCCATATTAGGCTAGAATATGGAATATAGCAGTGCTAAGTTTAAATCTTCATGCGACTATTTCGTGTTATATTACTCGCATCGCAATTTCGACTTTTGCAAATGTTCTTAATATTGCTCTAACTTCGTCTTTTAGAATATTCGTAATATTCTAAGAGACGAAGTTAGAGCAATATTACGAAATTTCGTAAAATACACATATTAGCCTAGCCATAGTCATTAGCATAGGAACGTTGCCTTATACTATCAAGATAAATATTCGCAATATGCGAAAAAATAATTTCGCGATAATTGGAATAATTGCGAATATTCGATTTCGACGAATATAACACGAATATTCATGCGAATATTCGCGAAATATCGCGAAATCGAATATGGCACCTCCCGCTCATCACTAGATGTCATCTCCGAGACCACTGAAAAAGGCACTCTAGAATTGAGTATACAAGTTAGATGCCTCCTATGCATGTTGCTCTCTCCATTGTAGGTTATGGAGTTGTGAAATTCCAGGCTGTTACCACAACACCCAGAATGTTCATGTTCTCCTCCTGTGAGGTACAGATTAGCAAGAAGGTGATCCCTATTATCCCAATAGACGGAAGTCTTGAAAGTGGGACCTGCCCTTCGGAAACGCCAAAAATCTGTTTGCTAATACCGCTTTAAAGGGGTTGTCTTACTTCAGCAAATAGCATTTATTAGGTAGAGAAAGTTTATACAAGGCAATTATTAAATGTATTGTGATTGTCCATATTGCCTCCATTGCTGACCTGATGCATTTTTCCATCACATTGTGCACGGCTCGTATACAGGGGTTATGCCCACCCTGCACTGCACCATCGGTGGTCGTGCTTGCACACTATAGGAAAAATTGCAGGGTGACCATAACTCCTGCACAGGAGCAGTGTATAATCTGATTGAAAAATGAATCAAGCCAGCAAAGGAGGTAATATGGACAATCACAATACATTATTTAGTGGCTTGTATTAATGTTCTCTACATGATAAATGTAATTTGCTGAAGTGAGACAACCCCTTTTCGTTGAGATTTCAGCCATGTGAACCCCTCTTCTAGGTTTACACAGGTGATACAGAGCTCTGTTTGGGAAAAAAAATAAAATAATAAGATATATTAAGAAAATCTTCAGGCAATATCAAACATTTTCAACTAGCATTCATCTCCAATTTTTAAAAGCCTTTGCATTACATTCGTCAATACTTTTTAATAAAATAAAAATTTCTGGCATCAAGTACATTGAAATCAATGTCGACAACAACTTGTCAAGGACAAGATAAGCTGAATTCAGCAATAAGGAGATCCTTTTTCTTGGCGCTCTGAGCTAGGTGAGTGACAATGCTACAAGCCGTGCCTTTGTCAATGATTGTACAAACTGCTGTGGGTATATGGAGGGCGGCTGAAGGTCAGAGCAGTACAGAACTCATCGGCACAGTAGGATTGCTTTGTGTCCCCTTTGTGTATCATGATACAGACAGATGATAAATCTGCCATTAGCCAGCCCGAGCAAATGAGAGAGAGATATTAATGGAAGGAGTCACGTGCCAATAGAACAAAAGAGTATGTACTTTGTGAGAGCAGCTGAAACCAAGTGGGATAATTAATAAAAAAGAAGTTAATTTGGGTGAGAGAGGATGACAGAATTAGAATAATTAATACCTAATGATAGACTGCTGGAGTCCTCTGTCCTTTATCTGAAACCCTTGACGGCTAGAAAATAATTATCTCACACAACACATTACTAGTGTGCAGCATAGCTGTGGAGCACCACCACAAGACTTGGAGAGCTTCAGAAATAGAGGGACATCAGTCTTGTAGGGTTCTGTTGAATAAGCGGTGTACACAGAAATGGTGGAACAATATAGCACAAAATAAACTAATTTGCCCTTTTAAAGGGGTCTTTCATGAGTAGAATATGATGATCTATCCTCAGGGTACATAATCAATATCAAATTGGTGAGGGCCCAGCACCGGTGAATGCTGGAGTCTCCTCATAGAATACCAAGCACAGTGCTGAACATTGTATGGTGGCTGTGCTTGTTATCGCAGCCCTTGCCTATTCACTTAAATGAGACTGAGCTACACCTAGGCCATGTGACCGATGAACATGACATCACTGGCCAAGGATGAGGCCACAGTGCTCAACAGAGCACCATGACCTCTTCAAACAGCTGATCAACAGGGGTCCCTGGAGTTTGAACCCTACCGACTTGACCCCCTCTAAAAGACAAAGCAAAGAGCCAATAAATCAAACTTGTCCAAACATGAGATTGCTCTAAACCAGGGGTGCACAACCTGTGGCCATTGATGCCATTATGTGCGGCCCCCAACCATCTGGTAACAAACATGTGTGTCTATGTCTTGTGGCTGCTCACGTGTATTTTTCAAGTATTCTCCCATTAGATGGGAGTACTAGAAGTGTAACTAGACATTAATGATATATACTGTATGTTCAGTATGCCATAAATATAGTATTTCAGTTGTTAATACCCCTTTAAATTTAATTTTTGGGCCCTGACAATGTGGCCCCCACCCAGAAAACGTTGTGCACCCCTGCTCTAAACCAATTTTTAATATTTTACCTGTACAGTTGGATTCCAGACTCTTTTTCCAACTCTGCCCAAAGTTGGTAACTCTCTTCCATCATGTTGGTGTAAAAATCTTCTGCATAAGCTCTACGAATAATTCTTGTCTGCCCATGAGAGCTGCCTCTGGAGTGGGGAAGGGGGAACTGAAAGAAGAATAACAAAAAACTTTATTCCAGCCAGAAGAACAATATACTGGTTCTTTTTTTATGTAAAAGTGTTGTACATGTCTCTGTACTTTCTATTCCTTCTAATTATAGTCATAGCATTCATCCATGGTGACCAGATGTCTTCATGTCTCATAAGAGATTTGACGTTCGGCAGAAGACAGTCCCATAACTGGCAAGTGATCTCATTATGCTCCAGTCTCATTGTCTTGGTGTATACTGCTGTGGTAAAATGCATTAGCATATTAAAATGGATAACTTCCAGTCCTATTTTCTATCAGAAGAATCAATTGCCTTCTAACCTCAGCTCCCTGGTGAGCAAAGTTCAAGGTCAAATACATATTAAAGTAAAATAATAATCCCTTTACCACCCAACTTCTTTCTTCTAAGTGTGGCATACACAGATATTTTTCCAGATGTTTGCAATCCTAGGTATTATGGATAAGTGATATGGTTATCCCAAAAAGAGAAATGTTCACTTCTCACTATCCCTGATATATATACAGTTTATACTTCCATAAAAGTACATGTGGCTATTCTATGTATTTATATTTAAAGAGGACAGATTTTTTTGGGATATATTTTTAAGTTACTCCTGTCTAGAGTCTGTAGCTTCTTCTCTGTCTAGACTGTTAGATTTACGTAACTCTTTTTGTCAGACCATCAGTCAGACCAGGGAGGCGTGAGCACCTGACCTCCCCAGTAGTAAGGCTGGTCAGCACTTATTACATTATCCTAATGAATGCACTGCGCCTCTGTTTGCATGTTTATTTAGGCATATTAAGAGAATAGAGCTGTCATACTGTCAGTCATTCGAATCCTCCACTTATTATTCTAATGAGAATTACTTTATAGATGCATCCTTTCCTGTACAGCCGTGTTGTAAAATGAGATTACTATGTTGTCCCTTCCAGGGCCTCTATCCCTCTACCTTAATGTGGATGCTAAAATGGACTTGGACACTGACACGTGCGTCTCAGCTATTAATCAGGGTCGTATAGATGCAGGTCTGTTTTTTGCACAATGTAACAACAAAGACATTTTAGAAGTCATGTCTCTTAAATCGCTTGAATCCAGAGTTCTTAAACTGTCTGAAAAATAAGTTCGCCTATTCTGGACTATTAACTCATTGCAATCTTATGTCACTCATGGGAGGGTGCCTAGAGGATTACGTGTTTACAAAGATCCTTCTCAATTTCAGGATGGCAATGCATTCCTGGCCTCTTGGAATGTTATACAATTGGAAAATTCATTCAGGCTTATGGAGCTAGTGCTCTCCCAGAACGAAAAAGCATATAAAGAGTTAACTATGGAGATTATTAAAGCAAAAGCAGAATTGAAATCTAGAAGGACTGAGTCCCAAATGAAAACCTTCTTGAATAAACTAGAGAAACGCTTGATTCCTATTCAATCGGACACTAAAGAAAAAAAGAAAGACAAATTCTTACGCGATAAAGCAGATTATGAGCAAAATAAAATCTTCTCTTGGGGTACACAGAAACGCATTCAGAAACGCAAGTATAAAATAAATCGGCGATCCAAAGACTACTGGACCACAGATTCGGATTCAAGTGCTTCAGAGGATCAAGCCATAAAAATACAGCAGAATGCAGACCATGAATCCCCAAACGGACAATCGCGACCGCTAATCACGCTAGAAAACATACCAGAAGAGGATGATCAAAGAAAAAGAGGAGGTGTATACAGGGGGGTTTCAAGAGGAAACAAGTGGGGTCGAGAAATTAATCTTAGATGTGGGCCCTGTACAGGACTTACCTATTGGTTATAATGTTGTTAATTTGACCAATGTAACCCTTGATGTTGATTGCTTATCGTTTTTGTTAAAAGGTTTGAACTTCAGTTTGGTAAATGATTTTGACCCAGCCAATTTTGAGGTTGATTTATTTAGATCTATCAGAAAGTTGAATTTATTCAAATGGTTCCGTGATAAAAATGTATCCACACCAGAGGTTAAGGAGTTAGAATCCCCCATCATTGGCCCCTTGGGTTTTCAGGTGGGGCAACAATTAGATCACACAGACAAACAGGTGGTAGATACACTTTTAGAATTGCAGGGTTGCAGTCTAGATTATACCCCTGTAGAACAACCCTATCCTGAGACTTTTAAGGGAGGCATAGGTTCGACCTTCACTCCACCCTTGCCGGCTGGCAGTACCCTGGATTTGTTCCAGAGACAGGTTATTCAGGATATTAAAGCAGTTTTCTATCCTAAAAATAAAAGCAATCTGAATAGCGGTGAACACCGCGCGATGAACTGGCTTATTAGTAACAAAGAACTAATGACCAAACCGGCCGACAAGGGTGGAAAGATTGTCATTATGTATAAATCACAATATGTAGAAGAAGCCTATAGGCAACTCAATGACCAAAATACATATGTCAGACTGAAAACCAATCCCACTTTTAAATACCAACAACAGCTAAGATCTTTGTTGTGGAAGTATGTGGCACAGGGAGCCCTCACTAATAAAATCGCTGAAAAACTATACCCTCAATTCCCAATCAAACCTGTCTGGTATCATCTACCTAAAATTCATAAGTCACTGGTAAAACCCCCCGGGCGCCCAATCGTAGCAGGGATTGGCTCGGTTACCGAGCCATTATCCCAATATCTCGATTGGTTATTGCGCCCTTTGTTGGAAGGGATACCCTCTTTTTTAAAGGGATACCAGTGACTTTTTAACAGCAATAAAAGAGATAGAATGGCATGAAGAATTCTCTTTAGCATCTATCGATGTGGAAAGTCTTTATACCAGAATTCCCCAGAAACTCGGAGTTAAAGTGATTGGAGATCAATTAAGGGATATGGGAAAAAGCTAAATTCTTGTGGACTTTATCACAGACTCCCTTTCCTTCATACTTACACACAACGCGTTCTTATTTAATGATTTGTGGTATTATCAACAATCTGGTACAGCGATGGGGACGCCCATAGCATGTACCTTTGCAAATTTATTTTTAGCATATTTTGAATCTAAATTTGTGTTTTCAGTAAAAAATCCCTTCGTCAGATATATCAAGGCATTTTTCAGATATATCGATGACGTGTTCATCGTTTGGGCGGGTAATGAAGAAAGCTTTGCAGCCTTTGTGGATTACCTAAACCGCGAAAAACTATATGAATATGCTGTTTACCAGCAAAATCAATTCCTCAGAATTGGAGTTCTTGGATGTCTTGGTGAAGGTGGCAGAAGGTTGCTTGGAAACCACCATATTTAGGAAACCCACCATAAACAATGCATTATTGCACTTCAATAGTTTCCACCCCCCACATGTGACCTCTGCCCTCCCCTATAGTCAATTTTCCCGTCTAAATAGGATCATCTCTAGTGATACCGAGTTTTTAAAACAATCCAAAATAATGAAAATGAGGTTTCTAGAAAGGGGTTACTCAGAATCTAGCATTGATCAAGCTTTCCTCAAATCTGCAGGTGATTTCTGCGCCTATCCGCAGGCGCAGAAATTTAGGGCTACAAGAAGCAAAAAATCCCATCTCCAACACGGTTCCTAGCAGACCAGTGTTCACATTTGATTTTTCCCCCATGGTGCAGAAAATAAAAAATGCCATATTAAAAAACTGGCACATTTTACAAAGGGATCCCACCCTTCAAGAAAAAGTAGCTAGTAGACCTGTGGTGGGCTTCAGACGAAGCAGAACCATAGGAAGCATGATTACACAGAGCTAGTTTAAATGTAATGTGAACAAAAATTGGCTTGAACGCTGCATTCCTGAGGGTAATTTCAGGTGTGGACACTGCTCTATGTGTGAACAGATGCGGAGAGGTGCACATTTAAAAATCGGAACTATAAAACACAGAGTGAGGGACTTCATTAACTGCAGGTCCACCTTTGTAGTTTATGCCCTATTCTGCCCCTGCGGCCAATTTTATATTGGAAAAACATTCAGACCTCTTTTCGTTCATTTTAGAGAGCACAAATATAGCCTTAAAACAGAAATTGGAGCCACTAGATTAATCCAACACATGAAAGAAACGCATCAAAACCGCTAGGACCTCCTACAGATTGCAGGTCTAGAAATAGTGAAACTACCGCCCCGCGGCGGAGACAGAAAAAAGCTTCTCCTAAAGAGAGAAGCATTATGGATCATTAAGACAGAAGCGATGGGACCATTAGGTTTTAAGGATAGGAATGATTTATTTGTTTTTGTTTAATACACTGTGATTTTTGGTCTTATAGAGTATTGAATGAGTTAATACTGTGTTCCTCTATGTGATGCGGTGGGGGGAGTGGCTTGACCTCACCTTTATAGGTCAGTCACTCACCTCCACAGCATGAAAGGCATGATGAAGCGCATCTAGCGTGAAACGGCTGTACCTTCATTTGATCTATGTGCACAGACCTGCCTGTACCCTATTTTATGGAAGCATAATAAACTGGACGTTTTATCTCTCCTTTGAATACACCTCTATCCCTCTACGAATACTGCTATAGAAGAACTATATTGTGTATTTAATATTTAAAGTCTGCCAAAATAAAAAAGCAAAAATAAAAAATAAAAAAAATTGTTTTCTATGAAAGTTGACTTAAATTTGTGATGGAACTGTTACTTTAAAAACAGAAAGCAGGTCAGTAAACTATAGGGCACATTTATTAAGACCGGCATTTTCGACACCGGTCTTAATGAAGGCCCATAGCTGGCTGTGGATAAAAACTTTGGCATAACTTCGGCACATCTAGCGCCAGTTCTAAATGTAAGACAGCTTTCTAGCTGTCTTACATTTAGACCATTTTCTACACCTAAAACAGGCATAGAAAATGGTGAATGAGACAGGCAAGGGCCTGCCGGCCCAACCCATTCCCCGCCCACTCCACACCCACAATTTTAAACCTGGCGTGAGCAGGGAAAAGTCGCAGATGGTGGCACAACTAACCGCCATCTGAAATATGCCTAATTTTATTTCAGAATAGTAAATGGCCCCCTATGTGGCTACTTTTTTCCATCTGACATAACGAACCATGGGTTCACCATCTGATTGGCAGATATTCTTCTGCCAGCATCCTGTATGGAATGGATGGTTTCAGTTGAAGTTGTATTTTTTCATATTGAGCTATTATTTAAAATCTGAAGAAAGCAATGGGTATTGAAAACTCACAGAATTTCAGCAAATGCTCATAGAATAACTGGTAAGATAATGTTATGGTCAGATAAAGGAACCAATGGTGATCATCTAAAACACTGCTTTAAGCCTCATTCACATGTCAGTGTCCGTGCTTAAATCCGTGAAATGGTGGTCAGTGATGCCTACATGAAGAGGACCGTGATTGATCCGTGTGTCCGTTTTTTGCTATCCATGTGTCATCCGTGTTTCACTGACACTGCATAGCTGAAAAATAATTTTGAAAGCATCTCTTTCTAATTATCCGTGAAACACCAATGGCATCCGTGGTTATCACAGACCCATAGACTATAATGGGCTGAATCCGTGAACACGGACAAAATAGAGCATGTTTCCATGCTAAAAACACATGGATCCATGAACCGTGCTAAAACACTGATCTGTGAATACACACATGAATGGGGACATGTGCTGTCCATGGAGAACACGTACAGCACATGTCTGTGGAGCACTTATGTGTGAATGAGGCTTTAAAGGCAATTTTTCATTTCCACTGCAACCTGCAAAAACACAGAGTTGTTCATTCACTTTAGAATAGTGGACAGACCCATACAAATAACTTTGAGGGTCAGCTGAAGAGATGTTTTATCAACAGGAAATGCTGAAGGATGATCTGCTGCCCCACTAAATATGAGAGTCTCACAGATGAAGCTATTGTCAAGGTAGACTGTTGAGCATAGTACTGCTTTTATATCATCTACTGAAATAAATAGTCCTTTTGAATATAATGAGTAAAGGAAGACAATTGGATTTTATTTAACACCTGAGGGAGAATTTATTATGACGGGAATTTTTGTAGGCAGTTTTTCTTGAGTCTGTGTTGGCGTAATTTGAGGCAAATTTATTAAATGCTTTACATTGTTAGCTAAATTTGGTGTCTCTTTAAACATGACTCTTGTCTAGAGATGTCACTCCTGTTTTTTATGCCATTCTCCTACTGGAGTAAGATTGTGGCATTTTTTAGATTTTTTTTTTTTAAAGTTTCCTTTCATAAATCTGGCTTAAATCAGCTTGACAGGCTAACCACATTCACTTTCTCATCCACTATGCAAAACTGGAGTGAATTATATAAAAATCTCAAAGTTTTGAGCCAATAAGCCCAAAACCTTGCCAAGCCCAATTTTGATACTTTTTGAAGCCAGAAGGGAGAGGAAGTGGGGATGAAATTGGATGAAACAGTATATACTGTTTGCAACAAGAATGAAATTTTACCTTGTACGATCAAAAGGAGATTTAAATAAACTGGTAATAAGTAAGAATAAAGAGTTGAAATCTGATCTGGATACAGTCTTTACCAGTTTTGACAAATCTTCCACTATACGTTCTTGATAGGTGAAGTAAACCAACTGCTTTCTAGTAATTGAGGAATGTGGCCTTCAACATTTTAACAATGCAATGGGATCCTTGTAGACTTTGGGGGTCATTTATTAAGACCGGCATTTTAGACGCTGGTGTTAATAACCCTTGCACTGGCAGTGGATCCGCCAAAGCCTCTACATAACATCCACGCCATTCTAAATCTACACTAGCTTCCTTGCTGGCGTACATTTAGAATATTTTCTCCGCCATTCATGATAAATGAATGAGTGTTGAGCGAATCGAAGCATCAGAACCAGAATTCGATTTGAAGTTTAGGAAAAATTTGATTAACTGGGAAGCCGAATTTCCTCGTGCTTCATGGTAATACATACATTTTTCCTAAAATGGCTGAAAATTTAAAAAAAATTACACTCACCTCCTCCACTTGATCACAGAGAGGCCGTCCACTCTCGTCTGGATTGAAGAAAACCCGCCAAAGAACCTGCGGCGAGCGTGAAGACGTCACCATGGGATTACGCTGGCCATGTTGAAGTGAGTATATATTTTTTATTAACCCCTGGGCACCTGAATGTGAGTCTCAGATGCTGCAATCAGCGGTGAATGTGGCATCTGAGGGGTTAAATGACAGGGTGCAACGCAATCACTGTTCCCTGTCATTGTGCCTGCTCCATACAATGACAAAGTAATTCGTAATGAATTAAATTTCTTGCCGAAGTTCAGCAAAGCTGTCAATTCGAATTTTTCGAATTTCGACTGATTTTTCAAACTAAATACAAAAGACATTAAACCAGGAGGTAAAGGAAGCCAGTCCCTAAGAATTACTTCAGGAAAGTCATATATCTCAGAAATATGCAGGCTTGAATATACATTAATCTCTAATGCTTGCTAAGCACCATTACACTTTTTATATTAACTATGAAAATACACTTGAAGAATTATTCCTCACTTTTGCTCTTGAAGCACTATTGTAATTAATCTTTCGAAAATGGAAATCTAAAAATATCTGATCCCTTCCTCACATGAACTTATAAAAAAAAAAACAGAACACTGAAAAAAATGAAAAAGTAACATTTTGAAGGACTTCCTTGAAAAGGAACACAGAAGAGTTTAATTATAGTAAAACATAACTCGCCCTTGTCAATGTGATCATTTCATTAGATTTGAGACATACCGTATATGTGATATCATCATACTGAATTGAATGGCTCTATTTTACCATGGTAACTAGAGATGAGCGAATCAAAGCTGACGAAGTAGAATTCGTTTAGAATTTCCGGAAAAAATTAGACTCGGAACGAATGCGAATTTTCTCGCGCTTCGTGGTAACAAATCACATTTTTCCTAAAATGGCAGCTACACATGTGAGGACTGAGGACATGGGGCAAGGAACTATGGGAAGGCGGGATCACTCTGATTGACATGCCTGCATGCAGCCAATAAGCAGCCAGCCAGCCAGCCCTGTGATGTCACAGCCCTATAAATATGGCAGCCATTTTAGATTCTGCCATTTTCCAGCATTCAGAGTGAAGGGACAGACGTGTGAAGGTGCTAGGGACAGCTACTGGAAAAACTATTGTGGGAAAAAAAAGACAGAAAAAACGATTTAAAAGTGCAGGTAAAGGATAGGGAGGAATCATTTCACAGCATCTTAGTTCGGGGAGAGACGTCAGAAGGCGCTAGGGACATTGATAGGAAAGTGATTTACAAGTGCAGGGAACGATTATTTGGGAATTCAAATAGTCATTAGATAGCTCTGTCATTCAAGCTTTTTGTTATTAGGCTGCAAGTCTTATGTTGAAAAGCCTTTAGAGGCTTATGTCTTAGCATCTTATTCAGTAGTACTACAAGAAAAATATATACGCATTTCACTTCTGCAGTTATTTCTGTTGGAAGCGTATAGGGGCGTATTTCAGTAACAAAGAAAAATATATACGCACTAGACTGTTGCAGTTATTTCTGGTGAAAGCGTATAGGGGCGTATTTCAGTACAAGAAATATATATACGTACTGCACTGTTGCAGTTATTTCTGGTGAAAGCGTATAGGGGCGTATTTCATAAAAAAAATTAAAATATATAAGCACTGCATTGTTGCAGTTATTTCTGGTGAAAGCGTATAGGGGTGTATTACAGTAAAAGAAAAATATATACACACTGCACTGTTGCAGTTATTTCTGTTAAAAGCGTATAGGGGCATATTATAGTAAAAAAAGAAAAATATATACGCATTTCACTGGTGCACTTATTTGTGGCGAAAGCATTTAGTGGCCTATATCACTACAGAAATAAAAATATATACGCACGTCACTGGTACATTTATTTCTGCTGTTATTTATGGTGAAAGCGTATAGGGGCGTATTACAGTAAAAAACTAAAAATATATTCTCAGTGCATTTCTGCAGTCATTCTGGTGAAAGCCTATATGGGCGTATTTCAGTAAAATAAGAAAAATATATACGCACAGTGCATGTTGCAGTTTTTTTAGTCCAATAAGATAAATATATACGCATTTCACTTATGAAGTTATTTCTGGTGAAAGCGTATAGGGGTGTATTACAGTAAAAAAAATATATATACACACTGCACTGTTGCAGTTATTTCTGTTAAAAGCGTATAGGGGCATATTTCAGTCCAACAAGAAAAATATATACGCATTTCACTTCTGCAGTTATTTCTGGTGAAAGCGCATAGGGGCGTATTATAGTAAAAAAAGAAATATATATTCTCAGTGCATTTCTGCAGTTAATTCTGGTGGAAGCGTATAGAGGCGTATTTCAGTAAAATAAGAAAAATATATACGCACTGCACTGTTGCAGTTATTTCAGTCCAACAAGAAAAATATATACGCATTTCACTTCTGCAGTTATTTCTGGTGAAAGCGTATAGGGGAGTATTTCAGTAAAATATATATATAAATATATACGCACTGCACTGTTGGTTATTTCCTTCTGAAAGCGTGCGGTTAGATGTGTTGAAAGCGTTTGATGGATTATTTCAATACTAACAGAAAAATACATTCTCAGTTCATGTCGGCGGCGGTTATATGTGTTGAAAGCGTTTAGTGGCCTATTTCAGTACAAACAGAAAATGATGATTACACTTACCGGTAATCGGATTTTCCTGACCCCACGACAGCACCACTGAGAGATGGCTCCGCCTCCATGGACAGGAAACCTGTAGCATAAAAAAGGTGGAGCCACTCTCCCACCTCAGTGAGTTTACAGAGCATGAGAGGGACTCCCTTTTGGTTAATCAAGGTTATAACAGAATTTTCCACTTTTTTTATTTTATTTTATTTTTTTGCTTCACCACGTGCTCTCAACACAGTACCACCACCTTAGGGAGGGAATTAGACGGGTGCTGTCGTTGAGTCAGGAAAATCCGATTATCGGTAAGTGTAATCATCATTTTTATTCTCCCCCACGACAGCACCACTGAGAGAGATTACATAGATATCAAGGGTGGGTTACAGCCTCTAATACCTTTCTCCCAAAAAGGAGGTCAGAGATAGAGTCCAGCTGAAGCCTATAGTGCCTATAGAAGGTAGAGGGAGAGGCCCAAGTGGCAGCTCTACAGATTTGATCGATCGATACACTGGCCCTTTCTGCCCAGGTGGTAGACACCTCTCTAGTAGAGTGAGCTTTCAAGGATAGAGGAGGAGAAGAACCAGAATAAGAGTATGCTAATGAAATTAGCTCTCGGATCCACCTAGCGACGGAACTCTTTGAGGCAGCATTACCTTTCCTAGCCCCTGCATACAAGACAAATAACGATGAAGATTTTCTCCAGTCCTTGGTCTTTTCTAGGTACTGGATCAGACACCTTCTTACATCTAGAAGGTGCCATCTTTCTTCATCCTCATTCTTTGGTTCTGGAAAGAAAACTGCGAGAACTATCTCCTGTAACTGGTTTGTCTTGGAAGGGACTTTGGGGATAAAGTTAGGGTCCGGCTTCATCACTACCCTATCCTCACGTATTGTCATAAACGGGGGATTAATGGACAGGGCCTGAATCTCACTAATTCTTCGTGCTGAAGTGAGGGCTACTAAGATAATCAACTTCAGGGTGAGCAATTTGATAGAACTATCTTCGATAGGCTCAAAGGGATGATTGGTCAATGCTTTTAATACCAGATTTAAGTCCCAGGGGGGAAATCTAGGTCCCTTAACTGGAGCAACCCTATCCACTGCTTTGAAAAACCTGACTATCCAAGGATCCATAGCCAAGCTCCTACCACTTAGCCCAGAGAGGGCAGAAACCTGAACCTTTAGAGTACTTTTAGCTAAGCCTAAAGATAGTCCTCGCTGCAAAAATTCTACCACCTGCCTGGTAGAAATTTTGTCTGGCCAAACGTCGGTCTCTAAGCCTGCAAAGGATAGGAATCTTTTCCATATCCTGGCATAAATTGTGTTGGTCACTTTTTTCCTGCTTTTAAGTAGGGTAGAAATTAGTGCCTCAGAAAACCCCTTGCCAACTAAATGTGCCCTTTCAATCTCCAGGTCATAAGATGCAAGGACTCCACCTCTGGGTGAACTACTGGGCCCTGCAACAGGAGAGTCGGAATCTCGGGAAGAACCCAAGGTTCCGATACTGACATTGACCCGAGAAGAGAGAACCATGCCCTCTTTGGCCAAAACGGGGCAATAACTATCATGTCTGATTTTTCTTCCCTTATTTTCCTGAGAACTCTGGGTAGTAGTTGAAGCGGGGGAAAGGCATACCCCAGGCAAAATCTCCATTTTAGGAGAAAAGCATCCACCCCAAACGGGGATTCATAGGGACTGAGGGAGCAAAACTTCTCCACCTGCCTGTTCTCCGTGGTGGCAAATAAATCTATCTCCGGGGTCCCCCATAACTTCACAACCTTTGCAAATACTAAGGGGTTTAAGGACCACTCCCCCTGTTTTAACCCGTGACGACTTAAAAAGTCGGCCTGAACGTTCTCCTTCCCTTTTATATGTAGAGCAGAAATATGCGCCACCTGATCCTGTATTTCTGATAAAATTAATTCTGTCTCCCTAATCAAAGATCGGGATTTGGTACCTCCCTGGCGATTCAAGTACGATACCACTGTCTTGTTGTCTGACATAATCCTGACGTGACTGTGCTGTATTTCTGGAAGGGCTGTTCTTAAGGCCAACAGTACTGCTCTTAGTTCCTTCCTGTTGGAGGAGAAATCTCTCTGAAGTAAGGTCCAGTTTCCTTGCCTCAACTGGCCCCGAAAATGGGCCCCCCACCCCCATGGGCTGGCATCGGTTGTGATTACTACTGGGTCTGGGTAATTCCACGGGATACCCTGGTTTAAGTTTTTTACCTCTAACCACCAGTTGAGGGAGATTAGAGTCTTCCTGGAAAGCTTCATCTTGGAGTCCAAAGTCATCCCTTCCAGTCTTGTGGTCTCCAAGATTTCTCCTTGAAACAGTCTTGAGCAAAATTGAGCCTACTGGACTGCTGGAATACAGGCTGTCAATAATCCCAACAGAGACATTGCTTTCCGGATGGACATCCGCGGATTTTCCTTAGAATTTCCCTCCAAACTTTTTCTATCTTCTCTGAAGGAAGGAAGGTCCTCTGACATAAAGAGTCCAGCTGTAGACCTAGGAATATCTGGCTTGTGCTGGGCTGTAATCTGGATTTCTTTCAATTTATTATCCATCCTAGTCCTTCCAGAATATGCATCACCCGCTGAATAGAATCCTGACACTTCTCCCGAGAATTTGCCATTATCAGGAAATCTACCAGGTAGGGTAGGAAAATAATGTTCTCTTTGCGAACAAACGAGGCTACTTCCGCCAGGATCTTGGTAAAAGTCCTTGGTGCACTTGACAGCCCGAAGGGCATGGCCTGAAACTGGAAGTGTCTGGTTCCTTCGTCCCCTACCACTGCTACCCGGAGGAATCTCTGGAAAGAAGGATGCATCGGGATATGCAGATACGCATCCTTCAAATCCAATACAGCCATGAAACATCCTGGAAAGACTAGGTGAATTGCAGATTTTATGGTCTCCATTTTAAATTTTTTTACAACTAAGGACCTGTTCAGTTGTCTTAAGTTTATAATTGTCCGGAAGGAGCCATCCGGTTTTCTTACTAGGAAAAGCGTCGAGTAGAAGCCCTTCCCCCACTCTGTTTCTGGTACTGGTATTAGCACTCTTTTCTTTATTAACAGGTCCACTTCTGCTGACAAGTTTGGAGACGCTCTCGTAATCACAAACCTCTGTGGAAAATGTCCTTTGAACTCTAATTTTAGCCCTTCTGTATTAATATTCCTGACCCAATTTCCTGCGATCTTTTCCCAGGCATAGAGAAAGTACTTTAGCCTTCCTCCTACCTGCAGCTTGGCGTCATTTTTTGGACAGTTTATCTTTTTGGTAGGAAGCACCCCTGAACATGAACCTCTTGCTCTGGGGAACTGATCTCTATCCCCTGGCTGCCTCTTCCCCTTAAACCTAGAGGAATTTCGAAAGGGACGCCTGTAACTCTTAAATTGTGAGGAGGGCTCCTGAGGTAACTTCTTTTTTCTGTCTGCTGCCTTTTCCAGAAGGGCATCAAGCTCTGGGTCAAACAGAAACTGTCCCTGACAGGGAATACTGCATAGACGTTGTTTGGAAGCCATATCTCCCCCTCTCCAGTTCTTAAGCCATAAGGCTCTACAGGCAGAGTTAGAAATAGAGGCTGACCTGGCTGACAATCTGACCGCCTCCACTGAAGCGTCAGATAGAAAATCTGCTGCTTTTTGTAAGGTCGGCAAAGAGGCCAGAATCTGATCTCTCGCGCATGTATCCCTTATCTGCCCTTCTAGCCTGACAAGCCAAATAGCCAAAGATCTGGCAGTAACCGTTGCCGCTATATTGGGTCTGAAGGATGCGGTAGATGCCTCCCATGTATTTTTAAGACAGGAATCTATCTTCTTATCCAATGGGTCTTTTAAAAACCCCATGTCCTCGAACGGCAGTGAAGACCTTCTAGATATTTTAGATATGGCTACATCCAATTTAGGTGCTTTATCCCAAGATGTAGAGGCTTCTTCTTCAAAGGGATATTTTCTCTTAAAAATCTTTGTTACAAAGGCCTTTCTATCTGTTTTTTTCCATTCTTTTTCTATTAGGGCTGTTTTACTTTTGTGTAAAGGAAAACATCTTCTTTTCCTTTCGCGTAAACCCTCAAAAACTGCATCTGCTACAGACTTGTCCTCTTTAACGTCCTCTAATTATAAAGTGGCCCGTATAGTTTTAAGTAATTTATCCGTATCACCCACTGGGAATAGGAATTTTTTCTCACTGTCCTCGTCTGAAGAAGAAGAATCCTCAGACTCTTCGTCTTTATTCCTTTCACTATCGCCAGAGGATTCCACCTCTGACTCCACCTGTTCCTCCGATCTCTTACACGTCTTAGATGATTTAAGGGAGTCTTTCATAAAACTTGGGGATTCCTCCGCCAGCGTCCTCTCGATACACTGCTGGCACAATTTTTTAGGATAGGAGGACGACAAGGGGCATCTACATATGGCACATTCTTTATTTTCCCTTTTCGCCATGACCTTTTTTGGCGCCATCTAAGGAGAAAAAGGTATATGCACAACCATATATCAGTATTTTCCATACCAACGAATGTACCTTACCCCTTCAGAAGCTTCTATACCAGAGTCTGCCTCTCTGCCTCCATTTCTTCAGACCTCTTATCCTCCTCCATGCTTACTCCTGAGGGCATAGAGGTTTAAGAACATATTTAGATGTAGCAGGGAACATCACCTCTCCTTTGAGAGTTCCACATGTTCCCTGGGAGCCAACTCGTGCCAGATTTCCACCCTTCAGGTTCTCACCAGTAGCAGATCCCGGAGCCTGAGCTTTGTTTGTCCCGAGAGCTGGATATAAACAATCCGGTCGCCCCAGAGGGGTTAGAATAGACTTCGTTCACCAGTAGATTGAAGAAAAGGGTGCCCACAGCTCTGGAAACGCCTGTCACGGCTGAGGATGGGGGAAATCCTCAGCCGTGTAAAGCCAGGTCATGTTATGGCCTACTCGGCCAGGAGAACAGGATAGGGAGCAGGTCACCTCCTAACAGCGTCCCTACCCTGACCCTAACTCCTAACTGCATGGGCCGACCTTAAAGGTAGGAGGACCCATGCGCAGGAACCACGGATCCCTAACTCACCCTCCGTCCGGTCCCTGCGCTAGGAGTCAGAGTAAGACGCCCCACTCCTCCTAGGCACGGAGGAGCAGGAGTCTCAACGGCCAAGCTGTTGGGAAAATGGGGGAACACAAACAGTCCTATGGATATGGCAGGTAATGTGAACTAGTTCCACTTACCTGCCACAGCCTTGCTGACTGGATCCCTGTGCAGGCAAGCTGAAGTCCAGACAAGATTCAATGAACCCAGCAAACACACAACCACACACAGGAACCCAGATCCATAGCTGCACAAATATACAACAGGAACAAATCAACTGATCATAACATAACATAGTGTATAACAATTTATGATCACAAGGGTGGCCCACACTGGCAGATGGAAAAGACCAGGAGAGTTCCTCCAGCTTACAAGGCTGGAGTACCCCTCAGAAGTCTGTCTAAACTGAGGCTTTATAGCCCAGGCAGCCACACCCACAAACGGACACACCCAGTGCACACACACTAGGAAGGAGATTAACCCTTCCAACACCAGGGAAGGGAAAACACCACTAATAGGAGAAGTGCACACAATAACATAAAAAGCAAGTGCACACATACACACAAAACCGCATGCACAACATAGCAAGCTGCAATGGCACAGCTCAGACTGCTACGCTGCCACATACATACTGTTGCCAGCGGCAACCACAGGTGAGGCAAATACCACAGCCCTCACCTGTGATTGAACACCAAAGAAAACCGCTGACAACCGCATGCGGTTCAGGAGTCACGGTCATAGCCATGGCCGTGACAACGCCAGAGCTTTCCGAACTCTGCTTTTATTTCCGGTCACATGACCGGAACCCGGCCTGTGGAACGCATGTCTCACCTGTGACATCACTCTCCTGCGACTTCCGGTTCCGGCTCGTCTCTACTGCTTCTGCTGACTTTAAACCCAGCGTGCAGCCTCCACGTGCGCGGCCGGAACATTACCCCTCTGGGTTGTTCCTCCTCCAGCCGACCGACATCCCGGCGTTCTGTGGCCCACCATGCGGTCTCACTCCTTTGAGGGACTCGCGTTGCCAGCCGTGAAGATCAAGGAACGGCCCGGACCATCCCCTGTCTAACTAGAGAGAAGGCCCCGACACCTGGTCTCTGGCTGGTAAGTGTTGAAAGCGTTTAGTGGCCTATTTCAGTACAAACAGAAAAATGCATTCTCAGTTCACATTAGCAGTTATATGTGTTGAAAGCATGGCTGGGATTCAGCAGGGTGGCAGCAGTGGGAGGTCAGGAGCCAAACGTGCCCGGGGTAGAGCACCTGCTTCGCAGCAGCCTACCTACCTGGGAAGTAGCAGGGGTTCACGGAAGTAGCATCAATAGCAGTCAGTCAGTGCAGCGGTTATATGTGGTAAAATCTTTATTGAAGTATTTCGGTCGAAAAACAAAATGTATTCAGCGGTCAGCGCAGTGGTTATATGCAGTTAAATCTCCATGATGTCTCCATGATAAATCTGCAGCGTGGGGGTCCCGTGTTTCTACAGCGTGGGGGCTTCTACACACTTTCAAAATAATCCTTCAGCGGAGCTAATAGATGCCAGATGACCAGGACGCTCCATGACCTTCCCAGGAGCTTCTGTCGGGAGCAACGGTTCATTTCTGAGACGTCCGCATAGTTCGAGGGGAATCCGAAGACCCTTTCCATCTCTGTGCTACTTTCAAAATAATCCTTCAGCGGAGCGAATAGATGCCGGATGACCGGGATGCTCCATGACCTTCCCAGGAGCTGCTGTCGGGAGCAGCAGTTCATTTCTGAGACGTCCGTATAGTGCGGGGGGAATCCGAAGACCCTTTCCATCTCCGGAAAAACAAATTTCATTCAGCTTTCAGCTCTGCAGTTATATGTGGTAAAATCTTTTGTGACTTATTTCAGTGGAAAAAAAAAATTGTATTCAGCGTTAAGCGCTGCATTTATATGCGGTAAAATCTTTTGCAACTGATTTAGTTGGAAATTATTTTTTTATCCAGCGTTAAGTGCTGCACTTATATGCTGTAAAATCGTTTGTGACTTTGTTCGGTGGAAAAACAAATTTCATTCAGCGTTTAGTGCTGCAGTTATATGTGGTAAAATCTTTTGTGAATTATTTCAGTGGAAAAACAAATTTCCACCTCCTCCATTAACTTCCTCCTCTCTTCCTTCTCATCCTCAACACACACACTGATTTTACCCCCCCCTATATATATATATATATATATATATATATATATATATATATAGTGCCAGCACCACCTAGGGGCGAATAAAGGTAAATGACACTGCCAGCATGTTAAAGAGAATTACAACATGATACCACAATACATTTGATATGACATTTAGCAACAGTTTAAAGTGCCCACATATAGCACATAGTGGGACACTGCATCAAGATGAATCAGGCGTGGATCAGCCAGGATTTACACACACCAATGCCTGATGCATCAGACTATATCCATGGTGCCACACAAACAATTTGACAAAAGAGACCGGTTTCTTTTGGCTACCTGCCTCAGCTACTATTCTGATGCTGCAACCCGCCTGATGCCACACATCTGATGCCAAGTGCTCCTTCTTGCACCCACCTTCATCAGCGGGTACTGGTGTTGCCACCCACTGCCCCACTCTGTTACCGGGTCACTTTGTGGTCTCCCGATGCAGCTGCTGCTGCCATCTCCAAACTATGTCACCTTGCCACTCGGTGGGCTCCTGATGCTGCTGCCATATACACACTATGTCACCTTGCCACTCGGTGGGCTCCTGATGCTGCTGCTTCTGCTACTGCCATCTTCACATTATATCACCTTGCCACTCTGTGGTCTCCTCATGCTGCTGCCATCTCCACACTATGTCACCTTGCCACTCTGTGGTCTCCTGAAGCTGCTGCTGCCATATCCACACTATGTCACCTTGCCACTCCGTGGTCTCCTCATGCTGCTGCCACTACCACATTATGTCACCTTGCCACTCTGTGGTCTCCTCATGCTGCTGCCACTACCACATTATGTCACCTTGCCACTCTGTGGTCTCCTCATGCTGCTGCCATCTCCACACTATGTCACCTTTCCACTCTGTGGTCTCTGGATGCTGCCACCACCTCCAAACTATGTCACCTTGCCACTCGATGGCTTCATCATACTGCTGCCATCTACAGACTCTGTCATTGTGCCACTTTTTCAAAGTGTTTTTTTTTTTCAGTAAAAATGATGGGTGACTGAAAAACTCCTTTTGCTGTTTGGACCGAATGACGTCATGTGAGGTTGTGTGACGTCTGAAAGTGTGAGGAAAATATATATTATGAAACAACAAATATACAAAAAGTACATGAAAACAATGACAACCTTCTGATGCTGCCGCTAGCTTCAGACTCTGTCATTGTGCCACTCGGTGGATTCTTCATACTGCTGCCAACTCCAGACTCTGTCATTGTGCCACTCAGTGGCCTCCTCATACTGCTACCATCTACAGACTCTGTCATTGTGCCACTCGGTGGCCTTCTCATGATGCTGCTGCTGCCGCCACCTCCAGACTCTGTCATTGTGCCACTCTTTCAAAGTGTTTTTTTTTTCAGTAATGTTAATGGGCGACTCCTTTTGTTTTATGAACTGAATGACATCGTGGTAAAATTTTGTCTTTCAAATTAGTTTTTTTTTCTGTAAAAATGATGGATGATGTATGGACCGATTGACGTTGTGTGAGGTCATGTGACGTCTGAAAGTGTGAGGAAAATATATATTATGAAACAACAAATATATAAAAAGTACATGGAAACGATGACAACCTCTTGATGCTGCCGCCACCTCCAGACTCTGTCCACTCAGTGGCCTTCTCACACTGCTGCCAACTCCAGACGCTGTCATTGTGCCACTCAGTGGCTTTCTCCTGATGCCACCACCTCGAGACTTGGTCATTGTGCCACTTGGTGGCCTCCTCATACTGCCGCCACCTCCAGACTCTGTCATTGTGCCACTCGGTGGCCTCCTCATACTGCTGCCAAATCCAGACTCTGTCATTGGGCCCCTCTGTGATATCCTCATGCTGCTTCCACCTCACCACTAACAAAAGATAAGCAGCACTACAGAGTCCAGCAATTGGAAAAAATGTATCTACCATTGATAGGAGAGATGGTGCTCGTGGGTAGAGATCCTGGCTGAGGGTCCCGGCATGTACCAGTAATACGTAAAGATCCGCAGCACTCTTCCATTTGTGCAAAATACAAATTGGTCAAATAGTGGACCAAGCCTTGATAAATACCAGAGATGGTCAAAACATCGCTGTCACTATGCTGCTGATTTGAAATAAACAAATTAGCATTTTGCACAATTGGAAGAGTGCTGCGGATCTTCACGTATTACCACCTCACCACTATGTTCCCACCCTCCCCACTTCATGACTAGTCCACTATTTTGCCTTTCGGCCTGGCTGACATCATCATTTATTTGACCTTTCTTCTGATCTGTCAGAAGGAAGGAAAAATTTAACGCACAATGGATCCTGTCTGTGTAGCAGCTGTAAGGCCTGTATGGTCCCATCAGAATTGGCTTATGATTTGGTAGCCAAAATCAGGAGTGGGTACAAAACACAGAAGACATGCAAATATTCCATTCATGTGTCATCTCTGTTTTACATCCACTCCTGTTTTTTGGGCATTAGCAATACTGATGGATTATTGAGCAAATGCTGGCATATGAAGGCATACGCTCCACAGACAGGATCCGTTTTTGTGGGTTATTGTTCTGACGGATCAGAGGAAGGGAAAATTAATCAGCGACTCTGTACGGGGGGCCTCTACTTCTATACACGTTTAATAGAACAGGTTATGATAACATCTATGTGGAATCAGCTGGCGACGGTGTAAAAGGAGTGCGCTTCTTCTTGGCACTAACATCGACCTGTAAGACTGAGTTCATACTTGAGTTATTTGGTCAGTTTTGGCCCCGTGACCGCCCTAATAAGTGAAGTGTGCAGGGATTCTAAGAGCGACGCTTGTCATCTGCATGTCATACGGACTCACAGTATTATTTCACTACCAAAGCAGACTCCCCATGCTTGTTACTACACCACTATAAAGGCTCTCAGCAGCCATGAAATAGCCGTTTTTTAACGCAGTTCACCACAAATAAATTCGGATCGAAGCAAATTTTTCCGAAAAATTCGCTGAACCAGCCGAATCGAATTTTTGAAAAATTCGCTCATCTCTAATGGTAACCTTTCCAAAAATTATCCCAACTAGCAGGTATAATTGAAAAAGAATTTCAACCTGTAGTTATATATTCCACACACAGCAGGCTGACATTTTGGTCTAATCTGATGTACTGTGTGTAAAAAATGGTTTGCAGCATTGTTAGAGAGAACAGATATCAATGTGGGATAACATGCAAATATTGAAAAAGGAAGATCATATTGAATCAGCTATTCCTACCCTGGAAAGATTATCTCTCAGTAAAACTTAAAGTGGTGCTATCATCTGAGACATTGGAAAAGGCCACATGCATAGACAGCCACCTCTCCATCTTATCTATACCTTTCTGAAGTGATAAACGGGGGTATGCCCACACAGTAAACCATTAGTATTTGCAAGGTCCTGCTCCCACACTGTGTGCCACTCTACTTCTCTTTATCACATGGACACTACATGTTAGCAGCCACCACGTACACACAAGCATATCTGTGTCCAGATCACTGGGGGTCACACAGAATAGCATTGCAGGCCACACGATGTGCACCCCTGAATTAGAGGAAATGTCCTCTTGCCCTTACCCCACAAATCTTTCCTTGCTAGACAGTGGACTGCTAAACTAAAAAGGGTGACCCAACACTACAGACCTGACCCTCTCTTAAAGGGAACCTGTCACCGGGATTTGGGGTATAGAGCTGAGGACATGGGTTGCTAGATGGCCGCTAGCATATCCGCAATATCCAGTCCCCATAGCGCTGTGTGCTTTTATTGTGATTTGATACATATGCAAATTAACATTAAAAGAGTCATATCTTACTTGTGTGACCAGAGAAGAGTCGTATTTTCAAGCTCTGACTCATCTCAGGTTAATTTGCATATGTATCAAATCGGTTTTTATACACAATAAAAGCACACAGAGCTATGGGGACTGGGTATTGCGGATGTGCTAGCGGCCATCTAGTAACCCATGTCCTCAGCTCTATACACAAAATCCAGGTGACAGGTTCCCTTTAACCCTTTACGCTACCTACACATGTAGACTACACACATTTTTTTCCATGTGTATTTTCATGCAAAGAAAATGCTGTATTATACAGTAGCAGCAAAGTAAATGAGATTTGACACTTTGGGTATATTTTCCATGTCAAAACTTCGCAGCATGTCAATTGTTTGTTTGATTCTGCACCTTATAAACAGTGATTTTTCCCTTAGATTTCAAAAGGGTTGATTACATAAACAGAAAATCTTCACCAAAATCTGAAACAAAAATCATAAAAAGTACACCAAAACCACAATAAATAGTATAGATTTATGTGCGTTTTTTATTCAGTGATGCAGATTTCATGAGGATTTTCTGGATACAAATCTGCATTATGTGAAGGGCTACAGTATGTGCCTTCAGTGAAAATGAGTTTCATTCATCTGAATATGGCTTGTAGAAATCCATTCCCTTTTTGCCAAAACATCATCATTCAGATAAATGGACCTGATTTTCAGTTACAGAACAAAATCTGCCATGTTTGAAGACACACTTACTTTGCCTCCTATGCGTTTCCGGCTATCAGGGGACCTGCAGAACGTGAAATAGGTATTCTGTTTTTATTTTTATTATTTTAAATGTATTTGTTTATATAATATAAAAGTACAACATTTTCAAATATACAGTACATGCATGTAAAATATTGCTTACATACCTTTTTTTAAATCAGGTTTTTGACCCCTATCTGCACAGCAGAATGGTATAGTCCATGATTTAGCCAGTCCTGTGTAATGCATCCATAGCCTAACTATAAGATGGCATCAGTCATATGATTCCCCACTGACATTCAGTAAGCAACAGTGTTACATGACATATACAGTTGCAAGAAAAAGTATATGAACCCTTTGGAATGATATGGATTTCTGCACAAATTGGTCATAAAATGTGATCTGATCTTCATCTAAGTCACAACAATAGACAATCACAGTCTGCTTAAACTAATAACACACAAAGAATTGAATGTTACCATGTTTTTATTGAACACACCATGTAAACATTCACAGTGCAGGTGGAAAAAGTATGTGAACCCTTGGATTTAATAACTGGTTGAACCTCCTTTGGCAGCAATAACTTCAACCAAACGTTTCCGGTAGTTGCAGATCAGACGTGCACAACGGTCAGGAGTAATTCTTGACCATTCCTCTTTACAGAACTGTTTCAGTTTAGCAATATTCTTGAGATGTCTGGTGTGAATCGCTTTCTTGAGATCATGCCACAGTCAGGACTCTGACTGGGCCACTCCAGAAGGCGTATTTTCTTCTGTTTAAGCCATTCTGTTGTTGATGTACTTCTATTCTTTGGGTCATATCTGTAAAGAATAAATCAAGGCAACTGGACGTACTGTAGATTTCTTGAAAACTTTTCACTCGTTCTTCCAACGAGCTTTCTCAATTCTGAGTGACTGTACAAAAATTCTCTGGGAATAAATATGTAACTGAATCAACATCTGGTAATTATACCCAGCATGGGGTCAGAGGTCATTATACCCAGCATGGGGTTAAAGGTGTTGATTCCATTATCCTAATTGGAGTCAGTAGGTGATAAAGACTTCCCAGAAAAAGGTGTCCAGTTGCCTTGATTTATTCCTTACAGATATACCATGACCTGGATAAATGAGAACCTTCACAGACATATTCTTTGGGTCGTTGTCCTGTTGCAACACCCATCTTCTGTTGAGCTTCAGCTGGTGGACAGATGGCCTTAAGTTCTCCTGCAAAATGTCTTGATAAACTTGGGAATTCATTTTTCCTTCGATGATAGCAATCCGTCCAGGCCCTGACGCAGCAAAGCAGCCCCAAACCATGATGCCCCCACCACCATACTTCACAGTTGGGATGAGGTTTTGATGTTGGTGTGCTGTGGCTCTTTTTCTCCACACATAGTGTTGTGTGTTTCTTCCAAACAACTCAACTATGGTTTCATCTGTCCACAGAATATTTTGCCAGTACTGCTGTGGAACATCCAGGTGCTCTTGTGCAAACTGTAAACGTGCAGCAATGGTTTTTTTGGACAGCAGTGGCTTCCTCTGTGGTTTCCTCCCATGAAATTCATTCTTGTTTAGTGTTTTACGTATCGTAGATTCGCTAACAGGGATGTTAGCATATGCCAGAGACTTTTTTAAGTCTTTAGCTGACACTCTAGGATTCTTCTTCACGTCATTGAGCAGTCTGCGCTGTGCTCTTGCAGTCATCTTTACAGGACGGCCACTCCTAGGGAGAGTAGCAGCAGTGCTGAACTTTCTCCATTTATAGACAATTTATGGACTGATGAACAGCAAGGCTTTTGGAGATATTTTTATAACCCTTTCCAGCTTTATGCAAGTCAACAATTCTTAATCGTAAGTCTTCTGAGAGCGCTTTTGTGTGAGGCATCATTCACATCAGGCAATGCTTCTTGTGAAAAGCAAACCCAGAACTGGTGTGTGTTTTTTATAGGGCAGGGCAGCTGTAACCAACACCTCCAACTCATCTCATTGATTGGACTCCAGTTGGCTGACACCTCACTCTAATTAGCTCTTGGAGATGTCATTAGTCTAGGGGTTCACATACTTTTTCCACCTGCACTGTGAATGTTTACATGGTGTGTTCAATAAAAACATGGCAACATTTAATTCTCTGTGTGTTATTAGTTTAAGCAGACTGAATGTCTATTGTTGTGACTTAGATGAAGATCAGATCACATTTTATGACCAATTTGTGCAGAAATCCATATCATTCCAAAGGGTTCACATACTTTTTCTTGCAACTGTATGTGCTGGGACACTTCCATGGTATAACTATATAGGACTAGTGGAAACCATTGTGGCTATTACAACAACTACTTCACTATATGTATGTTTACATGGCTGCCTGTTTCCAGGTGATTTGTAAAATGGCTTCCTGTCTCTAGATGATGCTGTCATGTTAATAAAGTTAACTGCAAAATAATTACAAATGCAACACATACAGGGGAGACAGGGAGAACAATGTTAGACGTGCTTTGACTCTTACACTGACTGACATGATGAGGTGCTGCTGCAGGCACTAATACTGTCTATACTGTATTTATATGTTCTGCATCTTAATAAACTACTTTTCACCTATTATATACATGGATATTTAACTAAATGGCACATGATTGATGCCATTTTTAAATTCTATTCAGATCTCACATACATTTACAGGATTTAAATGGGCTATGCCATTTTTTCTTCTTTAGAGAGAGAGGGGCTATTGTGCGGATATAATTAAAGTCTGTGTTTAGAAAAATAGTATCTGTTTCTCAAAACAAAGAATTGTAATAATGAAACCAGAATACCTCTTTAAAGATGGATATTTCAGAAGAGGAAATAGAGGTTCAATGCTGGTTTGTCACTGGGCCCACCCTTCCTAATGTAATAACCTCTACTGTATCAGTTGCTGGTAGCGCTATAATAGCAGAGGAAAATGTACACAGTGAGGCCCCCACCAGTTGGCTGTCTTCACTTCATTCAGCCACTGGCTCAATGGTCTGACCAGAGAGGGTGGGGTAGGGGAGCTGCAGAGAACAGGAGAAAAATGAATATAGAGGCTGCACCCTGATGTCCTAGGCTGTCTGCATGATATCCAGGTCTCAGCTATTTGTTTCATCTGACCATAACACAGAAGACCAGAAGTATTCTTCTTTGTCCAGATGAGCTTTTGCAAAGGCCAAGCGAGCTTTTGTGTGCCTAGTCTGCATCCGTGGAACCCAGCAGTGTGCAGTGTCCGTTGGATTGTCTGCCTTGAGACATTGCCACCAGCAGAGCCTAGATTCACCAGGATGGCCTTGGTGGTGATCCTTGGATTCTTTTTCACCTCTCTAACTATCCTCCTTGCCAGCACAGGTGTCACTTTTGGCTTCCGACCACGTCCTCTGAGAATTTCCACAGTGTGGAACATCTTGTATTTTTTGCTCAAATGTAAATAAAAGCTGAGAAATGTTTTTTTTTCCACAATAATGCCTCTTGTACATCATCTTATTATTTTTTGGGAGACACCTATGTCATATCCCGTCAAAAAATTACTTGTTGGTTGAATAAAAGTAACTTTAAGTCAAAATTTGCCAGGGGTATGAATAATTATGGGCAGCACTGTATATACACTGCTCAAAAAAAGGGAACACTTAAACAACACAATGTAACTCCAAGTCAATCACACTTCTGTGAAATCAAACTGTCCACTTAGGAAGCAACACTGAGTGACAATCAATTTCACATGCTGTTGTGCAAATGGGATAGACAACAGGTGGAAATTATAGGCAATTAGCAAGACACCCCCAATAAAGGAGTGGTTCTGCAGGTGGTAACCACAGACCACTTCTCAGTTCCTATGCTTCCTGGCTGATGTTTTGGTCACTTTTGAATGGTGGCGGTGCTTTCACTCTAGTGGTAGTATGAGACGGAGTCTACAACCCACACAAGTGGCTCAGGTAGTGCAGCTTATCCAGGATGGCACATCAATGCGAGCTGTGGCAAGAAGGTTTGCTGTGTCTGTCAGCGTAGTGTCCAGAGCATGGAGGCGCTACCAGGAGACAGGCCAGTACATCAGGAGACGTGGAGGAGGCCGTAGGAGGGCAACAACCCAGCAGCAGGACCGCTACCTCCGCCTTTGTGCAAGGAGGAACAGGAGGAGAACTGCCAGAGCCCTGCAAAATGACTTCCAACAGGCCACAAATGTGCATGTGTCTGCTCAAACGGTCAGAAACAGACTCCATGAGGGTGATATGAGGGCCCGACGTCCACAGATGGGGGTTGTGCTTACAGCCCAACACCGTGCAGGACGTTTGGCATTTGCCAGAGAACACCAAGATTGGAAAAATCGCCACTGGCACCATGTGCTCTTCACAGATGAAAGCAGGTTCACGCTGAGCACATGTGACAGATGTGACAGAGTCTGGAGACGCCGTGGAGAACGTTCTGCTGCCTGCAACATCCTCCAGCATGACCGGTTTGGCATTGGGTCAGTAATGGTGTAGGGTGGCATTTCTTTGGAGGGCTGCACAGCCCTCCATGTGCTCGCCAGAGGTAGCCTGACTGCCATTAGGTACCGAGATGAGATCCTCAGACCCCTTGTGAGACCATATGCTGGTGCGGTTGGCCCTGGGTTCCTCCTAATGCAAGACAATGCTAGACCTCATGTGGCTGGAGTGTGTCAGCAGTTCTGCAAAACGAAGGCATTGATGCTATGGACTGGCCCGCCCGTTCCCCAGACCTGAATCCAATTGAGCACATCTGGGACATCATGTCTCGCTCTATCCACCAACGTCACGTTGCACCACAGACTGTCCAGGAGTTGGCAGATGCTTTAGTCCAGGTCTGGGAGGGGATCCCTCAGGAGACCGTCCGCCACCTCATCAGGAGCATACACAGGCGTTGTAGGGAGGTCATACAGGCACGTGGAGGCCACACACACTACTGAGCCTCATTTTGACTTGTTTTAAGGACATTACATCAAAGTTGGATCAGCCCGTAGTGTGTTTTTCCACTTTAATTTTGAGTGTGACTCCAAATCCAGACCTCCATGGGTTAAAAAATTTGATTTCCATTTTTTTATTTTTGTGTGATTTTGTTGTCAGCACATTCAACTATGTAAAGAACAAAGTATTTCATAAAAATATTTAATTAATTCAGATCTAGGATGTGTTATTTTTGTGTTCCCTTTATTTTTTTGAGCAGTGTATATATATATATATATATATATATATATATATATATGTACATATACAGGGCCGTTGCTACCATAAGGCAGACCAAGCGGCTGCCTTAGGGCGCACCCTGGGGGAGGGTGGAAAAATGTGACATGGAGGGTGAGAAATTTGACATGGAGGGCTGATGTGACATGGAGGGCTGATGTGACATGGAGGGCTGATGTGACATAGGGGGGTGATTTGACATAGAGGGGAAGAAATGTGACATGGGGGCATGATGGCTGACATGGGGGCATGATGGCTTACATGGGGGCATGATGGCTTACATGGGGGCATGATGGCTGACATGGGGGGCTGATGGATGGGGGCTGATGGCTGGCATGGGGGGCTAATGGCTGACATGGCGGCGTGATGGCTGACATGGGGGGCTGATGTCTGACATGGGGGTCTGATCTGTGGTCTGATTAACATTGGGGGTCTGATTGGGGCTGTTAGCTGAGGTCTGATTAGCATTGGGGGTCTGATTGCTGGTCTGACCTGAGGTGTAATGGAAAATATTTTTTTCTTATTAGCCTCCTCTAAAGCCTAGGTGTGTCTTAGAGGGCGAAAAATTCGGTCCTCAAACTAGTGATTGTCTGAAGCAGAGAGAAGATACCAGGACCACACAGAGGAGATGCCAGCTGCTGCAGACGGGACCAGGGCCAGGTAAGCTGCGAGGGGGGGGGGGGCAAAATGTAGCTTCGCTTGTGTTGGCAAAAATCCTAGCACCGGCCCTGTATATATATATATATATATATATATATATATATATATATATATATATATATTTGTGGTCGGGGCTATGTGTGAAAGAACCTACCCCCTAATGTATGCCCCAACTTAACTAGCGGCTTGAGTTGTGCCATAACCGCTTCCGTCGAGAGTACACCTGAAAGAGGGCATACCCTGTAGGAGAGTGAAAGGAAAAGGGCGGGCTGGGAGGGGAACACTGCTGCCGTCCGTCCCCTCTGGAGAAAGTTGCGTGCCAGATATAGGGCAGGGCGCCGCTCCCACAAATACAGGCCAATTAATCGGCCTTAACACTTGTGGTCGGGGCTATGTGTGAAAGAACCTACTAGCGGCTTGAGTTGTGCCATAACCGCTTCCGTCGAGAGTACACCTGAAAGAGGCCAAAAACCCAGCATGAAAATACAAAGCGTGTTCATTGACGTATTACAACGCCAAATTCTGAAAGGCACAAGAAATCTCGCTAACGGGGTTCGGAACATAACGGCTGTAACAAGACGAGCGCCACCGGCCCAACTTACGGATAATGTGTGCTGGCACCTGATTCCTGAAGCGGCCGAGGCTGCCCCAATCCTGAACGAATGCCCTGACACCGTGAGGGGGTCAAAACCTAGATTGACCGCCAGTATACGCGCATGCGCTATGAACTGGGAGGTGGACAACGCTGCTGTCCCGAAGGGTAACAGTGGGGTGTTAGTGCCGCGACCGGCCAGTGCCCCTGACAATCCCTGCAGGACGTGGACCGGACCCCATTTGTGAGACGTGGGGGAAGAATTTGACCTGGGTAGGGGGACCTGACTGGGAGGTCTTGGTCATTTAGACCACAGTACGGCCTGTCCAATGGTTACCCTAAACATGCGCTGCTGCCACCACGGGATACAGGTCCCTAGCTTCCGTTGACTGGAAATTTCCGTGGCCTCGCAAAACTCCTCCGGCCACGCCCCATTCAGCCAATGGGGGCCAAAAATAGCAGCGAAAGCAGTGCTGACCCCGCTGTTGGAGAATATGACGGGGGAGTTGTGGGAGACCGCCGGGACAAACATGGACACGCCATTCCCATGACTCAAGAAGTGGTCCCACATGCTCAAATCCGCTTGCGCTTGACTGTCCAGGAACACTGGACTATCCTGACAGGGAATAACTGAGACACGGCTGGATGATAGCTATGACAGTGGGAATAACTGAGACACGGCTGGATGATAGCTATGACAGTGGGAATAACTGAGACACGGCTGGATGATAGCTATGACAGTGGGAATAACTGAGACACGGCTGGATGATAGCTATGACAGTGGGAATAACTGAGACACGGCTGGATGATAGCTATGACAGTGGGAATAACTGAGACACGGCTGGATGATAGCTATGACAGTGGGGATAACTGAGACACGGCTGGATGATGGCTATGACAGTGGGAATAACTGAGACACGGCTGGATGTTAGCTATGACAGTGGGAATAACTGAGACACGGCTGGATGATAGCTATGACAGTGGGAATAACTGAGACACGGCTGGATGATAGCTATGATAGTGGGAATAACTGAGACATGGCTGGATGATAGCTATGGCAGTGGGAATAACTGAGACATAGCTGGATGATAGCTATGGCAGTGGGAGTGGTAACAATCTGGCTACGAAAACCTACCCTGAGGAATGACGCGCATCGCAAAATTTACATGCCTAACAACGACTGCAGTTCCACCTTGGTGGTGACCCTACCAGTGACGAAAACTGTGAACGACTGCGCGGACCCTAACCAACTTGTCTTCCGGCAACCTAGCTGACATGCTCTCTGTGATTGTAAAGCAAGCAAAAAGACGGACAGTCACTACCACTGTTTAGCAACAATTTGACTACCACCCGTGCCTAGACACCACCACCGCCACTGCAGAAACCATCATGCAAAGGTAACTGACCCTGGTGACCACCTGACAGCTGAGGTACGGAGAAAGAGGAGACGTGTGACAGTGGAAAATAAATTGGAGACAAAGAAGGAGGACCTTACCGGAAACAGGACACTATGCTGATATGAGAAGAACACAAGGAACCAACCGTGGAAATAGACCTATCCGCATGAATTAAGCAGAATAAGTATTTATTTTTTATTTTTTTTTTAACAACGCTTGCGCCTGCGTTCAGGTGGCCCGAAGCTGGGTGACGAGACACGATTGTCAGATTGCCGGGGTTCTCACGGAGTTGGCTGAACGGCTGACGTGCATATGCCAAAAATAAAAACACAGCTATCTATGTAGCAAGCAAATTGCGACAAGTGTATGAAGACAGGCAAATGAGAAACCTGCCCATCTGAAACAGAACAATGAAATAAAATGCCATACAATGTGAAGGGTCTGGCGTGCCCCTGCTGGCCTACGTCTAGGGGCGCCTGTCACTGGGGGTACTACCCCCAACAACTCATCACCATCACGCTGTATGGCATTAACCCCCTACCTAACTGACAGCACGGCAGCCCGTGCCAGACTTTGCCCCCCATATAACAGTCATGGTGATTATACAAAATTCGTCTTGACAGAAAAGTTTAAAACAGCTAGGCTGTGATTAATCAGGCAGATTGAAACTCCGCCCTCAACTAGCCTTCTCATTGACATTCCCCCCCCTCCCCCCGTGCTTACTCCCTTACAAGCCTCCCCCAATGCAGAAAGATAGAGCCTAATGCGAGTAGCCCCAGCAAATATACGAACGGAGTCCCGCTGACTCCTGCTACCTGCGTGCAAGTCACGTGGGAGCGGGGCGTGCTGCCAGACTGCCGTTCCGGTGTGGGGATGTCCCTCTCATACCTTAGAGGGACCGACCCCACCGACCGGACTAAGGAGCCGACACTGCGCTGAGGCAGCAGCTACTCACGCGCCGCACGAGGAGGAACAGGACGCCGGACTGCAGGAGGAAGCGCCGACCGGAAGTGACGCTCTGTCGCCTAGGAGATGCTGACGCCGCCGGCTGTAACAGGAACACTGCTGCCGTCCGTCCCCTCTGGAGAAAGGTGCGTGCCAGATATAGGGCAGGGCGCCCCTCCCACAAATACAGGCCAATTAATCGGCCTTAACACATACATATATATATATATATATATATATATTTGACACAGAAGTCGCACTACATTTTTTCCAGAAGAGTAAAAATTCTCTTACCATTTTTGAGAAGAATTTTTAGCCAAGGAGAAGTATGAAAGTTGCAGTAATTCAAAAAAGTTATATATAGGCCTACATAATGTCAAAGGCTTGTTCACATCTGTGTTGGAGGCTGTGTTCGGGACCTCTGTTGCAGATTCTGTCAAAAAGACCATCCAAAAAAGCATTCCAGAATGTAAACTGAATGGATCTCATTATAGTCTGTTCAGGTCAGTTATGTGCCTGTGAGGAATATGGATCATTATTTAATGGCAGCCATGATATTCATCTAATCCACCTTTGTCAGTTTACCTGCAAAATAAGTTCTCCCTCCAACCATCTGCTTGTCAGATAGCAGAGGTAGTGAACTCCACAGGGGTTCTGGCTTCAAGGACGCCACATTGCGTACAAATTCACACCTCAACCAGCCAGTACGGAGGCCAGCTAATCCTACAGGAAAACCTCTCTGTAGGGTGTCGCAGCCCTTGCCCGGATCTATCATTTCCCCCCAGACATCATGGAACCGGCAGTTCATAAGGAATTATGAATCGCCCGTCCATCCCAGACATAAGTCAAATATATTTTTGCGATCCTGGGGCAAAGACGAACATGCCCATGGTCATAGGTTGGAGGTTGGGTGCCAGGGAGAGGAGATATACATATCTCCCCACAGAAACCAAATAATGGTACCATGCTTGGACTCTACTGGTAGCCGGGACCCAGGCAGATCCATTTGTGCCAGAACCACCTCCCTGCGACATTCTGGTCTGGAGCTATGAGCACTAATTGGTTTTGTTGCTCATTTGCTGCCAGCCCCAGAACAGGGGGAGTGGACTCCTCCCAGAGGCCGGGAGGGGAGGGACCGGCTACAGGTGAAAAGGCTCGTGCCACCAAGCAGGCGTGTCTTTTTCTGAAAAGGGGTTACATAGTGCCATGTGTTTGGAGAGACCTGGAAACTGCTGACATCACTGCCCCCACGTGACCGCAGCCAAGGACTATTCCACCATCATAACCCAAAGGAACATTCATATACCCGGTAACTGACTTGTACTCTGTGAAATCCTGTTTGTACCATATTACCTGTATTTGTAACCTCAGACCACTGTATATATTCCTTTTGTATATTGTGTTATCTAGTGTGCCCTTAAGGCGATTAAATACATAATAAAATTTTGTGCTGTCTTGTATCTCGATCACGAATCCCCACGTCCGTGTTTCGGCCTAGTTATAAGCTACCTCGGGTTGGTTTCTCACCGCATATAATCCCGTTAGCGGACCGGGCTTATATCAAACGAGAAGCTGGTGGCAGATTTCACTGGCTGAGGAAGCGCTGTTTCACTGGGGCAGTGACCAGGCTCCCTCAGCTTGTTGCCTCTCTGTGCCCATGTAGACAGGAGAAGTCTGTGTAAACTGTACCAAGACTGACCTTACCCGCTCCTCCAGGAGGGCGTAATGCCTTGGTAATCAGTGACCATACCGTATCTCGTGAGCTTGACGTAGTTGACGTCAAGCGGGCACAAGGGGTGGTATCCCTCACAGTGCCGATCCAGCACTACCATTTTTACTAAATGAATAGCAGTGACGTGAACGTGCCCTAAGAGGTTGGTGTTTATGTTAAAGGGGACTGTATAGGAGAGATATGTTATTTTGACTAGTAATAATTCCCCTGCATAAAGTCCCATGTAAATAACCTCTCCCCTCCCGTCACCTTCTCTACATATAGTTCCATCTAAATAACATCACTGCCCTTCTTCCAGCCCTCCAACATACGTTCCCATGTAAATAACATCTCTCCCCCCGTCAGCTTCTCCAACCTACAGTCCCATATAAATAACATCTCTCCGTTCAGCCCCATACAACATACAGTCCTTTGTAAACAGTATCACTGCCCTCTCTTCAGCCTCCTCCAACATACAGTCTAATGTAAATAACATCATCCCCTCCCTCCAGCCCCTCCAACATACAATCCCATGTAAATAACACCACCCTCTCCCTCAAGGCCCTCCAACATACTGCAGTGTCCCACTCAGGAACACGTGGGAACTGCAAAATAGCTTAAAACTGCATTATCATACTGCATGTTATTTTGTATTACAACACCTGTTGTATCCCTGTTCATAGGCTGGTCTGGTGTAATTTATACATCCCACCACTAGATGGGGATACCACTTAGGTCATATAAATACCTAAGTCAGGCCTAGTGAGACAGTTCAGTGGTTGTTGATTAGTAGTCAGTCTGCTGAGTTTGAGAGAGTGCAGATCTAGCACTTCTGCTCAGATGAAAGTTTAGTCCAGGAAGGGACAGACAAAAGGAAAGATTAACATCCAAAGGATAAAAGCCACAAACCAGGCATAAAAGACCTTTGGGTATCCAGGTGAAGGATACTATAGCCACAGGCAACCTCACCAAATAGCTCTGGTTCACTAGGGACCTGAAGCAAAGTTACCTACCAAATTACACTGATACAGAACCTTCAAGCTAAGCTAAATCCAGCCAAACTTATTAACAGTGGAACAACCGGATTCCTTTAAATTACAAAGGACTGTATTCTATCTGATGTACATGCTACAACTGGACCCAACATCAGTAAAAGCTGTGAGTTCTATCCTACCACGGTCTACTTCGTTCTTACAATTGGTTGTACCACCATTAACGGTACTGGCGTCACGACAAATACCATCAAGGGACTCAGCCGCAACAAGCACCCTAAGCACCCCTGACATCAAGGGCACCTCAACCACCATCTTGGCTGATGCTTCCCTACCACAGAACGTGCCCCGGAGGATTTCGTGCTGTCCACCTCAACATTGTGCTGCCAGCCCAGGGAGGCTTTCTGCTAACTGTGAGTAAACTGATGAACTGTGTTGTTATTTGGCCCCTCATCGGTCCACCGTGCACCTCACGTGTTGCCCCTGTGGTACTGGCTGCTGCAATACACTCCCATGTAAAAACCATGGGAAGGGTCTGGAGTGAATGCACAGCAAGCTATTATAGCCAAGTAATAAAGTACAGTCCAGTATACTAACTTCCCTGTACTTTATTACTGGCATTTAAGACAGGCAGGTCATAAATGTCTCCACTGCCTTTGGGTGCTCCGACTCTATTAGCACTGGGACCCTCTTCTTGTCCAAACCAGTGGATCCTATGACATGTCATACACACACACCAGGGCACACGGATGAATAGACATACTGCAATGATGTTGCACTGATACTTGTTGTACTGTCTATTCACAGCGCTATTCACCACACAAAAGACAGTAGCTAACTTTCTGAGGTCATCCTAAATAGCAGCTGAAAGAACAGCAGCAGCCATGTTCACCGGCAGTGGGGCTGGAAGCTGGGCATTGCTCTAGTTCCTGTACGTGGTGATCACAGTGCTGTAGAGTGTGGGCAGCACCCGCTGCTAGAGTTTGTCCATGCAGATGGTGTTCAGATGTAGCTATATATGAGGATCACGTGGTCCCACCACCAGTGGCGTCTCTAGCTTTCAAATTTTGGGGGGGGGGCACACTGGGGGCCAGGACAAAAGTAGGGGGGGCAGCTATAACAGCGATACATTTACACAAGTATGCTTAGAAATGCTGCAATACTTTACCCAATACCTAAAACCGCAAGAGGGAAGAAAAGTCCTGCTGTCTGTGGTTTAAAAAAAAAAAAAAAAAAAATCACTCAGGTTTCAACATGTCCTAGTTGCCTGTGGATGGACACTTTTATAGGGAGGGGGATCTGTGGAGGACACTGCTATGGGGGGGGGGGGGGGGTCTGTGGATGACACTGCTATGGAGGGGGATCTGTGGATGACAATGTTAGGGAGGGGGATCTGTGGATGACACATACCGTATATAGTATCTTATGCTATATGTGTCATCCACAGATCCACCCCATGACAGTGTCATCCCCATTTTCCCCTCCATACCAGTGTCATCCACAGATCCCCCTCCCTATAACAGTGTCATCTACAGATCTCCCTCCCCGCCTCTCACAGGAGTGTACATTTGACATTTCTAAACTGTAATCCATGTCCTGCAGTAACTTTGAACCAGGATTCTGTGGCCGCTAATCTCTACTAGTACCTTAACCGTACACCACTCAGCTAGCTTCGGTAACAGGGCCAGGCTACAGCCTACAGGCACTGCCTGTTAGTTGTTACTGAGTGAGTGCTGATTTCTGCAGGTCAGAGGATATGGATTACAGTTTAGAAAAAATGTACACTCCTGTGAGCGGTCCAGTGGCGGATCCAGAGCCTGGTCTCGGGAGGGGCACTTCCAGATTATTTTCTGTCCACCGCTACAAAACAATGGTGCTAATAGAACAGACTGCACAGTGTAGCGGTATACTGTATATTGTGTGGCACAGTGTATGCTATATGTGTATAACAAACATATTTCACATGAAAACTTACAATTAATTGGCTTGGCCCTTGGGGATCTCGGACGCCACTTCAACACTTGGCTGGGGGGCTCGGTGGAGCTGATGTGTTTTATCCTAATGAGAAATATTTCATAATAAGGATTTGGAGAAGGGGCAGAGGGATAGCAGAGCAGAGAGAGGCTGGTGCTGCTACTAGTGGGTCATACCATGGGGGAGTAATAAAGTCCACCATTATGCCCCCCCAGTAGAAATAATTCTCCTTATAATGTGACAGTGCAAAAAATACCCCCTTGTAATGCCTCCAGTTGAGCTAATGTCCCCATAGTGCCCCCATAATGTGCCAGTATAAAATACCCCTATATAGTGCCCCCAGTAAATTCCCCCATAGTGCTCCTCTCCCCCCTTCCTCCTAGTGCCCCCCATAATGTACCAGTATAAAATTCCCCATATATCGTGCCCCAGTAGATGCCCTCAGTGTCCCCCATAATTTGCAAGTATAAAATACCCCTTCTTAGTGCCCCCATAGATGACTCCATAATACTCCTCTCCCCCCTTTCCCATAGTACCCACCATAATGTGTCCCAGTATAAAATGCTACTGTACAGAACCCCCATATAAAATACCCCTTCTTTGGGGCCTCAGTAGATTCCCCTATAGTGCCCACCAATAATGTGCCAGTAATAAGTGCCCCCAATAATATGCCAGTAACAAGAGCCCCCAATCATGTGCCAGTAATAAAAGCCCAGCCCCCATCACGTGCCAGTAATAAGAGTCCCCCCATGTGCCAGTAACAAGAGCCCCCCATGGGCCAGTAACAAGAGCCCCCCATTTGCCAGTAATAAGAGCCCCCCCAATGTGCCAGTAACAAGAGCCCCCCTAATGTGCCTGTAAAATTATTGTACATATAAAAAAAAACACAACAAAAAAAAAAAACACTAATACTTACCTCCATGTCAGCGATGCGATGCAGGCCTCTTCTGGCCTGTGTCCCGCGCGGTATGGCTCAGGTGGCGCGATGACATCATCGCGCCGCCTACGCCGGCCTCTGATAGGCTGCCGACCTAGTCCCTGCAGCCTATCAGAGAAAGGGAAAGGGACACACCTCTCCCTCCCCGCCGCACTAGCACAGGCAGATGACTATGGAGATGAGCGCAATGGAAGCGCTCATCTCCCTGTGCCCGGCTGCGGCCGCTCAGTTGGGGGGGGGCATTTTAGTTGGGGTGGCACATGGGGGGGGCACAGCGTGATGTAGGGGTGGCCGTGGCCCCCTCTGGCACCCCCTTGGCGACGCCACTGCCCACCACAGCTTCATAGGAGTGTGCTAAATGGTCTGTCAGCTCGCCCAAATTGACAAATAACAACACAATTTTCTGTAAGTAATGGTGTTATTGGTTATTTCAGGCACCAGCAGCATCCCTGCACTGCCTCTGCCATTCACAGCGTGACCTGTGCTCAGTAGTGGCAAGGAAAAGTCTAACGCGTATTGGTATGCATTAGACTTTTTTTAGGGTACTTTCAAACTTGCTGCAGAGGATTCCGGATGCATCAAAACGTATGCAAACTGACGGCATTTGTCAGACGGATCAGGATCCTGATCCGTATGACAAATACATTGAAATGCCGGATCCGTTTTTCCGGATGACACCGGAGAGACGGATCCGTCTCTCCGGTGTCATCCGGAAAAACGGATCCGGCATTTCTTTTTTTTCACATTTTTCTGCGGTCTGAGCATGCGCAGACAGCAATGCCGGATACGTTTTTCCAGAACACTCGGGCCGTATCCGGCATTAATGCATTTCAATGGGAAAAAATGACGGATTCGGCATTCCGGCAAGTGTTCCGGAATTTTCAACGGATATAAAACCGCAGCATGCTGCGGTATTATCTCCGTCCTGAAGTAAAAAAGACTGAACTGAAAACATCCTGATGCATCCCGAACGGATTACTCTCCATTCAGAATGCATTAGGATAAAACTGATCAGTTCTTTTCCGGTATTGAGCCCCTAGGACGGAACTCAATGCCGGAAAAGAATAACGCTAGTGTGAAAGTACCCTTAGGGAGTAAAATGGTCTGAACAGGCATCTGTGTGTGTGTATATATATATATATATATATATATATATATATATACATACATACATACATGAAAATTTGGGAACCTTTCAGAATTTTCAAAACTACATCTGATATTTACACAAGTCCTGAAAGTAGAAAAAAAGATAACCAATTTTTTTAATTTATTTTACTCACTTATATAGCGCCGACTTATTGCGATTGCAGAGCTTCTTTCTAGAGATGCCAGATGTGGTGCCAACAGGTGGGACCCACACCTATCTGACATTGTTCCAGGTGAAACAAGCACTTTAAGGTCAGGACCTGTATTTGCCCATTCCAAAACTTTTACTCTATACTTCTTTAACCGTTATTTAGCAAGACTTGTGTGCTAAGGCTACTTTCACACTAGCGTTTCTATTTTCCGGTATTGAAATCCGTCATAGGGTCTCAATACCGGAAAAAAATGCTTCCGTTTTGTCCCCATTAATTGTCAATGGGCACAAAACGTAACTGAACAGAACGGAATGCTCCAAAATGCATTCCGTTCCATTTGGTTGCGTGCTCATACCAGTGTGTTCTCATACCGGAAAGAAAACCGCAGATGCATCTTGGCTATGTTAAAGATAATCCAACCAGATCCATTCATAACGGATGCAGATGGTTGTATTATCAGTAACGGAAGCGTTTTTGCTGAACCCTGCCAGATCCAGCAAAAATGCTAGTGTGAAAGTAATCTTAGGGTCTTTGAATGCTGCATAACTCGCAGACAGATGTCCTTTGTCCTGACATTTTCCTTTAGAATTTGGTGGTATAATTTATAATCCATTGATCCATCAATAGACACAAGCCACCCTGGCCTAGATGGAGCAAAACATGCCCAAACCATGATACTAAATGTGATGAGTGTTTTATGCTGAAATGCACTATTTTTCTTTCTCCAAAGATGACACATAATTTAAACCAAAAAGTTATATTTTGATCTCGTCCGTGCGCATAACATTATTCCAGTAGGCTTCTGACTTGTCCAGATAATCTCTAGCAAATTGCAGACAGCCAGCAATTTTGGTTTTGGAGAGCAGCAGCTTTCTCCTTACAATCCTGCCATACACAACATTGTTGTTCAATGCCCTCCTTATAATCGACTCATGAATATTGACATTAGCTAATGAAAGGCCTTTAGTTTCTTAGAGGCTACCTTGGGTTTGTTTGTTACCTTGTAGACTATTACTTGTCTTGCTCTTGCTGTGCTCTTTGCTGGTTTACCACTCCTAGTGGATTGGTGGAATACAAACTCTTTAGAGATGGGTATGTAACCATTTCCAGCCTGATAAACAACAACAATGCTTCTTCTGTAGTCCTCAGAAATCTACATTTTTCTTGCTAGGATACATCTCCACAGATGTTTTGTGAAGATCAAACTTTGATAGATTCCTAATCCTTAAGTAAAACAGGTCACCCTCTCACACCCGATTGTCATCTGATTTATTGAAAACACCTGACTAATTTCATCTTCAAATTATCTGCTAATCACAAAGGTTCACAGACTTTTGCCACTCACAGACATGTGATATTGGATCCTTTTTCTCAATAAATAAAATACCAATTCAAATATTTTTGACTCATTTGGGTGTTTTGGTTATCTTTATCTACTTGTCGTTTTAGGTCACATTTATGCAGAAATATAGAAAATTCTGAAGGGTTCACAGACTTTTAAGCACCACTGTATGTGTTACATGTACAGTGGGGCAAAAAAGTATTTAGTGGGGCAAAAAAGTATTTAGTCAGCCACCAATTGTGCAAGTTCTCCCACTTAAAAAGATGAGAAAGGCCGGTAATTTTCATCATAGGTATACCTCAACTATGAGAGACATAATGAGAAAAAAAAAAATCCAGAAGATCACATCGTCTGATTTTTAACAAATTTATTGGCAAATTATAGTGGAAAATAAAGTATTTGGCCCATTCCTCCATGCAGATCTTCTCTAGAGCAGTGATGTTTTGGGGCAGTCGCTGGGCAACACGGACTTTCAACTCCCTCCAAAGGTTTTCTATGGGGTTGAGATCTCGAGACTGGCTAGGCCACTCCAGGACCTTGAAATACTTGTTACAAAGCCACTCTTTCATTGCCCGGGCGGTGTGTTTGGGATCATTGTCATTCTGAAAGACCCAGCCCGTTTCATCTTTAATGCCCTAGCTGATGGAAGGAGGTTTTCTCTCAAAATCTCATGATACATGGCCCCATTCATTCTTTTCTTTACACGGATCAGTCATCCTGGTCCCTTTGCAGAAAAACAGCCCCAAAGCATGATGTTTCCACCCCCATGCTTCACAGTAGGTATGGTGTTCTTTGGATGCAACTCAGCATTCTTTCTCCTCCAAACACTACGACTTGAGTTTTTACCAAAAAGTTCTACAGGGTGGGCCATTTATATGGATACACCTTAATAAAATGGGAATGGTTGGTGATATTAACTTCCTGTTTGTGGCACATAAGTATATGTGAGGGGGGAAACTTTTCAAGATGGGTGGTGACCATGGCGGCCATTTTGAAGTTGGCCATTTTGAATCCAACTTTTGTTTTTTCAATAGGAAGAGGGTCATGTGACACATCAAACTTATTGGGAATTTCACAAGAAAAACATTGGTGTGCTTGGTTTTAACGTAACTTTATTCTTTCATGAGTTATTTACAAGTTTCTGACCACTTATAAAATGTGTTCAATGTGCTGCCCATTGTGTTGGATTGTCAATGCAACCCTTTTCTCCCACTCTTCACACACTGATAGCAACACCGCAGGAGAAATGCTAGCACAGGCTTCCAGTATCCGTAGTTTCAGGTGCTGCACATCTCGTATCTTCACAGCATAGACAATTGCCTTCAGATGACCCCAAAGATAAAAGTCTAAGGGGGTCAGATCGGGAGACCTTGGGGGCCATTCAACTGGCCCACGACTACCAATCCACTTTCCAGGAAACTGTTCATCTAGGAATGCTCAGACTTGACACCCATAATGTGGTGGTGCACCATCTTGCTGGAAAAACTCAGGGAACGTGCCAGCTTCAGTGCATAAAGAGGGAAACACATCATCATGTAGCAATTTCGCATATCCATTTTCCTTGAGGTTTCCATTGATGAAGAATGGCCCCACTACCTTTGTACCCCATATACCACACCATACCATCAATTTTTTTGTTCCAACAGTCTTGGAGGGATCTATCCAATGTGGGTTAGTGTCAGACCAATAGCGGTAGTTTTGTTTGTTAACTTCACCATTCACATAAAAGTTTGCCTCATCACTGAACAAAATCTTCTGCGTAAACTGAGGGTCCTGTTCCAATTTTAGTTTTGTCCATTCTGCGCCGATCTGGGTCATCCTCGTTGAGATGCTGCAGTAGCTGGAGTTTGTAAGGGTGCCATTTGTGAGTAGCTAATATCCGCCAAAGGGATGTTCGACTAATGCCACTCTCCAGTGACATGCGGCGAGTGCTACGCTGTGGGCTCTTGCTGGGCTCTGGCCCACCCTGTACTTTGGTTTCATCTGACTTATGACATTCTCCCAATCCTCTTCTGGATCATCCAAATGCTCTCTAGCAAATTTCAGACTGGCCCGGACATGTACTGGCTTAAGCAGGGGGGACACGTCTGGCGCTGCAAGATTTCAATCCCTGGCGGTGTAGTGTGTTACTGATGGTAGCCTTTGTTACTTTGGTCCCAGCTCTATGCAGGTCATTCACTAGGTCCCCCCGTGTGGTTCTGGGATTTTTGCTCACCGTTCTTGTGATCATTTTGACCCCACGGTGTGAGATCTTGCATGGAGCCCCAGATCGAGGGAGATTATCAGTGGTCTTGTATGTCTTCCATTTTCTAATAATTGCTCCCACAGTTGATTTCTTCACACCAAGCTGCTTGCCTATTGCAGATTCAGTCTTCCCAGCCTGGTGCAGGTCTACAATTTTGTTTCTGGTGTCCTTCGACAGCTCTTTGGTCTTGGCCATAGTGGAGTTTGTGGACAGGTGTCTTTTATACTAATAACAAGTTCAAACAGGTGCCATTAATACAGGTAACGAGTGGAGGACAGAGGAGCCTCTTAAAAAAGAAGTTACAGATCTGTGAGAGACAGAAATCTTTACCGCTGGAATTTACCAATTAATTTATTAGAAATTCTACAATTTGATTTCCTGTATTCTTTCCCCCCATTCTGTCTCTCATAGTTGAAGTGTACCTATGATAAAAATTACCGGCCTTTCTCATCTTTTCAAGTGGGAGAAGCTGCACTAAATGGCTGACTAAATACTTTTTTGCCCGACTGTAGAAGGGATATATATGCAATGTGTATATAGTGTAAATATATATCCTAGCTGAAGGACCCGGCTTCGCACGGGTATATTTAATCTATTTCATTCAATGTTTGTGTGTGTCGTTAAAATATATCAACACTATCCACTATAACAGTGACATCTACAGCACCCCGGCCCCAAAACAGTGACCCTCCACAGCCCCCCACCCCTTTACACTGACCTCCCCACAGTGCCCTGTCCCTTAAAATTGGACCTCCACAGCAGCCCACCCCCTTAACTTTGACCTTTACAGCAGCCTTCCCCTTTAACAGTGAGTTTCACAGCATACGACCCCCTCGACAGTGACCTCCACAGGGGCCCACCTCCTTAACAGTGGCCTTTACTGGATCGGGGGCGTGTCCTTTTGAACAGCTCACTCTAAGATAGCCGCGCTGTGCTGTCTGAGTCAGGGCCGTCTTTAGCAAGGGGCAAAAGGGGCAGCTGCCCTGGGCCCAGTTGCTCCTGGGGAGCCCAAGGCAGCTGCCTCTTGAGCCCTGCTAGCCACTGCCCCGGGTGTCAGGCTGTCAGCTACACAGAGGGGTGCTGCCATGCCTGCCTGCCGGCACTCCAGGCAGCGAACTGTGAGAGCTGTGATTCTCTTAGGAGAAAGGACCTTAGATGACATCATCACCATGTGACCAGTAACCTAGCAATATTACTGGTCACATGGCTATGAGGTCATCAAAGGTCCTGTCTACCAGGAGTGTTGCTGCAGAATAAGTTATGCAGAATAAGTTTGCCTTAACTGTGGAGCTTTTTTTGTGTGAAGATTACATCAGGAAAAGGTGACAGGGGCTGTTATACTAATATACTGTAAGCTACTGTATACTGTGGGGTGCTGTATACTGTGGGGTGCTATACAGCTCTACTGTATGCTGTGGGGGCTGTATACTGTGGGGGCTGTATACTGTGGGGCGCTATACTGCTCTACTGTATACAGTGGGTGGCTGTATACTGTGGGGTGCTGTATATTGTGGTGTGCTATACTGCTCTACTGTATACTGTGGGGAGCTGTATACTGTGGTGTGCTATACTGCTCTACTTCTTTCTGCCCTTTTCTTTTCCCCTTCTATTTTTTACTAGACACTATCCCACATTATACCACCCTTCTGTGACTTATATATATTCTGTTGTAGATTTGTTCAGTGGAGTTCATGATCATAATTTTTTAATAAAATGGTATTATTTATGTGGTACCCGAGATACTTATGAAATGTTATCTATATATGATCCGTGGAGGCACTGACGTTGCCGGACGTATACTCAGTACCACATCACGTAGCGAGATATGATATATATACATGTATAGTATGCGGATTCATGTAGATGTTTGAGCTTGATGTATTTATATTATATGATACTATGGGTATTTGAGAGATTGTTTTTTATATTGAATATGGGTATGATAAAGACAATATATGATGTATTCTATTGGATCGTTATGAATTATTGCATACCGTCTTTATATATCACAGTCATATATGCAGCAATAGCGGTTTCTGTTCTAAGGATCTTTTCCAATGATGTTTACACGGTTTCTATGTAGGTCTGTGTTGGATTCCCCCAACTGACATGGTGCGCGCAGGGCTGCGGGGCCGCGCTCTGTGTCCTGCCCCGGGGCGTCTCTACGCCGGCTTGGTGGGTCACGTGACCTTGTCATGTGGCCCGCTGCGTCATGGCGTGACACCCATGGGCGGGACTACGGAGCTCTGGCCGCCGCGCTCGGTGCGCCCGCGAATGTTCAGCTGGGGGCAAGCATCATCAGAACATGGATTGGCCAGGGGCGTTTTAAATAGCTATCCCCACAGTGATGGCGTTACCCCCTGACGAAGGTACGCCGAAACGCGTGTCGGGGTAACGCCATCCCAGGCATTCAGGTCGCTGCCATCCTTTGGTGAGTCCATGTTACTTACATCTTCATTCATGGCTTTTGTTATATAGGCAGGATATAGTTCTAGCGGGCTCACACAATCGCTTGTGTTTACGGGTTTCTCTGTGTGAATTACCCCCTGGTTACTACCTGCCATATTCATATCATTTGGTAACTGCCGTGTAGTGTCCATATTAGGACTCATGTTCATTATCTCCATGCTTATTATTGCTGTTGTTATTTATGCCGACATTGTAATGCTGGGATGGTGCTCGTGCTCCCTATCCCCCTTGTTTTATGGTATTTTACTATCCACTGATTTTCGTAATCAATAAAGTCCATTATTTTTCACTACTGGACGCCTATGAGCTTTAGTTCCTCTGTTTTTTCCTTGTATTAAAAAGCTTGTCTAGTCATATAGAATGTTGGGAAGTCTATTTATATAAGCCGCACCACTGTGTGCATACTCAATCGGCTACTGACACCCATGGTTGTGTTTTGTGTTTTTATATACTGCTCTACTGTATACTGTGGGGTGCTGTATACTGTGGTGTGATGTACTGCTCTACTGTATACTGTGGGGGGCTGTATACTGTGGTGTGCTGTACTGCTCTACTGTATACTGTGGGGGGCTGTATACTGTGGTGTGTTATACTGCTCTACTGTATACTGTGGGGTGCTGTATATTGTGATGTGCTGTACTGCTCTACTGTATATTGTGGGGGGCTGTATATTGTGGGGTTCTGTATACTGTGGGGGGCTGTATACTGTGGTGTGCTATACTGCTCTACTGTATACTGTGGGGCACTGTATACTGTGGTGTGCTGTACTGCTCTACTGTATACTGTGGTGTGCTATACTGGTCTACTGTATACCTTGGGGGCTGTATACTGTGGGGTGCTATACTGCTCTACTGTATACTGTGGGGGACTGTATACTGTGGGGGGCTGTGTACTGTGGTGTGCTATACTGTTCTACTGTATACTGTGGGGCGCTGTATACTGTGGTGTGCTGTACTGCTGTACTGTATACTGTGGTGTGCTATACTGGTCTACTGTATACTGTATACTGTGGTGTGCTATACTGCTCTACTGTATACTGTGGTGTGCTGTATACTGTTGGGCTCTGTATATTGTGGTGTGCTGTATATTGTAGAATCACCCTCCTTTTCACCCCTTTAGCTGACAGAAGTTGATTTTTACCTTCATTTTTTTAAATCCCTGTCGGCTAAGGAGTGGAGGGGTGTGGCCTAACCAGATATGGGCGTGGCTTAGCAGGACCTAGAAGTTGATTTTTAACTTCATTTTTTCAATCTCAGTCGGAGTGGCCTAACCGGATCGAGGGCGTGTCTTTTTGAACAGCTCACTCTAAGGGTCTATTCCCACATCCGTAGAATGGGTCCGCATCCATTCCGCAATTATGCGGAACAGGGGCGGAGCCATTCATTCTCTATGGGGCCGGAAGAGATGCGGACAGCCACAGTGTGCTGTCCATATCCACATTTCCGGAGCGCCGCCCCGATCTTCCGGTCTGCAGCTCCGGAAAAAAATATAGAGCATGTCCTATTCTTGTTCGCAATTGCGGACAAGAATAGGCATTTCTATGGGGGTGCTGGCTGGTGTATTGCGGATCCGCAATGCACTACAGACATCTGAATGGAGCCTAAGTGTAGTGGAGCCTAAGTGAGTGTGAGCTGCAGGGAGAAAGTCACCCTCCCTCTCACCTCTGCAGCTGACAGAAGTTTATTTTTACTTTTATTTTTTCAATCCCCGTCGGCTCAGGAGTGGGAGGGGGCGTGACCTAACCGTATCAGGGCGTGGCTTAGTGGAACCTGGGGGCGGGGTTTTAAGGCTTTTGAGGGTGGACACATTGTGGCAGGGGGGCATGTCTGGGCTCCTTCCTGCAAGAGTGACGCCCCTCTGGGCACCTTACTGGTTCATTTGCATATCAAATAAACTGGATTTTCTGAGGATAAAAACATCTACACTGCGTGCAGAATTATTAGGCAAATGAGTATTTTGACCACATCATCCTCTTTATGCATGTTGTCTTACTCCAAGCTGTATAGGCTCGAAAGCCTACTACCAATTAAGCATATTAGGTGATGTGCATCTCTGTAATGAGAAGGGGTGTGGTCTAATGACATCAACACCCTATATTAGGTGTGCATAATTATTAGGCAACTTCCTTTCCTTTGGCAAAATGGGTCAAAAGAAGGACTTGACAGGCTCAGAAAAGTCAAAAATAGTGAGATATCTTGCAGAGGTATGCAGCACTCCTAAAATTGCAAAGCTTCTGAAGCGTGATCATCGAACAATCAAGCATTTCTTTCAAAATAGTCAACAGGGTCACAAGAAGCGTGTGGAAAAACCAAGGCGCAAAATAACTGCCCATGAACTGAGAAAAGTCAAGCGTGCAGCTGCCAAGATGCCACTTGCCACCAGTTTGGCCATATTTCAGAGCTGCAACATCACTGGAGTGCCCAAAAGCACAAGGTGTGCAATACTCAGAGACATGGCCAAGGTAAGAAAGGCTGAAAGACGACCACCACTGAACAAGACACACAAGCTGAAACGTCAAGACTGGGCCAAGAAATATCTCAAGACTGATTTTTCTAAGGTTTCATGGACTGATGAAATGAGAGTGAGTCTTGATGGGCCAGATGGATGAGCCCGTGGCTGGATTGGTAAAGGGCAGAGAGCTCCAGTCCGATTCAGACGCCAGCAAGGTGGAGGTGGAGTACTGGTTTGGGCTGGTATCATCAAAGATGAGCTTGTGGGGCCTTTTCGGGTTGAGAATGAAGTCAAGCTCAACTCCCAGTCCTACTGCCAGTTTCTGGAAGACACCTTCTTCAAGCAGTGGTACAGGAAGAAGTCTGCATCCTTCAAGAAAAACATGATTTTCATGCAGGACAATGCTCCATCACACGCGTCCAAGTACTCCACAGCGTGGCTGGCAAGAAAGGGTATAAAAGAAGAAAATCTAATGACATGGCCTCCTTGTTCACCTGATCTGAACCCCATTGAGAACCTATGGTCCATCATCAAATGTGAGATTTACAAGGAGGGAAAACAGTACACCTCTCTGAACAGTGTCTGGGAGGCTGTGGTTGCTGCTGCACGCAATGTTGATGGTGAACAGATCAAAACACTAACAGAATCCATGGATGGCAGGCTTTTGAGTGTCCTTGCAAAGAAAGGTGGCTATATTGGTCACTGATTTGTTTTTGTTTTGTTTTTGAATGTCAGAAATGTATATTTGTGAATGTTGAGATGTTATATTGGTTTCACTGGTAAAAATAAATAATTGAAATGGGTATATATTTGTTTTTTGTTAAGTTGCCTAATAATTATGCACAGTAATAGTCACCTGCACACACAGATATCCCCCTTAAATAGCTAAAACTAAAAACAAACTAAAAACTACTTCCAAAAATATTCAGCTTTGATATTAATGAGTTTTTTGGGTTCATTGAGAACATGGTTGTTGTTCAATAATAAAATTAATCCTCAAAAATACAACTTGCCTAATAATTCTGCACTCCCTGTATTGCTGGAACAAAGGCACATCTTGAAATAAGGTGCTATTATTATAAGTGCTATTAGGCCATGGCTTTAACTCAATAGCGATTATCCTGGTAACAGATTTCCTTTAAAACTCATCTACAGCAGTGAAAATAAATGGCTGGGTTGTTATGGAAATCCTGAAGTAAAACTGTATGTGGAGGCTGAAGGACCTGAGAGCTTCTATTGGCTGATTAGGGTCATGTGACCAAGCTTCTATGGGCTAATACATTTTTTTGGGAATATCTCTGGAACGGTACGTCCTAGAGAGCTGCTCTAAAACCTTCCCGGACACCTGATGTACCTGTGTGCCAAATTTCGTGATTGTAAATGCAACGGTGCGGATTCCTTTAGCGAACATACACATACATTCAGCTTTATATATTAGATATATATAGTACAGACCAAAAGTTTGGACACACCTTCTCATTCAAAGAGTTTTCTTTATTTTCATGACTATGAAAATTGTAGATTCACACTGAAGGCATCAAAACTATGAATTAACACATGTGGAATTATATACATAACAAACAAGTGTGAAACAACTGAAAATATGTAATATTCTAGGTTCTTCAAAGTAGCCATCTTTTGCTTTGATTACTGCTTTGCACACTCTTGGCATTCTCTTGATGAGCTTCAAGAGGTAGTCCCCTGAAATGGTTTTCACTTCACAGGTGTGCCCTGTCAGCTTTAATAAGTGGGATTTCTTGCCTTATAAATGGGGTTGGGACCATCAGTGGCGTTGAGGAGAAGTCAGGTGGATACACAGCTGATAGTCCTACTGAATAGACTGTTAGAATTTGTATTATGGCAAGAAAAAAGCAGCTAAGTAAAGAAAAACGAGTGGCCATCATTACTTTAAGAAATGAGGGTCAGTCAGTCAGCCGAAAAATTGGGAAAACTTTGAAAGTAAGGGCTATTTGACCATGAAGGAGAGTGATGGGGTGCTGCGCCAGATGACATGGCCTCCGCAGTCACCGGACCTGAACCCAATCGAGATGGTTTGGGGTGAGCTGGAACGCAGAGTGAAGGCAAAAGGGCCAACAAGTGCTAAGCATCTCTGGGAACTCCTTCAAGACTGTTGGAAGACCATTTCAGGGGACTACCTCTTGAAGCTCATCAAGAGAATGCCAAGAGTGTGCAAAGCAGTAATCAAAGCAAAAGGTGGCTACTTTGAAGAACCTAGAATATGACATATTTTCAGTTTTTTCACACTTGTTTGTTATGTATATAATTCCACATGTGTTAATTCATAGTTTTGATGCCTTCATAGTCATGAAAATAAAGAAAACTCTTTGAATGAGAAGGTGTGTCCAAACTTTTGGTCTGTACTGTAGATAGTAAGGGACCGTCCTCTCTCAGGGGTTAGCAATGACAGACTTCTGATCAAACAGTGCTATTTTTGTCACACAGCACATCACACTTCCAAGTTTGGTGTCACTTGGCACAATGAAGTCACAGCTTTACATCACAATGTGTTACATCAACACAAAACAACAAGCCCTTGCCCGGCTAGGCACTCATTATACAGAGGTCTCCCTAACGCACCTCTAGCTCGGTGTTCACACTGCGGTATTCAGCTTCGGTCAGACAGCCTCCTAGCCGTGACCAGTGCAACCCACCAGTCCTCGTGGTGAAAGCAGCGAAATACCTTGGGGGGATATGGTCCAGCAGTCCTCCTGACTCTGACCGTGCAGCACTTCTCTTCTTCAGGTGTCTCTGGGTCCCCCCAACTAAGGCTTCCTCAGTCTTGTGGCTGCCCAGCCCTCCTGGCTGGGACCACACAGAGCCTCTGCAGGTCTGTTCCCTGGGGCCTCACTCCTCCTCTCACACACTGAGGATTGCTTTATCCCCAAGTGATTATCGCACCTCACCTCAGTCCAGGTGATCATGGGGAAAACACAGCAAATCATACCATACATTTCCTCTAATAGGTTTCCTGCAACATTCTAAGAGACGCATATCTTCCCTCTTCATATATAAGGCCTTTCACTGCCTCACATACCTGTGTGGGTGAACACTTGCACCAAAACATGATGCTTGTGACAGGGCATCCGCATTACTACCCAGTTTTCCAGCTCAATGTTCCCCCTGGAAGATGTGGCCAGTGTCACACTTTTCCTGAACATTTACCACAGTGGGTTCCCTCAGCTGTGTGCTACCAACATTATCAATCAGCATTTTCAAATCCCATACATTTTTACCAACAGGGGGAGATTCTTCCCCGATCACAACCTGCAATGGAAAGGGGGTGTCATCATCATGATCCCATATTTCACATGACCCCTCATTATGCATTTTAATTAACTTCACATATTCATTTTGCACCTCATTTGCACCATTGGTTTCAATAGTCATTTCACCTAAACCATTGTTTTCCGTGTGCATTTCCCTTACACCATCATTCAAAGGGACAGGTACAGGTTCTGCAGGAGTTTCATCACTCGCTGTTTCATCTCCTCTTCCCCACAACTCCCAGAACAAGGGGAAATCACGGCCAACATTACATTATGCATGAGCCTATTTGCAACACCAAGTACATAAGTCCCAGTTCCTACTGGAGTCTCACACTCCGTGACAGCCATAGGATAGACTTTGCTATTTACATAAATGTCCATCACACTAATTTGTTTGTCCAACACATAATCCCCAGCTACAAAGCTGGCATGTACCAGGCGCTCCTGGCAAATTGAATCCACAGCCACACAATCAAACTGCCATCATCTTCTGCCCTGACTGAGGCTCTGAGGGCACTACTTATTCCCCAGTAACGATCCCAGCACCCACACCTGGGATCTCCCCAGGCTAGGTGGAATAGCCATGTTGGAGTAATTAGGGCTCATTCAGACGACCATATCTTTTTTTGCAGTCCTCAAATTGTGGATCTGCCAAACACGGATATCAGCTGTGTGCGTTCCACATTTTGTAGAATGGAATGGCCAGCCCTATAATAGAAATGCCTATTCTTGCCCGCAATTGTTTTTCTTTTTGCGGAGCCACAGTACAGAAGTACGGATGCGGACAGGGAGGAATTTATCATAAGAGAAATATTTGAAGTTTTACTTGAGTCTATATTGGTTTACCGTATGCCACATTTATCAATTATCTCATGTTGTTTGATAAATTTGTCTTATGCTTAAACATCACTTTTGTCTAGAGAAGCTCCTCCAGTTTTCCTACTCCAGCCTGCTCCTGGAGTGAGACTGCAACTTTTTTGCGACTTTTTTGATAAATCTGGTGTGAAACTCATTAACATAGCTAACCATACCCACTATTCCACCCACAGTAAAAAACTGGAGTGAGTGGTGTGGAAATGCAAAAAGTCGCAAAAATTTTGCACAAGTAAGTGCAAAAAAGTCACAAAATTTTGTGCAATCGCTTACATTTTGTGCAAGCAAGTGCAATAAGTAACGAAAGCCTTATTTGTGTGACTTTTTGATGTCAGAAAGATAGGGCTTTAAGCAATTATGCAAAGTTTTTAGACTTTTTTGCACTTGCCTGTGAAAAAATTGGGTGGAAAAGTCGGTGTGGTTAGCTATGGTAATGAGTTTCACTCCAGATTTATCATTAAAACTTTTTTATAAAAAGTTTCTAAAAAGTCGCAATTACACTCCAGGAGGAGGGTGGAGTATGAAAACTGGAGGAGCTTCTCTAGACAAAAGTGTTAGGTTTAAATTAAGACAAATTTATCAAGTAACATGAGACATTTGATAAATGTAGCATAAGGTTCTCCAATGCAGACACAAGGAAAACTGACTTCACATTTTCCCCTCATTATAAATTCCCCCCTGTGTGTTTTTGAGACGTCAGCATGAAGTGATCTGGACATTCAGTTCATTTTGCTGCATTTAGATGCTTGTGATGCATTACAAGTATAAATTTGTATTGTTTCCTTATCAGACTTTAATTAGTGGCAATAACATAGTGGTGGGATGTATCAGCATTGGTATAGCAGCTTCAAAAAAGGTTATAGGGTTTCCTTTTTATATTCTGCCTTATATGCCATTTGGTCACTTATTTATGAATTCATATACTTTCATTTATTTGTGTGTTATATGAATTGTATATTGATATTCAATTAGTGGTTTATTCATATATTGTGCACTTTGTGTATTTATTCACTCTTCATTGGTACTAGTCAGTAGAATAGGTTTTCAGTTTAAGTTGGTTGTGTAGCTGAATAAAAGATGCACTGCATACATGCTTTTACATTATGGATGATTTACTGCTTTTTATCATGATTTGTTAATGAAGTAATATATTTTATAAGAATTACGTTATGTTCCCCATCTGAGTGCTTGACATTTGCTCAATATGTACTTCTGATTTTCGTATATGTGACTAGCAGTATTATTTATGTGTATGGTTTGTGACATTGTTCAGTTGTATAGTATATCACAATATTATATAAACAGTATATAGTAGTACTATTTATATGTCTGATATGGTAGCTTTGTTTATTTCTATCATATATTACCATAATTTATGTACTGTATTATAAGGACTGAAGGGGTCATTTACTATGCCGAAATACCCCTAAATAAGGCGTATTTCAGGAGCAGATAGCGGCGCCTTGCTCACGCCAGGTGTAAAATTGTGGGTGTGGTGTGGGCGGGGAAGGTCCGGCAGGTCTAAATGTAAGACCACTCAGAAGCTGTCTTACATTTAGAAGCTGCGCTGTATGTGCCAAAGTTATGGAGAAGCCAGCCCCTCTTTATAACTCCGGCAGATCCACCGCCAGTTTAGGGCTTTATTAAAACAGGTAGTGATGGATGGACATCGGCCGGGACGGTTCGCTAACGCGAACAAGTGTTCGCGAACCGCGAGTTTGCGGCGGGCCCCATTCACTTTAATGGTAGGCGAACCTGAAAAACCTTCAGCTCATATTTGCAGCCACCAAATACTTAGTAGAAGTGCACAAATAGTCCCACAACATGGACAGTGACATAATAGAGGGGGATCAATGACAAAAATTCCAACAAAAAATATGTCTTAATCAGGGGACATTTTTATGCATCTTAAAGGGAAATTCTCTGAAATGTGCCCTGTTGGAGCCTAGAAAATTTTTATTTTAGGCCACGGGAGTATGGGCCTTAAAAATTAGGCATTCACCTGACATAAAAGAAATTCTGTTACAAATAAAGATTTGTTTTCACACCGCTTGGTTGCTGTGGATAGGGTTCCCACCCCAGTAGTATTGAATAAGTAAATCACAGCAGAATCTTGTTTACATCAATCAATAGTGCTATTTATTTTAACACTTAAATTTTGACATGCGGCTTTAGTATTCGTGTAAACGTTTTCGGCAAAGATGCCTTCGTCAGACACTGTGCCGCAATTGAAGAGGAAAATCAGGAATAACACACTCTGTGCTCTGGAGCACAATGGTACCATTATACCATATACCATTGTGCTCCAGAGCACAGAGTGTGTTATTCCTGATTTTCCTCTTCAATTGCGGCACAGTGTCTGACGAAGGCATCTTTGCCGAAAACATTTACACGAATACTAAAGCCGCATGTCAAAATTTAAGTGTTAAAATAAATAGCACTATTGATTGATGTAAACAAGATTCTGCTGTGATTTACTTATCCAATAAAAGAAATTCTGATTATGTGGCTCGAGGTACATTATGCGGTCAATGGATACAAATTTTACTATAGGCCACTGGACTACAGGCCCCAAATATTAGGCATTCACCGGACAGAAAAGATCAAGTGATTATGTGGCCGGAGGTATATTACACGGTCAATGGATATCAATTTTATTGCAGGCCAGTAAAAATACAGGTCAAATACATACAGTATGTTTAAAAGAACTAAAGATATAAAATTGGATTAAAAACATGGCTAACGAAATCCCCCCTCTTGAATAAACCCCAAATTATAATAGCTAAAATTCGATAGTACATGCTCGTCACAGGTGTTGAATTCCTCCGAGGCCCCAACAATTAGGCATTCACCATACAGAAAAGAACAAGTATGTGGCTGGAGGTAGATTGCACGGTCATTGGATATAAATTTTACAACAGGCTAGTGAACTACAGTCCCCAAAAATTATGCATTCAGCGGACAGAAAAGAACAAGTAAGTATATGGCTGGAGGTAAATTACACGCTGGAGGTAAATTACATGGTCATTGGATATCAATTTTACAGCAGGCCAGTGGACTACAGGCCCCAGTAGCGTTTGTCGATGCTGCACTACCCAAATGCACTATATAGAAAGTATATTATTGGTATATCACACCCCTGCCTCAATCAATTTTTTGGGGGGGCAACTGGTATATCACACCAGTTGAAATTATTTGTTCCAAGAGCGTTTGCCCCTCTGTATAGCTGCAGTATCGCGGCAGAAACGCAAACAACTGCTGCACAATACAAATGCACTATAATATACTTTCTATGTTAGAAAGTATATTATAAGTATATCACACCCCTCTGTAAGTCACACCTATCGATAGCACACCTATACCAGTCCTTAAAAGGACTTTTGTGGCCCTATTAGCTAGCATTTGGTGTCCTTAACAGTCTGTCCCTGCTCCACACAGCAACCTATCCCTACACTGGCAAAAAACAGAATGTAAAATGGCTGCCAGATCGGGTTTATTTATAGGGTAGGGGGTGTGTCCATGTGCTGAAACGTCTCAATTGGCTGTCCTGTACCACCTGATGGATGTGTCGTGGGTCAAAGTTCTTCACAATGTAAAAGAATATGGCGCCGGCGGACATTGCCATATGTTCGTCAAACCGCGAACGAGCAAAGTTCACCGTGAAACAACCGCCAGGCCATCTCTAAAGACAGTCATCAAGAGTGCTGCATAACTCTACTGTCGATAGGGCTGATGGCAATTGAAAGATGAATCTGAGCATGTGTGACCACCTCAGTTAGTTTACTGAGGTGGACAGAGAAATAACAATAGCTCAGTGACTATACCAAATTTTTAACTACATGAAATTACAAAAGTATTCAGAGCCAGATGCTGGTTTGAAAAATGCAGAATATCTTTAATGGGACAACCCCTTTAAGTATTAAATTAAAGAAGCAAATAAGTATAGGCCTGAGCAATCAGTGTTTTTTTTCCATAATTTATATATTTTAATTCTGGCTATTGAGCGCTGCTTATAATAAATAAAATGTAGTAATGTAATAGTCTTAATGAGAAATATATTGTCCTCTGATTTAATATAAAAACTGTTAACATAACAGAATTGTCACATACATCAATGCTACTTTAATTTCATACCCATATGATATGCAGTATACTAAAGACCGACCACTCATTTCCATAAGGATTCTTGATTTAAGTTGTAATTAATTAGGTGCCTGTAGCATGTAAGTGCTTGAATAAGTTGTGGGGTAAATAGAAAGGAATAGGGCACAGATATATAATAATGAATATATACTGTCTTTTTTTAAACTACAGGGTCTATCCTGCAATCCCGGTCAAGTCAGGTCTGTTTGATAAATTGCGCCAATCTTCCAAAGATCAGCGTTCTGAGTAAACAGAATACGAACCGAAAAAAGGTCACAGTTTCTCTTGTTGCTCTCTAATCAGTCATTTCACACATGTCAGATTTGTTGATCCACACACAAAACACACCGACAGATACAGCCGAGCTAAACTTGATGGTTAACGCATTAAGTAAACAACAGAAAGAAGATGTTAATTGACTTTTTCAATGCATTTTGTCACGAGATAACGCTGTGCCATGTGTTATCACCTATCAGAGCCAACTTTAGCTCAGCTACATCTATATAAGACAGTCTCCCCCCTTGTACCTGGTCCAGTAGAAGGGTCTTCTTATGGTTTTTGGCTAAGTGATAGGCAGTGAAAGAACCCTGGATTCCAGCTCCTAATACAATGCAGTCAAACACTGTGCTGCTGGGAACAGCCATGCTTACTTGCTTCTTCACAGTGAACATACAGAGCACAGGAGGCCACCCCTGCTCTGACTCCACCAGTAGGAGGGAATACAGGCTCATTCCATAAAGCAGAAATATCCAGTTTCTGCAGCGTCACGTGTCACACTAATAACTTGTTACACTGTTGTAGTTGCTTGAACTTTGTTACTTTTCATGCATCTTTGCCTGCCAAGTATCATTTTTTCATTACAGATTGCAAGTTAAGAGTTTGACAAATAATTATTGCAAGTGTCTGTCGCCAAAGGCATAGATCCAGCCCAGGTCTACCCATATTATTGTCTGTAAAATATTTCTAAACAGATTTTTTAAAAGTAATTAGTCTAAGGGCTCTTTCACACGAACGTATTTTGCGTTCCGTATACGGTCCGTATATGGAACCATTCATTTGAATGGGTCCGCAAAAGAAGCGGACAGCACTCTGTGTGCTGTCCGCATCCGTTGCTCCGTTCCGTGGCCCTGCAAAAATTATGAGTCCTGTCTAGAGTTGAGCGAACACCTGGATGTTCGGGTTTGAGAAGTTCGGCCGAACTTCCCGGAAATGTTCGGGTTCGGGATCCGAACCCGACCCGAACTTCGTCCCGAACCCGAACCCCATTGAAGTCAATGGGGACCCGAACTTTTGGGCACTAAAAAGGCTGTAAAACAGCCCAGGAAAGAGCTAGAGGGCTGCAAAAGGCAGCAACATGTAGGTAAATCCCCTGCAAACAAATGTGGATAGGGAAATGAATTAAAATTAAAATAAAAAAAATAAAAATGAACCAATATCAATTGGACAGAGGTCCCATAGCAGAAAATCTGGCTTCACGTCAGCAGAGAATCAGTCTCTTCATGCCATAGCAAAGAATCTGGCTTCATGTCAGCAGAGAATCAGTCTCTTCATGCCATAGCAGAGAATCTGGCTTCATGTCAGCGCAGAATCAGTCTTCATGTCATAGCAGAGAATCAGGCTTCACGTCACCCACCACTGGAACAGGCCACTGTCACACATTTAGGCCCCGGCACCCAGACAGAGGAGAGAGGTCCTGTAACAGAGAATCTGGCCTTATGTCAGCACAGAATCTGTCTTCATGTCATAGCAGAGAATCAGGCATCACGTCACCCACCACTGGAACAGGCCACTGTCACACATTTAGGCCCCGGCACCCAGGCAGAGGAGAGAGGTCCCGTAACAGAGAATCTGGCCTTATGTCAGCACAGAATCTGTCTTAATGTCATAGCAGAGAATCAGGCTTCACGTCACCCACCACTGGAACAGGCCACTGTCACACATTTAGGCCCAGGCACCCAGGCAGAGGAGAGAGGTCCCGTAACAGAGAATCTGGCCTTATGTCAGCGCAGAATCTGTCTTCATGTCATAGCAGAGAATCAGGCATCACGTCACCCACCACTGGAACAGGCCACTGTCACACATTTAGGCCCAGGCACCCAGGCAGAGGAGAGAGGTCCCGTAACAGAGAATCTGGCCTTACGTCAGCGCAGAATCAGTCTTCATGTCATAGCAGAGAATCAAGCTTCACGTCACCCACCACTGGAACAGGCCACTGTCACACATTTAGGCCCCGGCACCCAGACAGAGGAGAGAGGTCCTGTAACAGAGAATCTGGCCTTATGTCAGCACAGAATCTGTCTTCATGTCATAGCAGAGAATCAGGCATCACGTCACCCACCACTGGAACAGGCCACTGTCACACATTTAGGCCCAGGCACCCAGGCAGAGGAGAGAGGTCCCGTAACAGAGAATCTGGCCTTATGTCAGCACAGAATCTGTCTTAATGTCATAGCAGAGAATCAGGCTTCACGTCACCCACCACTGGAACAGGCCACTGTCACACATTTAGGCCCAGGCACCCAGGCAGAGGAGAGAGGTCCCGTAACAGAGAATCTGGCCTTATGTCAGCGCAGAATCTGTATTCATGTCATAGCAGAGAATCAGGCTTCACGTCACCCACCACTGGAACAGGCCACTGTCACACATTTAGGCCCAGGCACCCAGGCAGAGGAGAGAGGTCCCGTAACAGAGAATCTGGCCTTATGTCAGCGCAGAATTTGTATTCATGTCATAGCAGAGAATCAGTCTTCACGTCACCCACCACTGGAACAGGCCACTGTCACACATTTAGGCCCCGGCACCCAGACAGAGGAGAGCGGTCCCGTAACAGAGAATCTGGCCTTATGTCAGCGCAGAATCTGTCTTCATGTCATAGCAGAGAATCAGGCTTCACGTCAGCCACCACTGGAACAGGCCACTGTCACACATTTAGGCCCAGGCACCCAGGCAGAGGAGAGAGGTCCCGTAACAGAGAATCTGGCCTTATGTCAGCGCAGAATCTGTATTCATGTCATAGCAGAGAATCAGTCTTCACGTCACCCACCACTGGAACAGGCCACTGTCACACATTTAGGCCCCGGCACCCAGACAGAGGAGAGGTTCATTCAACTTTGGGTTGCCCCACAATATAATGGTAAAATGAAATTAAAAATAGTATTGAATGAGGAAGTGCCCTGGAGTAGAATAATATATTGTTAAGGGGAGGTAGTTAATATCTAATCTGCACAAGGGATGGACAGGTCCTGTGGGATCCATGCCTGGTTCATTTTTATGAACGTCAGCTTGTCCACATTGGCTGTAGACAGGCGGCTGCGTTTGTCTGTAATGACGCCCCCTGCCGTGCTGAATACACGTTCAGACAAAACGCTGGCCGCCGGGCAGGCCAGCACCTCCAAGGCATAAAAGGCTAGCTTTGGCCACGTGGACAGTTTGGAGACCCAGAAGTTGAATGGGGCCGAACCATCAGTCAGTACGTGGAGGGGTGTGCACAGGTACTGTTCCACCATGTTAGTGAAATGTTGCCTCCTGCTAACACGTTCCGTATCAGGAGGTGGTGCAGTTAGCTGTGGCGTGGTGACAAAACTTTTCCACATCTCTGCCATGCTAACCCTGCCCTCAGAGGAGCTGGCCGTGACACAGCTGCGTTGGCGACCTCTTGCTCCTCCTCTGCCTTCGCCTTGGGCTTCCACTGGTTCCCCTGTGACATTTGGGAATGCTCTCAGTAGCGCGTCTACCAACGTGCTCTTGTACTCGCGCATCTTCCTGTCACGCTCCAGTGTAGGAAGTAAGGTGGGCACATTGTCTTTGTACCGGGGATCCAGCAGGGTGGCAACCCAGTAGTCTGCACACGTTAAAATGTGGGCAACTCTGCTGTCGTTGCGCAGGCACTGCAGCATGTAGTCGCTCATGTGTGCCAGGCTGCCCAGAGGTAAGGACAAGCTGTCCTCTGTGGGAGGCGTATCGTCATCGTCCTGTGTTTCCCCCCAGCCACGCACCAGTGATGGGCCCGAGCTGCTTTGGGTGCCACCCCGCTGTGAACATGCTTCATCCTCATCCTCCTCCACCTCCTCCTCATCCTCGTCCTCCAGTAGTGGGCCCTGTCTGGCCACATTTGTACCTGGCCTCTGGTGTTGCAAAAAACCTCCCTCTGAGTCACTTTGAAGAGACTGACCTGAAAGTGCTAAAAATGACCCCTCTTCCTCCTCTTCCTCCTGGGCCACCTCCTCTTCCATCATCGCCCTAAGTGTTTTCTCAAGGAGACATAGAAGTGGTATTGTAACGCTGATAACGGCGTCATCGCCACTGGCCATGTTGGTGAAGTACTCGAAACAGCGCAACAGGGCACACAGGTCTCGCATGGAGGCCCAGTCATTGGTGGTGAAGTGGGTCTGATCCGCAGTGCGACTGACCCGTGCGTGCTGCAGCTGAAACTCCACTATGGCCTGCTGCTGCTCGCACAGTCTGTCCAGCATATGCAAGGTGGAGTTCCACCTGGTGGGCACGTCGCATATGAGGCGGTGAGCGGGAAGGCCGAAGTTACGCTGTAGCGCAGACAGGCGAGCAGCGGCAGGGTGTGAACGCCGGAAGCGCGAACAGACGGCCCGCACTTTATGCAGCAGCTCTGACATGTCGGGGTAGTTGCGAATGAACTTCTGCACCACCAAATTCAGCACATGCGCCAGGCAAGGGATGTGCGTCAAACCGGCTAGTCCCAGAGCTGCAACGAGATTTCGCCCATTATCGCACACCACCAGGCCGGGCTTGAGGCTCACCGGCAGCAACCACTCGTCGGTCTGTTGTTCTATACCTCGCCACAACTCCTGTGCGGTGTGGGGCCTGTCCCCCAAACATATGAGTTTCAGAATGGCCTGCTGACGTTTACCCCGTGCTGTGCTGAAGTTGGTGGTGAAGGTGTGTGGCTGACTGGATGAGCAGGTGGAAGAAGAGGAGGAGGAAGCTGAGTAGGAGGAGGAGGAGACAGGAGGCAAAGAATGTTGCCCTGCGATCCTTGGCGGCGGAAGGACGTGCGCCAAATAGCTCTCCGCCTGGGGCCCAGCCGCCACTACATTTACCCAGTGTGCAGTTAGGGAGATATAGCGTCCCTGGCCGTGCTTACTGGTCCACGTATCTGTGGTTAGGTGGACCTTGCCACAGATGGCGTTGCGCAGTGCACACTTGATTTTATCGGACACTTGTTTGTGCAGGGAAGGCACGGCTCTCTTAGAGAAGTAGTGGCGGCTGGGAACAACATACTGTGGGACAGCAAGTGACATGAGCTGTTTGAAGCTGTGTGTGTCCACCAGCCTAAATGACAGCATTTCATAGGCCAGTAGTTTAGAAATGCTGGCATTCAGGGCCAGGGATCGAGGGTGGCTAGGTGAGAATTTACGCTTTCTCTCAAATGTTTGTGAGATGGAGAGCTGAACGCTGCCGTGTGACATGGTTGAGATGCTTGGTGATGCAGGTGGTGGTGTTGGTGGTACATCCCATGTTTGCTGGGCGGCAGAAGCCAACGTTCCTCCAGAGGCGGAGGAAGAGGCCGAGGCGGCGGCAGCAGCAGCAGAAGAGGCCGAGGCGGCAGCAGCAGAAGATGTAGCAGGGGGAGCCTGAGTGACTTCCTTGTTTTTAAGGTGTTTACTCCACTGCAGTTCATGCTTTGCATGCAGGTGCCTGGTCATGCAGGTTGTGCTAAGGTTCAGAACGTTAATGCCTCGCTTCAGGCTCTGATGGCACAGCGTGCAAACCACTCGGGTCTTGTAGTCAGCACATTGTTTGAAGAAGTGCCATGCCAGGGAACTCCTTGAAGCTGCCTTTGGGGTGCTCGGTCCCAGATGGCGGCGGTCAGTAGCAGGCGGAGTCTCTTGGTGGCGGGTGTTCTGATTTTTCCCACTGCTCCCTCTTTTGCTACGCTGTTGGCTCGGTCTCACCACTGCCTCTTCCTCCGAACTGTGAAAGTCAGTGGCACGACCTTCAGTCCATGTGGGGTCTAGGACCTCATCGTCCCCTGCATCGTCTTCCACCCAGTCTTGATCCCTGACCTCCTGTTCAGTCTGCACACTGCAGAAAGACACAGCAGTTGGCACCTGTGTTTCGTCATCATCAGAGACGTGCTGAGGTGGTATTCCCATGTCCTCATCATCAGGAAAAATAAGTGGTTGTGCGTTAGTGCATTCTATCTCTTCCACCCCTGGGGAAGGGCTAGGTGGATGCCCTTGGGAAACCCTGGCAGCAGAGTCTTCAAACAGCATAAGAGACTGCTGTATAACTTGAGGCTCAGACAGTTTCCCTGATATGCATGGGGGTGATGTGACAGACCGATGGGCTTGGTTTTCATGCGCCATCTGTGCGCTTTCTGCAGAAGACTGGGTGGGAGATAATGTGAACGTGCTGGATCCACTGTCGGCCACCCAATTGACTAATGCCTGTACCTGCTCAGGCCTTTACATCCTTAGAACGGCATTGGGCCCCACCAAATATCGCTGTAAATTCTGCTGGCTACTGGGACCTGAGGTAGTTGGTTCACTAGGACGTGTGGCTGTGGCAGAACGGCCACGTCCTCTCCCAGCACCAGAGGGTCCACTAACACCACCACGACCATGTCCACGTCCGCGTCCCTTATTAGATGTTTTCCTCATTGTTCCCGTTCACCACAATTTTGAGAATGGCAAATTTGGGAATGCTTTTTCAACCCAGAACAAAAAGTCTGCTTTTACGGTCACTACAAATAACTTGACCAGCTAAAACTGTGCAGATTTGTTTGAATAGAGATGTGAGACCTGTTTTTTTTTGCGCTGTGTGACAGTTATAGGTTTAATCACAGAATGACACTTCTATCAGCACGCTAGCGTGTGTCTTAGGTTTTTCTGAATGACACTATCAATACCTTCAATGTAAGTTTTTCTTTTTGGGATAGATTTCAAGTAGGCCTGAAATACCACAAACTAGTTATTTTGAGAATGGCAAATTTGGCAATGCTTTTTCAACCCAGAACAAAAAGTCTGCTTTTACGGTCACTACAAATAACTTGACCAGCTAAAACTGTGCAGATTTGGTTGAATAAAGATGTGAGACCTGTTTTTTTTTGCGCTGTGTGACAGTTATAGGTTTAATCACAGAATGACACTTCTATCAGCACGCTAGCGTGTGTCTTAGGTTTTTCTGAATGATACTATCAATAACTTCAATGTAAGATTTTCTTTTTGGGATAGATTTCAAGTAGGCCTGAAATACCACAAACTAGTTATTTTCAGAATGGCAAATTTGGGAATGCTTTTTCAACCCAGAACAAAAAGTCTGCTTTGACGGTCACTACAAATAACTTGACCAGCTAAAACTGTGCAGATTTGGTTGAATAAAGATGTGAGACCTGTTTTTTTTTGCGCTGTGTGACAGTTATAGGTTTAATCACAGAATGACACTTCTATCAGCACGCTAGCGTGTGTCTTAGGTTTTTCTGAATGATACTATCAATAACTTCAATGTAAGATTTTATTTTTGGGATAGATTTAAAGTAGGCCTGAAATACCACAAACTAGTTATTTTCAGAATGGCAAATTTGGGAATGCTTTTTCAACCCAGAACAAAAAGTCTGCTTTGACGGTCACTACAAATAACTTGACCAGCTAAAACTGTGCAGATTTGGTTGAATAGAAATGTCAGGTCTATTTTTTAGGCGCTGGGTGACAGGCTCAACTTGCCCCTGATGTAATATATGGCCAAAAAATAACCAGACTGTTGATGGTTAAATGCACTTCGGTGACACAGGCTCAGCCTGCAGCTGATGTAGTATATGGCCAAAAAATAATCAGACTGTTGATGGTTAAATGCACTTGGGTGAAACAGGCTCAGCCTGCAGCTGATGTAGTATATGGCCAAAAAATAACCAGACTGTTGATGGTTAAATGCACTTCGGTGACACAGGCTCAGCCTGCAGCTGATGTAGGATATAGCACAAAATAACCACACTATCGATGGTTAAATACACTTGGTGATAGCTCGTGCTGGCGCACCACAAGTCACAAAATGGCCGCCGATCACCCCAGAAAAAAAGTGATCTAAAAACGCTCTGGGCAGCCTCAAAAAAGTGAGCAAGTCAATAATAGCACTTCAATGATCCACAGCTGCAGATCGATCACAGAATGAAGTCTTTTGGAGGAGTTAATCTGCCTAATCTCGCCCTAACGTCGCAGCTGCAACCTCTCCCTATACTGATCATAGCAGAGTGACGTGCGGCGCTACGTGACTCCAGCTTAAATAGAGGCTGGGTCACATGGTGCACTGGCCAATCACAGCCATGCCAATAGTAGGCATTGCTGTGATGGCCTCTTGGGCCAAGTAGTATGACGCTTGTTGATTGGCTGCTTTGCAGCCTTTCAAAAAGCGCCAAGAAAGCGCCGAACACCGAACCCGAACCCAGACTTTTACGAAAATGTTCGGGTTTGGGTCCGTGTCACGGACACCCCAAAATTCGGTACGAACCCGAACTATACAGTTCGGGTTCGCTCATCCCTAGTCCTGTCCTATTCTTCTCCGTTTTGCGGACAAGAATAGGCATTTCTTTAATGGGCAAATTGCGGAAGGCACACGCGGACAGGCAATTTGCGGACCGCAAAAAACGGAACGGTCGTGTGAACAAACCCTAAGGCCCCTTTCACACGAGCGAGTTTTCTGCGCGGGTGCAATGCGTGACGTGAACGCATAGCACCCACACTGAATCCTGACCCATTCATTTCAATGGGTCTGTGCACATGAGCGTTGTTTTTCACGCATCAGTTCTGCGTTGCGTGAAAATCGCAGTATGTTCTATATTCAGCGTTTTTCACGCAGCCCTGGCCCCATAGAAGTGAATAGGGCTGCGTGAAAAACACATTGCATTCGGAAGTAAGTGCGGGTGCAATGCGTTTTTCACAGATGGTTGCCTAAGAGATGTTGTTTGTAAACCTTCAGTTTTTTATCACGGGCGTGAAAAACGCATCAAAACGCATTGCACCCACGCAGAAAAAACTGAACAACTGAACGCAATCGCTGACAAAACTGACTAAACTTGCTTGCGAAATAGTGCGAGTTTCACTGAACGCATCCTGAACGCATCCGGACCTAATCCGTCACGCTCGTGTGAAAGAGGCCTAAGGCTGGTTTCACACGGGCGTTGCGGATTGGGGCCGGATGCGTTCAGGGTGCGTTCAGTGAAACTCGCACTATTTTTCACGCAACGCAGAACTGATGCATGAAAAACAACGCTCATGTACAAAGCACCATAGAAATGAATTGGTCAGGATTCAGTGCGGGTGCTATACGTTCACGTCACGCATTGCACCCCCGCGGAAAACTCGCTCGTGTGAAAGGGACCTAAGTGTTGTTTTATGTGGATTAAATTCATGCTAAACATTCCTGGACATGTGTTAGCAGAGATCAGGATATCCTCTCTGCTAGGAAACTTGTCACCTGGTTTGGGGGTCACTAAACCACCAGCATTCTGTTATGCAGCTGGGGTTTAGGGTCCCAAACCTGCCCAAAGCAATCTAATCCTCAAAAGAGAAAGTAGGTTAAATTCAAACTTACTGAGAGAATAGTCTAGGAGTTTTCTGCAGTGTCATCATGTGCATGTACTTAGGGGTAAAGGCATGATTTTGTCAAGGTGGATAGGTGCGTATGTAAACGCAGATATACGTGGACATGCTATGAATTATCCATGTGCCATGAAATCCCCACCTTAACCCCTTAAGGACTTAGGGCGTACCGGTACGCCATGTTTGCCGAGTCCTTAAGGACCCAGGGCGTACCGGTACGTCCTAAGTTTAAAATGATATTGCAGCGCGGCGGGGGTTAATCGGAACAGGATGTCCGCTGAAATCATTTAGCAGCATCCTGTCAACGGTGACCGCTGCAAAACGCAGGTCAATTCAGACCTGCGGTTTGCGGTTTTACCTTATTCGGCGGGCGGCGGTGCCACCCGGTCCCCATGCGGCTGTAGGGGGGACCCGATGGCATGGAAGGCAGCACGATGCCTTCCTTAGGCATCAGTGCTGCCTTCCGGTGACGAGCCTGTGAGATCCAGCCCCCTGGATCTCACAGGCCGGAAGCTGTATGAGTAATACACACTGTATTACTCATACAGCCAATGCATTCCAATACAGAATTATTGGAATGCATTGTAAAAGGGATTAGACCCCCAAAAGTTGAAGTCCCAAAGTGGGACAAAAAATAAAGTAAAAAAAAGTTGAAAAAATAAAGTTTTTCCCCCCAAAAATTTAAAGTTTCAAGTAAAAATAAACAAAAACGTCATTTTCCCCAAATAAAGTTTAAAAAAATTGGTAAAAAAAAGGGGGGAAAAAAAGTAGACATTAGGTATTGCCGCGTCCATATCGACCGTCTCTATAAACATATCACATGACCTAACCCCTCAGATGAACACCGTAAAAAATAAAAAATAAAAACTGGCGTTTGCCAACCAAAATAGTACCAATCTAACGTCATCTCATCCCGCAAAAAATTGAGCCCCTACCTGAGACAATCGCCCAAAAAATAATAAAACTATGGCTCAGAATATGGAGACACAAAAACATCATTTATTTTGTTTTAAAAAAGCTGTTATTGTGTAAGGGCTCTTTCACACGAGCGGATGCTCTGCGTGGAATCTGCTGCGTCAAAGGCAGCCAAGCCCTGTTCCGGACAGCAGAGACACGGAGCATTAACATGATTGATAATGCTCCGTGCCTCTCTGTGATCTTTTTACTACAAAATCACGGTGACAACTTTATCTCACTGTGATTTTGTAGTAAAAAGGTCGCAGAGAGGCACAGAGCATTATCAGTCATGTTAATGCTCCGTGTCTCTGCTGTCCGGAACAGGGCTTGGCTGCCTTTGACGCAGCGGATTCCACGCACAGCATCCGCTCGTGTGAAAGAGCCCTAAAACTTGCATAAATAAAAAAAAGTATACATATTAGGTATTGCCGCGTCTGTATCGACCGGCTCTATTAAAATATCACATGACCTAACCCCTCAGAAGAACACCGTAAAAAAAAAAAAAAAAACTGTGCTAAATAAACAATTTTTGGTCACCTTACATCACAAAAAGTATAATAGCAAGCGATCAAAAAGTCATATGCACCCCAAAATAGTGCCAATCAAACCGTCATCTCATTCCGCAAAAAATGAGACCCTACCTAAGATAATCGCCCAAAAACTGAAAAATCTATCGCTCTCAGAATATGGAGACACTAAAACATGATTTTTTTTTTGTTTCAAAAATGACATTATTGTGTAAAACGTACATAAATAAAAAAAAAAGTATACATATTAGGTATCGCCGTGTCCGTATCGACCGGCTCTATAAAAATATCACATGACCTAACCCCTCAGAATAACACCGTAAAAAATTTAAAATAAAAACTGTGCTAAATAAACCATTTTTTGTCACCTTACATCACAAAAAGTGTAATAGCAAGCGATCAAAAAGTCACACGCACCCCAAAATAGTGCCAATAAAACCGTCATCTCATCCCGCAAAAATCATACCCTACCCAAGGTAATCGCCCAAAAACAGAAAAAATTATAGCTCTCAGACTATGGAAACACTAAAACATGATTTTCTTTGTTTCAAAAAAGAAATCATTGTGTAAAATTTACATAAATAAAAAAAAAGTATACATATTAGGTATCGCAGTGTCCGTAATAACTTGCTCTATAAAAATATTACATGACCTAACCCCTCAGGTGAATACCGTAAAAAACTAAAAATAAAAACGGTGTAAAAAATGCCATTTTTTGTCACCTTACATCACAAAAAGTGTAATAGCAAGCGATCAAAAAGTCACACTCACCCCAAAATAGTGCCAATAAAACCGTCATCTCATCCCGCAAAAATCATACCCTACCCAAGGTAATCGCCCAAAAACTGAAAAAATTATGGCTCTCAGACTATGGAAACACTAAAACATGATTTTTTTTGTTTCAAAAAAGAAATCATTGTGTAAAATTTACATAAATAAAGAAAAAGTATACATATTAGGTATCGCCGCATCCGTGACAACCTGGTCTATAAAAATATCACATGATCTAACCTGTCAGATGAATGTTGTAAATAACAAAAAATAAAAACGGTGCCAAAACAGCTATTTCTTGTTCCCTTGCCTCACAAAAAGTGTAATATAGAGCAATCAAAAATCATATGTACCCTAAACTAGTACCAACAATACTGCCACCCTATCCTGTAGTTTCTAAAATGGGGCAAATTTTTTGGAGTTACTACTCTAGGTTCGCATCAGGGGGGCTTCAAATGGGACATGGTGTAAAAAAAAAAACAGTCCAGCAAAATCTGCCTTCCAAAAACCGTATGGCATTCCTTTCCTTCTGCGCCCTGCCGTGTGCTCGTCAGCAGTTTACGACCACATATGGGGTGTTTCTGTAAACTACAGAATCAGGGCCATAAATATTGAGTTTTGTTTGGCTGTTAACCCTTGCTTTGTTACTGGGAAAAATGGATTAAAATGGAAAATTTTCCAAAAAAATTAAATTCTGAAATTTCATCTCCATTTGCCAATAACTCTTGTGGAACACCTAAAGGGTTAACGACATTTCTAAAATCTGTTTTGAATACCTTGAAGGGTGTAGTTTCTTAGATGGGGTCACTTTTATGGAGTTTCTACTCTAGGGTTGCATCAGGGGGCTTCAAATGGGACATGGTGTCAAAAAAACCAGTCCAGAAAAATCTGCCTTCCAAAAACCGTATGGCATTCGTTTCTTTCTGCGCCCTGCCGTGTGCCCGTACAATAGTTTCCGACCACATATAGGGTGTTTCTGTAAACTACAGAATCAGGGCCATAAATATTGAGTTTGGTTTGGCTGTTAACCCTTGCTTTGTATCTGTAAAAAAATTATTAAAATGGAAAATCTGCCAAAAAAGTGACATTTTGAAATTGTATCTCTATTTTCCATTAATTCTTGTGGAACACCTAAAGGGTTAACAAAGTTTGTAAAATATGTTTTGAATACCTTGAGGGGTGTAGTTTATAGAATGGGGTCATTTTTGGGTGGTTTCTATTATGTAAGCCTCGCAAAGTGACTTCAGACCTGAACTGGTCCCTAAAAATAGTTTTTTTGAAAATTTCTGAAAAATTTCAAGATTTGCTTCTAAACTTCTAAGCATTGTACCATCCCCAGAAAATTAAATATCATTCCCAAAATGATCCAAACATGAAGTAGACATATGGGGAATGTAAAGTATTAACTATTTTTGGAGGTATTACTATGTATTATAGAAGTAGAGAAATTTAAACTTGGAAATTTGCAATTTTTTACAAATTTTTTGTAAATTTGGTATTTTTTTATAAATAAAAATGAAATTTTTTTACTTCATTTTATTAGTGTCATGAAGTACAATATGTGACGAAAAAACATTCTCAGAATGGCCTGGATAAGTCAAAGCGTTTTAAAGTTATCAGCACTTAAAGTGACACTGGTCAGATTTGCAAAAAATGGCCAAGTCCTTAAGGTGAAATAGGGATGAGTCCCTAAGGGGTTAACAAAATCCTGCACTACTAGGATGAAGCCAAGGACAGTACACCTCGCTTTACTGTGCATTTACTGCATGACGACTTCATGGTGTACCATTCTCTGCTTCATTGATGACGTGTGCTGGAGAAGAGTCCTGGACTCCTTTCTAAACTCCAGTTGCCTAATAGCATTTGGTAGTTTAGTAGCCCCAAAGCAGATGACAGGTTTCCCTAATAAATTTACTCCCAGACAAAAGGCCTGCATGAAACTGAATGTCCCCTCTTAATGCTGTCCAGTTTGTACAGAGATGTTAATAAAATAAAAGTCTTGATATAGATGCCTGTCTCCAGCCCACAAACATGTTCTGTGGCTGAAGTCCTAAAAGCTGTATTAGACAGCTTCCCGGCAATCTCGGCAATGCAGATGGTTGTATTATCAGTAACGGAAGCGTTTTTTGCTGAACCCTGCCGGATCCAGCAAAAACGCTAGTGTGAAAGTAGCCTTAGGGCTCTTTCACACTTGCGTTGTCCGGATCCGGCATGTACTCCACTTGCCGGAATTACACTCCGGATCCGGAAAAACGCAAGTGTACTGAAAGCATTTGAAGACGGAACCGTCTTCAAAATGCTTTCAGTGTTACTATGGCAGCCAGGACGCTATTAAAGTCCTGGTTGCCATAGTAGTAGTGGGGAGCGGGGGAGCAGTATACTTACAGTCCGTGCGGCTCCCGGGGAGCTCCAGAATGACGTCAGAGCGCCCCATGCGCATGGATGACGTGTCCAATGCGATCACATGATCCATGCGCTTGGGGCGCCCTGACGTCACTCTGGAGCGCCCCGGGAGCCGCACGGACGGTAAGTATGCTGCTCCCCCGCTCCCCGCTACACTTTACCGTGGCTGCCAGGACTTTAGCGTCCCGGCAGCCATGGTAACCATTCAGAAAAAGCTAAATGTCGGCTCCGGCAATGCGCCGAAACGACGTTTAGCTTAAGGCCGGATCCGGATCAATGCCTTTCAATGGGCATTAATTCCGGATCCGGCATTGCGGCAAGTGTTCCGGATTTTTGGCCGGAGCAAAAAGCGCAGCATGCTGCAGTATTTTCTCCGGCCAAAAAACGTTCCGTTCCGGAACTGAAGACATCCTGATGCATCCTGAACGGATTTCACTCCATTCAGAATGCATGGGGATAATCCTGATCAGGATTCTTCCGGCATAGAGCCCCGACAACGGAACTCTATGCCGGAAGACAAGAACGCAGGTGTGAAAGAGCCCTTATGTGGTGTATAAACATTGCACAAATGTATGCCAGCCAAATATACAATTTTCAGCATTCATAAAGTATGTACTATACTGTATGTCAAAAACAGTTTGTTTTCATAATTGTGCCTCAGTCTCTTTGAATTCTCTAACCAGTTCTTTCTATAGAATATTAGCAGTGTTGATCGAGCACCGTAGTGCTCGGGTGCTCGGACAGAACTCATCGGGATGTTCTGGTGCTCGACCGAGCACCCGAGTATAATGGAAGTCCATGGGAGAACTCGAGCATCAAACCAGGTACCCCCTGCTCTGAAGAGGGGAGGGTGCCTGGTTTATAGGAAAATGCCAGAAATTGATGGAAACACCACCATAATGGTTCTGGAACAGCCTGGGGAGGATGTCTGGATGCATCTTGTGCTCGCAGATCACTGCTGGAAACAATGTTGTCCGAATAGTACACCACTTTTACAGACTGACAATAATACGCACAAAACCGAAGAAAAAAAAATGATTTTAGAGGAAAAATTGATAGAAAACATTCTTTCCTGTATATTTACTTGTATATAAAGTGCAAGTGCTGCCAAAAATTACAAGGATGAGGCACTACGATACAACCTGTATATCACATAAAGGAGGGCCTCATTCACATTGTGGTACAATTGTTAATGTAGTGGGACTCTTACACCGATAAAGCCTATGCAGTAAGCAAAAGGGTTGCCAAAAATTACAAGGAACCGGCACTCTAATACACCATTTGTTACACATAAAGGAGAGCATCATACACAACCTTGAAAAATTATGATTGATGGCCTGCTGGTGACCCTCAAAAACATTTGGAGCAAGGGCCTGCTGATCTGACCATCTAAAACATTATAGGCGGGGGCCTGCTGGTGAGCTGACCCTGTAAAACATTATATGAGAGGGCATGCAGGTGAGCTGACCCTCTAAAAAATTCAATGCGAGGGCCTTCAGGTGAGCTGACCCTGTAAAAGATTTGAGGTGTGGGCTTGCTGGTAAGCTGACCCTGTAAAGGATTTTATGTGCGGGCCTGCAGGTGAGCTGACCCTCTAAAAAATTAAATGCCAGGGCCTTCAGGTGAGCTGACCCTGTAAAAGATTTGAGGTGCGGGCCTGCTGGTGAGATGACCCTGTAAAAGATTTTATGTGTGGGCCTGTTGGTGACCTGACCCAGTAAAAGATTGTAGGTGAAGACCTGCTGGTGAGCCGACCCTCTAAAAAATTATATGCGAGGGCCTGAAGGTGAGCTGACTCTGTAAAAGATTGTAGGTGAGGGCCTGCTGGTGAGCTGACCCTCTAAAAAAATTATATGCGAGGGCTTGTAGCTGAGCTGACCCTCTAAAAAATTATATGCGAGGGCCTGCATGTGAGCTGACCCTGTAAAACATTATATGCGAAGGGCATATATGCGAGGGCATTATATGTGATGAATAAGCATGTTGATATGATGGAAGAGGAGGAGGGGGATGAGAAAAGGAAAATTCAACCATATACCCTTGTTGTTGGTGGAAGGGGTGCATGGGAATACAGTGTATTCAGTACATTATAAACAACACATTTAAAGTGCCTTTATGTTCAGTCATGGTCAATCCAGGCCTTGTTTATTCTTATAAGAGTCAACCTGTCAGCATTTTCAGTTGACAGGCGGATACGCTTATCTGTTATAATGCCACCAGCAGCACTAAATACCCACTCAGACAAAACGCTGGTGGCAGGGCAGGCCAGCACCTCCAAAGTTTGTTTTGTAGCATGGGTCGAGAAGGGTGAACAACCAGTAATCTGTGTTGTCTAAAATGCGTATAACGCGCGGGTCGCGGGAAAGGCACCCTAACATGAAGTCAGCCATGTGTGCCAGAGTACCAACAGGCAAGACTTTGCTGTTGTCATCAGGAGGATCACTCTCAATCTCCTCATCCTCCTTCTCCTCTTCTGCCCACACACGCTGAACAGATGGAATTAAACTTCCATGGGTACTACCCTCTGTAGCGGAGGCAACCGTCTCCTGCTCCTCCTCCTCTTCATCGTCCAATTTGCGCTGAGAAGCGAACTGAGGGTGGTCTGGCTATCACCCTGTGTAATGTCTTCCCCCATTTCCACCTCTTTCACATGCAAACTGTCGTCCTTAATTGTGAGTAGCGATCGTTTGAATAGACACAGAAGTGGGATGGTTACGCTGATAATAGCGTTATCGCCGCTCACCATCTGTGTTGATTCCTCAAAGTTTCCTAAAACCTCACAAAGGTCAGACATCCATGCCCACTCCTCGCTTGTGAATAGCGGAAGCTGACTAGAAAGGCGACGACCATGTTGCAACTGGTATTCCACTACTGTCCTCTGCTGCTCACAAAGCCTGGCCAACATGTGGAACGTCGAGTTCCAGCGCGTGCTCACGTCGCACAACAGCCGGTAAATTGGCAATTTCAAGCGCTGCTGCAGCATTGACAGACCGGCTGAAGCTGTCGGTGACTTGCGGAAATGTGCACACACGCGGTGCACCTTCTCCAGTAAACCAGTAACTCAGGCGAATTGGGGTAGGTTTTGAGAAACCGCTGAACCGCAAGGTTGAACACATTGGCTAGGCATGGGATGTGTCTGAGCTTTTCGAGCTCCAAAGCCGCTAGCAAGTTACGGCCGTTATCAGACACAACCATGCCTGGTTCTAGGTTGAGTGGTGGGAGCCACAGCTCAGTCTGGTCTCTTATCCCCTGCCACAGCTCTGCAGCGGTGTGCTGTTTGTCCACTAAGCATATCAGCTTCAGCACGGCTGGTTGCCACTTCCCCACTGCAGTGCTACACTGCTTCCAGCTACCAACTGATGACTGACTGGTGCTGCACGCGGATTATTCGGAGGTGGAAGTGGAGGAGGAGGCGGAGGAGGAAAATGGGGGTTGTAGCCACTAACGTAGGTGCTGGCGGAAACCCTGATTGACATAGGGCCCGCAATCTTTGGCGTTGGAAGCACCTGTGCCATCCCAGGGTACGACTCCCTCCCGGCCTCCACAACGTTCACCCAGTGTTCCGTCAGGGAAATGTAGCATCCCTGGCGGAATGCACTTGTCCATGTGTCCGTGGTTAAGTGGACCTTCTCAGTAACTGCGATGGTCAGGGCACGGGTAATGTTACGGGACACATGTTGGTGTAAGGCGGGCACGGCATACCATGAAAAATAGTGGCAGCTGGGGACTGCGTAACGAGGGACAGTCGTCGACATCAGGCTGCAGAAGGCCTCAGTGTCCACAAGCCTAAATGGCAACATTTCCAGGGCCAGTAATATGGAAGGTTGCGCATTTAGTGTTATGGCCTGTGGGTGGGTGGCTGGGTATTTGCGCTTGCGTTCAAATGCCTGGGGTAAGGACATTTGTACACTGAACTGGGACATGGAAGTGGATGTAGTTGCTGATGGTGCTTGCGAAGGTCCAGGTGCAGGGCGGTATGCATCCGGGCCTGCGCCTTTGACAGGGGATTGGCCAGCATGTAACACAGGGGAAGAGGAGGCAGTGGTGTGACCCGCAGACACCGATTGTGGACCCAGGCGTTCGTCCCACTTATTACGGTGCTTGAATGCCATGTGGAGGATCATGCTGGTGGTGGTGAGGTTGCTAGTGTTCACGCCCTGGCTCATTTTCGTACGGCACAAGTTGCAAACTACTATTCTTTTGTCGTCAGCATTTTCCTCAAAAAAGCACCATACTACGGAACATCTACCCCTTGTCAAGGGAGATTTCCATAAGATTGCTCCGTGGAACAGTTGCGGGCCTGTGTGGTGTGGCCCGCCTTCCCCCTTTTGCCACCCCACTGCCTCTTCCAGTCTGTTGTGGTGATGCAGATCCCTCCCCCTCTGTACTACTTTCCTCGCTCGGCTTTCCACCTTCCCAGGTTGGGTCAGTGAACTCATCGTCCACCACCTCCTCTTCGACTTCCTTGCTCTGATCATCCTCCTGATTTATTGACCTAACCACAACCTCAGTGATTGACAACTGTGTCATATCCTCTTCATCAACCTCTTGAGACAGTAATTGCGGTTGACCCATTGGAAACTGTGTCTCATCATCATCCACCTCATTATACACTAATTGCCGTTCCTCACCGTCATGTTCTTGTGACTGTGGATGTTCAAGAGGTTGGGAATCAGAGCACAAGATCTCATGTCCCTCTTCAAGCATGCTTGGCAAGAGGGCCAAATCAAGTAATGGCGATGAAAAGAGGTACTCGGAATATCCAAGTGTGGGATCACTTTTTTGGCCAGACTGTAAATGCTGGGAGGAAGGAGGATCAGGGTGAGGATTGTGTTGACCAGACTCCTGGCTAATGAAACTGGACTTGGTAAAAGACAGGGTGGTGCTTAACCGACTGGAAGCATTATCTGCTGCAATCCAACCAACCACCTGGTCGCACTGGTCTGACTTCAAGAGTGGTGTCCTGCGCCGCCCTGCAAACTGGGACATGTAGCTAGGTATCTTGGATGATTGCTTTTCTTGTGCTCTGGCAACAGTTCGCAGTGTCTATGGAAAAAGTGTACTGGATGTCACTAATATTTTAGGGATGCGCACACTTTAAACAGAAGATGTGGCACGGATAATTTAACTGTCCACAGCGGACACCGTCTACGGAAACACTGCACTGGATGTCACTGATATTTTAGGGATGCACACTAGTGATGAGCGAGCATGCTCGGCCGAATACCAGTTCATCTCGAGCATTGCTATGCTCGACACATGGCGGTACTCGGCCAAGTGCCGCATGTGCTCGAGCTCCATGTTCGAGTCTCCTCCCCGCACGTTTTTTGGCTGCTAAACAGCCAATAAACGTGCAGGTAAGTACTGCCATCACTGTAATGCCAGTAGCCATGTTGGCGGCTGGCATTACAGTAATTGGCTGGCCGGAACGCGTCATCGAGTGCTATATAGCACCCGATGACACGTGCTCGGATCAGTCATAGTCAGGGAGAGCAGAGCGTAGGAAGGGAAAGGCAGTGTAGGGAGCGAAATTCACAGTTATTATTCTAAGAAAGCTTTTCAAAAACCCAAAAGTCCTTTTAAGTAGTGTTGAGCGCGAATATTCTAATAGCGAATATTAATCGTGAATATAGCAACTTCGATAATTTGCGAATATTACGAATATACTGCTATATATTCGTAATATCTTACATCTGAACAAATGATTCCTCTATGCTTAAAATGCTTGTGGTCAATGAGTCATTGGCCCACAAGCAAGAAGCAGGGAGGAATCATGACTTTAGATGTTGAAAAAAGACGAATATTCTAAAAAACAAATATATAGCACTATAGCGAATATATTAGTTTTGAATTTTTTTTGAATATTCGTCTTTTTTCCCCCTCCAAACAGTACAGTTAAACCCCTTTGGCATACTCCTGCCCACAAGCGTCCCCGTCACCATGGGAACGCCTGGTGGTTAGAATATACCATCGGATCTGAGTTAGATCGCGAAAACTCAAATCCGATGGTATTTTATAACACAGAGGCGTTCTCATGGTGATGGGGACGCTTTAAGTTAGAGTATACCAACAGGCGCATACATACTGGCCCCCTGCTGCCTGGTGGCACTTTACCTCTGACAGGGCACTGTGATCCACACAATTAACCCCTTAGGTGCCGCACCTGACAGGTTAATTGTGTGGATCACAGCACCCTGTCAGAGTAATGCTGGGGCTCCGATCGGTTGTCATGGCAACCAGGACGCTACTGAAGTCCTGGATGCCATGGTCAGTTAGTCAGCATTGTACTTACCTGCGCTGGGGCCGCCGGGCGCTCCTTCTTCTCAAACTCACAGGTCTGTGCGGCGCATTGCAATAAGCATGAAGAAAAATAGGTTTTGTCCAGCTTGTACTTGTGGCAATCCAAAGGCTTTTATTCAATAATCAGTAAAATCCAGAGCTGCTCAACCCCTTGAATTTCACAATATTTAAATTGCAATAAGCATACGCCGCACAGACCTGTGAGTTTGAGAAGGAGCGTGTCCATATTCTGTGGTGTTCTGTAACTAATACTGTACTACTTTAGAAAACAGTGTCTGTATTGCAGATTCCAATAATCTGGGCCTAATATAGTGTCCATAATCTGTGATATTCTGTAACCAATACTGTACTACTTTAGAAAACAGTGTCTGTATTGCAAATTCTAATAATCTGGGCCTAATATAGTATCCATATTCTGTGGGTTTCTGTGACATATACTGTCCTGCATCCGAAAACGGTGTCTTTAGCGGACTGTAAAACAATCTGCGCCACATCTAGTGACAAAACATTAATGTGAAGAAGGCGAGCACTAAGGGACGGGGAAGTGGGCATGATGCAGATGGTGGCACTGGGTGCAATGAAACTGTGCCTGCTGCCAGTGCACCAGAAAAAAAATAAAAAAAAAACATCCACCGTACCCAGCTTCATGTCCAATTTAGCTGGGCGGCGCAGGACAACACTGTCCAAGTCAGACCAGTGCGAACAGTTGGTCAGTTGGATTGCTGAAGATAATGCTTCCAGTTGGTTAAGCACCACCCTCTCTTCCACGAAGTCCAGGCTCTGTTACTAAGAGTCTGGTCAACCGAATCCTCACTCTGATCATCCTTTCTCCCACCATGGAGAGGCTTGCCAAATGAGTGATCCCACACGCTTGAAGAGGGACCTGAGATATTGTGCCCTGATTCCCAACCTCTTGAGCCTTCACAGTCTCAAGAAAATGACGGTGGTGAACGGCAATCATTTGTTCACGAGGTGGATGATGATGAGACACAGTTGTCAATCACTGAGGTTGTGGTTAGGTCAAGTCAGGAGGATGAGCAGAGTGAGGAAGTGAAAGAGGAGGTGGTGGACGATGAGGTCCCTGACCCAACATGGGAAGGTGAAAAGCCGAGCGAGGACAGCAGTACAGAGGGGGAGGGATCCCCAGCACCAATACAGGCTCGAACAGGCAGTGGGGTTGCAAAAGGGAGAAGTCGGCCAACACCAAACAGGCCCGCAACTGTTACACCGAGCACCCCCATGCATAAATCTACCTTGCCAAGGGGTAGGTGTTCCGCAGTATGGCGCTTTTTTGAGGAAAGTGCAGACGACAGAAGAGTGGTAGTTTGCAACCTGCGCCGTACCAAAATGAACCGAGGCGTGAACACTAGCACCTCACCACCACCAGCATGATCCGAGACATGGTATCCAAGCACGCTAATAAGTGGGCCGAACGTCTGGGTCCACAATCTGGGTCTGAGGGTCACACCACTGCCTCCTCTTCCCCTGTGTTATGCACTGCTGGCCATTCCCCTGTTGAAGGCGCAGGCCCGGATGCCCCTCGCCCTTCACCTGGACCTTCGCATGAACCATCAGCAACAACATCCACTTCCCTGTCCCAGCGCAGCGTCCAAATGTCCATAACACAGTCATTTGAACGAAAGCGCAAATACCCACACACAGGCCATAGCACTAAATGTGCAACTTTCGAAATTACTGACCCTTGAAATGTTGGCATTTTGGCTTGTAGACACTGAGGCATTCCGCAGCCTGATGTCAGCGGCTGTCCCTCAGTACGCAGTCCCCAGCCGCCACTATTTTTCACTGTGTGCCGTGCCCGCCTTACACCAGCATGTGTCCCAGAACATCACCCGTGCCATGTCCAACGCAGTCACTGTGAAGGTCCACTTAACCACAGACACATGGACAAGTGCTGGTGAGAGGGACGCTACATTTCCCTGACCTCACACTGGGTGAATGTTGTGGAGGCCGTGAGTGAGTCGTACCCTGGGATGGCACAGGTGCTACCCACGCCCAGGATTGTGGACCCTAAGTCCATCAGGGTCTCCGCCAGTTACTGGCTCTAACCACCACTTCTCCTCCTCCGCCGCCTCCTCCTCCGCTTCCACCTCCATCAGCAGTCAGCCATCAGTCGCTAGCTGGAAGCAGTGTAGCACTGCTGTGGGCAAGCGTCAACAGGCCGTGCTGAAGCTTATCTGCTTAGGGGACAAACAGCATATTGCAGAGCTGAGGCAGGGTATAAGAAACCAGACCGAGCTGTGGCTCTCGCCACTCAACCTACAACCAGGCATGGTTGTGTCTGACAATGGCCGTAACTTGGTGGCGGCTTTGGAGCTCGGCAACCTGACACACATTCCATGCCTAGCCCACATCTTAAAGGGAACCTGTCACCGGGATTTTGTGCATAATGCTGAGGAAATGGGTTGCTAGATGGCCGCTAGCACATCCGCAATATCCAGTCCCTATAGCACCGTGTGCTTTTATTGTGTAAAAAAAACGATTTGATACATATACAAATTAACCTGAGATGAGTCCTGTCCCTGAGATGAGTCCAGCGTGAAGGAGCCCAGCACCCCCCTGCATCCTTAGAATCTCCTCCTTGCTCCCCGACGTCAGAAAGCTAGAGTGCCGTAATGTCGCCATGCACGAGCTAGAGCATGCGCAGTGTCGTCATAGTGTTCCTTCCCTGTGCTAGCATCGCAAGATTACGGCGCTCTAGCTTTCTGACGTCGGGGAGCAAGAAGGAGATTCTGAGGATGCGTAGATGGGCAGAAGAGGATGAGGAGGATGAGTAGATGGAGAGTCATCCTGATGTCGACATCGACGTCTTGCCTGTTGGTACTCTGGCACACATGGCTAACTTCATGTTAGGCTGCCTTTCCAGCGACCCTCGCGTTATAAGCATTTTAGATAACACGGATTACTGGGTGCTCACCCTTCTCGACCCCCGCTACAAAGAGAACTTCTCATCTCTCATTCATGTGGTGGAGAGGACGAGTAAAACGGTGCAATTCCAGAAGGTACTTGTTGAGAGATTGCGCCAAAATTTTCCATCTGACAATATGGCCGGCGGAGTCTGTACTTCCTTAGGCAACCGAGGAAGGGAGACAAGGGGAATACACAGCAGTTCCAACAAAGGCAGGGCAACACTCTCCAAGGCATGGAACACTTTCCTGACACCCCGCCAGCCACCTCATCCTGTAGCGCGGCCTAGTGGTACAAGGAGGGAAAAGTTTTAGAAGATGGTAAAGGAATACATAGCAGACCGTGTCAGCGTCCTAAATGATCCCTCAGTGCCTTACAACTACTGGGTGTCCAAGCTGGACACGTGGCACGAACTTGCGCTCTACGTCTTGGAGGTGCTGGCCTGCCCTGATGCCAGCATTTTGCCAGAGCGTGTATTTAGTGCTGCTGGTGGCATTATAACAAATAAGCGTATCCGCTTGTCCACTGGCAATGCTGACAGGTTGACTCAGATAAAAACAAGGCCTGGATTGCCCCTGACTTCTCAACTCCACCAGAGGAGAGCTGAGCTGATGATGTACATAATGGCAATTTCAATCTATCATCTATAATGTACTCAATCTAATGTAGTGTATTCCCATGCACCTTTTCCACCACAAAAAAAGAGTATATGGTTGAATCTTGTTTTCTCCTCCTCCTCCTCATCCAGATGGTATATATTCCCTCCACCCTAATTTTTTCCCTCAACTCAAGGCCCTCAACTCAAATTTTTTTGATAAGGTCACATCAACTACAGGCCTTCAGCTCAAATTTTTTCATAAGGTCAGCTCAACTGTAGGCACTCAACTCAATTTTTTTATGGGGTCAGCTGAACAGCATGCACTCACATATAATGTTTTAGAGCGTCAGCTGTACAGCATGCACTCGCATATAATGTTTTAGAGAGTCATTTGTACAGCATGCACTCGCATATAATGTTTTAGAGCATCAGCTCACCTGAAGGCACTCGCAAATAATGTTTTAGAGCGTCAGCTGAACAACATGCACTTGAAAATAATGTTTTAGAGCGTCAGCTGTACAGCATGCACTCGCATATAATGTTTTAGAGCGTCATTTGAACAGCATGCACTCGCATATAAGGTTTTACTGCGTCAGCTCACCTGCAGGCACTCGCATATAATGTTTTACAGGGTCAGCTAACCTGCAAGCCCACCGCATATAATGTTTTACAGGTTCAGCTCAACTGCAGGCCCTCGCATATAATGTTTTACAGGGTCAGCTCACCTGCAGGCCCTTGCATATAATGTTTTGCAGGATGAGCTCAACTGCAGGCCCTCGCATATAATGTTTTACAGGGTCAGCTCACCTGTAGGCCCTCGCATATGATGTTTTACAGGGTCAGCTCACCTGCAGGTCCTCACCTACAATCTTTTACAGGGTCAGCTCACCTTCTGATGACGACAACGACGTCTTGAATGTTGGTACTCTGGCACACATGGCTGACTTCATGTTAGGCTGCTTTTCCCATAACCCGCGCGTTATACGGATTTTAGACAACTCGAATTACTGGTTGTTTACCCTTCTTGACCCCCGCTACAAAGATAATTTCTCATCTCTCATTCCTCTGTTGGAGAGGACAAGCAAAACAGTGCTATACCAGAAGGTTTTTGTTGAAAAATTGCTAGGGCAGACATCATAATGGATCGTCGCTGTCACAGGCACATACGATCGCCTAGAAGTTATGTAGAGTCAACAAAGCGTCAGCAGGCCCTCACCTACAAGTCCAGTCTCAGTAGTCAAGAGTCTGGTCAACACAATCATCACCATGATGGCACACTGGGTGAACGTTGTGGAGGCTGGGAGCAAGTTGCTGGCACCAGACTTGCCCTCCAATATATCCTCATTAACGGAAAGTGTACTCAGTCCAATAACAGGGCCGCATAGGAGTGCTGTATTGTTATTTATCGTCACTACCTCCCAGAGTCAGGAGTGGGTAATTGACACGCGCCTGCTGCCTTCCTTAGGGCTCTTTCACACTTGTGTTCTTTTCTTCCGGCATAGAGTTCCGTCATCAGGGCTCTATGCCGGAAGAATCCTGATCAGTTTTATCCTAATGCATTCTGAATGGAGAGAAATCCGTTCAGGATGCATCAGGATGTCTTCAGTTCCGGACCGGAACGTTTTTTGGCCGGAGAAAATACCGCAGCATGCTGCGCTTTTTGCTCCGGCCAAAAATCCTGAACACTTGCCGCAAGGCCGTATCCGGAATTAATGCCCATTGAAAGGCATTAATCCGGATCCGGCCTTAAGCTAAACGTCGTTTCGGCGAATTGCCGGATCCGACATTTAGCTTTTTCTGAATGGTTACCATGGCTGCCAAGACGCTAAAGTCCTGGCAGCCATGGTAAAGTGTAGTGGGGAGCAGGGGAGCAGTATACTTACAGTCCGTGCGGCTCCCCGGGCGCTCCAGAGTGACGTCAGGGCGCCCCACGCTCATGGATGACGTGTCGCATGGATCACGTCATCCATGCGCATGGGGCGCCCTGACGTAATTCTGGAGCGCCCCGGGAGCCGCACGGACTGTAAGTATACTGCTCCCCCGCTCCCCACTACTACTATGGCAGCCAGGACTTTAATAGCGTCCTGGGTGCCATAGTAACACTGAACGCATTTTGAAGACGGATCCGTCTTCAAATGCTTTCAGTTCACTTGCGTTTTTCCGGATCCGGCATGTAATTCCGGCAAATGGAGTACACGCCGGATCCGGACAACGCAAGTGTGAAACCAGCCTTAGATGCTTAAGCTTTAATAACTTGACCCATCCTCTCCAAGTGGTTCACAATTAGGAAAAAAAAGGGGCAAGGCAACAACAGCCAATCAGATTTCAGCCATTGACCTCCCTTGGATGTGGTATCCCTTTCTCAAGCTCCCTCTCCGGCATCGAACCCTGATTCCCCGTTACCCATGATCACCATGGTAGGCACAGAAAAGAACATTGAAAGTTGATAGGGCAGACATACAAATGGATCGTCGCCGTCACGGGGACGTGCAATCGCCCAGAAGTTATCTAGAGTTACCAATGCAGCAGCAGACCCTCGCCCCTAAGGTTTTACATGGTCAGATCAGCAGGCCCTTGCTTCAAATGTTTTTGAGGGTCACCAGCAGGCCATCAATCATAATTTTTCAAGGGTGTGTATGATGCCCTCCTTTATGTGTAACAAAGGGTGTTTTGGAGTGCCGGTTCCTTGTAATTTTTGGCAGCCCTTTCACATCGTGCATAGGCTTTATGAGTGTAGGAGTCCCACTACCTGAACAATTGTACCACAATGTGAATGAGGCCATCCTTTATGTGATATACAGGCTGTTTCGGAGTGCCTCTTGCTTGTAATTTTTTTGCTATTTTAGGGTACAGATGATTTTTGTTTGCTCTATATTACACTTTTTGTGAGACAAGGTAACAAAAAAAAAATGCTGTTTGACACTGTTTTTATTTTTTGTTATTTACCACATTCATTTGACATGTTAGATCATGAGCTATTTTTATAGAGCAGGTTGTTACGGATGCGACAATACCAAATATGACTCCTTTTTTGGGTTGTTTGTTTCAGTTTTACATAATAAAGCATTTTTGAAAAAAAATTATTTTTTTGTGTCTCCATATTCTGAAAGCCATAGTTTTTTTTTTTTTTTTGGGCGACTGTCTTATGTAGGGGCTCATTTTTTTTAGTATGATATGACTGTTTGATTGGTACTATTTTGGGGTGTGCGTATGACTGTTTGATCACTTGCTATTACACTTTTTGTGATGTAAAGTGACAAAATGGCTTTTTGATACCATTAAAAAAAATTTTTTTACAGTGTTCACCTGAAGGGTTAGGTCATGTGATATTTTTATAGAGCAGGTCGTTACGGACGTGGCAATACCTAATATGTATACTTTTTTTTATTTTTTAAAGTTTTACACAATAACAAAAAAATATATAATAATGTTTGTGTCTCCATAGTCCGAGAGCCATAGTTTTTTTTAACTTTTTTGGGATATTCTCTTAGGTAGGGTATAATTTTTGCAGGATGAGATGACGGTTTGATTAATACAATTTTGGAGTGGGTATGACTTTTTGATCGCTTGCTATTACACTTTTGGCGATGTAAGGTGACAAAAAAATTGCTTTTTTGACACTTTTTTTTTTTACGGTGTTCATCTGAAGGGTTAGGTCATGTGGTATTTTTATAGAGCAGATTGTTACGGATGCGGCGATACCTACTATGTATAGTTTTTATTATTTATTTAGGTTTTATACACTAATATCATTTTTGAAACAAAAAATAAAAAATCATGTTTTAGTGTCTCCATAGTCTGAGAACCATAGTTTTTTTTTAATATTTTTGGCGATTATCTTAGGTAGAGTATCATTTTTGGGTGATGAGATGATGGTTTGATTGGTACAATTTTGGGGTGCGTATGACTTATTGATCGCTTGCTATTACACTTTTTGTGATTTAAGGTGACAAAAAAATTGCTTTTTTGACACCGTTTTATTTTTTTGCGGTGTTCAGGGGTTAGGTCATGTGGCATTTTTATAGAGCAGGTTGCTACAGACGCGGCGATTAGAGATGTCCCGAACTATTCGCCGGCGAACATAGCTTGTTCGCCGCGGCCGGCGAACATATGCGATGTTCGGTCCGCCCCCTATACATCATCATTGAGCAAACTTTTACCCTGTACCTCACAGTCAGCAGACACATTCCAGCCAATCAGCATACCCTCCCTCCCAGACCCTCCCACCTCCTATCAAAAAGCAAGGACAGCATCCATCTTAGATTCATTCTGAAGCTGCAGTGTCACAAATTTGACTAAGTTGTAATCGCAATGCGATTAATACAGGTTATATTAATCGCATTGCGAATTCAACTTAGAGCTGGGTTCCTAATGGTTGTATTGCTAGAATATAACGAAGATTGAGAATATAGTGCTATATTCGTTGTGTTCGTCAATTCTAGCAATACAACCATTAGGAACTCAGATCTAAGTTGTAATCACAATGCGATTAATACAGGTTATATTAATCGCATTGCGAATTCAACTTAGAGCTGGTGTCACGACTATGACTGATCCAGACAGGTCTGGGAGGAGAAGATCGCAGCGACTTGCTACTCGCGATAGCTTGTGAGTTTGCTCCGTGGTTCAGGGTATGTCATCAGGGTTTTGCCTTGTGAACCTTTTTGTCCTGACTGGGAGTTTGTAGGCATCCTTCTCAGGTGAGTCCTGTCTGCCACTCCCAGCTACTATATTAGTTTCAGTTTCACTTGCAGTCATTGCCAGATATAGTCCTTACTTCCAAGGAAGGAGATCGTTGGACGGTATTGCTGTGGAGCTCTTGTCTGGTGTGGACTGTCGTCATTGGGATCACCTTCTCTGCTCGTGACTGGATAAGTCTATCTCTGCTGTAGATTGTTTGTTTGTTGCTGTCTTCCCCTGTTGTTCTCCTAGACATGAGTGATGGTGACTAGTGCTCCCATCTGCCTTTCCCCAGTCTAGTCTTGTTAGGGTGACTGAGGGTTTAGGCATCCTGCTCGCCGCACGGGTTCACACCCCGTCTAGGGTATCAGGGCAGACAGGTGCCAGCTAAGGGTTAGTCAGGAGTGGCCGTTCTATTCCCCATCCGTAGATAGGGGTCCCTCTTCCCCTCCGTCTGGTGCGACACGACTGCTGCTGGGATAGCAGTCGTGACAGCTGGGTTCCTAATGACCCTGTACCTCACAGTCAGCAGACACATTCCAGCCAATCAGCAGCATACCCCTTCCTCCCAGACCCTCCCACCTCCTAGCAAAAAGCAAGGACAGCATCCATCTTAGATTCATTCAGAAGCTGCAGTCTTAGTGAGAGGAGGGACAGTGCAGCTGCTGCTGATTTAATAGGGAAATCGATAGCTAGGCCAGTGTATTCAGTGTCCACTCCAGTCCTGAAAGACTCATCTGATCTGTCCTGACAGCACCCCAAAAAGCCCTTTTTAGGGCTAGTACATCAGCCTGCTTTTTTTTTCTTTTCTCTGTAATCTAATTGCAGTTGCCTGCCAGCATGTGTGTCAGGCCCACAGCTTATACTGTGCCCACTTGCCCAGTGCCACCCATATCTGATGTCACAGTAGATTACATTTAAAGAAAACAAAAACTTTTTTCACTGTAACCTAATTGCAGTAAGTTGCCTGCAAGCGTGTGTGTCAGGCCTACAGCTTCTACTGTGCCAACTACTGCCAGTGCACAGTGCCACCAGTGCCACTCATATCTGGTGTCACAGTAGATTACATAAAAAAAACTACTTTTTGGACTGTAATATAATTGCAGTTAGTTGCCTGCAAGCGTGTGTGTCAGGCCTACAGCGTGTACTGTGCCAACTACTGCCAGTGCACAGTGCCACCAGTGCCACTCGTATCTGGTGTCACAGTAGCTTGCACGCATAGTACAACTAATCGGAAAAAAAAATGACAGGCAGAGGCAGGCCACCCCGCAGGGGCCGTCGTGGTCGTGGTGCTGTGACTTCCTTTGGCCCTAGAATAATGCCCAGTGTTCAGAGGCCACGTACCCTGAACTCGAAAAGTTCTGAGGACATAGTTGACTGGCTCACACAGGACACCCAATCTTCTACAGCTTCCGCTCGGAACCTTGACACACCATCCTCCTCCAGCTCAGCTTCGGGCACCTCTCAAGTTACTACTCGCCCGCCTGCCGCCACCACCAACACTAGCACCACAGATGCTTCACTTGATCTGTCAGAGGAGTTATTTACACATCAGTTGGAAGAAATGAGTGATGCGCAACAATTATTGCCAGAGGATGTAGATAACAGGGATATGTCTCAGTCAGGCAGCATTACACACATGGATGTGCGGTGTGATGATGATGTTGTACCCGCTGCTGCTTCCTTTGCTGAGTTGTCAGATACAAGTGAAGAGGTTGATGATGACGATGTGTCCGTGGATGTCACGTGGGTGCCTGCTCGAAGAGAAGAAAAACAGGGGGAAAGTTCAGATGGGGAGACAGAGAGGAGGAGGAGACGAGTTGGAAGCAGGGGGGAGGTCGTCGCAAGGAGCTAGTGGCACAGTCAGACAGCATGTATCGGCACCAGGGGTCAGCCAGACAGCACGCCAATCAACAAATGCTGTTGCCACCACCAGAATGCCGTCATTGCAAAGCTCAGCAGTGTGGAATTTTTTTTGTGCGTCTGCCTATGATAACAGCGATGCCATTTGCAACCTGTGCCAAAAGAAACTGAGTCGTGGGAAGTCCAACACCCACCTAGGTACAACTGCTTTGCGAAGGCACATGATCTCAAATCACAAACGCCTATGGGATCAACACATGAGTACAAGCAGCACACAAACTCAAAGCCGCCATCCTCCTCCTGGTCCAGCATCTTCAGCCACGTCAACCACTGCTGTCCTCCTTGCCCCCTCTCAACCATCTGCCACTCCGCCACTCGCCTTCAGCAGTTCCTGCTCATCTGCCCACAGTCAGGTGTCTGTCAAGGAAATGTTTGAGCGTAAAAAGCCAATGTCACAGAGTCACCCCCTTGCCCGGCGTCTGACAGCTGGCTTGTCGGAACTCTTAGCCCGCCAGCTTTTACCATACAAGCTGGTGGAGTCTGAGGCCTTCAAAAAATTTGTAGCTATTGGGACACCGCAGTGGAAGGTACCCGGCCGAAATTTCTTTTCACAAAAGGTAATCCCCAACCTGTACTCTATTGTGGAAAAGGAAGTCATGGCATGTCTGGCACACAGTGTTGGGGCAAGGGTCCATCTGACCACTGATGCCTGGTCTGCAAAGCACGGTCAGGGCAGGTATATCACGTACACTGCGCATTGGGTAAACCTGCTGACGGCTGCCAAGCATGGAATGCTGCCACCTCCTCTACTCCTCCTACTCCATCCTCTTCGCTAACCTCCTTGGCTGAGTCCTCTTCTGCTGCTGCGTCTTGCTCCACATCAACTGCACCCCCCCAGCTCCCCAGGGGCTATTCCACATCCCGGATACGACAGTGTCACGCCGTCTTGGGGTTGACTTGCCTTAAAGCAGAGAGTCACACCGGACCAGCACTCCTGTCTGCCCTGAACTCACAGGTGGATCAGTGGCTGACTCCGCACCAACTGGAGATTGGCAAAGTGGTGTGTGACAACGGAAGCAATTTGTTGGCGGCATTAAATTTGAGCAAGTTGACACATGTGCCGTGCATGGCACATGTGTTGAATCTGATCGTACAATGCTTTGTGCATAAGTACCCAGGCTTACAGGATGTCCTCAAGCAGGCCAGGAAGGTGTGTGGCCATTTCAGGCGTTCCTACACGGCCATGGCGCACTTTTCAGATATTAATTTATTATTTTCTTTGTGATCATCTAAGGTGATCATTAAAGCCTACTAGGCCAACAATGGGCCCACACTGCAGAATCATTGTTTTTAACTGTCACTGAACTACCTCAGCACGACCATAGGCTTTGAAAAACCGCCATCGCCTGCAATCTGCCAAGCACGGGGCACGAGCACAGTCATCACTACACCAAGATTGACGCATAGAGGAATAAAATTTAGGTCATGAGTGTGTCAACTATTGACAACTCTTTGCGGTTGTCTAAACTCTATTCCATACACGTCCCCTGATAGGGGACGTAACAGGGATTAAACTGATAGGAATAGTACTACTTAACATACCACTCATATCTGGTAGCACAGTAAATTCCACGGCGCACGCGCAGTGCCCCAAATTGGAAGAGGACCGACCAAGCATCTTTTTCCATCTCCCGGTTCCTAAAATCTATTCCATACACCGGCCCCTGATAGGGGACGTAACAGGGATTAAACTGATAGGAATAGTACTACTTAACATACCACTCATATTGGGATTGCATAGTACATTGCACGGCGCACGCGCAGTGCCCCAAATTGGAAGTAAGAGGACCGACCAAGCATCTTTTTCCATCTCCCGGTTCCTAAAATCTATTCCATACACTACACCAGCCCCTGATAGGGGACAAAACAGAGATTAAACTGGTAAGAAAAGATTTTTTTGATAAAAAAAATAAAAGAGGACAGCCTCTGCGGAGCTGGGTATTTTTTGGCCGCGTTACTGAACGCTCATGCACAATGTCTGTAGGCTCATGCGTCCTTTTGCGGAGGTGACAAACCTGGTCAGTCAAACCCAAGGCAACATCATCGACCTCATACCATATGCGTTTTTTCTGGAGCGTGCCCTGCGAGGAGTGCTGGATCAGGCCGTAGATGAGCATGACGAGGAAGAGTTGTGGTCACCATCACCACCAGAAGCAGCCTTGTCGTCGTCGATTGCTGGACCTGCGGCAGCGCAGAGAGAGGAGTCTGAAGAAGAGGAGTCAGAGGAGGAAGGTGGCTTTTAGGAGGTGGAAGACCAACCACAGCAGGCGTCCCAAGGGGCTTGTTGTCACCTTTCGGGGACCCTTGGTGTTGTACGTGGCTGGGTGGAGGAAGAGACCTTCAATGACGTCAGTGAGGACAAGGAACGGGACATGGCTAGCTTGGTATCCAACCTTGTGCAAATGGGGAGTTTGCGGTTGTGCAAATGGACTGTTTGCGGTTGTTTGCGGTGTGTTAAACGGGGAGTTTGGTCTGTCACTGTGAAGCGGGCGTAACCCTTACACTACCTGATCGATACAACATCATACCTGATGTTTTAAAGCACGTTATTCCAAACAATTTAGGAATGTTAGTTGATTTATGCCCTTTATGGATTAAAACCCGACTCTGCGTCAACTACGTAATTTTCCATGGGAGTTTTGCCATGGATCCCCCTCCGGCATGCCACAGTCCAGGTGTTAGTCCCCTTGAAACAACTTTTCATTCACTATTGTGGCCAGAAAGAGTCCCTGTGGTTTTTAAAATTTGCCTGCCTATTAAAGTCTATGGCGGTTCGCCCGTTCGCGAACATTTGCGGAAATTCGCGTTCGCCGATCGCGAACGGAAAATTTTATGTTTGCGACATCTCTAGCGGCGATACCTAATATGTATACTTTAAAAAAAAATTTGACATTTAACACAATAAAAGCATTTTTGAAACAAAAAAAAATCATGTTTTAGTGTCTCCATAGTCTGAGAGCCATAGTTTTTTATTTTTTGGGTGATAGTCCTTAGTAGGGGCTCATTTTTTGCGGGATGAGGTGACAGTTAGATTGGTACTATTTCTGGGGGCATACGCCTGTTTGATCGCTTGGTGTTGCACTTTTAGTGATGTAAGGTGACAAAAATTGCTTTTTTTGACCCAGTTCTTTTATTTTTTATGGTGTCCATCGGACGGGGTGGATCATGTGATATATTTATAGAGCCGGTCGTTACGGACGCGGTGATACCTAATGTGTGTTTTTTCTTTTTTTCTTCTATTTATTATTATAAAATCAGGGGAAAAGGGCGTTTTTTTATTTTTTTAACTTCAAACTTTATTTTTTATTGAAAACATTTTTTTTAACTTTTTGTTTTTAAACTTTATTTCTTTCCCACTCTGGGACTTTAACTTTTGGGGGTCTGATCACCTCTGCAATGCATTACAATACAACTTTTCCCATTTTTTTATACAAAGTTGGCATTTGACCAAGATATTTATCTCACCCATCATGGGTATATGTAAAAAGACACCCCAAAACACATTCCTCAACTTCTCCTGAATACAGAGATACCAGATGTGTGACACTTTTTTGCAGCCTAGGTGGGCAAAGGGGCCCATATTCCAAAGAGCACCTTTCGGATTTCACAGGTCATTTTTTACAGAATTTGATTTCAAACTCCTTACCACACATTTGGGCCCCTAGAATGCCAGGGCAGTATAACTACCCCACAAGTGACCCCATTTTGGAAAGAAGAGACCCCAAGGTATTCGCTGATGGGCATAGTGAGTTCATGGAAGTTTTTATTTTTTGTCACAAGTTAGTGTAATATGAGACTTTGTATGAAAAAAAATAAATAAAAAAAATCATAATTTTCCACTAACTTGTGACAAAAAATAAAAAATTCTAGGAACTCGCCATGCCCCTCACGGAATACCTTGGGGTGTCTTCTTTCCAAAATGGGGTCACTTGTGGGGTAGTTATACTGCCCTGGCATTTTCCAGGGGCCCTAATGTGTGGTAAGTAGGTAAATGACCTGTGAAATCCGAAAGGTGCTCTTTGGAATGTGGGCCCCTTTGCCCACCTAGGCTGCAAAAAAGTGTCACACATCTGGTATCTCCATACTCAGGAGAAGGTGGGGAATGTGTTTTGTGGTGTCATTTTACATATACCCATGCTGGGTGAGAGAAATATCTTGGCAAAAGACAACTTTTCCAATTTTTTTATACAAAGTTGGCATTTGACCAAGATATTTATCTCACCCAGCATGGGTATATGTAAAAAGACACCCCAAAACACATTTCTCAACTTCTCCTGAATACAGAGATACCAGATGTGTGACACTTTTTTGCAGCCTAGGTGGGCAAAGGGGCCCAAATTCCTTTTAGGAGGGCATTTTTAGACATTTGGATACCAGACTTCTTCTCACGCTTTGGGGCCCCTAAAATGCCAGGGCAGTATAAATACCCCACATGTGACCCCATTTTGGAAAGAAGACACCCCAAGGTATTCAATGAGGGGCATGGCGAGTTCATAGAAAAAAAAATTTTTGGGCACAAGTTAGCGGAAATTGATTTTTTTTGATTTTGTTCTCACAAAGTCTCCCTTTCCGCTAACTTGGGACAAAAATTTCAATCTTTCATGGACTCAATATGCCCCTCAGCGAATACCTTGGGGTGTCTTCTTTCCAAAATGGTGTTATTTGTGGGGTGTTTGTACTGCCCTGGCATTTGAGGGTCTCCACAATCATTACATGTATGCCCAGCATTAGGAGTTTCTGCTATTCTCCTTATATTGAGCATACAGGTAATGAGATTTTTTTTTTCCGTTCAGCCTCTGGGCTGAAAGAAAAAAATGAACGGCACAGATTTCTTCATTCGCATCGATCAATGTGGATGAAAAAATCTCTGCCAAAAAAAGAAAAAGGAGGGGAAAGGCGTCTGCCAGGACATAGGAGCTCCGCCCAACATCCATACCCACTTAGCTCGTATGCCCTGGCAAACCCGATTTCTCCATTCACATCAATCGATGTGGATGAATAAATCATTGCCGGGATTTTTTTTTTTATATATACAAAGTGTTTGCCAAAGTATATGAACGCCGCCACCTCCTCAGCTCATATGCCTCGGCAAACGTATCTTTTACTGCAGAGGAGAAATCTCGTCTTGCAGCGCCGCATACACCGACTTGCGTGTAATCTGACAGCAGCGCAATGCTTCTGTCAGAATGCACATCAGTGCTGCAGCTAGTCGATCGGTTGGCCCACCTGAAAGGTAAAAAAAACAAAACAAAAAAGAAAAAACCAGGCCGCAACGCAATAACTTTATTAACTTTAGAACAGAACATATTAACTTTTTTAAAACTTTTTTAACTTTTTTACTTACCGGTAATTTTTTTTTTGTTTAGTTTTTTTTACCTTTATAGAACAAACCTCTCCTTCCCCATGGGACAATGTGCAAAGCGCAAATCGCCCAAAGATGTGGCGAAGTACGTTATGCACTTTATCCCAGGTGAAAGGAGAGGTTTGCAGCAGCTGTGAGTAAAAGGGCCCTAATAGCCCTGTGTGCCTGTCCTGTGAGATGCAATCCCTATGCTAGGTGTACCTGTGTGTGGTACTTCAGGAAACACTCACCAAAGCATAGGGCAGGGTGGTCAGGACAGTCAGGACAGAAATAGCGGGTGTCACGCCTTATTCCACTCCTGCTACAGACACGACATCTTTTTCGGGGTGACGGTTGGGTTGAGGTACCAGGAACGACACTGGGGAAATGTCGCTCGTGTAGACGGCTAACTACACTGGTGGATGGGGCCACGGAACCTCCTGGGTAAAGGAGGTTCTCGATGATCTCTTCCTGGAATTTGAGGAAGGATCGTGTTCTCCCAGCCTTACTGTAGAGAACAAAACTATTATACAGCGCCAATTGAATTAAATATACAGACACCTTCTTATACCAGCGTCTGGTTCTGCGGGAAACTAAATAGGGAGCCAACATCTGGTCATTGAAGTCCACCCCTCCCATGAGCGCATTATAGTCGTGGACTGAGAGGGGCTTTTCAATGACACGGGTTGCCCTTTCAATTTGGATTGTCGTGTCTGCGTGAATGGAGGAGAGCATGTAAACGTCACGCTTGTCTCTCCATTTCACCGCGAGCAGTTCTTCGTTACACAAGGCAGCCCTCTCCCCCCTTGCAAGACGGGTGGTTACAAGCCGTTGGGGGAAGCCCACTCGACTAGTTCGCGCGGTGCCACAGGCGCAAATCCGTTCTAGAAACAAATGCCTAAAGAGGGCCACACTTGTGTAGAACTTGTCCACATAAAGATGGTACCCCTTGCCGAATAAGGGTGACACCAAGTCCCAGACTGTCTTCCCACTGCTCCCCAGGTAGTCAGGGCAACCGACCGGCTCCAGGGTCTGATCTTTTCCCTCATAGATCCGAAATTTGTGGGTATAGCCTGTGGCCCTTTCACAGAGCTTATACAATTTGACCCCATACCGGGCGCGCTTGCTTGGGATGTATTGTTTGAAGCCAAGGCGCCCGGTAAAATATATTAGGGACTCGTCTACGCAGATGTTTTGCTCGGGGGTATACAAATCTGCAAATTTCTGGTTGAAATGGTCTATGAGGGGCCGAATTTTGTGGAGCCGGTCAAAAGCTAGGTGGCCTCTGGGACGGGAGGTGGTGTTGTCGCTAAAATGCAGGAAACTGAGGATGGCCTCAAATCGTGCCCTGGACATAGCAGCAGAGAACATGGGCATGTGATGAATCGGGTGCGTGGACCAATATGACCGCAATTCATGCTTTTTTGTCAGGCCCATGTTGAGGAGAAGGCCCAAAAAAATTTTAAGTTCGGAAACTTGGACTGGTTTCCACCGGAAAGGCTGGGCATAAAAGCTTCCCGGGTTGGCGGATATAAATTGTGTGGCATACCGGTTTGTCTCTGCCACGACTAAGTCCAAGAGCTCCGCAGTCAAGAACAGCTCAAAAAATCCCAGGGCCGAACCGATTTGAGCCGTCTCAACCCGAACTCCAGACTGGGCGGTGAAAGGGGGAACTACAGGTGCGGCTGAAGTTGGTGACTGCCAATCAGGGTTTGCCAGCACCTCAGGGATTCTAGGGGCTCTACGGGCCTGTCTGCACGGTGGCTGCGACGGGGTAACTAGTGCACGTGCCACCGTACCAGCTTCAACTGCCCTTCTGGTGCTCGCCACGTCACCATGTTGTACGGCAGTGCTGGTACTAGGTCCAGGGAGGGCTGCGCTGCTGGTGTATGCCTCACCACGTGATCCGGCAGCGACAGCCCCACTCTGCTGCTCTTGAAGCGGATCCTGCATAACCTGTGGTCTAGCGACATGGGGCCGGGTACGCCTGGTGCTGCCAGGGACCTCAACCTCCTCGTCCGAACTTTGGGTCAGAGAGCCACTGCTTTCTACAGGTTCATATTCTGACCCGCTAGATTCGTCAGATGAGGGTTCCCACTCCTCATCCGACTGGGTCAGAATCCTGTAGGCCTCTTCAGAAGAATACCCCCTGTTTGACATTTTGGACTACTAAATTTAGGGGTATTCCCTGAGACTACCCAAGAAAAAAAGCAAACCTGTCTTACAAAGGGGAGGATAGCGAAGTACCAGAGGCCGCTGCGGTTGATAAAAAATATCAAAACTGATTTTTTTATTGCCGCAGTGCGTGTAAAATGAATGTGCAGTGATCAAAAAATATATATTTTTTGTCACTGCGGTGGGGCGGGCGTAGGTGAACGCACATGTGGGCGACCGATCAGGCCTGATCGGGCAAACACTGCGTTTTGGGTGGAGGGCGAACTAAAGTGATACTATTATAGATCTGACCGTGATCAGTTTTGATCACTTACAGATACTATAAAAGTACAAATGCTGATTAGCGATACGCTAATCAGCGAATAAAAGTGACTGCGGTGCGGTGGGGTGGGCGCTAACTGACGCTAACTACCTAACCAAGAGGCCTAAACTATCCCTAAAACCTAACAGCCAATACCAGTGAAAAAAAAAAAGTGACAGTTTACACTGATCACTTTTTTTCCTTTCACTAGTGATTGACAGGGGCGATCAAAGGGGTGATTAAAGGGTTAATTGCGGTGCAGGGGGGTGATCTGGGGCTAAGGTGTAGTGTTGGTGTACTCACAGTTCAGTCTGCTCCTCTGCTGGATCCAACCGACGAAAAGGACCAGCACAGGAGCAGACAAGCCATATAACAGATCATATTTACTAATATGATCTGTTATATGACTTTTGATTGGATTTTTTGAAAATCGCCAGCCTGCCAGCCAATGATCGTTGCTGGCAGGCTGGTGACGAACTTGTTCTTTGAATTTTGCCGGCCCGCGATGCGCATGCGCGGGACGGCTTGGAGCGAAATCTGGCGTCTCGCGAGATGACGCGTATATGCGTGATTGTGCGCAGCGCTGCCACCTCCGGAACGCGAATCTGCGTACAGCGGTCCGGAGGTGGTTGAACAGGAGATGTTACATAGTTAATACGGTTGAAAAAAGACATACGTCCATCAAGTTTAACCAAGGGATAGGTGGGGACACGAATCCCAGAAGGAAGTGAGACTCACTAATGTTTTTTACTTTTAAGAATTTGTCGAAACCCTTTTTGAAACTGTCCACTGTTCCTACTGTGACCACGTCCTGAGGAAGTCTATTCCACAGATTCACAGTTCTGACAGTAAAGAAGCTTTGACGCTTCTGGAGACTGAACATTTTCTTCTTCAGTCGGAGGCAGTGCCCCCTTGTCTTTTGAGCACATTTTACATGGAACAGCTTTTCGCCGTATTTTTTGTATGGCCCATTTATATACTTGTATAGGTGAATCATGTCCCCCCTTAGACGTCTCTTCTCAAGACTAAATAAATTTAATTATTTTAATCTTTCTTCATAACTAAGATCCTCCATGCCCCTTATCATTTTAGTAGCTCTCCTCTGTACTTTTTACAGCTGCAGTGCATCCTTTCTACGTACTGGTGCCCAGAACTGGACAGCATATTCCAGATAAGGCTGAACCAGCGCTTTTTAAAGTGGTAGTATTACATCCCTGCCCCGTGAGTCCGTGCCTCGTTTAATGCATGACAATATCCTGGTGGCCTTAGAAGCACCTGATTGACATTGTATGCTATAATTTACCATCTACCATCCACAAGGACACACAAATCCTTCTCTATAAGTGACTCTCCCAGTGCTACATCACCTAGGACATATGAAGCATTGATATTTTAGGGATGTGCACACTTTAAATAGGAGATGTGGCGCGGTTAATTTAACTGTCCGCAACGGACACCGTCTTTGGAAAAAGTGCACTGGATGTCACTGATATGTTAGGGATGCGCACACTTTAAACAGGAGATGTGGTGCGGATAATTTAACTGTCCGCGGGGGACACCTTCTACAGAAAAAGTGCACTGGATGTCACTGATATTTTAGGGATGCGCATGAGATGTGGCGCAAATAATTTAACTTTCCCCAGCGGCCCATTACACGGTATTTTGCGCAGGATGCGCTAAAAATATATATATATAGCTGCTGTCACACACAATAGTCCTTAAAAGGACTTTTGGGTCTCTCAAAAGTTTTTTGTATAAAAATCTTCCTATTACATTCCCTACACTGTCGGTGCCTTCCTATGCACAGCTCTCCCTAACACTAAGCAATTTAGTGCAGGTTGCGCTGGAAACATATATTGCTGCTGTCACACACAATAGTCCTTACAAGGACTTTTGGGTCTCTGAAACATTTTTGTACAGAAATAATATTCAATTACACTCCCTACACTGTCTGTCCCTTCCTATGCTCAGCTCTCCCTGACTTCGAATGAGCCGAACACGGGTAATAGGGTGCTATATAGCACTCGATGACGCGTTCCGGCCAGCCAATCACTGTAATCCCAGTATCCAACATGGCTACTGGCATTACAGTGAGGGCAGCCCTTACCTGCACGTTTATTGGCTGCTTAGCAGCCGTGAAACGCGCGGGAAGGAGACTCGAGCATTGCGCTCGAGCACATGCGGTACTTGGCCGAGTACTGCCATGTGCCGAGCATAGCGATGCTCGAGCCGAATTGGTATTCGGCCGAGCATGCTCGCTCAACTCTAAATATTAGATTTATTCTTTAATTATTTCCACAGCAAAATATTTTGTTTGTGCAAGAAAATTGTGCTAAGTGTCATTTTGAATTTCCTTTGATTTTTTTTTGTTCTTTTAAATAAATAAACTTTTGTGTTCAGCTGAATAAATATGCAAATTACCATGAAGCTGCAGAGTAACAATGGAATATTGTTATGAAAGCAACTATTGCTTGTTAAAATTTGGCTTAGTTCTAAGCATTTCACAAATTTGGAAATATAATCAAACAAACTATTACATTGTCACACAAACCACATGCTATAAAGTCATTGAAATACATTTTCTTCCACAGATAAGTAAATGCTTAAAATACTTTTCTGCTTTTTATTATTATGATATATTTGGGCCTAACATACTGTTGGTTTATTAAAGGGGTTGTCCAGGAGATATATTTTGATAAGCTATCCTCAAGATAGGTTATCAAAATCTGATTAGAAGGCTCGGACACCCCGCACCCATGACGATCAGCTGTTTGAAGATGAGGTGGCGCTCAATGCTCCTCGTTACACTGTGTGTCATCTTCCTTTCAGCAATGGAGCAAAGGAATGAGTACTTGTAATTACACTGCACTTCCAAGACAATGAGTAGTGTAATAAAGAGGAAGTAGCACTCGCATGGAGCGCCGCCTCTTCTTCAAACAGCTGATTGTCATCGGTGCTGAGTGTTTGATCCCCCCGATCAGATATTGATGACCTATCCTGAGGATAGGTCATCAATATATACAGCCTGCACAACCCCTTTAATGTATCTTTGCTTTTTCCGATACATGTCTCCAAATCCTTTGTCCATATATAGATTGAAAATGTCAAATTTGGGGCGTACTTGGGCTCGATCAATCTGGAAAGACTCTCAGATTAAGAAAGCGAAACTATTAATGACCCCATCTCTGTAACTGAACTGCAGGAGGCGCTAAAAGGTATAAGTGGTAACTCCACCCCGGGACTAGATCGATCCTTTCGCTTGACGCCGCTAAGGTGTTCAACAGGGTCGAGTGGCCGTTCCTCTGGCAGATTATGTTCCAGATGAATTTGGGCAGTAATTTTATAAGTTTGACGCAGCTTCTCTATGCAGAGTCAGTCGCTAGAGTTAAAAAAAACAGAGTTTTGTCGACAGATATTCGCCTAGAACGAGGTACTAGGCAGGGTTGCCCACTCTCCCCCCTGCTGTTCGGCATTTTTTTTAGAGCCTTTGGCAAGCAAAATTAGATTGGAGGAGGCTATTGCAGGATTGGGGGGGCTGGGGGACCCTGAATTTTTTTTTGTCTATATGCCGATGATATTCTTATATTTCTAAATGACGGAGCCAAAGAATTCCAACATGTAATTCAAATTATAGACTAATTCAGCGCTTTCTCTGGCCTAGAGATAAACTGGAACAAGTCAACAGTGCTCCCACTAGGTCCTTTTGATGTTAGTGATTCCACAGTTAAGCTAAAGATACTGACTAAGGAAGACCAAATGGATTATTTGGGGATAAAAATTGGTCTTAATTTGGGTGATTACTTTGATTATAATGTTGAGCCTCTTATGGAAAAAGTAAGGGACAAAGTCAAGACCTGGTTGAGGCTACCCCTCTCTCAAGTAGATCAGATCGCCCTCGTTAAGATGAACCTCCTTCCCTCCATTTTATATATTTTGACAGTCTGCCCCATCTGGATTGATGACTCCTTCTTCTATAGGTTGGAAGGACTTATCAATGATCTTCTGTGGGGCAGAAAAAGGGTACAAATTAAGCTGAAATATCTATATCTTTCCCGGGGGGATGGGGGATTATCTTTCCCCTTCTTCCAGGGATACTATCTCTGTGCACAAATTCAGTGGTGTTTGAATTCTAGGGAGAATGGGTTACTGGGGTTTCTCCATGGGGGATGCATTGATTTGTGTGCTGATCTGTATTCCCTATTGGAGTCTGGGCGGTTGGGGACTAGGGGCCCTGAGTGCCCGATCTCCTATATGTTGCAGAAAGTCTGGAATAAAGTTAAGGGGCTCCTTGATGTTACACATGTGCTACACTTTTACCCTCTGTGGAATAATTTAGCCTTAATTGAGTTTGATAAGATAAGGCACTACCACTTTTGGAAAAAATAGGGGGATTACGACAGTCAAGCACTTTTTTCGGGAGGGGAAATTAAAAGCCCTTTCTGAAATCTTTTATAGATTATCACTTTTATGGTGCAGTTTAGGTATGCACAGGTTGTACATGCCACTTTATCCACTACTAATAAGGTTTCACTATGTGTTCAGGAGCAACCGTTTTTACATTTTTGCTTTTCCGCACTTTTTAGCACAAATGTTAAAATATCACAAATTTATGCTAGGTTACAAGTAGAGCTAGGTCAACTTTCAAAGTTTAAAAGTGAAAGCAAATGGAATAAGGTATTGGGTGGCACGGTTAGGGATTGGGCAAGGGTATATAAAAATATCCAAGGAGTCTCGGTGTCAAATCAACATAGGCTAATTCAATTTAAAGGGAATCTGTCACCTATTTTGACCCTATTAAACCGTTAAAATAGCAATGTGCAATAAAGAACCTTCTTACCTACATGTATCTTCTTTCTTTTATTCAACTTTTCATTCTTATAAAAAAGCTATTTTTCTGATATGTAAATGAGGTTCCAAGGTGCCCAGAGGGGCGTTATTACTCTGCTCTGGTGCCCAGTAACTCCCCCCTGCAGTGCCCAGTCGGCCTTTCTTCCAAGCCCAGCACGCCTCCTCATAAATAAATGTCCTCCCACATACTGGCCGAACGGCGCCGCCCCCTCCCCACCACGTCATTTAATTTATTCATTGTACCATCGTGCTTCCTCCTCTCTTAGCCTATGGCGCCGCCCCCTCCCGATTACGTCATAAAATTTATTCACTTCATCTGGCGTTCCTTCCTCCTCTCTTGGCCTACGGCGCCGCCCCCTCCCATTACGTCACATGTATTCATAGCACAGGCCCTCCCTTCCTCCTCTCCTGTCTCAGAGGCAACAGCTCTCGGATTATGTCACTGGGCTCGGCGCATGCCCAGTGACAATCTTGAGGCTGTTGCCCTCTGGAACAGGAGAATCGTGCAGGCGCAGGCACTCACCGATACTGCGCGTGCGCGGGATTTCTGAGGACAGGAGAGGAGGAAGGGAGGGCCGGTGCTATGAATACATGTGACGTAATGGAAGGGGGCGGCGCCGTAGGCCAAGAGAGGAGAAAGGAACGCCCGATGAAGTGAAAAAATTAAATGATGTAATCGGGAGGGGGCGGCACCGTAGGCTAAGAGAGGAGGAAGCACGATGGTGCAATGAATAAATTAAATGACGTGGTGGAGAGGGGGCGGTGCCGTTCGGCCAGTATGTGGGAGGACATTTATTTATGAGGAGGCGTGCTGGGCTTGGAAGAAAGGCCGGCTGGGCACTAAAGAGGGGCGTTACTGGGCACCAGAGCAGAGTAATAACGCCCCTCTGGGCACCTTGGAACCTCGTTTACATATCAGAAAAATCGCTTTTTTATAAGAATGAAAAATTGAATAAAAGAAAGAAGACACATGTAGGTAAGAAGGTTCTTTATTGCACATTGCTATTTTAATGGTTTAATAGGGTCAAAATAGGTGACAGATTCCCTTTAAGATTGTGCATAGGCTCTACTATACCCCTATTTTTCAGTCTAAAATACACTGCTCAAAATAATAAAGGGAATACAGCGGCGCATGCGCATTGAATGTCTGACCGCTCCGAGCTCAGACATCTCTAATGCGCCGAATACAGCCGCGCACGGCGCATGCGCGAGAATTCGGCCGCTGCGTCACATGGAGGAGGACATGGGCGGGCTGGAGGGACGTGCTGGGCGGCCGCTGTGTATGAAGGTAGACGGAGCCTCTAGGTGCTAATGACGCCCACATAGCACCTAGAGGCTCATTAGCATATTTATAAAAGTTAGTTTTTTAGCAAAACCGCTGCCCCACAAGTGATTATAGTAGGATGGTTGGCCAGAGCAGACACTAGCAGATCGCTAGTGTCTGCCAGCTAATTATGTCATATGAAGTGATAGAAACCCTTTAAACAACACAATGTAACTCCAAGTCAATCACACTTCTGTGAAATCAAACTGTCCACTTAGGAAGCATCACTGAGTGACAATCAATTTCACATGCTGTTGTGCAAATGGGATAGACAACAGGTGGAAATTATAGGCAATTAGCAAGACACCCCCAATAAAGGAGTGGTTCTGCAGGTGGTGACCACAGACCACTTCTCAGTTCCTATGCTTCCTGGCTGATGTTTTGGTCACTTTTGAATGCTGGCGGTGCTTTCACTCTAGTGGTAGCATGAGACGGAGTCTACAACCCACACAAGTGGCTCAGGTAGTGCAGCTTATCCAGGATGGCACATCAATGCGATCTGTGGCAAGAAGGTTTGCTGTGTCTGTCAGCGTAGTGTCCAGAGCATGGAGGCGCTACCAGGAGACAGGCCAGTACATCAGGAGACGTGGAGGAGGCTGTAGGAGGGCAACAACCCAGCAGCAGGTCCGCTACCTCCGCCTTTGTGCAAGGAGGAACAGGAGGAGCACTGCCAGAGTCCTGCAAAATGACCTCCAGCAGGCCACAAATGTGCATGTGTCTGCTCAAACGGTCAGAAACAGACTCCATGAGGGTGATATGAGGGCCCGACGTCCACAGGTGGGGGTTGTGCTTACAGCCCAACACCGTGCAGGACGTTTGGCATTTGCCAGAGAATACCAAGATTGGCAAATTCTCCACTGGCGCCCTGTGCTCTTCACAGATGAAAGCAGGTTCACACTGAGCACATGTGACAGACGTGACAGAGTCTGGAGACGCCGTGGAGAACGTTCTGCTGCCTGCAACATCCTCCAGCATGACCGGTTTGGCATTGGGTCAGTAATGGTGTGGGGTGGCATTTCTTTGGAGGGCCGCACAGCCCTCCATGTGCTCGCCAGAGGTAGCCTGACTGCCATTAGGTACCGAGATGAGATCCTCAGACCCCTTGTGAGACCATATGCTGGTGCGGTTGGCCCTGGGTTCCTCCTAATGCAAGACAATGCTAGACCTCATGTGGCTGGAGTGTGTCAGCAGTTCCTGTAAGACGAAGGCATTGATGCTATGGACTGGCCCGCTCGTTCCCCAGACCTGAATCCAATTGAGCACATCTGGGACATCATGTCTCGCTCTATCCACCAACGTCACGTTGCACCACAGACTATCCAGGAGTTGGCAGATGCTTTAGTCCAGGTCTAGAAGGAGATCCCTCAGGAGACCATCCGCCACCTCATCAGGAGCATGCACAGGCGTTGTAGGGAGGTCATACAGGCACGTGGAGGCCACACACACTACTGAGCCTCATTTTGACTTGTTTTAAGGACATTACATCAAAGTTGGATCAGCCTGTAGTGTGTTTTTCCACTTTAATTTTGAGTGTGACTCCAAATCCAGACCTCCATGGGTTAAAAAATTTGATTTCCATTTTTTTATTTTTGTGTGATTTTGTTGTCAGCACATTCAACTATGTAAAGAGCAAAGTATTTCAGAAGAATATTTAATTAATTCAGATCTAGGATGTTATTTTTGTGTTCCCTTTATTTTTTTGAGCAGTGTATATCGAGGTAACGAGAGAGTTTTCTCCTGTATGAAGTGTGGAAGCGAAGAGGCTGTTTTTTCGCATTTTTTATGGAGATGCCCCAGTGTTCAGAGATACTGGCAACCCATTTTTGAAAATTTGGGAATTTTGGATAAATTTAGCCCAGATCCGTCATTTGAGTTCGTTATTTTTGGACTAGGTTCAACTGATATAAAAGGTAAAATACCGTATACCTTATTACAACTATGGATGAAGGGTTTAATGATTGGTAAAGTATTGAATATTCAGAAATGGGGATCTGAAAACACCCCGACCTTCGCCGAAATGGAAAAACTATATAAGTAGGATAAAGTATTATGAACTTTTTGGCTGCATGACTCAGGGTCATTGGTATGGGCCAATTAGGCTGAACCCTATTAACCTGGAGGATTTTCCTCTGGTTTCTGAAGGGGGAGCGCCGGACCCTCTGGGCAGGGGGGAAGTAGGGGATGGGAAGTAGAAAATATATTTTGTATTTTACTAATGAGATAGAGGAGGGTAGATATGAGCTTATTAAGGATGCGATTTGGGATCTACTATATAATTTTGTCTAAATGTGTGCATATCCTTATCTTGATGGGACTTTTTCCTCTTTTCAGCTCGTCTGTATTTTTGTAATTTTGTATTTTTTTGTAAAATTAAAAATACTAAAAAAAAAAAAAAATGTCAAATTCTAGCTGCCTGCAGTTGGTATCATAGGGACTGTATGTTTTATTATTTAGTTTAAATGCAGTAGGCAGTAGACCCCCTAGTGGTGGCTGCAGATTAACTAGAATTGAATTTTAAAACTGTATGTCTATAAATGAAGTTCAAAGCGCAGCATCAAAAAAACAAAGCTCCTGATTTTGATTTTTTTTCAACAAATTTAGTACTGCAGTAGGCATAACATATATATTTTTTAGGGGAGTGTTCACTTCAAATGTGTAGGGACAGTGAATGTGTTTTTGCAATACACTTTATTAGAGAATTATGTTAATTCTTTATGATAAAATGGTATGTAAAGTCTCTCCTCTAACCAAGACTTGCTAAGAAGAATCTGTCTTCATAGTGCAGATTTCCTCCATTATAAATATATGCTTAAAACTTACAACTCGGCCCTCCACATTGCCAAACAGAACTACTTCACCTCTCTCATCTCCTTACTCCAAACCCAAACCGATTCTTTGATACTTTTCACTTCCTTCTAAGCCCTAAAATGCACGTTCCCCTCCCTGACCTCTGTGACGAAGACTTGGCTACTTACTTCAGAGATAGGTTCTATAAAGATGGCAGGCACGTAGATACCAAGGGATAAGTGCGGCCCTAGTCTCACCTAGCCCCTTAGCGTGCCTACTTGCACGATCAACCTAGTAGTGACCCACAACTGGACAACATACTAAATAAGTGCAGGAAGGATGAAGACAATACACAAAGACAAGACATGAAAAGTAGTCAGACAAGCAAGGGCACAACCAGGAGCACCAAATAGAACCAAACTGCCAGAGGCTGGACGCAGTCAGAGGGATGTCAATAGTCAAAGCCAAAGTCAGAAAACGAACTCATACATGAGCCACAGTATTCCAGGAGTCGGGCGCTACCATTTGACTGGTGTGATGATGTCCTAGAGCTCCGGGATCCAGTGCCATTGGACCAGGGCCCCTGCATCACAGCTGGCTAGAATGTCGGCCTGGTTTCCCCAGCAACCAGATGGTGCTACTGATCAAAGGCAGCGGCAGCCTGGAAAATCATCACAGCTGGCCTGGTTTCCTCAGCAACTGGGCGCTGCTGCTGATTGGAGGCAGCAGGGGCTGAGGAGACCATAAAAGTACCCCCCTTTTAGGAGGGGTCATCGGATACACAGCATGAGGAGCAGGTTTGTCAGCATATGACTCATGGAAGCTTTTTAACAAACGTTCTGCATGGATATCACCAGCTGGTACCATGGCCTCTCCTGTAGTTCATAACCTTTCCAATGTACTAAATACTATATGCTATTCCAGACCCTCCTGGATTCCAGAACCTTTTCCACCTCATATTCTTCTTTGCCCTCCACCTCCACCAGACCAGGAGGTTTCTGAGGAACCAGTGGAGTCAAACATTTTTTCAACAAAGATTTATGAAAGAAATTATGTATTCTCAGAGAATTAGGCAGTTCAAACAGAACGAGACAGGATTAATTATTTCAGAAATGTCATATGGTCCGATGAACTGGGGAGCAAACTTCTTAGAGGGCAACCTTCAATTGAATATTTTTAGTCGACAACCAAACCATTGCCCCGACCAAAAAATTATCTCCTAAAGATCTTTTCTTATTGTCAACTCTTTTCTGGACTTCCTGGGAGATCATCAGGTTCTTCTGAACCTGGGCCCAGACTGTGCGCAGTTTCTCAGCTATAACTTCAGTTTCCGGATTATTCGACAGTGATGACCAAAAAGACCCAGCACGATGATGAAAACCGCAGTTACAGAAAAACAACAAAGTATTAATAGAGTTATTGATCTGGTTATTGATAGCGAACTCAGCCAAAGATATATGAGACCCATTCCAACTTGTTCTCAGCAACATAAAACTTCAGGCATTGCTCTAAGGATTGATTCAGTGTTTCAGTCTGTCCGTTGGTTTCCATATGGAAGGCTGAGGAAAATGAGAGAAGAATATCAAAATTTTCACAGAATGATTTCCAAAATTTGGATACAAAATGAACACCTCTGTCAGACACAATGGGGGAGATTTATCAAGCTCCAGAGAAAAAGGTGAAATCTGATTGGTTGCTATGGGCAAGCCAGTTCTACTTTACAACAGTTTGATAACTCTCCCCCAATGTTTTCAGGAATACCATGAATTTGCACAATATGATCTAGAAAGACCCATGATAGATCCTTCGCTTTACTCAGGGGAACAAAATAATACATTTTAGAAAATCTGTCCACTACCACCCAAATCACAGTCTTCCCTTGGGAGCGAGGCAGATCTGTAGTAAAGTCCATAAAGATATGTGACTAAGCTGTGAGGAACCACGCCTTGCAGCCCCACCTGACGTCACAAACTTTGGGATCATGCGGTACCATTTCGTCACTTGTTACCAAGACATGTGGTTACGCCTTCCCTTAGAGTACATAAAGTCAGCTTGGCACACTGAGACACCCTATCCACACAGGCACAGGGAGGCACAGGGAGTGAGAGAGGGTGGCCCACGCAACCTCCGGCGTGGCACAACACTAGCTCACAACCCTGACAAGCTGGGAAAGCCCTTTCACCATCAGTTCCTCGTTAGATATAAGCGCGGTCTATTAACGGTAGCATGTAACATTATACCGAGACTCAGACGTGTGTGGATCAAGATAAAGAACAGTGCAAGATTAAATTATATATTTAATTGCCGTAAAGGTACACTAGACACAACACTATATACACACCTGGATGTTAATGTTCGGCCGAACTTCACAAAAAAGTTCAGGACCCGAACTTGACCCCGAACCCCATTGAAGTCAATGGGGACCGAAACTTTTGAGCACTAAAATGGCTGTAAAAAAGTCATGGAAAGGGCTAGAGGGCTGCAAATGCCAGCAAAATGTGGTTAAGAGCATGGCAAGTGCTCTGCAAACAAATGTGGATAGGGAAATGACTGAAAATAACATACAATACGTAAAAAAAAATAATTATAATCTTGATCTAGGAGGACGAAGTCTATATGGAGTAGGAGGTTGAGGAGGCAGTGGATGTGGTGGTGTAGGTGGAGGAGGAGGGGTAGCCTACACAGTGTTTTGTTTAAAATTGTATTTTTATATTTTTTTTTGTTTAAATTAGTGTACACCCCAAAACATTGGGAAATAAAACCTGTGATAACCCCCTCCAGTCGTGCTAAACAAACGTTCAATACAATACACTAGCTGCAGGGCAGGTTAGCACCTCCAAGGCGTAAAGGGAAAGCTCAGGCCATGTGCTCAATTTGGAGACCTAGAGGTTGAATGAGGCAGACTCATCAGTCAGTATGTGTAGGCGTGTGCACACATACTGCCTCACCATGTCGCATGTCCCTGTGATGTTCACGATCCATCTGGATATCTTCTCTATTAACTTTCGATTGTTCTTTTCTACGCCTACCATGTTGATCACGGTCAACGGCGAATTTCTCACGCCAAAGAGGGAGCGTGAGAAAGGGATACCACATCTAAGGCAGGTTAACCACCTCCGGACCGCTGTACGCACAGACGCGTCCTGGAGGTGGTTGATTCATTCCGCCTGGACGCATATACGCGTCATCTCGCGAGACGCGAGATTTCCTGTGAACGCGCGCACACAGGCGCGCGCGCTCACAGGAACGGAAGGTAAGAGAGTTGATCTCCAGCCTGCCAGCAGCGATCGTTCGCTGGCAGGCTGGAGATGTGTTTTTTTTAACCCCTAACAGGTATATTAGACGCTGTTTTGATAACAGCGTCTAATATACCTGCTACCTGGTCCTCTGGTGGTCCCCTTTGTTTGGATCGACCACCAGAGGACACAGGTAGGTCAGTAAAGTAGCACCAAGGACCACTACACTACACTACACCCCCCCCCGTCACTTATTAACCCCTTATTAGCCCCTGATCACCCCTGATCACCCCATATAGACTCCCTGATCACCCCCCTGTCATTGATTTCCCCCCTGTCATTGATCACCCCCCTGTAAAGCTCCATTCAGACGTCCGCATGATTTTTACGGATCCACTGATAGATGGATCGGATCCGCAAAACGCATCCGGACGTCTGAATGAAGCCTTACAGGGGCGTGATCAATGACTGTGGTGATCACCCCATATAGACTCCCTGATCACCCCCCTGTCATTGATTACCCCCCTGTCATTGATCAACCCCCTGTAAAGCTCCATTCAGACGTCCGCATGATTTTTACGGATCCACTGATAGATGGATCGGATCCGCAAAACGCATCCGGACGTCTGAATGAAGCCTTACAGGGGCATGATCAATGACTGTGGTGATCACCCCATATAGACTCCCTGATCACCCCCCTGTAAAGCTCCATTCAGATGTCCGCATGATTTTTACGGATGCACTGATAGATGGATCCGATCCGCAAAACGCATCCGGACGTCTGAATGAAGCCTTACAGGGGCATGATCAATGACTGTGGGGATCACCCCATATAGACTCCCTGATCACCCCCCTGTCATTGATTACACCCCTGTCATTGATCAACCCCATGTAAAGCTCCATTCAGATGTCTGCATGATTTTTACGGATGCACTGATAGATGGATCGGATCCGCAAAACGCATCCGGACGTCTGAATGAAGCCTTACAGGGGCGTGATCAATGACTGTGGTGATCACCCCATATAGACTCCCTGATCACCCCCCTGTCATTGATTACCCCCCCTGTCATTGATTACCCCCCTGTAAAGCTCCATTCAGACGTCCGCATGATTTTTACGGATCCACTGATAGATGGATCGGATCCGCAAAACGCATACGGACGTCTGAATGAAGCCTTACAGGGGCATGATCAATGACTGTGGTGATCACCCCATATAGACTCCCTGATCACCCCCCTGTCATTGATTACCCCCCCCCTGTCATTGATTACCCCCCTGTAAAGCTCCATTCAGACGTCCGCATGATTTTTACGGATCCACTGATAGATGGATCGGATCCGCAAAACGCATCCGGACGTCTGAATGAAGCCTTACAGGGGCGTGATCAATGACTGTGGTGATCACCCCATATAGACTCCCTGATCACCCCCTGTCATTGATTACCCCCCTGTAAAGCTCCATTCAGACGTCCGCATGATTTTTACGGATGCACTGATAGATGGATCGGATCCGCAAAACGCATCCGGACGTCTGAATGAAGCCTTAGACGGGCGTGATCAATGACTGTGGTGATCACCCCATATAGACTCTCTGATCACCCCCCCTGTCATTGATCACCCCCCCCTGTCATTGATCACCCCCCCTGTCATTGATCACCCCTCTGTAAGGCTCCAGACATTTTTTTGGCCCAAGTTAGCGGAATTATTTTTTTTTTTTTCTTACAAAGTCTCATATTCCACTAACTTGTGTCAAAAAATAAAATCTCACATGAACTCACCCTACCCCTCACGGAATCCAAATGCGTAAAAATTTTTAGACATTTATATTCCAGACTTCTTCTCACGCTTTAGGGCCCCTAGAATGCCAAGGCAGTATAAATACCCCACATGTGACCCCATTTCGGAAAGAAGACACCCCCAGGTATTCTGTGAGGGGCATATTGAGTCCATGAAAGATTGAAATTTTTGTCCCAAGTTAGCGGAACGGGAGACTTTGTGAGAAAAAAATTAAAAATATCAATTTCCGCTAACTTGTGCCAAAAAAAAAATTTTTCTATGAACTCGCCATGCCCCTCATTGAATACCTTGGGGTGTCTTCTTTCCAAAATGGGGTCACATGTGGGGTATTTATACTGCCCTGGCATTCTAGGGGCCCCAAAGCGTGAGAAGAAGTCTGGTATCCAAATGTCTAAAAATGCCCTCCTAAAAGGAATTTGGGCACCTTTGCGCATCTAGGCTGCAAAAAAGTGTCACACATCTGGTATCTCCGTACTCAGGAGAAGTTGAGGAATGTGTTTTGGGGTGTCATTTTACATATACCCATGCTGGGTGAGAGAAATATCTTGGTCAAATGCCAACTTTGTAAAAAAAAATGGGAAAAGTAGTCTTTTGTCAAGATATTTCTCTCACCCAGCAAGGGTATATGTAAAATGACACCCCAAAACACATTCCCCAACTTCTCTTGAATACGGCGATACCACATGTGTGACACTTTTTTGCAGCCTAGGTGGGCAAAGGGGCCCATATTCCAAAGAGCACCTTTAGGATTTCACAGGTCATTTACCTACTTACCACACATTAGGGCCCCTGGAAAATGCCAGGGCAGTACAACTACCCCACAAGTGACCCCATTTTGGAAAGAAGACACCTCAAGGTATTCCGTGAGGGGCATGGCGAGTTCCTAGAATTTTTTATTTTTTGTCACAAGTTAGTGGAAAATGCTTATTTATTTATTTATTTATTTATTTATTTATTTATTTTTTTCATACAAAGTCTCATATTCCACTAACTTGTGACAAAAAATAAAAACTTCCATGAACTCACTATGCCCATCAGCGAATACCTTGGGGTCTCTTCTTTCCAAAATGGGGTCACTTGTGGGGTAGTTATACTGCCCTGGCATTCTAGGGGCCCAAATGTGTGGTAAGGAGTTTGAAATCAAATTTTGTAAAAAAATGACCTGTGAAATCTGAAAGGTGCTCTTTGGAATATGGGCCCCTTTGCCCACCTAGGCTGCAAAAAAGTGTCACACATCTGGTATCTCCGTACTCAGGAGAAGTTGGGGAATGTGTTTTGGGGTGTCATTTTACATATACCCATGCTGGGTGAGAGAAATATCTTGGCAAAAGACAACTTTTCCCATTTTTTTATACAAAGTTGGCATTTGACCAAGATATTTCTCTCACCCAGCATGGGTATATATAAAATGACACCCCAAAACACATTCCCCACCTTCTTCTGAGTACGGAGATACCAGATGTGTGACACTTTTTTGCAGCCTAGGTGGGCAAAGGGGCCCATATTCCAAAGAGCACCTTTCGGATTTCACAGGTCATTTTTTACAGAATTTGATTTCAAACTCCTTACCACACATTTGGGCCCCTAGAATGCAAGGGCAGTATAACCACCCCACAAGTGACCCTATTTTGGAAAGAACAGACCCCAAGGTATTTCGTGATGGGCATAGTGAGTTCATAGAAGTTTTTATTTTTTGTCACAACATAGTGGAATATGAGACTTTGTAAGAAAAAAAAATAAAAAAAAAAATCATCATTTTCCGCTAACTTGTGACAAAAAATAAAAAGTTCTATGAACTCACTATGCCCATCAGCGAATACCTTAGGGTGTGTACTTTCCGAAATGGGGTCATTTGTGGGGTGTTTGTACTGTCTGGCCATTGTAGAACCTCAGGAAACATGACAGGTGCTCAGAAAGTCAGAGCTGCTTCAAAAAGCGGAAATTCACATTTTTGTACCATAGTTTGTAAACGCTATAACTTTTACCCAAACCATTTTTTTTTTACCCAAACATTTTTTTTTTATCAAAGACATGTAGAACAATAAATTTAGAGCAAAATTTATATATGGATGTCGTTTTTTTTGCAAAATTTTACAACTGAAAGTGAAAAATGTCATTTTTTTGCAAAAAAATCGTTACATTTCGATTAATAACAAAAAAAGTAAAAATGTCAGCAGCAATGAAATACCACCAAATGAAAGCTCTATTAGTGAGAAGAAAAGGAGGTAAAATTCATTTGGGTGGTAAGTTGCATGACCGAGCAATAAATGGTGAAAGTAGTGTAGGTCAGAAGTGTAAAAAGTGGCCTGGTCTTTCAGGGTGTTTAAGCACTGGGGGCTGAGGTGGTAGCTGCAATGTGATCGAGCGGAAATGTGGGAGAAGTTATTGAAGCAGAAGCATCCAAGTAAAGGAGGGGGCGCGTGGCAATTATCCACTCCCGACTCGGGGAGGTAATGACGATAAATAACAATACAGGACTCTTAAGATGCCCTGTTATTGGAATGATTAATAAAAAATTATAGGGAATGTCACTGGGGTATTTTGGATTTGAAAACATTAGATAGGAGAGGCCCTGCTGCCACTTTGTTGACTCTAGATATCTTCTGCCTGATCACACGTCCCCGTGACATCCACTATCCATTTGGATATCTTCTCTATCAACTTTCGATGTTCTTTTCTGCGCCTACCATGTTGATCACGGTTATCAGCGAATCAGGGTTCCACGCTGGAGAGGGAGCGTGAGAAAGAGATACCACATCCAAGGGAGGTCAATGGATGAAATTAAATGTTGATCGAGCGGAAAAGTGGGACAAATTATTGAAGCCGAAGTTTACAAGTAAAGGAGGTGGCGTGCATCAATTAAAGAAGAATTTTAGAAATTTAATTCCCTGTCACCTATGCAGAGCAGGGGCTTGTATACGGCAAAATTGGTAAAATGACACCTGACAATGTAACAGACGCTTTTGCACCCTGCTCCCTCTTTTGCTGTGCTAGTGCCTCTGTGCGACCACCGCCTCCTCCTCCGAACTAGACAGGTGACTCACATTACCTTGATTCCATGTGGGGTCTAGTATCTCATCATCCTCCACATCATCTTCCACCCACTCTTTACCCCTGCCCTCCTTGTCGGTCTGCAGACTGCAGAAAGCAGCAGCAGTTGGCATCTGTGTTTTGTCATCATCAGAGACGTGCTGCGGTGATCTTCAAATGTCCTCATCCTTAAACATAAGTGGTTGGCCATCAGTGCACTCAATCTCTTCCACTTCTGGTGCAGGGCTATGTGGATGGCCCACAGAAACCCTGCCAGCATAGTCATCAAATAGCATAAGAGACTGCTGCATGACTTGGGGCTCAGACTGCTTGCCTGATTTGCAAGGGGGTCAGTTGAAAGACAGATGGCCATGGGCTGTAGGTGCCTACTCTGATCTTTAAGCAGGGGACTGGGAGGTAGACAATGCGAATGAACTGTAGGCACTGTCAGCCCCCCAATCTACTATAGTCTGTACTTGTTCACCCGATTCCAACAATGTAACAGATGAATTAGTGAAATGTATTTCCTTTTCTACTATGTAGAGCAGGAGTATATCACAACCAAAAATTGGTGAATTTCACTCGAAAATGTAACAGGCAAATTAGTGAAATTTGTTTACCTGTCTACTAGGTATAGCAGTGGTATATTACAGCCATAAATTGGTGAATTTCACCCAAAAATGTAACAGACAAATTAGTGAAATGACATAAAATAAAATACGTACAAATTAAATAAAAATAATCTTGATTTATGAGGTGGAGGTCCATATGGAGTAGGAGTTTGAGGAGGTGGTGGACGTAGCGGGGTAGGTGGAAGTGGCGGTGGAGGAAGACGAGGTAGCTAATACTGTTTTTTGTTTAAATTTTATTTTATTTTTTCATTTAAGGAACACCCCAAAAGAGTAAGAAATATCAAAAATACAACAATGAGCAATTGCGCTGTAGTATAACAATGGCTGCTTAAGGCCGGTTATACATGTCTATTCTGCACAAGGTACGGACAAGTCCAGTGGGATCCATGCCTGGCTCATTTTAATGAACGTGAGCTTGTCCACATTGGCTGTGGACAGGCGGCTGCGCTTGTCTGTGATAACGCCCCCTGCCGTGCTTAACACATGTTTAGACAATACACTTGCTGCAGGGCAGGCCAGCACCTCCAAGGCATAAAGGGCAAGCTCAGGCCATGTGCCCAATTTGGAGACCCACAAGTTGAAGGAGGCAGACCCGTCATTCAGTACGTGTAGGCGTGTGCACACATACTGCTCCACCATATTGCTGAAATGCTGCCTCCTGCTAAGACGTTCCATATCAGCTGGTGGTGCTGGTTGTTGTATCGTGCTGACAAAGCTTTTCCACATTTCGGCCATGCTAACCCTGCCTTCTGAGGTGCTAGTGGTGCCCCAGCTGCGTTGGCGACCTCTTCCTCCTCCTCTGCCTTCGCCTTGTACTTCCACTCCGCCCCCGCTGTCAGGTGGGAATGCCACCAGCAGCGCGTCTACCAGCGTGTGCTTGTACTCGCGCATCTTACGATCACGCTCCAGTGACGGAATTAAGGATGGTACATTGTCCTTGTAACGGGGATCCAGCAGCGTGGCCACCCAGTAATCAGCACAAGTTAGAATGTTTAGAAGTCGGCGGTCGCTCATGTGTGCCAGGTTGCCCAGAGGCAACGACAAGCTGTCCTCTGTGGGAAGTGTATAGTCTGTGTCCTCTGTATCCCCCCAGCCACGCACCAGTAATGGCCATGATCTGGTTTGGGTGCCACCCTGCTGTGAACACGGGCACGGGCTGGGCACGACATACTGTGGGACAGCCAACGACATAAGACTTAAAACTCTCCGTCTTCACCAGATGAAATGACAGCATTTCAAAGGCCAGTAATTTTGAAATGCTGGCATTCAGGGCCAGGGATCGTGGGTGGGTAGGGGGGTACTTCCTCTTCCGCTCCAGTGTTTGGGAGATGGAGAGCTGAACGCTTCCGTGGGACATTGTAGAGATGCTTGGTGACCCAGGTGGTGGTGTTGCTGGCAGATCCTCTGTTTGCGGGGTGGCAGGTGCCACTGTCACTCCAGAGGTGTATAAAGAGGCCGAGACTGCAGCAGAAGAGGAAGCAGGCTTGAAGCTGACTTTGGTGTGCTCGGTCCCTTGCTGCGTTGGGCAGTAGCAGGCATACTGTCTAGCGGATGGCCGCTCTGCTTTTGCACCCTGCTCCCTCTTCTGCTGTGTTGGTGGCTCTGTGCCACCACCGCCTCTTCTTCCAAACTACACAGTACACTCGCATGACCTTGATTCCATGTGGCGTCGAGGACCTCATAGTCCTCCACATCATCTTCCACCCAGTCTTCACCCCTGCCCTCCTTGTCTGTCTGCACACTGCAGAAAGCCACAGCAGTTGGCACCTGTGTTTCGCCATCATCCGAGACGTGCTGCAGTGGTCCTCCCATGTACTCATCTTGAAACATAAGTGGTTGGGCATCGGTGCACTCAATCTTTTTCACTTCTGGGGCAGGGCTATGCGGATGGGAAACCCTGCTAGCAGACTCAACAAAAAGCAGAAGAGACTGCTGCATGACTTGGGGCTCAGACTTCTTGGCTGATTTGCAAGGGGGTGAGGTGAAAGACTGATGGACATCGGCTGCAGGTGCTAATGCTGATCTTTCAGCAGGAGACTGGGTGGGAGACAATGTGAAGGAACTGGAGGCACTGTCAGCAATCCAATCTACTATCGCCTGTACTTGTTCTGGCCTCACCATTCGTAGAGCCGCATTAGACCTGACCAAATACTGCTGCAGGTTCTGTCGCCTACTCTCACCTGATTAAGGTGTTTCACTTGTGCATGTAGCTGGCCCAGATCGACCACGTCCTCTCTCTGCAACATGAGCTCCACCAGCAGCACCACGACCGGGGCCATGTCCCTTATTCGACGCGCTCCTCATTCTCCGCAAATTTAGGATCTTGCCCAAAATGGGTGTTTTTTTAATAACAGAATAGAACACCAGTATCTAACGCGTGTATTTCACACTGACAGATGCAGCCAAGGCTGCAAATTTAGTATTTTGCATTTTGCCCAGTAAAGAATCTTCTTCTATGTTTGTATAGAAACCTTCTTTCCTCTAGACGAACAGAATGTCCCTTTGGAGAGATCTCTGTACTGACCCTTGATATATTTATACATGGTTATTAGCTCTCCCCTCAGTCGTCTTATTTCTAAAATGAGTAACCCTAATTTTGATAATCTTTCTGGGTACTGGGTACTGTAGTCCACCCATTCCAGTTATTACTTTAGTTGCCCTCCTCTGAACCCTCTCCAGCTCTGCTATATACACAATACTCCTTGTGTGGTGTCTGACTAGTGATTTGTAAAGTGGCAGGACTATGTTCTCATCACGGGCATCTATGCCCTTTTGATGCAACCCATTATTTTATTGGCCTTGGCAGCAGCTGACACTATTTTCTACAGTTCAGTTTGCTGTCCACTAAAATTCCTAAGTCCTTTTCCATGTCAGTGTTACCCAGTGTTTTACTATTTAGTATTGTGGGTATTCACTCTGGTAGGCAGATTAGGGGACGCAGTACAGAGGCAAAAACAAAGTCTTTGACTTAGGCCGAATGCACACGGCCGTGGAACACGGACGTGAGCGGTCCGTGGTATCCCGGCCTGGCATCCTGCTGAGAGTGCCACTGCTGCAGTACAGTAATACACTGGTATAGATCATACGAGTGTATTACTGTACTGCAGCGGTGGCACAAAGCGCACAGCGTCAAAGCAAACAATGATGTTGTGCGCTCCTGCTCTCAGTGTTCCACGGCCGTGTGCATTCGGCATTAAACAGTGCAGTGTTTATTCACACATAAACAAAAATGACAGTTTGTCGTCTTGGTGTTCATTCACACCATGGCAAGTCTACACCTTGTCAGCAGTTTTGGCAGTAGCAGTCCCCAACAGACGTTAGGGCCTGCTTCCCAGCAATGCGTCTCTCAGCCCTTTAGTACGGCACACATCATGCAGATCCCAAACCACAGAGACTCCACAGATATTCACTGTGAAATGGAGGATAATCCACACCCAGCTGAGACTGCTGGCTGGGTTTTATATCCCTAACCAAAACCCGGCCTGGAATGTGGGGAACAGTCACCCACCCTGCACTTTGTCTGCTCCCAGTAAGAGCCGGCCCGGGTCGGCATTATAGCTGTACTAAATAACCAATAGTGTCAGTCAGCACTAGCTGCCACTGGAATTTAAAATTACCGGCTCTTACCTCACCGAGGCCAGAAACCTCGGTGACACATATCTTCCGTCAATGACGGCCCCTTGCACTTTCCTACATACCTCCCTCCTTTGTTCAACCCTGAGGGGGTGAACACCCGCCAGAAAGTGTACCCGGGACAGGGCATCTGCATTTCCCTGTAACCTGCCTGCCCTATGTTCCACGGAAAAACGTAAAGTTCTGTAGAGACAAAAAAACACCTGGTGACCCGAGAATTCCTCTCTTTGGCTTGAGAGGGGAGTGGTCGGTCACCAGACGGAAATTTCTCCCCAATAGATAATAGCGGAGAGACTCGAGTGCCCACTTGATAGCCAGGCACTCTCTCTCCACTATACTGTACCTCGTCTCAGCTGGGTTAAGTTTGCGCCTCAGGAAAACAACGGGATGTTCCTCCCCATTGATGTCCTGAGAGAGTACAGCCTCGAGGCCTACTTCAGAGGCATAGGTTTGTACCACAAACTCCCTCTTGAAGTCGGGCGTAACCAACACAAGGGACCCACACAGGGCCGACTTCAAAGCGGAGAAATCCTTTTCCGCCTGCTCATTCCACTGGACCGTCACTGACTTGCGTCCCTTCAAAAGGCCTGTCAATGGTGCAGCGACTGTAGCAAAGTGGGGGACAAACCTCATATAGTATCCCACCATTCCCAGGAACGACTTTACTTGCCGAGTAGTGACCGGTCGTGGCCAATTCCCGAATTGCCTCAATTTAGTTTACCTGAGGTTTAATAATTTAGCGCCCAATTACATACCCTGGGTACTTGGTCTCTTCTAACCCTATCAAGCACTTTTTTTGGTTAGCGGTCAGGCCAGCCTTCCTAAGGGTGTCCACTACATCCTGTAGTTTAGGTAGGTGACTTTCCCAGTTGGTGCTGTGGATAACGATATCTTCCAGGTACGCCAAAGTGTACCGACGATGTGGACGTAGTACAATGTTTATTAGCCTTTGAAACGTGGCAGGAGCGCCATGTAGCCCAAAGGGTAATACCTTGTACTTATACAGCCGCTCTGGCTTGATAAAAAATTTTTTTCCTTGGCAGCCTCCATCAAGGGTACCTGCCAGAAAAATACTGGGCTTGGCCTAACTTCTCCATAAGCTCATCTACTCGGGGCATGGGATATGCGTCAAACTTGGACACCTGATTCAGTTTGCGGAAGTCGTTACAGAAGCGCAATGTCCCATCCGGCTTGCATATTAAGACTATCAGACTGGCACATTCACTTTTTTGACTCCTCGATGACACCTAGCTGTAGCATTAGCTGCATTTCCTCCATGATGGCTTGTCGCCGAGCCTCGGGTACCCGGTATGGTTTTAACCAGACTTTTGTCTGAGGCTCAGTGATAATGTCATGCCGGATTATGGAAGTGCGTCCAGGAAGCACCGAGAAAACATCTGTGTTCCGACTAATGAACTCCCTGGCTTCCTGAGCCTGTTTAGAGGAGAGGCTGTCAGCAATTTTCACTGTGGCAGCCGCTTCCCTTGCTTCAGACAGAGGGACTGAATCGGCTTCCCCTAGAAACCCTGGACGTGGGCTGTCTTCCGTACAGGTTCCCCTATCTTTCCAGGGTTTGAGCAGATTCACATGGTACACCTGCTCCGGCTTTCGCCTCCCCGGTTGATGTACCTTGTAATAAACCTCTCCAATTTTTTCAAGTACCTCATAGGTCCCTGCCACCTAGCTAGGAACTTGCTGTCTACGGTTGGTACCAGGACCAATACCCGATCACCCGGGTTAAAGTTCCGGACCCGAACCTTCTGATTATAGACCCTACTCTGGGCTCGCTGCGCTGCCTCCATATGCTCCATAACCAGAGGTAACACTGTTTCCACCTGTCCTTGCATCTGGGTGAATCTCCTGTTGAACCACAAACCGGGGGAACATATACTCGGCCCCCGGTTGTTGCAGCTCACCCTCAACTATTACCACATTTTCCCAGGCTCGAGACAGAGTCGGGTCCTGGTGCTGTGCTGTACCAAAATTATCCCCAGAGACATTGAGGTCTGCCAGCTCAGGACCTGGCAGCAAGTCCTCCACGTCTCCCACCATCACACTTAGCAGGGTTGTCTCCCCCTCTTCCACCGAAGTGGCGGTCACCCTTTCGACTGGCCCTTCTGACTCAGGTTCCCAGGGTTCTGGCCCCCCCCCCCATGATCCGGGCCACTCTTCTAGGGTTACATCTGTCTCCTGGGTATCGGTAACTTTCGTATTCGGCCATAGTGCCGGGAAACCAGGGAAGTCTCTCCCAATAACTCATACAGTAACTTTGTGGTGACGGCCACCTCATGCATCCACCTGCCGGCCACCATTGACAGAGAGACCAGGACGGTGGGATAGTCCTTTAAGTCCCCATGAATGCAGACTACGCCGACTTTTCGGCCAGTATACTCGGTGGGCCGCACCAGGGCAGCTCTTACCAGGGACACAAGGCTCCCTGAATCCAGAAGTGCCACCGCAAGTGTCCCCCACCTGGCAAGGTGACTATTGTCTACAGTCTCGGAGGTACCTGTGGCGCACAGCTTCCTGGCATGAGTGGCGGTAGCCATAATTGGTATCCATGGGTTCACCCCGATGGGGACAGTCGGCTCTTATGTGTCCAGGCTCGTGACACCGCTAGCAGACCACCGGGGCTGGGTCTGCAGGGGGTACGTCCCAGGCGGGTTTGGCTGGCACCAGCCGCCGGGTTTGGAGTGGAGATTTGCGGGGTTTGACTGGCCCCCTCCCACCTGGCTCCATCAGGTCAACCATCTCCAAGGAATTATCCGGAGACACCTGGCCGATCCAGTGCTGGAGAGGGTACAGCAAAGCCCTCCAAAACACGCCCGTCAACAGCCGATCCAACATAGCAGTGGGAGTCAACATGTCAGGCTGCAGCCATTATTGCAATCGGTGCAGCAGATCTTAATATTGTGGTCTGGCGGGATCAGCGGGGTTAAATTCCCACTGATGCACCCGCTGGGCCCGGACCAATACATTCACCCCGAGTCTTGCCAGGATCTAACCTTTTACTGTCGGGTAGTCGGCCGCTTGATCCTCGGGAGATCAAAAAATACATGCTGGGGACCAGACGCCAGGAACGGAGTGACAACCTCAGCCCACTGGTTTCGGGGTAACTTTTCCCTCACGGCCACCTTTTCGAAGACCTCCAGATAGGTCTTGACGTCATCTGAGGGGGTCATCTTGGGAATCGCCGCACAGAAAGCTTTCCGGGCATCGTTGACGCTTTGGGATGCTCCTGCCGCTTGCAATGCCATTACATGTTTTTATAGCAGCTGGTTAGTTTCTTGTTGGTGCTTGTTAGCCTCCCGCTGCAAGTTAGCCTGCACGAGGGCTTTCACAACCGCCTCCATTTTGTCAGGGGCCTCGGGTCGCAACCTTGCCGGCTTTATATCAGACATGCACTTGTGCCTGGGAAAACAAAAACTTTTCAGCCTTCAAACCTGCCTCACTGCATTTGCCCGCATCTGACACCAAAGGTGGGGATTCGCTCTGGTAGGCAGATTAGCGGACGCAGTACAGAGGCAAAAATAACGTTTTTGACTTACAGTGCAGTGTTTATCCACACATAAACAAAAATGACAGTTCGTCGTCTTCTTGTTCATTCACACCTTGGCAAGTCCACAGAACAAAAAGCATTCACCTTGTCAGCGGTTTTGGCTGTAGCAGTCCACAACAGGCTTTTGGGCCTGCTTCCCAGCAATGCAGCTCTCAGCTCTTTAGTACCGCACACATCATGCAGATCCCAAACCACAGAGACTCCACAGATATTCACTGTGAAATTGAGGATAATCCACACCCAGCTGAGACTGCTGGCTGGGTTTTATATCCCTAACCAAAACCTGGCCTGGAATGTGGGGAACAGCCACCCACCCTGCACTTTGTCTGCTCCCAGTAAGAGCCGGCCCGGATCAGCTTTACAGCCACACTAAATAACCAATAGAGTCACTTAGCACTAGCTGCCGCTGACACTTGAAGGGAACCTATCACCGAGATTTTGTGTATAGAGCTGAGGACATGGGTTGCTAGATGGCCACTAGCACATCCGCAATACCCAGTCCCCATAGCTCTGTGTGATTTTATTGTGTAAAAAAAACGATTTGATACATATGCAAATTAACCTGAAATGAGTCCTGTCCCTGACTCATCTCACATACAGGACTCTTCTCAGGTTAATTTGCATATGTATCAAATCGTTTTTTTTACACAATAAAAGCACACAGAGCTATGGGGACTGGATATTGCGGATGTGCTAGCGGCCATCTAGCAACCCATGTCCTCAGGTCTATATACAAAATCCCGGTGACAGGTTCCCTTTAAAATTACCGGCTCTTACCTCACCAATGCCAGCAACCTCGGTCACACATATCTTCCGTCAATGACGGCCCCTTGCACTTTCCTACAGTATGTACTGGGAAGGTTACTTTTACATTAGCGTTTTTTGCGGCTCCATCATGGATCTGCAAAAACGCTTCCGTTACAATAATACAACCGCATGCATCCATCATGAACAGATCCGGTTGTATTATGTCTTCTATAGTCATGACGGATCCATCATGAACACCATTGAAAGTCAATGGGGGACGGATCCGTTTTCTATTGTGTCAGAGAAAACGGATCTGTCCCATTGACTTACATTGTGTGTCAGGACGGATCCGTTTGGCTCCACTTCGTCAGACAGACAGATAAACGCTGCAGGCAGCATTTTGGTGTCCATCTCCAGAGCGGAATGGTGACTGAACACAGGCAAACTGATGAATTCTGAGCGGATCCTTTTACATTCAGAATTCATTAGGGCAAAACTGATCCGTTTTGGACCGCTTGTGAGAGCCCATGATGGATATCAGAAACGGAAAGCCAAAACGCTAGTGCGAAAGTAGCCGAACTTTCATTATTCCTTCCCATGTGCATAACCTTACATTTGTCAGTGTTAAACCTAATTTGCCCCTTCTCTGCCCAATCCTCCAACATAGCCAGATCTATCTGTAGCAGTATTCCGTGTTAATTACTTTACACAGTTTAGTGTCATTGCAAAAGTTGATATTTTACTGTGCAAGCCTTCTACAAGATCATTAATAAATATATTGAAGAGAATAGGGTCCAATACTGACCCCTGAGGTACCCCACTAATGGCGGTGACCCAATCTGAGTATGTACCGTTAATAACCACCCTGTTTTCTATCACTGAGACAGTTACTTACCCACATACAGACATTTTCTCCCAGTCCAAGTATTTTCTCATTATATATGCTAGCCTTTTATTAAATCCATTGATTCACCACGGTCAAGTCTAGAAGTTATCTCCTCATAGAAACTGATTATATTAGTTTGACATGACCTCGTGAAGCCATGCTAATACAGCATTATTTGCTCATTTTCATAGTGGTACTCCAAGATAGCATCTCTTATAAAACCTTCAACAGTTTACCCAATTACCAGCCTATAGTTTTCGGGCTCTGTTTTTGACCCTTTTTGAATATTGGCACCACATTTGGTATGCGCCAATCCTGTGGAACACTCCCTGTCAATACAGAGTACTTAAATATCATAAATAAAGGTTTTCCTATGACATTACTTAATACTCTTAGGATACAGGAGTGTATACCATCAGGTCCTAGCGATTTGTCTGTTTTAATCTTTTTGAGACGCTGCAGCACTTCTTCCTGGGTCAGACAGGCCACTTTTAATGGGAAATTTACTTTTACATTCTTCATTTCATCAGTTTAGGATTGGTCACTATTTCCCAGGTATCTGCCAACCTGCACTGTTCTATCAGGTCTATTGGTTAGTATGAGAACCAAACAATACCTCAGACCATATAAAATAATTTCCTAAGGGGTCTAGTCCATAATACAAGAACACCAATACTCGAATCAACCAATAGTCACATACAAATACACATGAGACATAATCTGTAAAATATAGTACAAAAGTTTATTAGACATATATTAATCCATATTAAGGTGAAAACAAACAATGGGGGAAGATGACAAACCCACCCAAGCCCCTGTCTACAAAGACGGGCCGGAGGCTCCCACAGAACAAGTACCCACCAGATATAAATCAGTATAATTGTGTACACCAAAGGCTAAAATCAATCCTATCAGGAATGAAAAGACACAATGGTGTCTAGCTGCTAGCCACTTGTGAGCATCAAAACCTTGAGAGCTTTAAGGAAAAATAATTCAATGCAAAACTGGCAAAACAATAGAAAGCCAATTGCCAAGGCTGAGCCCTGATAACAAATGACACACAAATGGGTAGTAGTAGTAAAGAACAAATAATAATAATCAATTACCCATGGTGGATACAAAAACCGAGGCCCCGGCACTGCTGCTACCTCGACGCGCATTTCGCCAACCCACTGGCTTCGTCAGTGCTCCCATGCACCACCACACGTACAGCAAGGAGGTGGATGACATGTGTTGCGGGGGAAACGCCCATGCCCGTCACCTAGGAAACGAGCCGTCGGAGCGCCCCATGATGCGACCACACAGCGCATGCGCAGGAAGCGTCCAACCTTAGGTAAAAAGCTGAAAATGCTGCGGAGACTACACCACTATTGGAGCTTGGATCTTGCCCTCTATTGTGCACTATAAACAGATTGTGTACAAAATAATATAATCTGTGTACATTTAACAGCCATGATTATACCAAAACCTTAAAATTGTGAATCATGATTTTATAATGATACCAATTAAAACCAGCCCTGTGACATTACTAGAAATAAATACATAAAAACAATATAATTAATTAAGAATATAAAGTGCAAGGAGTAAGGTGACGTGTAAAATAAATCCATGCACAAAGCACTATCTTATCAATAATAATAAGTGATGATGCGGGCTGTCTAATCATGCCGGGTAAGCGACCTCATTAACCTCAGGTGTGATTTAGATATTTATACCCCAACAAGCACGAGTGTACTGTAGCCTCCTGACGAAGCCAGTGGGTTAGCGAAATACGCGTCAAGGTAGCAGCAGTGCCGGGGCGTCGGTCTTTGTATCCACCATGGGTAATTGATTAATATTATTTGATCTTTACTACTGCTACCCATTTGTGTATCATTTGTTATCAGGGCTCAGCCTTGGCAATTGGCTTTCTTTCGTTTTGCCACTTTTGCATTGAATTATTTTTCCTTGAAGCTCTGAAGGTTTTGATGCTCATAAGTGGCTAGCAGCTAGACACCATTTTGTCTTTTCATTCCTGACAGGATTGATTTTAGCCTTTTGGTGTACACAATTATACTGATTTATATCTGGTGGGTACTTGTTCTGTGGGAGCCTCCGGACCAGCTTTGTAGACAGGGGCTTGGGTGGGTCATCTTCCCCCATTGTTTAATATGGATTAATATATGTCTAATAAACTTTTGTCTCTTGGTTAGTATGTCCAGTATTGCCATCCCTTTAGTTGGGTCCTGAACCAGTTGGAAAAGGTAATTCTCTTTGGTTATTGCCAAGAACCAATATCCTTTATGAAATATACAGGTTTCAGTTTCCCAGTCTATATCTGGGTGGTTGAAATCCCCCATAATATAACCTCATTATGATTTGCCGTCTCATCTATCTCCTTTAGTAGTAGATTTTCTGTGGACCATGGTATATTATTTGGCTTATATTATAACAAATTCCTATCAGTATTTTATTTTTGTTTTTGCCTCCATATATTTCTACCCACAGTGATTCTACATGTTCATGTCCCTCACTTATATCTTCCCGGAGTGTGGGCTTTAGACAGGACTTTACATAAAGGCAAACCCCTTCCCCTCTCTGGATTTGATGATCCTTTCTAAACAGACTGTAACCCTGTACGTTAACTGCCCATTTCTAGCTATCATCCAGCCATGTCTCTGTTATTCCCACTATGTCATAGTCCTCCTAACACATTACTACTTCCAGTTCACAAGTTTTATTAGTCAGGCTTTTCAGTCCCTGCACTGACTCCATATATGGGACACCCCAGTGTATTTAAATCTAATTCAGCCTGTATTTCAGAAAAGTTTCTGCTGGGATTCAAACTCACAACCTTCTTTATTAGAGGCAAGGCACTTAACCACTCAGCTATAATAGCTGCATAGCCAGTTACTTAAAAAAATAAAAAACGAGACTTCTATTGTACTGTATTTCTACTGAGACCTAGATCTAATTTTTTTTTAAGTGACTGGCTATGCAGCTATATAGTGTAGTGGTTAAAGTTCTGGGCTGTGAGCTCAAATCCTGTCACAAACTTTTTCAGAAATACAGGCTAAACATAATTTAAACATATACTGTATTTTTCGCCCTATAAGATGCTCCAGCACATAAGACGCACCTAGGTTTTAGAGGGGAACAATAAGAAAAAAATATTTTTCATTACACCTCAGGTCAGTCCACCAATCAGACCCCCAATGTTAATAAGACGCCAATAAGACCTCAGATCAGACCCCCAATCAGACCTCAGCTCAGACTCCAATATGAATTACCCCCAATAAGACCTCAGATAAGAGCCCCCATATACCTCTCTTTAGCCCCCCATATGCCTCACTTTAGCCCCCCCATATGCCTCTTTAGCCCCCCCATATGCCGCTCTTTAGCCCCCATATGCCGCTCTTTAGCCCCCATATGCGGCTCTTCAGCCCCTATATGCCTCTCTTCAGCCCCCAGTGCCTCCATCAGCCCTGAAATAAAATTAAAAAAATACCTTTCCTGCTCCAGACGCCGGCGCTCCTTACCGCCTGCGCTCAGTAATCCTCCTTTTCAGTCTGCTGTGTGTGGTGCGCACAGTGTGAGGTCACAACAAGCCCTCACATGTGCATGGGCTTCACAGCAGAGCGCCAAGGACCAGGAAGAAGTGAGAATTGCGCTTTCACCGCTTCCCGGTCCACCGGTACTAATCAGCGCTTCCACTCTTGGGGTGGGAAAAATGCGTCTTATAGGGCGAAAAATACGGTATATATAAGTTTCTAGCCATTATGTATTTACACATATTATTAAATATGTAGAATATATAATATATTATAATATATGCAAATTTATTATGGCTAAAACATCTGTAGTAGTTTCCCACATATTAGGCATTAATAGATATCAGAAGTATGATTTTATCTATATATATATATATATATATATACAGTACAGACCAAAAGTTTGGACACACCTTCTCATTCAAAGAGTTTTCTTTATTTTCATGACTATGAAAATTGTAGATTTACACTGAAGGCATAAAAACTATGAATTAACACATGTGGAATTATATACATAACAAACAAGTGTGAAACAACTGAAAATATGTCATATTCTAGGTTCTTCAAAGTAGCCACCTTTTGCTTTGATTACTGCTTTGCACACTCTTGGCATTCTCTTGGTGAGCTTCAAGAGGTAGTCCCCTGAAATGGTTTTCACTTCACAGGTGTGTCCTGTCAGCTTTAATAGACATCACCAGATGCTGGGTTTTATCCCTGGTGATGTTCTGCCAGGCCTCTACTGCAACTGTCTTCAGTTCCTGCTTGTTCTTGGGGCATTTTCCCTTCAGTTTTGTCTTCAGCAAGTGAAATGCATGCTCAATCGGATTCAGGTCAGGTTATTGACTTGGCCATTGCATAACATTCCACTTCTTTCCCTTAAAAAACTCTTTGGTTGCTTTTGCAGTATACTTTGGGTCATTGTCCATCTGCACTGTGAAGCGCCGTCCAATGAGTTCTGAAGCAATTGGCTGAATATGAGCAGACAATATTGCCCGAAACACTTCAGAATTCATCCTGCTGCTTTTGTCAGCAATCACATCATCAATAAATACAAGAGAACCAGTTCCATTGGCAGCCATATATGCCCACGACATGACACTACCACCACCATGCTTCACTGATGAGGTGGTATGCTTAGGATCATGAGCAGTTCCTTTCCTTCTCCATACCCTTCTCTTCCCATCACTCTGGTACAAGTTGATCTTGGTCTCATCTGTCCATAGGATGTTGTTCCAGAACTGTGAAGGCTTTTTTAGATGTCGTTTAGCAAACTCTAATCTGGCCTTCCTGTTTTTGAGGCTCACCAATGGTTTACATCTTGTGGTGAACCCTCTGTATTTACTCTTCTCTTGATTGTTGACTTTGACACACATACACCTACCTCCTGGAGAGTGTTCCTGATCTGGCCAACTGTTGCAAAGAGTGTTTTCTTCACCAGGGAAAGAATTCTTTGGTCATCCATCACTGTTGTTTTCCGTGGTCTTCTTGGTCTTTTGGTGTTGCTGAGCTCACCGGTGCGTTCCTTCTTTTTAAGAATGTTTCAAACAGTTGTTTTGGCCACGCCTAATGTTTTTGCTATCTCTCTGATGGGTTTGTTTTGTTTTTCAGCCTAATGATGACTTGCTTCACTGATAGTGACAGCTCTTTGGATCTCATCATGAGAGTTGACAGCAATAGAAATAGCACCTTTTATCTGCTCATTGTAATTGGGATAATGAGGGAATAACACACACCTGGCCATGGAACAGCTGAGAAGCCAATTGTCCCATTACTTTTGGTTCCTTAACAAGTGGGAGGCACATATGCAAACTGTTGTAATTCCTACACCGTTCACCGGATTTGGATGTAAATACCCTCAAATTAAAGCTGACAGTCTGCAGTTAAAGCACATCTTGTTTGTTTCATCTCAAATCCATTGTGGTGGTGTATAGAGCCAAAAATGTTAGAATTGTGTTGATGTCCCAATATTTATGGACCTGACTGTAGAGAGGGAAAAACTGTTTAGTCAGTGGCCAGACGGCTGAGGATTTATGTTTTTGATTTATGTTTTGGTTGCTGTTTTGTGCTGATGTGCTTGAAAATAAAGCATCATTTGGACTTCAATCTGGTGTCTGGCGAAGATATCTGTGAGAATGACCCCTGAAAAGGAGCTAATCCCCCACTCTATATATATATATATATATATATATACATACACTCACCTAAAGAATTATTAGGAACACCATACTAATACGGTGTTGGACCCCCTTTTGCCTTCAGAACTGCCTTAATTCTACGTGGCATTGATTCAACAAGGTGCTGATAGCATTCTTTAGAAATGTTGGCCCATATTGATAGGATAGCATCTTGAAGCTGATGGAGATTTGAGGGATACACATCCAGGGTACTAAGCTCCCGTTCCACCACATCCCAAAGATGCTCTATTGGGTTGAGATCTGGTGACTGTGGGGGCCATTTTAGTACAGTGAACTTATTGTCATGTTCAAGAAACCAATTTGAAATGATTCGAGCTTTGTGACATGGTGCATTATCCTGCTGGAAGTAGCCATCAGAGGATGGATACATGTACTCATTCTGTTTACGCCAAATTCGGACTCTACCATTTGAATGTCTCAACAGAAATCGAGACTCATCAGACTAGGCAACATTTTTCCAGTCTTCAACAGTCCAATTTTGGTGAGCTCGTGCAAATTGTAGCCTCTTTTTCCTATTTGTAGTGGAGATGAGTGGTACCCGGTGGGGTCCATCCGCCTCAAGGTTGTGCGTGTTGTGGCTTCACAAATGCTTTGCTGCATACCTCGGTTGTAACGAGTGGTTATTTCAGTCAACGTTGCTCTTCTATCAGCTTGAATCAGTCGGCCCATTCTCCTCTGACCTCTAGCATCCACAAGGCATTTTTGCCCACAGGACTGCCGCATACTGGATGTTTTTCCCTTTTCACACCATTCTTTGTAAACCCTAGAAATGGTTGTGCGTGAAAATCCCAGTAACTGAGCAGATTGTGAAATACTCAGACCGGCCCGTCTGGCACCAACAACCATGCCACGCTCAAAATTGCTTAAATCACCTTTCTTTCCCATTCTGACATTCAGTTTGAAGTTCAGGAGATTGTCTTGACCAGGACCACCCCCCCCCCTAAATGCATTGAAGCAACTGCCATGTGATTGGTTGACTAGATAATTGCATTTATGAGAAATACAACAGGTGTTCCTAATAATTATTTAGGTGAGTGTATGTATATATATATAATAAAGGAAAAAATGGGAGGCAGCACCGATCAAAATTGGAAATGGCCGGGTGCACGCTCTGGGGAATAAAGCTTACCCAAATGTATAATGTCCAAAAAAGAGCAACACTCCAACACAGGATAAAATAAATAACGGAAGTTTATTCACCCATGGTGTAGCGACGTTTCAGCTCCACAATTGAGCCTTTCTCAAGCAATAAAAGGGACTCAGGGAACAGAATATATACCCCCACATCATTAACAAAGTGTCACATGATCATTACAAAACATAAAACTTTTAACCATTTAATACCTCAATATTATATCGTGATTACAACAAAATAAATAAAGTGTCTCTGTGCCATTAATCAAGTGTTACAACTTATTCATAATGTACATACCATATATAGACAATTCATCAAATACTGTATAGAAATACGTTATCACAAAAATACATATAAAAAGTGCAAGTGCTTATGTGTACTAGTATACAATAGGTTAAAAACCAAAAAAGTGCCAAGTGCTAATAATTATTATTCGCTAAGGTTAAGTAACCGGCAATCTATATATGAAGTCACTGACATGGTGAGGCGCGATCCTGTTTAGACAGCAATGGCGACCTTGGCGTACTACAGATCTTATTGCGCATGCCCCGGATTGCATACGTATCATTCATGTCATTGTGACGACACTGAACTTCAGAGTATGCACAGATGGATTCTTGCATTCGTCGGCCATATTAATTAAGGTCCGTCCCCAACTTACGCTTTGGCCAAAATGTACACCAATGCCTCATCCAGCATGGAGGCAGGGCAGAATGCTGGATGCAGAGTGCGATCACATTTGTATTTTCCGTCCCCACACTTGTTGCAGCCCAAACGTTCAGGCAACAATGTATCTCAGCAACAACCTAAAGGCCAATATCATTCTCATCGTGCACACATATCAACCGTTCTGTGTACGGACCACTGTCGGGACCAGCTGTTCACTGTAAAGTGCATGCTGTCTCCAACATACGGAAGGCAAAAGTGGACAGACCTCGACAACTGAATGTCATATCTATCCCCATAATCCTCCGGATCCAAAAGTACAGTCGAGGAGGGATCTCCTCCATTACATACATATTATTACACACCATATAAGCCGAACTATCTATAACTCCATATTGCAATCCGGATACATACAAATATTTTTCACAAAGGGAAATTATTAACAATAACCAGGTCTGCGCCAACACCAAGTGAGTGTATACCAGATCCAACATCATGTCACTCTATCTCAGGGAAACTTGTGTATGGATATCTGTGAAAAGAAAAAACAGAAAAAAGAAAATACATAATTATATAGTGAAAAATAAAGTAAATTATTAGTTTGTCCCAAACAAACACATACTACCTAACACATAATGCCTCGGGATTCCTAAACACAGGGAATTGAAGGGAAAACCACCCTCCCTAAATGTTCACAACCTTGTAGTCCACATTGAGACCATTTGGTCTCAATGTGTTGAGTATAAAGATCCATTGTAATTCCTTCCTTTTAAGTAAATCTATTCTATTGCCCCCTCTCCTGGGCATGGGTACATGATCAATGACCCAACATTTTAAGTCTCTTTCTTGATGTTTCTGTTCAACAAATTTTTTAGAGACCGTTAGGTCAAGACGTTTTTTCCTGATCGTGTTACGGTGATTGTTCAATCTGGTTTTAAAATCTGTGGAGGTTTCTCATATAACATGTTGCTCTTGCACATATACCGGCAATTGACACAGCCAAGGCAAGGAAAACAGCCCAGCCCAGGCTGTGTCAATGTGCCCTGTCTGATAATCTTGGTCGTTCCAACGCCTGCTCTAACCAACTGGTCACGCAGACTTTTGGACCTGCGATAGAAAAAGAGCGGATGGGTGCAAATTCTGGTACCTCCCCTATACATCCTTTTAAAATGTGCCAATGACGCCTGATAATGTTACTGATATCGTTACTAGCCTCCGTATATGTAGAAATAAACGGAAGTCTAGTAGTCTCAGTTCTAGATCTCTGTTCAGTCAGTATCTCTATTCAGCCAGCAATCTCTTAGGATATCCTCTTTGTGAAAATTGATTTATCATTCTATCCAATATACCATCTATCCTATCAGGTTTTGATTCTATGCGTCTAACCCATAACATCTGTGAGAATGGTAGATGTCTAATCATTCTTCTGGGATGACTGCTGCTATATGAAAGTATAGTGTTTTTATCTATGGGTTTTGTATACAATTCAGTATGTAATCCTCCATCTTTAAGTATCACCTTGGTGTCTAGAAATTGTAACTCTCTGCTGGAATTTATTTTATCCTGTGTTGGAGTGCTGCTCTTTTTTGGACATTATACATTTGGGTAAGCTTTATTCCCCAGAGCGTGCACCCGGCCATTTCCAATTTTGATCTGTGCTGCGTCCCATTTTTTCCTTTATTATATATTAAGCTTGGTGGCTTTTGCACGATTTTTTAACTCCCGTTTTTTTGATTTTGGAATAAATTTTTTTGATCATGGATGTTGATTCACCCAATGGAGTAACCTACACACAGAAACATGCCGCAAGGATTCTACAGGGAATACGGGGAGATGCTACCTTACTTAATGTTCCATCCACTAAAGAGTTGAAAAGGAGATATGAAGCGGTATCCAGGAGATCCATCTCGTTGCAATTGCATATGTCTACACTGGGAGAATATTATAAAGTACAGAGAATCCCAAGAGGTATGAGATCAAATATACGACCCAATTTATTTTCTGGTCATACCAATTTTTGTAAGCGTTTTGAGACTCTATCTAATAGATACGCTTTCGATTTTATTTTGTTGAACATAGAATATCTACAACATGAACTTTTTATGGTAACAATTGAATTGGCTGATATTAAACAAAAATTACAACTACAATTGTCTGGAGAGGAGTTTGAGAAATTGATGGATGGCTTGGATTCATATCTACTAAAGTTTAAAGCTGAATCAGAAGAAGGGAAACAATTCAAATGGAATAGAGACCAGGAGGATTACAAGAGGGGACATATTTATACTTGGCATGCAGAAAGTGCAAGTAGTCAGAGCTCTAGAGATATAAAAAAGAAAGAAGGAACACACAGATGCCTGTATCCAATGAGAATGTTTTTTTAGGAGCTGGTATACAATCACAGATGAAAGAAAATGCGAATCAGACACGGTGGCCGCAGACACCGACAATCTAGGAAGATTACGGAACAACAAACAGACAAACAAGAAGAAATGATTGTGGTCAATCTCTCTTCAAAGGAACTCACCACAGCACAAGTGAGTGTTTTGAGTAAGGGACTTTCATTTTGCCCCAATACACATGTCAATTGGTATGATCTCAATGTTGATTTACTGACCTTCTTTTGCAGCATTAAATAAAAAATCTGGTTTAAAAGTAAAAATAAGACACACAAGGATACATCCCAATTGAGTGAACTCTCAATAGGGCTGATAGGTGTAACCACTAAGAGTAATTTCAATCCCATAGTAAATGAGCCAGCAATAGAAGCCTATACATCAGCTGTGAAATCTGATATTGGGTTGCTCAGAGCCACACATTCCAACAGTGGTTTTGAGCACCCTAATCTTACCAAGGTTGAGATTGAGGCCTTAGTATAGATCAAGAAGGATGTCACTCTTACGGTTAAGCCGGCAGACAAAGGTGGCGCTGTAGTTGTCATGGATACACACAAGTATATTGCAGAGATACTTAGACAACTCAGCGACACCGATGTCTATGGCATTTTGGATAGTGATCCCAAATTTGAGATAGGGAAAGTAGTAAAGTGGAGTTTGACAAAAGCATTGATAGCTGGGGTGATTGATGAAGGACTTATGGAGTATCTTATAGTGACCCGCCCAGTCACTCCTGGTATATATATATATATTACCAAAAATTCACAAGACCCTCAGTGATCCCCCATCGTGTCAGGTTCAGACTCTGTCTTTAGTCATCCCGCAGTCTTTCTGGATAGGATATTATGTAATTTTGCAAGGGATGGAAGCTCATACATCCGAGATAGCTCAGATTTTTTTATTAAATTGGGTGAGGTAGACATTTCATGTATTGAAGGGCCATTTTTGCCATCATTCGATGTAACCTCGCTATATACATCTATTGACCATGCCAAAGGTATTGATGCCATGACTCGAATGTTACAATTGTCTTTGTTTTCTGATGCAGCATGTAGTTTTATAGTGGAATTTATGGATATAATCTTGAGGTATAACTACTTCCTATTCCAGGATACATTCTATGTACAAAAACGGTGTGTGGCAATGGGATCTAATATGGCCCCTACGTACACAAATATATACATGCAGACCTTTGAGGAGGACATCGTCTATCGGTCCCACCACTTTGGACATGTTCTGAGGTGGTGGAGATACATAGACGACGTCTTTATCATTTGAACTGGAAAAGAAAGTGAGTTGATTGAATTCCACAATGCTCTGAATAGTGTTGAGGATACTTTGCAGTTTACTCTGGTATATTCCAGCACAGAGTTGCAATTTCTAGACACTAAGGCGATACTTAAAGATGGAGGATTACATACTGAATTGTATACAAAAGCCATGGATAAAAACACTATACTTTCATATAGCAGCAGTCATCCCAGAAGAATGATTAGACATCTACCATTCTCACAGATGTTATGGGTTAGACGCATAGAATCAAAACCTGATAGGATAGATGGTACATTGGATAGAATGATAAATCAATTTTCACAACGAGGATATCCTAAGAAATTGCTGGCTACACACAAGGAAGCAGTAAAAAAACTCAATAGGAATAGGATACTGACTGAACAGAGATCTAGAACTGAGACTACTAGACTTCCGTTTATTTCTACATATACGGAGGCTAGTAACGATATCAGTAACATTATCAAGCGTCATTGGCACATTTTAAAAGGATGTATAGGGGAGGTACCAGAATTTGCATCCATCCGCTCTTTTCCTATCGCAGGTCCAAAAGTCTGCGTGACCAGTTGGTTAGAGCAGACGTTGGAACGACCAAGATTATCAGACAGGGCACATTGACACAGCCTGGGCTGGGCTGTTTTCCTTGCCTTGGCTGTGTCAATTGCCGGTATATGTGCAAGGGCAAATCCTTTGTACATCCTGGCACTGGTGAGATATATCCTATTCGTTTCCATCTCACATGTATTTCAGAATACGTGGTATATGTTCTATCGTGTCCATGCAACATGTTATATGTTGGAGAAACCTCCACAGATTTTAAAATCAGATTGAACAAATCACCGTAACACGATCAGGAAAAAACGTCTTGACCTACCAGTCTCTAAACATTTTTTTGAACAGAAACATCAAGAAAGAGACTTAAAATGTTGGGTCATTGATCATGTACCCATGCCCAGGAGAGGGGGCAATAGAATAGATTTACTTAAAAGGAAGGAATTACAATGGATCTTTATACTCAACACATTGAGATCAAATGGTCTCAAAGTGGACTACAAGGTTGTGAACATTTAGAGAGGGTGGTTTGCCCTTCAATTCCCTGTGTTTAGGAATCCCGAGGTATTATGTGTTAGATAGTATGTGTTTGTTTGGGACAAACTAATAATTTATTTTATTTTTCACTATATAATTATGTATTTTCTTTTTCAGTTTTTTTTCTTTTCACCGATATCCATACACAAGTTTCCCTGAGATAGAGTGACATGATGTTGGATCTGGTATACACTCACTTGGTGTTGGCGCAGACCTGGTTATTGTTAATAATTTCCCTTTGTGAAAAATATTTGTATGTATCCGGATTGCAATATGGAGTTATAGATAGTTCGGCTTATATGGTGTGTAATAATATGTATGTAATGGAGGAGATCCCTCCTCGACTGTACTTTTGGATCCGGAGGATTATGGGGATATATATGAAATTCAGTTGTCGAGGTCTGTCCACTTTTGCCTTCCATATGTTGGAGACAGCATGCACTTTACAGTGAACAGCTTGTCCCGACAGTGGTCCGTACACAGAACGGTCGATATGTGTGCACGATGAGAATGATATTGGCCTTTAGGTTGCTCGCTGAGATACATTGTTGCCTGAACGTTTGGGCTGCAACAAGTGTGGGCACGGACCTTAATTAATTTGGCCAACAAATGCAAGAATCCATCTGCGCATACTCTGAAGTTCAGTGTCGTCACAATGACGTGGATGATACGTATGCAATCCGGGGCATGCGCAATAAGATCTGTAGTACGCCAAGGTCGCCATTGCTGCCTAAACCGGATCGCGCCTCACCATGTCAGTGACTTCATATATAGATTGCCGGTTACTTGAAGAGGACCTTTCACCGGTCCTGACATTGTGAACTAAGTATCATGACATATACAGCGGCGCCCAGGGATCTTACTGCACTTACTATTATCCCTGGGCGCCGGTCCGTTCTCCCGTTATGTCCTCTGGTTTGTTTGGGGACTTGGTTATAGTAGGCAGAGACTTAGGCGCGTCTCCTTCTCCTAGGCTGCAGCGCTGGCCAATCGCATCGCAGAGCTCACAGCCTGGGAGGTTTTTTTCTCCTGTTTATCCTGTGTTGAAGTGCTGCTCTTTTTTGGACATATATATATATATATATATATATATATATATGTCCAAAAAAGAGCAGCACTCCAACACAGGATAAAATAAATAACGAAAGTTTATTCACCCATGGTGTAGCGACGTTTCGGCTCCACAATTGAGCCTTTCTCAAGCAATAAAAGGGATTCAGTGAACAGAATATATACCTGTGGTTAAGTGCCTTGCCTCTAATGCAGAAGGTTGTGAGTTCGAATCCCAGCAGAAACATTTCTGAAATACAGGCTAAATTAGATTTAGATATACTGGGGTGTCCCCAAGCACTGACTCCATTTATGGACATAGCTAGATATGGAGTCAGAGCAGGGACTCCTAAGCTGCGGACTCACACTGAGGGATTACCTCACTGTACAGCGATCTTTTGCATAGAAATAGAGGCTAAATTAGATTTAAATACAATGACTTGAGCATCGCGCTCGTGCACACGTGGTGTTCGGCCGAGCATGCTTGCTCAACACTAATCAGTATACATACAATTAATAATATATTTTGTACGCTACACCTTTCATTATGAACTGTTCTATTTACTCCTTCCACTGCTCCCCCAGTTTCATTACCTCGCCACAGGTCTCAATCAGCACTATCTTCCTCTCCTAAACCAGTCCCTAGTTTAAACACTCCAACCTTCTAGCCATCTTCTCCCCCAAAACAGCTGCACCTTCCCCATTGAGGTGCAGCCCATCCCTTTAATACAGCCTGTAGCCAACAGAGAAGTAGGCCCAGTTCTCCAGGAGCCCAAACCCTTCCTTCCTACACCACTTCTTGAGCCACTTGTTAACCTCCCTAATCTCCCACCGCCTTTCTGGTGTAGTTCGTGGTAGAGGTAGTATTTAGGAAAACACTACCTTTGAGGTCTTTGCCCTAGGTTTGTGACCTAAATCCCTAAAATCATTTTTAAGAATGCTCCACCTACCTCTAACTTTGTCATTGGTTCCAATGTTGACCATGACCGCTGGATCTTTGTCAACCCCTCCCAGTAATCTGTCAACCCAATCTTCAATATGTCAAACTCGAGTGCACGGAAGACAACACACCATTCGACGATCCCAGTCTTTGTGACAGATCACCCTATCTGTACCCCTAATGATACAGTCTCGTACTACCAGCACCTGTTTGGCCTGTCCTGCTGTCCTGGTCCCCTGTTTTACTGGAGCTGACATTCCCATGCCTGGCAAAGGAAGTGTCTTTCTGCAGCAGTGCTATCCCTGAACTGACATCCCCCTCATCTGCCAACCTTGCAAACTTGTTGGGGCTAGCCTCCCTGGCGCTCTTCCCTCTACTCCGCTTTCTAACTGTTATCCAGCTAGCTACCTCATTTTCCTGAGCCTCCTGCTACCACCCTCCCAAGCATCTACCCCATAAAGTGAATATAAACTATTCCCAAAGGGGAACAGAGGGAGCTAAAACTTAACATTTAATGAGTGTCAATATAAAAGCTGCGGTACACACAAGGACTATTACATGCAACAAAAAACTGATAGACTACGACCCACTGGGGCCAAGACAAAATTAGGATGAAACCTAATTTGCAACACAAAAAGAAAAGGAATGGTCTCACCAATCAGTAGATGCAGATGGAATGGGTTCTTCAGGAGAGTATTACTGATTAGGTCACCAACTGTCTAGATTCACTGGATATGGTGGGCAGAAGTACCATCCAAAAGAGATACCGAGGCTGTAGTGTAGATGGATGTCAGCCAGCCGCTCACCCGAAACAACCCTGTCCAGGGATGGGCTCTAGCAAGCCCTACCTACCTACACAGAGCACTCGCCCTGAAAGGGGCGACCCAGTCTGGATATCTGTCCCTGTACCCGGACGAAATCTGTAATAAACCTTTACACAAATGAGCTCCCTGAGTGCCTGCTCCATAAAGTGCCTGCTCAGTGAGCAGCAAACTGTTTTCCAAATTGCCAGCACTTATCAGTGTCGAAACTCATTTGTTTAGAAACACAATGTGCAATTCCAAACAGGAAATTTACTCACATTTTGAACAAAGATATCCACCCTCATAAGGCTGTCCTAGGACCACATACGTTTGACAAGATATACACTGGACTGTATTGTCAATAAAGGAACACGTACTACTAATGACTAATTGGGAGTACACGAAAAAAAAGAGAAATAAAAAATAAAATAATACAGTGCAATGATAAGCAACTGACTTACTGTAGTTCCCTCCTGAAATCTCTGAATGCAAAGTCACTTAATCTAAAGTCAAACACTTAATACAAACACACACACAGACTCACACACTTGTGTTGGTCTGTTTAATGCTGGTTTTTTTTTCCCTCTCGATTCTCGAGCTGTACCTGCTCTCTATAACACACTTCCCCAATCAGGTTAATTCCAAACTTTCTTAGCTTTAAAGGGATTATGTCATGACATTTTAGGCCTATATGGCCAGGTCCGTACTAATAACCTGAATCCGAAACTGTCCTTATTAAGTCTGCCTGTGGCTCTACAGTATTAGCACATAAAACAGTTTTTTATAACCTGTTATTCACCTACCTAAGGTGTCCAAGGGGACGTCGCTTCATACAATGTGCCCGGCTGCACCCATCTCCTTCTGGTGCCCAGCGCCGCCTTCCCAGTTGAAATCGCCGCCTTCCTGACCTCAGCCCCGCCTCCGCAATCGTCCGGTCCCTCTGCCAGATCCCGCGCGTGCGCACTAGGCATAACCTGAGGGACCGGACGATTGCGGAGGCGAGGCTGAGATGTGGAAGGCGGTGATTTCAACTGGGAATGGCGGCGCTGGGCACCAGACGGAGATGGGTGCAGCCGGGCACCCTGTATGAAGCCACGTCCCCTTGGGCACCTTAGGTAGGTGATTAACAGGTTATAAAAAACTGTTTTATGTGCTAATAGAGCCACAGGCAGATTTAATAAGGACAGTTTCGGATTCAGGTTATTAGTACGGACCTGGCCATATGTTTAGGTTATAGGCCTAAAATGTCATGACAGAATCCCTTTAAATGTGCCTTACAAACACATCTTTTCAGGCAGGCTTATCATGGTCACTAAATTGATTCTTCACCATTTACCCCCCCCCCCCACCCTTATTCTGAATTGAACGCCTTCTTCTGTAATCCCCACACCCAATGCACTAGATCATACAGCTCGGCCTGAACAACTCTATTTAGTACATAGGTGGCTGGACCGCTTTCTAAAACAATTAATTTTACCTTTTGTGTGACCCCCATTTCCTTATAGATTGTAAGTAGTGTTGAGCGAAGTGAAGCATTTGAAGCAAGATTTGGTCCGAAGTTTAGGAAAACTTAGATTCGCAACAAATTCTAATTTCTTTGCGCTTCATGGTAACAAATCAGTTTTCCTAAAATGGCGACTAAACGTGTTACAAAGTGAAAGTAAGAAGCCCGGGAACATGAGATCATCCATAATACTGTGCAGCCAGCCAATCAGCAGATAGCCATCCCCTAATAACAGGCCTATAAAAGCCTCAATCCGCGCAGTCCCCACCATTGTCTTGTGAGCTGAGCATAGGGAGAGACATAAAATGGGAAAAAGACGGCTGGCACTCACTATGTGGTTTCACATCAAACAACAATTTATTATGACTATACCGCTATTTAAACAGTAAAATACATGTTATCTTAAAACAAAATAGTTAAAAATCCCCCTAAAAAATAAATAGTAAAAAACAATAAACTGTTCAATTGGATCATAAACCGCACAAGAATAAAGTCTCTTGGAAAGATGTGGTATTTCTTTGCCTGTTTGGGCGATATGTGTCCAATTAGATATAACAAGGATACTGTCACTTTAAATGAAATGAGAAATGCAGCCAAGTCCACAAGCTGTATTGATAACTGCTGGGGTATAATCTCTACCTCTCTATGATTTGCTTCAGCAGCTCTTATTTGGGTAAGTCTTGTAGATTTCAGTTTTTGGATATGTAATTCATTTACAGGGTAATTGTACAGCTTACCCATTAGAACGAAACTCCGGCCGTCTGCTTAGCTCGCCGCTGCTCGCTCTCGGCGTCCCCCGCTCTCCGATGTTTGGCACGTGATGTACCTGAGTTATCGCGGGATTTAACAATTTCAATCAGAAGATCTGGTGAGAGCCGAACGAAACTCCGGCCGTCTGCTTAGCTCGCCGCTGCTCGCTCTCGGCGTCCCCGCTCTCCGATGTTTGGCACGTGATGTACCTGAGTTATCGCGGGATTTGACAATTTCAATCCGAAGATCTGGTGAGAGCTGCAGAGTAAGTATATGAATGGAGCGCTCCACTTGTAGAAAATACTTCAAATTTCGTTGGTCATATCCAGAGGCTTCTTGTTGGCAGGGATATAACGCTAAACGCGTTTCGAGGACTTCAATCCTCTTCCTCAGTAGCTACTGAGGAAGAGGATTGAAGTCCTCGAAACGCGTTTAGCGTTATATCCCTGCCAACAAGAAGCCTCTGGATATGACCAACGAAATTTGAAGTATTTTCTACAAGTGGAGCGCTCCATTCATATACTTACTCTGCAGCTCTCACCAGATCTTCGGATTGAAATTGTCAAATCCCGCGATAACTCAGGTACATCACGTGCCAAACATCGGAGAGCGGGGACGCCGAGAGCGAGCAGCGGCGAGCTAAGCAGACGGCCGGAGTTTCGTTCGGCTCTCACCAGATCTTCTGATTGAAATTGTTAAATCCCGCGATAACTCAGGTACATCACGTGCCAAACATCGGAGAGCGGGGGACGCCGAGAGCGAGCAGCGGCGAGCTAAGCAGACGGCCGGAGTTTCGTTCTGGTGGGTAAGCTGTACAATTACCCTGTAAATGAATTACATATCCAAAAACTGAAATCTACAAGACTTACCCAAATAAGAGCTGCTGAAGCAAATCATAGAGAGGTAGAGATTATACCCCAGCAGTTATCAATACAGCTTGTGGACTTGGCTGCATTTCTCATTTCATTTAAAGTGACAGTATCCTTGTTATATCTAATTGGACACATATCGCCCAAACAGGCAAAGAAATACCACATCTTTCCAAGAGACTTTATTCTTGTGCGGTTTATGATCCAATTGAACAGTTTATTGTTTTTTACTATTTATTTTTTAGGGGGATTTTTAACTATTTTGTTTTAAGATAACATGTATTTTACTGTTTAAATAGCGGTATAGTCATAATAAATTGTTGTTTGATGTGAAACCACATAGTGAGTGCCAGCCGTCTTTTTCCCATTTTATTTATCTCTTTGTACTGATTGAGTGAGCAGACTTTCGGCTAGAGCACCCCTACCTTACTGAGGAGGGTGGTGAGCTATCCACATATCTTTCTATAGGGAGAGACATGGCAAGCTCTCATGCGCTAGGGATAGTGTTGCTGAAAATTATTAATTGAACAATATTGGAGACGGAGAGTGCAGTGAGAGTGCGGAGAGAGTGCAAAGAGACTGCAGGGAGAGTTCAGGGACAGTGCAGAGAGACTTATGTCAGTTTTATTTATGTATTCCTACATCAGCTGTAAATACAATTCAATACCAATAAGATGGAAGCCTTTATTATTCCACTGCCAGCGTGCAAAACCAATACCATCCAGTCTGCACCTCTTAGGGGGGCCAGGTCTTAATGATGAGCATCCTCATCTTTTGCTGGCTTTACTTCTTCCAAATCATCCTTCAAAGTCTCCATGTCCTAGAAATATTCAGTGTTTACGGTCAAATAACCTGCAGGAGATTGCAGGCAAGAAATAATATGCATATTGTCTCCCCAACCCAACCAGCCAAACCCCATACCAGCAACAACTCATGTTTTAAAGGCGCCACGCAGCCAATAACAATGAAGAAGGAGTATACAGTGCGGTCTTCATTATTAAATGAAAGGCAGCCACAAGAAAATTGGTTGCGCGGTTCTTCACTGCAGCATGGCTGCAACCCATCCACAGCACGGCCAATCCATGTGGTCATGCCTTAAAGGGGTTGTCCGGGTTCAGAGCTGAACCCGGACATATCCCCATTTTAACCCAGGCAGCCCCCCTGACTTGAGCATCGGAGCAGTTCATGCTCCGATCGTCTCCTTTGCCCTGTGCTAAATTGCACAGGGCAAAGGCATTTTCTGGAGATCCGGTGACGTACTGGGCTCTCCATAGGGCTGCCAGGTCGAGGCTTCCGCCCAGTAGTGAGCTAGGTGACGTCACCGGCACTGATAGGCGGGCTTTAGCGCTGCTCTAGCCTATAAAACGGCTAAAGCCCCCCCATCAGAACGGCAGTGTGTTGTAAAGCCTCCACCCGGCAGTGTGTTGTATATAAAAGAGCCCTTGCCCTGCGCGATCCAGCACAGGGCAAGGGAGAGCATCAGAGCATGAACTGCTCCGATGCTAACATCAGGGGGGCTGCCTAAGTGAAATTATGGGTAGGTCCGGGTTCAGTTCTGAACCTGGACAACTCCTTTAAGGCTGGGTATGCCTAAGTGGACTGGGTATACCCAGTGGTGTATCTTGGTTTTGTGCTGCCCTAGGCGAGACTAAACTCGGACACCCCCCAAATATAAATTTGACCCACCCCTGTCAAGGCCAAACCCCTTCCTCTGTAAACTCCACCCCTTCCTCATTAGGCTCCACCCATTCCTGTTAAACTATGCACATTCCTAGTTTGACACAAATATTTTGTATTTTGCAGATGTATAAAAAATATATAAAAATCTGTAAAATACAAAGTATGTGTGTCGGAAGTTGCGCTTTTTTAATTTTTAGAATAATGATACAGGCAGACATTTTATTTAATACATTTGTGCCAATTTCTGTGTTGGTTGCAGGGGGGTGAGGGGCAGTATTACACAATCTATATAAAAAAATATATAAAGATCGTGTAATACTGCCCCTCACCCCCCCCCCCCTCCAACAGCACAGAAATTAGCACAAATACATTAAATAAAATGGCTGTATCATTATTCTAAAAATTAAAAAAGCACAACTTTTAACACAAATGTATTTTGCAGATTTAAAACAATGTGCAGCTATAGATAGTACAGTATTAACCCCGCCATAATTCTCCCCCCTCTAACCACCCAACGGGTCCCAACCCCTTTACCCCATAAAACAACTAAGTAATTGATTTTTTATGAATTACTGTAATTTAAGTACCGTACTTACAGTTTTTGAAGACAGCAGGCTCAGGGATCAGTGCATTGGTGGCTGGGGCCTGGCCTCAGTGTTCACGGTGACAGGATCCGTTCTGCACTTGGAGGAGATAAGGCTCACCCTAGCGTTGCCGGCCCGACGGCAACGCGCGGACGCAAAAGGCAGGGGAGGTCGGGAGGAAGTAAGTCTTTCAACTACTTCACTATGCGGCGCTGGCGATGCCGCTCGCATAGTGAAGGATCGGACAAGGGGAAAAAAAAATATTTACCATATTGTGTAACTATCACTAAGCAAACAAGGCATTTTGCTGCCCCATTGGCAAGTGCCGCCCTTGTTTGCCTCGTGATAGATACACCCCTGGGTATACCTGATGTATAGCAATTCTTGACAAATTAATTGGTAACTAATAAAATGTCTTGGCTATCTTCGGGGGGGTTGGCAAATCGAATTTTTCAAAACTTCACTCATCTCTAATTGTAAGCTCCTGTGAGCAGGGCCCTCACTCCTAGGGCTTTAGCTGTTTATTACCCTGTAATTTTGTTATGTCTTCTGATTTCTACAAGAATTCTCTGAATTGTAAAGTGCTGAAGAATATGGTGGTGCTATGTAAAGAATAGTATTAGATGTTTCATGAGGCAGCTTTATGCAGTTTCAACAAACTTGTGTCAACAGATTGGAGAACCGTGATCATAAATTATGTCCTATTCTAGTGACATGCATTCCTTTTAGGAGAGAACAGCTCCATAAATTGATGTCTAATGAAACTTCAGCGAATGCAGAGGATGGGAGTAGTAGTGGCACTGATGAGAAGATGTGTCATGGTATACTCTTTTAGACCTTTGCTCCCTGGGGATTGGTGAAGTGAAAAGGTGGTATAAGGAATCAGGCCAGAAGTAGAAGAATAAGGCTGGGTTCACACGGGCGTTGCGGGAAAATGTGCGGGGGCGTTGCGGGAACACCCGCGATTTTACCGCGCGAGTGCAAAACATTGTAATGCGTTTTGCACTCGTGTGAGAAAAATTGCGCATGTTTGGTACTCAAACCCGAACTTCTTCACAGAAGTTCGGGCTTGGGATCGGTGTTCTGTAGATTGTATTATTTCCCCTTATAACATAGTTATAAGGGAAAATAATAGCATTCTGAATACTACTAGCGCTGGAGGGGTTAAAAAAATAATAATAATAATTTAACTCACCTTAGTCCACTTGATCGCGTAGCCCGGCATCTCCTTCTGTCTCCTTTGCTGAACAGGACCTGTGGTGAGCATTAATTACAGGTAAAGGACCTTTGGTGACGTCACGCCGGTCATCACATGATCCATCACCATGGTAAAAGATCATGTGATGGATCATGTGATGACCGGAGTGACGTCACCAAAGGTCCTTTACCTGTAATTAATGCTCACCACAGGTCCTGTTCAGCAAAGGAGACAGAAGGAGATGCCGGGCTACGCGATCAAGTGGACTAAGGTGAGTTAAATTATTTTTGATTTTTTTTTTTTAACCCCTCCAGCGCTAGTTTACTATGCATTCTGTATTCAGAATGCTATTATTTTCCCTTATAACCATGTTATAAGGGAAAATAATAATGATCGGGTCTCCATCCTGATCGTCTCCTAGCAACCGTGCGCGAAAATCGAGCATGCTGTGATTTTCACGCAACGCACAAGTGATGCGTGAAAATCACCGCTCATCTGAACAGCCCCATTGAAATGAATGGGTCGGGATTCAGTGCAGGTGCAATACGTTCACCTACCGCATTGCACCCACGCGGAAATCTCGCCCGTGTGAACGCAGCCTAAAAGTCTTTTACTTAGTGCCAAATAGGAGTTGTAGTACATTCAGCAGTAGTGTATACAGTGAAATTTTTCTTCTCTGATGATGAGTTCTGATGGCGGGCAAAGTGGCATATAATGGCATCCCTGATATGCTATTCTGCTGATGTCTCTCTCCCGAACTTCTGGCTAACAGCTGAAAGCTGGCACTTGTAGGTATAGAGGTCCACCGTGTAATGCAGACTGTAAGTGTGTCTGGCCTGGATGTAATCTAAGTGACGGGTGTCTGAGCCATAGTCTCTCACCTAACAGGGTCAGTAAAGCTGTGGCTTGTTTGTCACTCTACTATCTGCAAATGCTGTAGCTTTTCAGGTATCTGTGTCTTTGGTATTCTTGCAGTCTCTCTGGAGTAGTGGTCTCACAGGAGAGTCAGATCTAATGCTGGTCCCTAAGACCCTTGGAGCAGGAGCAATTGGACATGCTTCCTTACTACTCAATAGTCTAGCTAAGACAACCCCTCCTGGCAGGAAGTAGGACCAGCTCACTCCTATCAAGAGGGGAGGGATGGGATGGTAAGTCCCATTCCTAATGCCAACCACTGCTAATTGTACTTCATATGCTGGTGTACATGGTAACAAGTTAAAACATTTAATACCAAATTTTGCAGATATCCCCAGGTCTGGGGTGCTGCACACACAATAAGCTCATTGAGTCCCATGGGAGCCATACTGCAGCCCCATAATGGCTGTTGAAATACGGCCATGTGCATCATTAAGAGAAAATGTACATGTAAGTTTCAACTTATTTCCTGTAAACTATAACACCAGAATCCTTGTAAGCATAAATTCAACAAATGCATTACAAGGCAAAGTTATCATTAATCTTTGTTACTCTCTTTTTATCTTTATTAAAATCATATGTCTGAATAATTAATATTAATGAGTGAACTGTTCTGGAAAATCTGCTCAATGAACATGTTTTAAAGGCATCCTTTATGTATGTTACTGCTTGGTGGTAAGGGCAGTACATATGGGATTTTTATGCCTATGCTAGATTTGCTGGGCATTATGGGATTTCTAAAGTACTTTTTAAAGAGGAATAAAAAATTAATCTAAGAGGACGTACAAACATAGACCTACCAAGATAAAACAGTCCAAGCTTCAAAGACGGAGAACAGAGTTGGACTTTGAAGATCTGTTACTGCCTTCAATTCATCCACTGAGTCCAGTATCTCCCCTTAGAGGTTACCCCTCCTGGGAGATCTTGTTCCCTTTTTATCTCCTCCTCCATTTCCCTTATGTAACTATTCTTTACTCCAGTTTCCCCACAGAAGAGACAAAGAAAGGATTCTTTTACTCATCTGATCACTGTATGACACATAATATACTTCATTCAATGTGCACAAACTTAGCACATTTATAAAGTAAGCCATTTTACTGAGTTCTGCAGCTGGGACGGAAAGTATGCACTGTTCATATGTGTGTTTTGGAACACAGAGATCATCAGTTGCAACGGAAACAGCACTGACTGGAACATAATGCATAGGCAAATGCTAATGCAAAAAATCAAAATGAAAAAATATACCTCAAATCTATAAATGCAATATTATTGAAATAGCCTGAGTTAAGTGAGCCCATCATGTTGAACTTACAGGCAGCATTTAATAGAGCAGGACAGGCTAAGCAGATTTATAGCACACGGCCATAGCTGTTTTTGTGGTCCACAAATTGCGGAGCCGCAAAAAACGGATACCGGTCGTATGCAATCTGCATTTTGCAGAAAAGAATGTCCGGCCCTCTATAGAACTGTCCTATCCTTGTCTGTAATATGGACAAGAATAGGACATGTTCTATCTTTTTGCGGGGCAGCGGAATGGACACGTGGATGCAGACAGCACATGGTGTGCCGCCCGCATGTTTTGTGGCCACATTGAAGTGAATGGTTCCGCACCTGATCTGCAAAAAATTTGGAAAAAAGCAAAGGTCATGTGCATAAGCCCTAACTTATATTTATTTAAATCCTTGCTCTTTCAATGCTTAGGAGTCCAGTGGGTGGTCTCTATATTCAGGCTCATATGATAAGGCTGCCAATTAATGAGTAGTACTACCAACTGGACTCCTAATCCTAGCAAGAGCAGGGACTTAAATTGTGATCTTAAGGGATTTTGTAATATGCACTGATTGCTGGCAGCCCTGCATCCCACTATCTTCCCAGTGCGTATTAACTAATCTGGGGCACACTGGGAAGATAGAGGGAAGTGGAGCTGTCAGCAATCAGCACTGACAGTAAAGTTCTACATACAAGATGGAGCGGAGTAGAGTTGTCAACAATCAGCACTGACAATAAAGTTATACACACAGGATGGAGGGGAGTGGATCTGTCAGCAATCAGCGCTGACAGAAAAGTGCTACCCACAGGACAGATGGGAGTGGAGCTGTCAGCAATCAGTGGTGACAGTAAAGTGCTACACACAGGACCGATGGGAGTGGAGCTGTCAGCAATCAGTGGTGACAGTAAAGTGCTACACACAGGACAGATGGGAGTGGATCTGTCAGAAATCAATGCTGACAGTAAAGTGCTACGAGCAGGACAGAGGGGAGTGGAGCTGTCAGAAATCAGTACTAACAGAAAAGTGCTACACACAGGACAGATGAGAGTGGAGCTGTCAGCAATCAGCACTGACAGTAAAGTGCTACACACAAGACAGAGGGGAGTGGAGCTGTCAGCAATCAACCCTGGCAGTAAAGCGCTACACACAAGGTGGAGGGGAGCAGAGCTGTCAGCAATCAGCGCTGACAGTAAAGTGCTACACACAGGAACACAATAGACTTACTGTCACTGCTGATCTCTGCTTCTCTCTATCTTCCTAGTACTTAATAATTAACAAGAGACACACTTAGAAGATAGAGAGGAATGGGGCTGCCAGCAATTAGTGCTGATAGTAAGTGTACTTGTAGTGCCCTGGAGCAGGGGTACTTTGAAGTCTGGACATTTGTGAACATTTGCCTATTTCCCCTATGCAAAGTTATAAACTTCTTACTTTATTTCACTTGAAAGGGTTAACTTGCACTGTTTAATAATATGTAACTGCATACTGAGAGACTTTTGGGACTTTGAATGAGAAGCTGGTAATTTTCCACAGCTAACATAGGGTTTAAATAAGAGCATATTTTCAAGGGAAAAATACTTGTTTACCACAAAAACCAGACAGACTGACCTTTTGAATGTCTGGTTTAGCTATGTTGTTATGTCTAGAAACTTGTCTGTGTCTGGAAAAAACGGCTTTGTCATTGACATTGAGTATCATTAAAGCTCTAATGTAAGTCTACCAGAGATGGAAAGTGTAATAATGTATCTGGTTTGTGCTGAGTTTCTCCACTCCACCCCTCCAACTAGAAGGTTCTAGTTTAGCTAGAGATGGTATATAAGTAGAGCAGTCAGAACCCCTAGTGTTCTGTAGTTAGGGACTAGTGCTTGGAGTGGAAGACTCTGCCAGTCTTCATGAGTGACCAGAAGAAGACACAGAGATGGGGACGCTGAGCCACAGACCATGGGTCACCAGCCCTGTGAGCAAGAAGCCACCTAGACTACTGAACTACAGACCGTGGGCCTATAGCCTTTGACTAGGGTACCAGCCTTGTGAGAGAGAGAGAGACAGCTAGCTCAGGCCTTTCCACAGCATCAAACTCTTCTTCTGCCAGGGAGGAGACTGGAGGAGCCAGCCCTATGCCTCGCCTGTATTGTTTTGCACATGAATTCCTCCAGTAAAGAAGTACCCTGGTTTACTGCAGACCCTGACTCTGGACTTATTTCCCATTGCACCACGGGTGCACCCCACCTTACCATCCCTTCCAGAGAGCAGCAACACGTGGTGACACATCAACAGTGTCTGGGGACCCAGTGTAGCATTGGGCCCCCCCCAAACCCGGCCACTGCATACTATCTTGCTGTGTGTAGAACTTACTGTCTGGACTGATCACCAGCAGATTCGCTCCTCTCTATGTTTCATGAACTTTTTAACTAACCAGAGAAATTCTATAAAAGTAGAGAGGAACAGGGCTGCCAGTATTTATCATTGTCAGAAGATCAAATAGGCAATAAAGCTAGTAACTCACGGGACAATATTACAACAGATTGTTGGGAAGGAAGTGTTCCTTCACGACAATCTGCTGATCGCTAGCAGAGGAGGCCAGTGCATTTACATGCTGCAATTTCCCTAGAAGGACTCATTGTTTGCTGGCAGGAGATCGTGTTCACATGGGCACGGTAAATGATCACATGTTTGCGGCCGGTAAATGATCACTTTTGCATTCACATAAACTATCGGATTACCCGAGGAATGATCGGGTAATTGGCAGTAAATTTACACTGCTCCATCATCGCTAACAAGCATACTGTGATCACTCATTAGCGATGATCTGTGAGATTCTCGGTCCGTGTAAAGGGCCCTTTAGTAATATAGCTAGTAAAATGCATAAGGATGAAAGAAGGCCAGCAGCACACCACGGATTTCAGCAGAAAACGTGTAGTTTATTCACCCAGTGTCAGCAGCAGCAGCTGACACTGGGTGAATAAACTACACGTTTTCTGCTGAAATCCGTGGTGTGCTGCTGGCCTCCTTTCATCCTTGTTTCGTATTGGACCTACAGTAGGTGCCGGTCCACATTGGCTTGATTTGCACCCGCATTTCACAGTGTGCTGCATCCTCATTTTTTCTAAAGCCTAGTAAAACGCATAGATAAATAGGTTTTAAATATACTGTTGTATGTAAGCTGGGGCCTGCCTCTGCAGTTAGGTTAGCGAGTTAGGTTAGTGAGGTTTTCTTGGGGGACATTTTACAAGCTGTTTTTTTTTGTTAAATAAAAGTTTACATATGTCCTTAACAAAGTATATTACAAAATCACTGTCCCTAAAAAAAAATTATGAAATGACACTTTAAATAACGAATTAATGTAGTGCTTGAAAGTTTGTGAACCCTTCAGAATTTTCTATATTTCGGCATAAATGTGACCTAAAACTGCATTAAATTTTCACACGTCTTAAAATCAAATAAAGACAACCAAATCAAACAAATGAGTCAAAACTATTAGACTTGGTAATTTATTTATTGAGGAAAATAATCCAATGGCACATGTCTGTGAATGGCTAACGCATGTGAAACTTTCGGATTAGCAGATAATTTGAAGGTTAAATTAGAATCAGGTGTTTTTAGTCAATGGGATGACAGGTGAATGGGTGATCTGTTTTATTTAAAGAACAGGGATCTATTAAAATCTGATCTCAACATGTTTGTGGAAGTATATCATGACATAAACAAGGGACATTTCTTATGACCTCAGAAGAAGTTGTTGATGGTCATCAGGTTAGAAAAGGTTGCAAAACCATTTGTAAATAGTTTGGACTCCACAAATCCACAGTCTGATTGTGTAAAAATGGAAAAAAAATTCAAGATCTTTATTACCCTCCCTAGGCGTGGTCGGTCAGCAAAGATCGGGTGTGTAATAGTCCACAAGGTCACAAAGGAACACAATGTAACCTCTAAGCAACTAAAGGCCGTTCTCCCGTTAGCTAATGTTGATATTCATGAGTCCACCAAAAGGAGGACACTAAACAAAAATGTTGTGCATGGCAGGATTGCAAGGAGAAAGACATTGCTCTCCAACAGAAACATTGGTGCATGCCTGCAGATTCCTGAAGATCACCCGGACAAGCTAGAAGGCTATTGGAGCAATGTTTTGTAGACAGATGAGATCAAAATAGAATTTTTTTGTTTAGCTGAGAAGCATTATGTTTGGATAAAGAAAATTCCTGCATTCTAGCATAAAAACCTCATCCCATCTGTGATAGGGTAGTAGTATCATGGTTTGGGACCTGCATTCTAGCATAAAAACCTCATCCCATCTGTGATAGGGTAGTATACTTATGGTTTGGGACCTGCTTTTCTGCATCTGGGCCAGGACGACTTGCCATCATTTATGGAACAATAAATTCTGAATACTATCAGCAAATTCTAAAGAAAATTTCAGGACATCTGTTAGCGGAATCTTAAGAGAATATGGGTAATGCAGCAAGACAACAACCCTAAGCACACAAGTTGTTCTACGAAAGAATGGTTAAAGAAGATTAAAATTAAAGTTTTGGAATGGCCAAGTGATAGTCTTGAGTAGAAGTATTATGGAAGGACCTGAAGTGAGCAGTTCATGGGATGAAACCCACCAAATTGTTTTGCACAGAGGAATGAGCTAAAATTAATCCTAGACGATGCGCAGGACTAAACAATTACCGGAAACGTTTACGTAGTTGCAGTTGCTGCACAAGGAGGTCATACCAGATACTGAAAGCAAAGGTTCACAGAATTTTGCCACTCACAGAGATGTGATATTAGATAATTTTTCTCAATAAATAAATATTTTTAACTGATTTGTTTGATTTGGTTATCTTTATCTATTTTTAGAACTTGTTTGAAAATCTGATACAAAAAACTATGTATCAATCTGCTCAGCTATTCCTGCTCTATACCATGCTGCCAGCAAAATAGACACCATATTAGTAAATTAAACACCATATTCAATGTCACTCGGTTCCCTATACAGTGTACAATTACCCCCAGCAGTGTCCCAGCGACATATGCTGTTGGACCAGTAGCTATTGCTTTTTTGCCCTGTCTGAACTAGTTTTGGTGTTTTCTGCTTCTCTAATGGAATTAGGCTTGTGCTAATGTTGTTTTTGTTAATGATGCTGTCTACCACTGCTTGTTTTTATGTCTCTTTGGGGAACATCTGAACATGATTTTCAGCAGTGGTAACTCACAAACTATTATATAACAATTACTAGCAATGGCCCTACTAGACTGCACAACCGTGTGTCCAGCAGCAGGAACAGTGGGATGAGGGGACAGTGCTGCAATAGGTGACATAGGACATCTTCAGTTATAGGACATGTCTGCTGTGGGCGATGTGCTACTGAAGACAATCTGAATCCAGAGGCTGTCTCAGCTTTTCTAGTGGCTCAAGTACTGTTCTCAGACTAATTCGGACAGATGCAAAAACATTGTGTAAAAATGGAAAAAAATGTAAGATCTTTATTACCCTCCCTAGGCATGGTCGATCAACAAAGATCAGGTGTGTAATAGTCCACAAGGTCACAAAGGAACCCAAGGAAACCTCTAAGCAACTAAAGGCTGTTCTCCCATTGGCTAATGTTGATATTCATGAGTCCACCAAAAGGAGGACACTAAACAACAATGTTGTACATGGCAGGATTGCAAGGAGAAAGACATTACTCTCCAACAAAAACATTGCTGCCTGCCTGCAGTGGGCTGAGGGGACAGTGCTGCTATAGATGACATGGCACTTCTTCATTTACAGGACACGTCTGCTGTAGGTGATGTGCTACTGAAGACACTCTGAATCCAGAGGCCGTCTCAGCTCCTCTAGTGGCTCAAGTACTGTTCTCAGACTAATCCGGTGAATACTCTCAGGCTGACTGTGGCACTGCTTATTCTACCACTAAATGCACTGTACCAACAACTCTGTTCTACTCTTCCAGTCTAGACCAATTCTCCTTCCCCATAAATCACCACTACAGTCCTGATTTTTACTTCTTTGGGTTACAAAAAGTTTGTTTTTTACTTCACTGTGTTGGCTCCCGGCAGTGCTTCGGCCACCCATTGTGTGGAAATTATATCACATACATATAATCATTTATTTGCCTACCTACCAAACTGAGATTCATATTGCATACCAACAATCAGATCACACCACAGAATACTAGGTATAGTGACCCATAAAACTAACAGCACCAAAAAGTCTTGTTGGAATAATTGTGTATTACAACAACTACATTATGTGATTGCCTGTTTCCAGACAGTGTTATGTTGTTAATAAAGTACTGCTAAAAAAGAAAAGGCAGGAAGGGGCGGAGACTTGCTGCACATGTACAGAGAGAGAGAGAGCTGAGAGAGAAGAAACCTAGAAGCGGATGTGCTGAGATTCTAATCTTACTGACAGTTATATTCATATGTTGTGATGTTATTTCTAAATAAAAACCTGTTGTTCATTGTGCTACATCTGATGGAGACCTGATTAATATGCTTCTGACAGGTTATGGGCCTAGAAGCACACAATAGCACAAAGCATACAGAAGGAGAACATTGAACAAAGAAAAGCAAAGATGGCCACCAGCAGCAGCTGAGTGAAATTCACAGTGCCAGTACTGACTAACCAGAACTACTCCTATCTAACTAATCCTAGAAATTCAAAGTCAAGATGCTTCTAATTAGAGAAGGTATGTGGAAATATACACAATAATGTAAACCAGAAGCATTACCAAAGGATTGGCTGGAGAAGAATCCGAAGCACAGAACACTATCTCCCTCAGTATAGATGATCAGATTGTGCACATATGTAAAAGTAAAACTGCAAAAGAGATGTGGGAGGAGCTATAGGAAGTGCATGAAAGAATGAATCACAGCTATAAACTCTATTTATTGAGAGAACTGTACCAGTCTAAGTTAAGCAAGGGCCATAACATGCTACATACACTGACAAGCGAAAGAATAACAAGGTTTTGAACTTTTGGCTTTCAGGCTCCATATCTCACCATCCACTACAGCTTCGAACATGAGACTACCATCATTTTATAGACAATCATCTTGGCTATCTGATATATAAATTGGACTTGCAACTATTTAGCATATGATTAATTATGCAGATTCTTGCCATGTAACTGCATTGTTACTATTTTGCTCCTAAAATTCCATATTTTAATTTTTATTATTTTGTTAGTATTTTTAAAAAACCACCTTTGGCTTTCAGCACTGCCTTAATCCTTCTGGGCATGCTCTCAATCAGATTCAAGCATGTCTCAACCAACATCTGTTCCCAGGTCTCTTCTACACATTCGCAATGTTGGTGCATACTGGTCGACTCACTTGGGTATGAATACAGCTTTTTCTTCAACTCTACTCACAAGTGTTCAATTGGGTTGAGGTCTGGGGACTGTGGGGGGCCAATCCAGCACCTCCACTTCATTGTCATTGAACCATTTCTTTGCCAATCTTGACGTAAGCTTCAGGTTGTTGTCCTGCTGGAACACTGTCGTAATTTTCATACCCATAGTACTCGAGTGTACGAAGTAACTCATCTTGTAGAATACTCACATATAGCTCAGCATTGAGACCACCATTGATCCTGGTCAAGTATCCAATGCCTTTGACTGTGAAACAACCCCATATCTTCAGGCTTCCTCCACTGAACTTGACAGTTCCTTCAATTTCTCGATCTGTTAGCCCCCTTTTCCATTGTTTCTTCCAGACCCATTTGCACCCATCAGAGCCCAGTCTATTGACTTTTGTCTGATTGCTCCAAATCACCCATTTCCAATGTTCTACTGTCTACTGTTCATGCTTTTTTGCAAACTCAAGCCAACACTTCTTCTGACGATATTGAAGTGAAAGTTTCTTCACATTTTTTCAGGCTACCATTCCAGACTTGTGTAATGCATGTCGCATGGTGCTTGCATGAACGTCTGTGATCTCACTATTATGAAACATAGGAGCCTCCTCCACTGCCTTGTTTATCGCTTCAGAACTGATTGACCTTGCGATGAGCCGACTTGTTGACTCAGACATTTTGCCTGGACGTCCACCTTTAGGCTTTGGAATGAATGGACGGACTTCATTTTGTATTCTTACAACTGTCATGGCACTCACATGATGCAGTTTAGCAATTTTCTTGGCCGAGATACCGCTATTGATGAGCTGGATGATGCAGTTTCTCTTTTCTTGGGAAATCTTTATGGCTGCTCCTGGATTCCAACCAGTGACCATTTGCTTTGAAATCAACCTAATAACACACTGAGCTATTAGGGAATGTGATAACAGGTCGTAATTAGTGATGAGCGGCATAGTCAATATTAGTTTTCGCAATATTTTGTGAATTTTTCGCATAGTATTCGCAATAAATTTGTGAGTTCTAGAATTTGTGATCTCCAATCATTATTTTTGAGATTGCGCAAATCTGCACTAATGATGTGCATATTTTTTGCGCAATACATGCAACTTCACATTTTATCAGGTCTGAATAGATATTACTGATTGGTGCACTAAGTATTGTTGCGACATCACAGCACTATGTCTGTAGCATGTATGTATGGATAGCAGAGAAACAGTAATTCCTATCACACTACCTAACACCCTGCACTGGAACCTATCAGCTACACTATATCACTATTGTGGAAGATGCCCCTAACTCAGGGCCGATTACGTTTGCTCTACTGCTCCAAATTAGTAGTAACCCAAGGGTTTTACGTGCACAGAATAAAATAACTGTGACACACACTGGGGTCAAAGCAAATTCTCATTTATTACAGGAAGTACAGTAGTTTATAAAGTCATCAGAGGGGCATTTCCCCTGAGGCATGTGGCATTGTTACATTGGCTAATATATGAAAATATGAAAAGAGATAGCACTTAGCATCTGCCCATTGTGCATTGTTTTACTAACTGTGGTATGTGAACTATGTAAATATCTAGCTATAGGCGCCATCTTGTAATGGAGTTCACTGAAAGCAGAAAAAGCATATATGATGTAGCAAGGAGGTGTGTTCTTTTGTGTAGGATGGAACTTTTGTGCTCTGGAGAAGATAAGGTGTTGTCTGAGAGCTAAAGTATGTGGGAGACAGGGCCCACTACTGGAGGACGAGGAGGACGAGGATGAGGAAGAGGTGGAGGAGGAGGAGGATGAAGCATGTTCACAGCGGGGTGGCACCCAACGCAGCTCGGGCCCATCACTGGTGCGTGGCTGGGGGGAAACGCAGGATGATGACGATACGCCTCCCACAGAGGACAGCTTGTCCTTACCTCTGGGCAGCCTGGCACACATGAGCGACTACATGCTGCAGTGCCTGCGCAACGACAGCAGAGTTGCCCACATTTTAACGTGTGTGGACTACTGGGTTGCCACCCTGCTGGATCCCCGGTACAAAGACAATGTGCCCACCTTACTTCCTGCACTGGAGCGTGGTAGGAAGATGCGTGAGTACAAGCGCACGTTGGTAGACGCGCTACTGAGAGCATTCCCAAATGTCACAGGGGAACAAGTGGAAGCCCAAGGCGAAGGTAGAGGAGGAGCAAGAGGTTGCCAACACAGCTGTGTCACGGCCAGCTCCTCTGAGGGCAGGGTTAGCATGGCAGAGATGTGGAAAAGTTTTGTCACCACGCCACAGCTAACTGCACCACCACCTGATATGGAACGTGTTAGCAGGAGGCAGCATTTCACTAACATGGTGGAACAGTACGTGTGCACACCCCTCCACATACTGACTGATGGTTCGGCCCCATTCAACTTCTGGGTCTCCAAATTGTCCACGTGGCCAGAGCTAGCCTTTTATGCCTTGGAGGTGCTGGCCTGCCTGGCGGCCAGCGTTTTGTCTGAACGTGTATTGAGCACGGAAGGGGGCGTCATTACAGACAAACGCAGCCGCCTATCCACAGCCAATGTGGACAAGCTGACGTTCATAAAAATGAACCAGGCATGGATCCCACAGGACCTGTCCATCCCTTGTGCAGATTAGACATTTATAACTACCTCCCCTTAACAATATATTCTTGTACTCCAGGCCACTTAATTCAATCCTCTTTTTTTAATTTTACCATTATATTGCGGGGCAACCCAAAGTTGAATGAACCTCTCCTCTGTCTGGGTGCTGGGGCCTAAATATCTGCCAGTGGCCTGTTCCAGTGGTGGGTGACATGCAGCCTGATTCTCTGCAATGGGACCTCTCTTCTCTGTCTGGGTTCCGGGACCTAAATATCTGACAGTGGCCTGTTTCAGTGGTGGGTGACATGAAGCCTGATTCTCTGCAATGGGACCTCTCTCCTCTGTCTGGGTGCCGGGGCCTAAATATCTGACAGTGGCCTGTTCCAGTGGTGGGTGACATGAAGCCTGATTCTCTGCAATGGGACCTCTCTCCTCTGTCTGGGTGCCGGGGCCTAAATATCTGACAGTGGCCTGTTCCAGTGGTGGGTGACATGAAGCCTGATTCTCTGCAATGGGACCTTTCTCCTCTGTCTGGGTGCCGGGGCCTAAATATCTGACAATGGCCTGTTCCAGTGGTGGGTGACATGAAGCCTGATTCTCTGCTATGACATGAAGCCTGATTCTCTGCTATGGGACCTCTCTCCTCTGTCTGTGTGCCGGGGCCTAAATATCTGCCAGTGGCCTGTTCCAGTGGTGGGTGACATGCAGCCTGATTCTCTGCAATGGGACCTCTCTCCTCTGTCTGGGTGCCGGGGCCTAAATATCTGACAGTGGCCTGTTCCAGTGGTGGGTGACATGAAGCCTGATTCTCTGCAATGGGACCTCTCTCCTCTGTCTGGGTGCCGGGGCCTAAATATCTGACAGTGGCCTGTTCCAGTGGTGGGTGACATGAAGCCTGATTCTCTGCTATGACATGAAGCATGATTCTCTGCTATGGGACCTCTCTCCTCTGTCTAGGTGCTGGGGCCTAAATATCTGACAGTGGCCTGTTCCAGTGGTGGGTGACATGAAGCCTGATTCTCTGCTATGGGACCTCTCTCCAATTGATATTGGTTAATTTTTATTTATTTTATTTTTATTTTAATTCATTTCCCTATCCACATTTGTTTGCAGGGGATTTACCTACATTTTGCTGCCTTTTGCAGCCCTCTAGCCATTTCCTGGGCTGTTTTACAGCCTTTTTAGTGCCGAAAAGTTCGGGTCCCCATTGACTTCAATGGGGTTCGGGTTCAGGGCGAAGTTCGGGTTGAGTTCGGATCCCGAACCCGAACATTTCCGGGAAGTTCGGCCTGAACTTCTCGAACCCGAACATCCAGGTGTTCGCTCAACTCTACTTGTAATCTAATTTGTATTTATGCTCCATCCGTTGATATTGTTATGCATTTTTTAATTTATATCTTCTGCAACCGCTGCTCTTCACTGGGGAGACTCTCACCCCGCTGGTATTGTAGATTATCCAGGGCCTGGTACCAGATGCCTTTCCTTAATGCATCCCGGCCATCCAGGTCCTCCTCCTCGTATAACACTGCTGGTTCCATCCTGCTGCTGGCAGGGACGCTGTACTGGGACATGCGTTGTCCTTAAATTGTAGAATCCACAAAAATGGTGTCTCCTGTAGCTGTCCTTCTGGCTGTAGGAACGATCTACTGCTGCCACCAATGTAACGGACCGTTTCAGCAGACAAGGGGTTAAAATCCGTTCAGGCGATAAGCCCCTTTCTGAGAGACAGGCACAGCTACTGCAGAACACCAACTCCCGAACTGGATACAAAGTAGCACTCCAAACTGGAACCTCACGAATAGCTGCTAGCAGACGAACAGGAAAAGCATACAATCCTGGCAATCGGTCTTCTAACAGCATACAGTGAATCCCCCCAATAACGAGACAAGGCTCCGTTTTGAGGGTCAAGCAGTGGTCTGACTGTACTTCAAGTACAGCCTCTTTTATTCATAAACCACAAACATAGTACTGCCCACAGGGGTTTGAAATACAACCAATCAGTAATTAACAACACATACAATGTAACTACAGCAACCAATCGTTCACGCCCCCAGAGGACCAGAATGAAGACTGGGACATAGGACAACATATCCCCACAATGCATCATGGTCTCCTGCCGTCTGTCTGGAGACAACCTGAGGAGCAATCCAATTATCTCTGAGGACAAAGGGAGATCGCCAATACACATGTAGATACAACAGGACAGACATCACCATTTAAACACACAATGGGACAATGGCACAATAGAAACACACCCAGCATTTTCCTCCCAAGCTGACAAGTTACAATTATTATAGATTGTTACAACTTTGTGAGTTTACATTGGCCATACATATAACTTACATTAATTCAAACAGTATAACGTGGGGACAAACCTATCCAAAATTCACTTGAATCGGTTCAGGGGTTTAAAAGTTAGTATGTGGCCCATAATCCTGGGGCAAGAGGCCAGCAGCCAGTCCTCTCCAAAACCCAGTGGCGAGGTCGGTTTCGCCACAATACTGATTGTAAGCAGTCTGGCATCTAATTTATAGGATTTTTACAGGAAAACAAATAGCAGCGGAGAGGACCAGAGAGCAGCACAGGAAGAAGCAGAGGAAAAAATGGGTGAGTATCCATTAATTTGTTAGTTTTTATATAACTTGAACAACCCCTTTAATATATTGTTACTGACATCTGACTGCAACCCTTAGGCCCCTTGCAGACGAGCGAGTATTCTGCGTGGGTGCAATGCGTGATGTGAACGCATTGCGCCCGCACGGAATCCGGACCCATTCATTTCAATGGGGCGGTGTACATGAGTGATGTTTTTCATGCATCACTTGTGTGTTGCGTGAAAATTGCAGCATGTTCTATATTCTGCAATTTCCACGCAACGCTGGCCCCGTAGAAGTGAATGGGGCTGCGTGAAAATCACATTGCATCCACAAGCATCACGTGCGGGCAAAACGCAATAAATCGCATTGCACCTGCGCGATAAAAACTGAACAACTGAACGCGAATGACTTTGTTTGCCAAATCACGCATTTTTCACTGAACTCATTTGCAACGCATCCGGACCAAATCCAGACACGTTTGTCTGCAAGGTGCCTTACAGTTTTCGGTTGAAACTATACTGTTAGGTGAAAAGAAGCGTTCTGTTTGCATGCTAGAGCAAACTAATAAGGCCACTTTAACACACTCAGTGTTTGGTTAGTGTTTGTTTAGTGATCTCACCAGTGTTCATGAGCTAAATCCAGGAATGAAGCCTACACAGATATAAGGTTTAATGACAACATTTGCACCTGTTCTTTTTTTTTTCCTGTATCTCGTTTTGGCTCACAATCACTGATGAAATTCACTGATCCAACACTGACCAAACACTGACTGTGTGAAAGCAGCTAAGATTTACCTACGTTGTCCTGTAGGGCCTGCAAGTACCATTTACAGAAGACTGTATTTGGTGACTACCATACAATGCAGGTACAGGTTAACATGACTTCTGGATGGGTTTTACATCACGTTGCTTGGGGTCCCTGTGCGATTTATGCTTAGAAAGCTACTCTCAATTGTATTTACTATACTATATTACCTTATACTGCATTATTACACTGCGTGCAGAATTATTAGGCAAATTAGTATTTTGACCACATCATCCTCTTTATGCATGTTGTCTTACTCCAAGCTGTATAGGCTCGAAAGCCTACTACCAATTAAGCATATTAGGTGATGTGCATCTCTGTAATGAGAAGGGGTGTGGTCTAATGACATCAACACCCTATATTAGGTGTGCATAATTATTAGGCAACTTCCTTTCCTTTGGCAAAATGGGTCAAAAGAAGGACTTGACAGGCTCAGAAAAGTCAAAAATAGTGAGATATCTTGCAGAGGGATGCAGCACTCTTAAAATTGCAAAGCTTCTGAAGCGTGATCATCGAACAATCAAGCGTTTCATTCAAAATAGTCAACAGGGTCGCAAGAAGCGTGTGGAAAAACCAAGGCGCAAAATAACTGCCCATGAACTGAGAAAAGTCAAGCGTGCAGCTGCCAAGATGCCACTTGCTACCAGTTTGGCCATATTTCAGAGCTGCAACATCACTGGAGTGCCCAAAAGCACAAGGTGTGCAATACTCAGAGACATGGCCAAGGTAAGAAAGGCTGAAAGACGACCACCACTGAACAAGACACACAAGCTGAAACGTCAAGACTGATTTTTCTAAGGTTTTATGGACTGATGAAATGAGAGTGAGTCTTGATGGGCCAGATGGATGGGCCCGTGGCTGGATTGGTAAAGGGCAGAGAGCTCCAGTCCGACTCAGACGCCAGCAAGGTGGAGGTGGAGTACTAGTTTGGGCTGGTATCATCAAAGATGAGCTTGTGGGGCCTTTTTGGGTTGAGGATGGAGTCAAGCTCAACTCCCAGTCCTACTGCCAGTTTCTGGAAGACACCTTCTTCAAGCAGTGGTACAGGAAGAAGTCTGCATCCTTCAAGAAAAACATGATTTTCATGCAGGACAATGCTCCATCACACGCGTCCAAGTACTCCACAGCGTGGCTGGCAAGAAAGGGTATAAAAGAAGAAAATCTAATGACATGGCCTCCTTGTTCACCTGATCTGAACCCCATTGAGAACCTGTGGTCCATCATCAAATGTGAGATTTACAAGGAGGGAAAACAGTACACCTCTCTGAACAGTGTCTGGGAGGCTGTGGTTGCTGCTGCACGCAATGTTGATGGTGAAAAGATCAAAACACTGACAGAATCCATGGATGGCAGGCTTTTGAGTGTCCTTGCAAAGAAAGGTGGCTATATTGGTCACTGATTTGTTTTTGTTTTGTTTTTGAATGTCAGAAATGTATATTTGTGAATGTTGAGATGTTATATTGGTTTCACTGGTAAAAATAAATAATTGAAATGGGTATATATTTGTTTTTTGTTAAGTTGCCTAATAATTATGCACAGTAATAGTCACCTGCACACACAGATATCCCACTAAAATAGCTAAAACTAAAAACAAACTAAAAACTACTTCCAAAAATATTCAGCTTTGATATTAATGAGTTTTTTGGGTTCATTGAGAACATGGTTGTTGTTCAATAATAAAATTAATCCTCAAAAATACAACTTGCCTAATAATTCTGCACTCCCTGTATAATTTTTTAACATATCAACTATGTAACGTGGGCAAAAAAATGGTGTAATTACTTCCTGCAGACAAACAGGAACTGGAATTATCCTCTACATGACATCATTAGTTGAAATAAAATATTGTGAAGCCACAGAGGCCAGTTAGGCTCCATTCAGACGTCCGTGGTGTGTTGCGGACCCACAAATTGCGGATCCGCAACACACCCGCCCGGCACCCCTATAGAAATGCCTATTGCGGACAAGAATAGGACATGTTCTATCTTTTGCGGAGCTGCGGACCCGAAGATCGGGGCCGCGCTCCGCAAATGCGGATGCGGACAGCACACTGTGTGCTGTCCGCATCCATTCCATCCCCATAGAAAATGAATGGGTCCGCACCCGTTCCGCAAAATTGCGGAACGGATGCGGACCCATTTGCGGACGTGTGAATGGAGCCTTAATGTGTTTGGTATAATGCACAAAATTCAAAAAGAAACGACACATACTATGAACTCATACATAAAATTGGTTATAACACAATTATAGAGGAATCCCAACTATCTCTTTTTCAAATCTCCATGGCACAGTGATAAAGTTGATTGGTAATTATGGGTGGCAGCACATACTGATGGGAACAGTGACATCTATGCCCAGTACGTCAGTGACGTTATGCACATTGCAGTAAATAGCTCTACCTTAATTCATCCTGAAAGAAATAACTAGTCAAGGAATTGTAAAAATAGCAAATGAAATCTCCATAGCACGCTTATAATTTATTGCAATTGCCACATAATATTTTGTCACCATAAATTTCTCAAGACATGTTTTATGGGCAAGCTACTAAGCACATTTTAATAGAGACTCTAATATACAGCCACGCGTTGTAGCAGCATGCAGGATTGCAAATATTTGAATTTGAATTATCTACTGCTCATTGTATAATGGGTTTCAATAGCTGGTTGCGTTTAGCTTGAATTCTCCATTATATTCCCACTATTTTGCAGTAAGGACACATCCGTTTCTCATTTGTTTGATTAAATGGCGATATATGACGAGTTATAGTTGAGCGGACACCTGGAAGTTCGGGTTCTATGGGTTCGTGTCACACACACAGGGAGTGGGGAAGTGAGCACTGAGCTCAACCCGCACCCCTGTCCCTGCCTGCTGGCCTCGCAAGTCCTAGTGACAAGAGACAACTGGTCGACAAACCCTCAACTAGGATAAGTGCAGGGAAGACGGACAAGACATACAACAGAGATTTCAAACAAGCAGAGTCAGTAACCAAGAGAGCAGCAAATTACCAGAGGAGCAAGCGAAGGTGTCTCGGGTAGTACGGGGAAGGAAAGACAACCAATGGGAACAACAACAAAAAAACTACAGACTAGGCCCCAAGCCTAGGGAATAAAGAGGTCACCTCCTAGCAAACCCTGACTCTCTCCCTAAGCTGCTAACCACATGTGCAAATCTCAAAAGGTAGAAATGCACATGCACTGGAACCTGAGTCTGCTGAAACACTGCACCAAACCCTCAGCTTAGGGAACAGGAAAAGAGGCAACCGGCTCCTTCCAAACTGAAGGAGCCAGCATCTCCCTGAGACCTAGTCAGGACAGACACAACAAGAAAAGATAAAGGACTTAACTTGAGAAGCAACTGGAACAGGAGAATCTCCACAAAAGCACAGCACTCCTTAGAAGAACTATTAGCCGCAGGGAAACCAGTAAAAGGCGGAACATATAAAGGGCCACCTGACTGATAATGAGCAACACCTGCAAAGGGGTGGAAACCTGTCAGCAACAATGAAAACAATAGAGATCTGTCAGATCGACTCCTGAGACTTCTGTCTATCTGAACTTTTAAGATCTCTCCCAGAGCCAGCAGTGACAGAAGGATCGTCAAGAAGAAGCCGAAGTCAAAACCAGGAGGGAACACCAAGACCAAGGGATGAGACAGACGGCAAGTCACAACACGAGCAGAAGACCAACAAACCAGGTAAGTATAATCGCAGGAACCAGCGCATTGCCTGTTTAAATAGGGCACTGGTGGAGTCATGTGACGTGGCCAGCGTCACATGACTCCTGAGTTTCAATACAGCCGAGCGCCGAGCTGCTCGCTATGCCCTATTGCGGTTACCATGGGAGCGGGCGACGCCGGGTGCGCTAATGACGCGAGCGCGCCCCGGCCACCTCCGCCTCCGCACAGAGCGCACCATGACAGTTCGGCTAACCTTCGCAAAAAAGTTCGAGTTCGGGACCTGAACTTGACCCCGAACCTCATTGAAGTCAATGGGGACCCGAACTTTGGAGCACTAAAATGGCTCTGAAAAAGTCATGGGAAGGGCTAGGTGGCTGCAAAAGGCAGCACAATGTGGTTAAGAGCATGGCAAGTGCTCTGCAAACAAATGTGGATAGGGAAATGACTTAAAATAACATAAAATACATAAAAAAAAAAATATATATAATCTTGATCTAGGAGGAGGTCAATATGGAGTAGGAGGTTGAGGAGGCGGTGGATGTCGCGGTGTAGGTGGAAGCGGCGGTGGAGGAGGAGGTAGCCAACACTGGTTTTTGTTTTTTATTTTATTTTATTTGTTTTTTGTTTAAATTTGTGTATACCCTAAAAAAAAATTGGGAAATATAAAAAAAGAAAAAAAAGAGAAAGTGCGCTGGAGTACAACAATGGCTGGGTGAGGCCGGTATACATGCCTATTCTGCCCAAGGTACGGACAAGTCCTGTGGGATCCCTGCCTGGTTCATTTTAATGAATGTGAGCTTGTCCACATTGGCTGTGGACAGGCGGCTTCGCTTGTCTGTGATAACCCACTCCTTCTGTGCTAAACAAACGTTCTGACAATACTCTGGCTGCAGCGCAGGCCAGCACCTCCAAGGCGTAAAGAACAAGCTCAGGCCATGTGCCCAATTTGGAGACCCACAAGTTGAAGGGGGCAGATCCATCAGTCAGTACGTGTAGGTGTGTGCACACATACTGCTCCACCATGTTGCTGAAATGCTGCCTCCTGCTAAGACGTTCCATATCAGCTGGTGGTACTGGTTGTTGTGGTGTGCTGACAAAGCTTTCCACATTTCGGCCATGCTAGCCCTGCCTTCTGAGGTGCTGGCGGTGCCCCAGCTGCGTTGGCGACCTCTTCCTCCTCCTCTGCCTTCGCCTTGTGCTTCCACTGAGCCCCAGCTGTCAGGTGGGAATGCCATCAGCAGCGCGTCTACCAGCGTGCACTGGTAGTCGCCCATCTTCCGATCAGTAACAAACATTTTTACTAAATTTTGTTCCCTGTCAGCAATGCAGAGCAGAGGTTTTTTACCGGCAAAATGGGTTAATGTCAACCACCAATGTAACAGACGAATTAACAATATTTAGGTCCCTGTCACCTTTGCAGAGCAGGGGTTTATTTGTAGCAAAACTGGGTTCATGTCACCCACCAATGGAACAAACGATTTTACTAAATTTAGGTCCCTGTCGCCTATGCAGAGCAGAGGTTTGTATACGGCAAGAATGGTAAAATGTCACCCAAGAATGAAACAGACGAGTTTCAGAAATTTAGGTCCCTGTCACCTATGCAGAGCAGGGATTTATTCACGGCAAAAATGGTAAAATGTCACCCAAGAATGTAACAGACGCTTTTCCTGTGCTAGTGCCTCTGTGCGACCACTGCCTCTTCCTCCAAACTGCACACGTCACTCACATGACCTTGATTCCATGTGGGGTCTAGTACCTCATCATCCTCCACATCAGCTTTCACCCAGTCTTCACCCCTGCCCTCTTAGTCGGTCTGCACACTGCAGAAAGCCCCAGCAGTTGGCACCTGTGTTTCGTCATCATCAGAGACGTGCTGCGGTGGTCTTCCCATGTCCTCATCCCGAAACATAAGTGGTTGGGCATCAGTGCACTCAATCTCTTCCACTTCTGGGGCAGGGCTATGTGGATGGCCCACGGAAACCCTGCCAGCAGAGTCATCAAAAAGCATAACAGACTGCTGCATGACTGCTGCATGACATGACTGTTTGCCTGATTTGCAAGGGGGTGAGTTGAAAGAAAGATGGCCATGGGCTGTAGGTGCCAACTCTGAGCTTTCAGCAGGGGACTGGGTGGGAGAAAATGTGAAGAAACTGGAGGCAATGTCAGCCACCCAATCTACTATTGCCTGTACTTGTTCTGGCCACACCATTCATAGAGCGGCATTCGGGCCTGCCAAAAAACGCTGAATGTTCTGTGGCCTACTCGCACCTGAGGAAGGTGTTTCACTTGTGCGTGTAGCTGTCACAGATCGACCACGTCCTCTCCCTGCAACAGGAGCTCCACCAGCAGCACCATGACCTGGGCCACGTCCCTTATTTGACGCTCTCCTCATTCTTTGCGTTCACCCACCAAACTAACAGATGGCTTATGTCAGGCGACAATGTAACCGCCAATAGTTAACAATTAAGTTCACTGACAGTAAGGCTGTGACGGTGTCATAAAGAGAGAAAATTTCTTGAGGTCACACAACAGTGTGACAGGCGAATTTAATACAATTACTTCACGGTCACAAAAAATGTAAATCTGTCAACCAACAATGTAACAGCAGTATTGACTGGTTTTATTGGACTGTCAGAAATGCAGCGCAGCTGCACAAAAAGTTATTTTTTTTCAACCGACAAAGTAACAGCAGTATTTAACGGTTTTATTGGACTGTCAGAAATTCAGCGCAGGCTGCAAATGTACTATCTAGCACAAAAAGTGTGCTTTTTTTCAACCAAAAATGTAACAGCAGTATTTAACGGTTTTATTGGACTGTCAGAAATGCAGCAAAGGCCACAAATGTACTATCTAGCACAAATAGGGTGATTTTTCAAACAGTATAACAGCAGTATTTAGTGGTTTTAGTGGACTGTCAGAAATACAGCACAGACTGCAAATGTACAGTCGTGGCCAAAAGTTTTGAGAATTACATAAATATTGGAAATTGAAAAATTTGCTGCTTAAGTTTTTATAATAGCAATTTGCATATACTCCAGAATGTTATGAAGAGTGATCAGATGAATTGCATAGTCCTTCTTTGCCATGAAAATTAACTTAATCCCAAAAAAACCTTTCCACTGCATTTCATTGCTGTCATTAAAGGACCTGCTGAGATCATTTCAGTAATCGTCTTGTTAACTCAGGTGAGAATGTTGATGAGCACAAGGCTGGAGATCATTATGTCAGGCTGATTGGGTTAAAATGGCAGACTTGACATGTTAAAAGGAGGGTGATGCTTGAAATCATTGTTCTTCCATTGTTAACCATGGTGACCTGCAAAGAAACGCGTGCAGTCATCATTGCGTTGCATAAAAATGGCTTCACAGGCAAGGATATTGTGGCTACTAAGATTGCACCTCAATCAACAATTTATAGGATCATCAAGAACTTCAGGGAAAGAGGTTCGATTCTTGTTAAGAAGTCTTCACGGCGTCCAAGAAAGTCCAGCAAGCGCCAGGATCGTCTCCTAAAGAGGATTCAGCTGCGGGATCGGAGTGCCACCAGTGCAGAGCTTGTGAATACAGCAGTGAATTCAGCACAATCAGCTCTGCAATAAAGAAGTGCTTACCCATTCTGTTTGACGACGATATTTTATACAAAGCACTTAAATCAGGTTGCAGAATTGTCTCTAGAAGGGCTCCCACCCTGTCCAGCTCGCTGTCCCCGTCTCTCTACACTGCCAGCGGTAGTGGAACACAAGCCAAGCTGGCTTATTTATAAAGGATTTACAAGATGCGGCAATGCTCGCTGCAAGACCTGCGACTACAGTATGTACTACTTACAAAATCATTTGACAATGCAGACCATTCACACAATTTTCCAATCCGCACGTACATTAATTGTAACACGGAAGGTGTCATTTACGTCATCCGATGCACCCAGTGTGACTTAATGTACGTGGGAAGTACTGCTCGCAGGTTTAAAAGCCGAGTATTAGAACATCTCAATTACATCAGTAACCCCAATATCTTTAACATTTCAAACATAGCAAAGCACTTTATACACGTTCATGCCCGCCAGGTATCATTTTTCCAGGCGTATGCTATTGAGCGAGTATCAGCTCCGAAAAGGGGCGGTGATCACCGGAAGAAAATTCTTCTACGTGAGGCCTACTGGATCTTTAGACTGGGCACTAGGGTCCCATGGGGTCTCAACCTCAAAAAAGAACTCATATATATCTACCAATGAATTATCAAGTGCACATAGTAAGATGTTAAATATCATGCTTCATTACTTATATACTATGTCCACCATATCTTTATTTGGGTTGGCATATATTTTTCTGATGTTCATTTTATCAAAGTTAAAGGTGTTAGGATGGTTTACATGACCTTAACAATAGTATATTATATGTGGGAGTCCTTACCACTGGGACGTGTGCGCATCTCTGTTCATCTATGTTCTTACAACGCTGGCCTGATAGAGTGATTTCTTTCATCTATCCCGGTGGTGCAGGGAATATTTTTCTGATAAACACACCCAGGATTAATGCAATTACTTGTCATGCTCCACTCGTTATTTTACTTATTTTAAAATATTTAGCAAGTGGTCCAAAACTCTCGGCGTGATATTGGGATGGTGGTGTCCTTGTATTCCTACTGCTATTCTCTGATTTAATATTATATGTCTAGACAAGTCTATTTTGAAATTGTTAGTATCTGATAATTGATTAGAACATGTCGAAAGGCATAAGGCCATTGTATTTGTATTTGTTTTTGTACACAAATTTTTGTACTAGGTTTTTATATATATTATATGTTTTTTATGTATTAACCAATGGAGTATTCACACTATGCGATTTCTGCTGAATGAAGACACGGGGCAATCCGGGGTTAACATGTCAAATGAAAGCTCGCATAGTGTTTTACCAATCACAAATTGATTGATGTAAGCTGAGGAAAAAAGGTGTGTCTAGGTGTGTTGCAACGGATGTTGCTTGAAACCAGTCCCTCCTTATTGGAGGAGGGGTGTTTTCAACTCCTTTATATTGAGGGGCCACACTTAGCAATTTGTTACGACTAAGGGTACTCACCCGAAACGCGTCAACCCTGCCGTGTACCTGATGGTTATGCCTGTCTACTGTCCATAACTAATAAAGAAGAGCTGAAAGAGAACTTTATCTGTCTCCGGGATCCTTCCTTAACTTTTTAGTGCAGAGCTTGCTCAGGAATGGCAGCAGGCAGGTGTCAGCGCATCTGCACGCACAGTGAGGCGAAGACTTTTGGAAGATGGCCTGGTGTCAAGAAGGGCAGCAAAGAAGCCACTTCTCTCCAAAAAAAACATCAGGGACAGATTGATCTTCAGCAGAAAGTTTGGTGAATGGACTGCTGAGGACTGGGGCAAAGTCATATTCTCCGATGAAGCCTCTTTCCGATTGTTTGGGGCATCAGGAAAAAGGCTTGTCCAGAGAGGAAAAGGTGAGCGCTACCATCAGTCCTGTGTCATGCCAACAGTAAAGCATCCTGAGACCATTCATGTGTGGGGTTGCTTCTGATCCAAGGGAGTGGGCTCACTCGCAATTTTGCCCAAAAACACAGCCATGAATAAAGAATGGTACCAAAACACCCTCCAACAGCAACGTCTTCCAACAATTCAACAACAGTTTGGTGAAGAACAATGCATTTTCCAGCACGATGGAGCACCGTGCCATATGGCAAAAGTGATAACTAAGTGGCTCGGGGACCAAAACGTTGTCATTTTGGGTCCATGGCCTGGAAACTCCCCAGATCTTAATCCCATTGAGAACTTGTGGTCAATCCTCAAGAGGCGGGTGGACAAACAAAAACCCACTAATTCTGACAAACTCCAAGAAGTGATTATGAAAGAATGGGTTGCTATCAGTCAGGAATTGGCCCAGAAGTTGATTGAGAGCATGCCCAGTTGAATTGCAAAGGTCCTGAAAAAGAAGGGCCAACACTGCAAATACTGACTCTTTGCATAAATGTCATGTAGAGTTGAGCGAACACCTGGATGTTCGGGTTCGAGAAGTTCGGCCGAACTTCCCGGAAATGTTCGGGTTCGGGATCCGAACCCGATCCGAACTTCGTCCCGAACCCGAACCCAATTGAAGTCAATGGGGACCCGAACTTTTGGGCACTAAAAAGGCTGTAAAACAGCCCAGGAAAGAGCTAGAGGGCTGCAAAAGGCAGCAACATGTAGGTAAATCCCCTGCAAACAAATGTGGATAGGGAAATGAATTAAAATAAAAATAAAAAAAATAAAAATGAACCAATTTCAATTGGACAGAGGTCCCATAGCAGAGAATCTGGCTTCACGTCAGCAGAGAATCAGTCTCTTCATGCCATAGCAAAGAATCTGGCTTCATGTCAGCAGAGAATCAGTCTCTTCATGCCATAGCAGAGAATCTGGCTTCATGTCAGCGCAGAATCAGTCTTCATGTCATAGCAGAGAATCAGGCTTCACGTCACCCACCACTGGAACAGGCCACTGTCACACATTTAGGCCCCGGCACCCAGGCAGAGGAGAGAGGTCCCGTAACAGAGAATCTGGCCTGATGTCAGCACAGAATCTGTCTTCATGTCATAGCAGAGAATCAGGCTTCACGTCACCCACCACTGGAACAGGCCACTGTCACACATTTAGGCCCCGGCACCCAGACAGAGGAGAGCGGTCCCGTAACAGAGAATCTGGCCTTATGTCAGCGCAGAATCTGTCTTCATGTCATAGCAGAGAATCAGGCTTCACGTCACCCACCACTGGAACAGGCCACTGTCACACATTTAGGCCCAGGCACCCAGGCAGAGGAGAGAGGTCCCGTAACAGAGAATCTGGCCTTATGTCAGCGCAGAATCTGTCTTCATGTCATAGCAGAGAATCAGGCTTCACGTCACCCACCACTGGAACAGGCCACTGTCACACATTTAGGCCCCGGCACCCAGACAGAGGAGAGCGGTCCCGTAACAGAGAATCTGGCCTTATGTCAGCGCAGAATCTGTCTTCATGTCATAGCAGAGAATCAGGCTTCACGTCACCCACCACTGGAACAGGCCACTGTCACACATTTAGGCCCAGGCACCCAGGCAGAGGAGAGAGGTCCCGTAACAGAGAATCTGGCCTTATGTCAGCGCAGAATCTGTCTTCATGTCATAGCAGAGAATCAGGCTTCATGTCACCCACCACTGGAACAGGCCACTGTCACACATTTAGGCCCAGGCACCCAGGCAGAGGAGAGAGGTCCCGTAACAGAGAATCTGGCCTTATGTCAGCGCAGAATCTGTCTTCATGTCATAGCAGAGAATCAGGCTTCACGTCACCCACCACTGGAACAGGCCACTGTCACACATTTAGGCCCAGGCACCCAGACAGAGGAGAGAGGTCCCGTAACAGAGAATCTGGCCTTATGTCAGCGCAGAATCTGTATTCATGTCATAGCAGAGAATCAGGCTTCACGTCACCCACCACTGGAACAGGCCACTGTCACACATTTAGGCCCAGGCACCCAGGCAGAGGAGAGAGGTCCCGTAACAGAGAATCTGGCCTTATGTCAGCGCAGAATCTGTATTCATGTCATAGCAGAGAATCAGGCTTCACGTCACCCACCACTGGAACAGGCCACTGTCACACATTTAGGCCCAGGCACCCAGGCAGAGGAGAGAGGTCCCGTAACAGAGAATCTGGCCTTATGTCAGCGCAGAATCTGTATTCATGTCATAGCAGAGAATCAGGCTTCATGTCACCCACCACTGGAACAGGCCACTGTCACACATTTAGGCCCAGGCACCCAGGCAGAGGACAGAGATCCCGTAACAGAGAATCTGGCCTTATGTCAGCGCAGAATCTGTATTCATGTCATAGCAGAGAATCAGGCTTCACGTCACCCACCACTGGAACAGGCCACTGTCACACATTTAGGCCCAGGCACCCAGGCAGAGGAGAGAGGTCCCGTAACAGAGAATCTGGCCTTATGTCAGCGCAGAATCTGTATTCATGTCATAGCAGAGAATCAGGCTTCATGTCACCCACCACTGGAACAGGCCACTGTCACACATTTAGGCCCAGGCACCCAGGCAGAGGACAGAGATCCCGTAACAGAGAATCTGGCCTTATGTCAGCGCAGAATCTGTATTCATGTCATAGCAGAGAATCAGGCTTCACGTCACCCACCACTGGAACAGGCCACTGTCACATATTTAGGCCCAGGCACCCAGGCAGAGGAGAGAGGTCGCGTAACAGAGAATCTGGCTTCAAGTCAGCACAGAATAAGTCTTCATGTCATAGCAGAGAATCAGGCTTCACGTCACCCACCACTGAAACAGGCCACTGTCACACATTTAGGCCCCAGCACCCAGACAGAGGAGAGGTTCATTCAACTTTGGGTTGCCCCGCAATATAATGGTAAAATGAAATTAAAAATAGTATTGAATGAGGAAGTGCCCTGGAGTAGAATAATATATTGTTAAGGGGAGGTAGTTAATATCTAATCTGCACAAGGGATGGACAGGTCCTGTGGGATCCATGCCTGGTTCATTTTTATGAACGTCAGCTTGTCCACATTGGCTGTAGACAGGCGGCTGCGTTTGTCTGTAATGACGCCCCCTGCCGTGCTGAATACACATTCAGACAAAACGCTGGCCGCCGGGCAGGCTAGCACCTCCAAGGCATAAAAGGCTAGCTCTGGCCACGTGAACAATTTGGAGACCCAGAAGTTGAATGGGGCCGAACCATCAGTCAGTACGTGGAGGGGTGTGCACAGGTACTGTTCCACCATGTAAGTGAAATGTTGCCTCCTGCTAACACGTTCCGTATCAGGTGGTGGTGCAGTTAGCTGTGGCGTGGTGACAAAACTTTTCCACATCTCTGCCATGCTAACCCTGCCCTCAGAGGAGCTGGCCGTGACACAGCTGCGTTGGCGACCTCTTGCTCCTCCTCTGCCTTCGCCTTGGGCTTCCACTGGTTCCCCTGTGACATTTGGGAATGCTCTCAGTAGCGCGTCTACCAACGCGCGCTTGTACTCGCGCATCTTCCTATCACGCTCCAGTGTAGGAAGTAAGGTGGGCACATTGTCTTTGTACCGGGGATCCAGCAGGGTGGCAACCCAGTATTCCGCACACGTTAAAATGTGGGCAACTCTGCTGTCGTTGCGCAGGCACTGCAGCATGTAGTCGCTCATGTGTGCCAGGCTGCCCAGAGGTAAGGACAAGCTGTCCTCTGTGGGAGGCGTATCGTCATCGTCCTGTGTTTCCCCCCAGCCACGCACCAGTGATGGGCCCGAGCTGCTTTGGGTGCCACCCCGCTGTGAACATGCTTCATCCTCATTCTCCTCCGCCTCCTCCTCATCCTCGTCCTCCTCGTCCTCCAGTAGTGGGCCCTGTCTGGCCACATTTGTACCTGGCCTCTGGTGTTGCAAAAAACCTCCCTCTGAGTCACTTCGAAGAGACTGGCCTGAAAGTGCTAAAAATGACTCCTCTTCCTCCTCTTCCTCCTGGGCCACCTCCTCTTCCATCATCGCCCTAACTGTTTTCTCAAGGAGACATAGAAGTGGTATTGTAACGCTGATAACGGCGTCATCGCCACTGGCCATGTTGGTGGAGTACTCGAAACAGCGCAACAGGGCACACAGGTCTCGCATGGAGGCCCAGTCATTGGTGGTGAAGTGTGTCAGATCCGCAGTGCGACTGACCCTTGCGTGCTGCAGCTGAAACTCCACTATGGCCTGCTGCTGCTCGCACAGTCTGTCCAGCATATGCAAGGTGGAGTTCCACCTGGTGGGTACGTCGCACATGAGGCGGTGAGCGGGAAGGCCGAAGTTACGCTGTAGCGCAGACAGGCGAGCAGCGGCAGGGTGTGAACGCCGGAAGCGCGAACAGACGGCCCGCACTTTATGCAGCAGCTCTGACATGTCGGGGTAGTTGCGAATGAACTTCTGCACCACCAAATTCAGCACATGCGCCAGGCAAGGGATGTGCGTCAAACCGGCTAGTCCCAGAGCTGCAACAGGATTTCGCCCATTATTGCACACCACCAGGCTTGAGGCTCACCGGCAGCAACCACTCGTCGGTCTGTTGTTCTATACCCCGCCACAACTCCTGTGCGGTGTGGGGCCTGTCCCCCAAACATATGAGTTTCAGAATGGCCTGCTGACGTTTACCCCGTGCTGTGCTGAAGTTGGTGGTGAAGGTGTGTGGCTGACTGGATGAGCAGGTGGAAGAAGAGGAGGAGGAAGCTGAGTAGGAGGAGGAGGAGACAGGAGGCAAAGAATGTTGCCCTGCGATCCTTGGCGGCGGAAGGACGTGCGCCAAACAGCTCTCCGCCTGGGGCCCAGCCGCCACTACATTTACCCAGTGTGCAGTTAGGGAGATATAGCGTCCCTGGCCGTGCTTACTGGTCCACGTATCTGTGGTTAGGTGGACCTTGCCACAGATGGCGTTGCGCAGTGCACACTTGATTTTATCGGACACTTGTTTGTGCAGGGAAGGCACGGCTCTCTTGGAGAAGTAGTGGCGGCTGGGAACAACATACTGTGGGACAGCAAGTGACATGAGCTGTTTGAAGCTGTGTGTGTCCACCAGCCTAAATGACAGCATTTCATAGGCCAGTAGTTTAGAAATGCTGGCATTCAGGGCCAGGGATCGAGGGTGACTAGGTGGGAATTTACGCTTTCTCTCAAATGTTTGTAAGATGGAGAGCTGAACGCTGCCGTGTGACATGGTTGAGATGCTTGGTGACGCAGGTGGTGGTGTTGGTGGTACATCCCATGTTTGCTGGGCGGCAGGTGCCAACGTTCCTCCAGAGGCGGAGGAAGAGGCCGAGGCGGCGGCAGCAGCAGAGGAGGCCGAGGCAGCAGCAGCAGAAGAGGTAGCAGGGGGAGCCTGAGTGACTTCTTTGTTTTTAAGGTGTTTACTCCACTGCAGTTCATGCTTTGCATGCAGGTGCCTGGTCATGCAGGTTGTGCTAAGGTTCAGAACGTTAATGCCTCGCTTCAGGCTCTGATGGCACAGCGTGCAAACCACTCGGGTCTTGTCGTCAGCACATTGTTTGAAGAAGTGCCATGCCAGGGAACTCCTTGAAGCTGCCTTTGGGGTGCTCGGTCCCAGATGGTGGCGGTCAGTAGCAGGCGGAGTCTCTTTGCGGCGGGTGTTCTGATTTTGCCCACTGCTCCCTCTTTTGCTACGCTGTTGGCTCGGTCTCACCACTGCCTCTTCCTCCCAACTGTGAAAGTCAGTGGCACGACCTTCATTCCATGTGGGGTCTAGGACCTCATCGTCCCCTGCATCGTCTTCCACCCAGTCTTGATCCCTGACCTCCTGTTCAGTCTGCACACTGCAGAAAGACGCAGCAGTTGGCACCTGTGTTTCGTCATCATCAGAGACGTGCTGAGGTGGTATTCCCATGTCCTCATCATCAGGAAAAATAAGTGGTTGTGCGTTAGTGCATTCTATCTCTTCCACCCCTGGGGAAGGGCTAGGTGGATGCCCTTGGGAAACCCTGGCAGCAGAGTCTTCAAACAGCATAAGAGACTGCTGCATAACTTGAGGCTCAGACAGTTTCCCTGATATGCATGGGGGTGATGTGACAGACCGATGGGCTTGGTTTTCATGCGCCATCTGTGCGCTTTCTGCAGAAGACTGGGTGGGAGATAATGTGAACATGCTGGATCCACTGTCGGCCACCCAATTGACTAATGCCTGCACCTGCTCAGGCCTTACCATCCTTAGAACGGCATTGGGCCCCACCAAATATCGCTGTAAATTCTGCTGGCTACTGGGACCTGAGGTAGTTGGTTCACTAGGACGTGTGGCTGTGGCAGAACGGCCACGTCCTCTCCCAGCACCAGAGGGTCCACTAACACCACCACGACCATGTCCACGTCCGCGTCCCTTATTAGATGTTTTCCTCATTGTTCCCGTTCACCACAATTTTGAGAATGGCAAATTTGGGAATGGTTTTTCAACCCAGAAAAAAAAGTGTGCTTTTACGGTCACTACAAATAACTTGACCAGCTAAAACAGTACAGATTTGGTTAAATAGAGATGTGAGGCCTGTTTTTTTTTGCGCTGTGTGACAGGTATAGGTTTAATCACAGAATCAGATTTCTATCAGCACGCTAGCGTGTGTCTTAGGTTTTTCTGAATGACACTATCACTAGCTTCAATGTAAGATATTCTTTTTGGGATAGATTTCAAGTAGGCCTCAAATACCAGAAACTAGTTATTTTGAGAATGGCAAATTTGGGAATGGTTTTTCAACCCAGAAAAAAAAGTGTGCTTTTACGGTCACTACAAATAACTTGACCAGCTAAAACAGTACAGATTTGGTTAAATAGAGATGTGAGGCCTGTTTTTTTTTGCGCTGTGTGACAGGTATAGGTTTAATCACAGAATCAGATTTCTATCAGCACGCTAGCGTGTGTCTTAGGTTTTTCTGAATGACACTATCACTAGCTTCAATGTAAGATATTCTTTTTGGGATAGATTTCAAGTAGGCCTCAAATACCAGAAACTAGATATTTTGAGAATGGCAAATTTGGGAATGGTTTTTCAACCCAGAAAAAAAAGTGTGCTTTTACGGTCACTACAAATAACTTGACCAGCTAAAACAGTACAGATTTGGTTAAATAGAGATGTGAGGCCTGTTTTTTTTTGCGCTGTGTGACAGGTATAGGTTTAATCACAGAATCAGATTTCTATCAGCACGCTAGCGTGTGTCTTAGGTTTTTCTGAATGACACTATCACTAGCTTCAATGTAAGATATTCTTTTTGGGATAGATTTCAAGTAGGCCTCAAATACCAGAAACTAGTTATTTTGAGAATGGCAAATTTGGGAATGGTTTTTCAACCCAGAAAAAAAAGTGTGCTTTTACGGTCACTACAAATAACTTGACCAGCTAAAACAGTACAGATTTGGTTAAATAGAGATGTGAGGCCTGTTTTTTTTTGCGCTGTGTGACAGGTATAGGTTTAATCACAGAATCAGATTTCTATCAGCACGCTAGCGTGTGTCTTAGGTTTTTCTGAATGACACTATCACTAGCTTCAATGTAAGATATTCTTTTTGGGATAGATTTCAAGTAGGCCTCAAATACCAGAAACTAGATATTTTGAGAATGGCAAATTTGGGAATGGTTTTTCAACCCAGAAAAAAAAGTGTGCTTTTACGGTCACTACAAATAACTTGACCAGCTAAAACAGTACAGATTTGGTTAAATAGAGATGTGAGGCCTGTTTTTTTTTGCGCTGTGTGACAGGTATAGGTTTAATCACAGAATCAGACTTCTATCTGCACGCTAGCGTGTGTCTTAGGTTTTTCTGAATGACACTATCACTAGCTTCAATGTAAGATATTCTTTTTGGGATAGATTTCAAGTAGGCCTCAAATACCAGAAACTAGTTATTTTGAGAATGGCAAATTTGGGAATGGTTTTTCAACCCAGAAAAAAAAGTGTGCTTTTACGGTCACTACAAATAACTTGACCAGCTAAAACAGTACAGATTTGGTTGAATAGAAATGTCAGGTCTTTTTTTTAGGCGCTGGGTGACAGGCTCAACTTGCCCCTGATGTAATATATGGCCAAAAAATAACCACACTGTTGATGGTTAAATGCACTTGGGTGACACAGGCTCAGCCTGCACCAGATGTAGTATATGGCCAAAAAATAATCAGACTGTCGATGGTTAAATGCACTTCGGTGACACAGGCTCAGCCTGCAGCTGATGTAGTATATGGCCAAAAAATAACCAGACTGTTGATGGTTAAATGCACTTCGGTGACACAGGCTCAGCCTGCAGCTGATGTAGGATATAGCACAAAATAACCACACTATCGATGGTTAAATACACTTGGCGATAGCTTGTGCTGGCGCACCACAAGTCACAAAATGGCCGCCGATCACCCCAGAAAAAACGTGATCTAAAAACGCTCTGGGCAGCCTCAAAAAAGTGAGCAAGTCAATAATAGCACTTCAATGATCCACAGCTGCAGATCGATCACAGAATGAAGTCTTTTGGAGGAGTTAATCTGCCTAATCTCGCCCTAACTTCGCAGCTGCAACCTCTCCCTATACTGATCATAGAAGAGTGACGTGTGGCGCTACGTGACTCTAGCTTAAATAGAGGCTGGGTCACATGCTGCACTGGCCAATCACAGCCATGCCAATAGTAGGCATGGCTGTGATGGCCTCTTGGGGCAAGTAGTATGACGCTTGTTGATTGGCTGCTTTGCAGCCTTTCAAAAAGCGCCAAGAAAGCGCCGAACACCGAACCCGAACTTTTACGAAAATGTTCGGGTTCGGGTCCGTGTCACGGACACCCCAAAATTCGGTACGAACTATACAGTTCGGGTTCACTCATCCCTAATGTCATGTAATTGTCGATCAAAGCCTTTGAAACGTATGAAGTGCGTGTAATTATATTTCACTACATCACAGAAACAACTGAAACAAAGATCTAAAAGCAGTTTAGCAGCAAACTTTGTGAAAACTAATATTTGTGTCATTCTCAAAACTTTTGGCCACGACTGTACTTTCTAGCACAAAAAGGGTGTTTTTTTCAAACCTCAAAATAACAGCAGTATTTAATGGTTTTATTGGACTGTCAGAAATGCAGCGCAGGCCACAAAAGTACTGTCTAGCACAAAAAGTGAGTTTTATTCAAACGACAATGTAACAGCAGTAGTTAACGGTTTTATTTGATTGTCAGATATGCAGTGCCGGCTTTAGGTCACACAAATATGTGACAGATTAATGTAATTGAATTATTTTCACTGGCAAGTATTCTCTGCAGGCCGCAGGGGTACTTGACCAGCAGAAAAAAGGGAATTTGTCCCCCTGGAATCTAACAGATGGATTTAATGAATAGACTTTCCCTGTCAGATATTCAGCACAGGGGTACTTCACAGAAAAAAATGTGAATATGTCCCCCCCTGGGGCCCTGAAGTCACGGACGGATTACCTATATTATTTTCTCTTCCCCGGCACATATGCAGTGCAGGTGTCCTTAAAAAATGCCTAGATGTCGGCCACTGAGCTACCAGAACAGAATTAAAGTAATGTCCCTGGCACACATGCAGTGTCAAGTGCACTGCACTTGCATAACTGGTCGCCGACGCCCACCTAACAAACAGACTGATTAAAGCTTATTTCTCTGTGGCACTGGGCTCAGGGGTACAAAAATGTAGCATAGCACCCACAAAAATAATCGCTGTAGTTTGCAGATTTAACACCAAGAACATCAGAATTGTTTCCTAATCTCTCCCTCACAGCTGCAGCATCCTCTCCCTACACTAGTAAGAGCTGATGTGACATGCGGCGCTACGTGACTCCAGCTTATATAGAGGCTGGGTCACATGCTGTACTGGCCAATCACAGCCATGCCATTAGTAGGCATGGCTGTGATGGCTTCTAAGAGCACACTAGTTAAGCGCCATTAAATCGCCGAACACCGAACTGGAAACCAAACTTTTACGAAAATGTTCAGGTTCGGCTTTGGGTACAAAAATCCCTAAAGTTCGGTACGCTCAACCCTAATGACGGGCTCAAATTGCACAGAAAGAGTATGTAAATGGTCGCCTAGATAAAAATATCAGAAACATAAAGCTCATTAATTTGCGGAAATATGATTCTTAGGGCCAGAGACCTAAACAAAGGAGAGGGCCCCTGAAACAAAGATCAAACTAGACCCTCAAGGTGACACCAAAATCGCAAGCGGTTGTGCAGCAACATTTTGTGTGCAAATTTGCAACTTTAAATTTTACAATAAGTAGGACTTTAGCAGCATTGTACTCTGGATAGGTCATCTGATTGGTTTGGGTCCAACAACCGGGACCCCCTCCGATTAGCTTTTTGAGAAGGCACCGGCACTCATTATAGTCTTCACCGTGCTCACCAAGCACAGCGCCATACATTATATAGTGGCTGTGCTTGGTATTGGTATATTCATATATTGCAAATGGGGCTGCGTTGCGCCTAGGCCATGGGACTGATGAATGTGATATCATTGGCGTAGGGAAAGCTGCGAGAGGGCAGTGGCACTTACAGGAGTAACAGTACGTTGTCAAACAGCTGATTGACAGAGTCCCAGGTGTCGGACCCCCACCAATCACATACTGATGACTTAAAGGGATGTCCGGGTTTAGAGCTGAACCCGGACATATCCCCATCGTCACCCCTTGGTCCGCACTGACATAAGCATCTGAACCCTGTATCACGCAGGGCAAGGGCTTTTTGTTTACTTTGCTGCACTGCTAGGTGGAGGCTTCCACCTAGCAGTGTTGTGGGTGACGTCACCGGCTCTGATAGGTGGGCTTTAGCACTGCCCTAGCCGTTTTACAGGCTAGGTCAGCGCTAAAGCCCTTCCATTAGTGCCGGTGATGTCACTGGGATCTCTGCTGGGCGGAACCCTCCACCTGCCAGTCTGTATGGAGAGCCCGGTACGTCACCGGATGTAAAAAAAAAAATATGCCTTTGCCCTGCGCGATTCAGCGGAGAGCATTGCAGCATGAAATGCTCCGATACTCATGTCAGGGCAGCCAGATGGGTGAAAATGGGGATATGTCCGGGTTCAGAGCTGAACTTTAAAATCCCAGAAAACCCCTTTTAGCTAAACACTAGTGTAAGTTAGGTTGCAAAACTGTGCCAGCTCATAGGTGCTATTGATTTGGTTTTCTGACACTCAGACTGCCAGAAAATTAGCACAATTTGATGAGCCCAGGCCTGCTACTCCTAATAGAGTTGGCGCATCTTTTTGCAGCACACTTCTCATTAAAACTTTGAGTCAACAGTAAAATGATATTCATGATACCAATGCAGTCATTGCCCACAGATGGTTGATTACAACCTATGAAAAACAGCCTCTGCTTTTACCCATTGCTGTTGTTATCTGGTTAAGTATTGTCATGTCATTTGCTTTCTCTTAGCGACATTTTATTGTGCTCGCAGGATCCTGTCTATGTGGGAACAGCAATGACAGCTCGCTGGAACCCATCTGCAGGGAGGAATACACCTGCATTCTCATTGCGCATCTCATTTGTGTTTGAAAGAATAAGTCTGGACTGGCAGCTCTCCCGCCCGCTATCTCTTCAAAGGAGCATTTGTGGATTCCCAAGCATGACACATTTATAAAGGAAGAGATTAGGGATTTGTATTTATAATGAGATAGTCCAATATCCTCTCCAACACCGCCCTGAAAGAGGAGCTCTGAGTACATCATATAACATCTGTCTATGAGTATTCTGCTGGACGTCAACCCTGAGACAGGCATATCAAAATGAAGACAGTCTCACTACTCTCTCTCTATATAAATGATTTGTCTATGTACAGTATATTATTTATACAAGGGCCTAGGTACTATAGACACAGGCCATGTGGGGCCCCCGGCAGCAGCATACACAGATGTCATAGAACATCACAGCAAACCTTAGTATAGGGCCCCCTGCACCACTTTTCCAGAATGCTTGTTCAAACATTCCCAGGTAACACAGAACTCAAACCACCAAACTCTGAAAATTTCTGAAAGATGTACAATCTTTGTTAATTAGGTATCAGAAATTTGAATAAAATAAAACATTTAATAAAAACCATCGCTATCAGTCTCACCCACTTTATTTGATTTCTATGTGCGAAAAAGTAGATTTTGTGCTCATTCTGAACACCATATTTCTCATTGTATTCACACCAGACAACTGGCATAAATATATTGACAAATCTGCTTCACTTCACATATCACAAAGCTGTTTGCCTGAAGCTACCACTAGGGGGAGCTCAGTGCCTAGGAATTTATACAGTTGCCATTGTCTGCAATGGAAGCTGGGAATCATCTTTTTATGCTGAGCCCCTCTTTTCCCACTGGTGGTTGCATGTTTTTAAATTAGGAACAGATGAAGAGGATCCCTAAGAGAAATGCAGGGCTGACATTCAGATTTCTGTCACTGCTGTGAAGTGTTGAGGATTAGCCCCACTCATTAGGGGATAGCCTGCGTGTGTTGAATTAATGGCTTTTCCAAGAGGAATCCAAAGAAATACTGCACATGCTCATTTTATTTATGTAGCACGGATGAAAATCTGCTTGGATTTTTTTCTAGAGTGTGTGAATGGGGTTAAAACAACCCAATTCACATGGATTGCATTGAATGTGCAATGTTTGCAGGAGAATATGGCACAGAATCTAAGTCTAGATCCCCATCAAATCTGTGCTGTTTATTAAGCTATTAAGCTTGTGGGGCATCAACCCAACCAGATCAGGGGGAAACAAGTGCAAATTCCTCCTGTCTGAGGTGTTTAGGTATGTGGTAGGAACCACATGGGGTCCAATCTTAACTTTAGCTATGGGCCTCCTCTCCCTGCATTCATATCCGTGGAAAGTCATGATGTTAGTCATTTGGAAAGCTGAGATATTGTGCTACTATTGTACAAATAACCCAATCTTTCTGTCTAAACACTAGGTTTTGGTATTCTGAATTTCACAGAATCCTTGGCGACTTAGAGCTCTTGTATAATTTATAGTAGGATATATATTATCCCATACATAATGTATAACTAGGATTGTCACAGTGTAATCAGTATTCATTAAGTGCATGAAAAAGTAAAATTTCTTCAGTTCTTCCTGACCTTGTTAGTAATAAGCAGCTGGCCGCATGATATGTAGCGATATACAGTCATTTTAAAAGGGTTTGGCTTCTTTGGACATCTCTTTTTATATTGCAGCCCCCTGAGAAGAACTAATCATGGGGATGAGGGGAGGGATCTGGCTGCTAGAAATCAGCTCTGTGTTGCAATTATCCAGTGCTGCGTACGGAGTTGAAAGTAGCACTGCATGACCTCCATTCAGATCAATATCATGCATTATTTTTTTAGGAAGTGTGTACTTTTCAGAGCAGCAACCCACAGGGGAGGCAGGGATGGGAGGAGTGGTAGTGGCTATAATAGCAGTAATAGTACTCACAGTTTACAGAGGCAGTCTTTCCCTGTGCTGTGCAGTAAATGGAGAGTGCACCCGTTCTTCCCTTGGGGCACTGAAGGGACTGGGGATGGTGTAGGAAATAACCAGACCTGTGGGTTTCAATAAATAAAGTTTTTCTTTACTAAATCAATGATGGGAGTTGAAGCACACATAGCTGCAAAAGGTACAGTTCTAAAGAATATCACTGTGTAGTCTCCTCCCAATAGCTGTGTATAGGCAGCAACAATGATGGTAATAGTAGTGCTCCTTGACGCTCCTTCTATGGGCTCTTTGCAGTCTCTCCAAACAACCACAGGTTTGTTATCCAATCCCTGTTGACCCTTTCTGTAGTTCCCAGACTGGGGGTGCAGAATTTAGATCTGGATGGCCAGTCTCTCTTAAGGTGTGGTAGGTGCCAGAAACAGTGAACCCTTTCCATAGCAGTAAAGTCTTTCTGCCATAAATCAGCGAGTTCCTGCTATCTTTGCCTTGCTCGGCCTTGATGGATCTGGATCTTATAATAAGTCTGGTCTCTTTCCTTCAGGGGTACATTGATGATGAAATTGCTTCTTTGGCAGCTGTAGTGTCATAGAGAATGTTGTCTGGACTTGAGCCTAATCTACAGGACATTGCGCATGGAGGTCTTGTTGCTCTGCTTAACCAAGGGGCAGACCTGGTCCATCACCCTGATAACCTAACCAGTTTGCCGGTGTTAACCAATATATTACTATGAGGTATACACAGTACATAAAGAAATGTGTGCTTTAACAATAAATCACAAATGACAATTTAACTTGGTAACATTAAATTAATCCTTTTAGTAGTAATTAACCCTTTTAGCAGTAATCAACCCTTTTCAGTAGTCATCTGAGGCACTGCATCAATACACTAAAGCTGTGAAGCAACATTACTCTACTCCAGTATTGTGTTACATGATTTTCAGGGCAGTTTTGCCACAATGCAAGGCTCTGATCTGTCACAACCCATGACTCTAAATGCAGCAACAGTTTTTTGCAATTTTGGGGCACATTAGGCTTCGTTCACACTGCCATTCCATTCCTTCAACAAGGATCTGGTTGACATTTTCATCAGTCATAATGGCAAGAATAATGCAGCATGCATTTCTTATGTTGTCTTCAAATTTATGGAAACTTAGAAGGAACCCTGACGGGGTTATAAGTCAATGGGGTCCATCAGGCATCATTTAGATCTGTCATACATTGCAAGCGGGAGCCATGATGCAAATGTGGATGTAGCCGCTTTCTGCAGCAAGACTATGAATGCACTCTGATTGTACATTTAACCACTTTTTTGAATGCAGCAGGATTATTCAAGCACAGCCATGGTGTCTACATGATCAACAGTGGGAACACGGGTGTGATTGACAGAAACCTCTGATCCTGTCTCTTAACCCTTTTTGGTGCTTGAGCCAGAACTGCCTCTTTAAAAAGATATACGATGGTGAGACTAAAGATATAATTTGTGGAATTGTAATAAATCAATAATTATTGCAGCACTGTTCATATAATAGTTTCTGCTTGCGAGCGCCAGGGTATCCCTCAACCCCCCCGTTGTACCAATTGCTTGGGCTGCAATGATTTGCAAGGCATCATCCCAATGTATGAGAACAAATGCTGCAGGAGTTAAAAGTGGCATTTGGTCAAGCATGCTTAAAGTGACCAGACCTCCACTTTAATGTAGGACACTTATGAAAAATGTATTCTGCACAGCCTTGCTCCATACATTTTTTATGTGTCCTAGACTAAAGGCAGGCCAGGTCTGCTGGAATTCTACATTATCTACAAAGTGGCCGGCAATACAATGCATTGCAATTCAGGACGTTGGTAGCTCCATTTAGTATGTAAGAGCTACGGCTCTACTTTGTGTGAACCTCATTTTCAAAGTTCAGATCTCAAATGACTGTAATTGGGAAGCATGAGAAATAAAGGTAGATTTCACGCATGACATGATCGGGGGCACACGTGGTTTTTAAAAATGAAAGATGTTAATGGATTTTGGAAATGTAATTCGTGCTGCTACTGGGGATATATTGTATCCTGATTATACATTGTATTGTCTCATGATTCTGCAAATATACTGTATCATCATTTTGCAAATATCTCTCAAATCTCTGGATTTTATAAGCCTTGTTGTGCCTGTGGCTTATTTTCATGTCGGACTGTGAGAAAAAAGGAGAATCCTCCAGTCTTATCGATGCCAGTCTGACCCTTCCTCTTGGACAGTAATAAATGCCAATAGAGAATCAGAAACATGATACATGAAGGTGCAGCATGGCTCCTTGACACTTTAATGGGCCATTTACGGGAAATAAATGCAGTCCATAACCTGTCGTTTTTTGAAAATGGGTTAGGACTTAGGCTACTTTCACACTGGCGTTTTGATTTCCGTTTGTGAGATCCGTTCAGGGCTCTCACAAGCGGTCCAAAACGGATTAGTTTTGCCCTTAAAGGGTTTCTACCACCTCATTTTGACCTAATTAGCTGTTAGACACTAGCGATCTGCTAGTGTCCGATCTACCTAACAATGCTACTCTCAGACCTGTGTGTGGATCCGTTTCACAAAAAAAACAACTTTTATTATTATGCTAATGAGCCTCTAGGTGCTATGGGGGCGTCTTTTCAGCACCTAGAGGCTCGGTCTACTCACATTGTATGCCGCCCCGCTCGTCCGTTAAGCCCGCCCATCTCCTCTTGAATGCCATCCTCCATCTAAGCCAGCGGACGAATTCTCGCGCCTGCGCGTCTGTATTCGGCGCAGGCGCAGTGAATGTCTGACCGCTGCCTGCACAGACATCTCGGTCATCGGCGCAGGCTCAGTGGAGATGTCTATGCAGGGAGCGGTCAGACATTCACTGCGCCTGCACCGAATACAGACGCGCACGGCGCAGGCGCGAGAATTCGTCCACTGGCTCAGATGGAGGATGGCATTCAAGAGGAGATGGGTGGGCTTAACGGACGAGCGGGGCGGCATACAATGTGAGTAGACCGAGCCTCTAGGTGCTGAAAAGACGCCCCCATAGCACCTAGAGGCTCATTAGCATATTAATAAAAGTTCGTTTTTTTGTGAAACGGATCCACACACAGGTCTGAGAATAGCATGGTTAGGTAGATCAGACACTAGCAGATCGCTAGTGTCTGCCAGCTAATTAGGTCAAAGAACCCCTTTAATGCATTCTGAATGGATAAGGATCAGTTCAGAATGCATCAGTTTTTCTCTGTTCCGTCTCCATTCCGCTTTGGAGGCCGACACCAAAACGCTGCTTGAGTTTTCTATGACACAATCTGGAACAATAGAAAACGGATCCGTCCTCCATTGACTTTCAATGGTGTTCAAGACAGATCCGTTTTGGCTATGTTAGAGATAATATAAATGGATCCAATCTGAACGGATGCTGACGGTTGTATTATCTGAACGGATCCGTCTGTGCAGATCCATGACGGATCCGCACCAAACACGAGTGTGAAAGTAGCCTAAAAGATGGCACGGTTCGAGACTGAAGTGCATGTTTGCTTTCATACACAGTATTTCTACCAAGACACAATTACTCTCACTCTTGCCTAATTACTCACAGCAGTGGAACAGCTGCAGCTAGGACTGGGAACAGGTAGAGCAGATTCAGCACCATGGAGAGAGGCGAATCCTGGGGGATGTAATTAGTTGTCTGGAGAAGAGCCGCTGCACACTTACTAGAGTCTTATTACTAAGCCCAGCGCATTACATCTGTGTGCTGAGGTGTCCTATCTCTCAGCATTGTCTCACTTATCTAACACCATACAATGTCACCTATGAAGACAATGTAGATGCTGCTGATGGAGCAGATAGGCTGTAAAATCGCCTATCTGCTGAAATTCCTTTTCTCATTAAGATGGCGAGATGTTGGTTTGACATACTGATGGTCTTTAATACTCTGTGCTGAAGTACGGATTTGATATTTTACCGATTAGTAATGCTTAAAGGAATATTCCCATCTTAGACATTGGGCGCAAATAGCTAGGATATGCCCCCATTGTCTAATAGGTATGAGTCCCACCTCTGGGACCCTCACCTATACTTAGAACGGACTCCTCAAAGTCCCGGAGGGTGCACTGCCCTCCATTTACTGTTATGAGAGCGCCGATAGCTGAACGCTGGCTCGGCTATTTACGTCAGCCCTATAGAAGTGAATCGAGCAGAGGCTGCACTTGCATGGTGCACCTCACATTCATTTCAATGGGACTTTCGAAAATAGCTGAGTGTGCAAATTGGCTGTTTTCGGAGCTCCCATAAGAGTGAATGGAAAGTGGGCGCACATACGTGGTGCGCCCTCAGGGACTTTGCAGGCTTCATTCTAAGTATATGCAAACCTATAGTGTTGTTTAACAAACAACAAAAGAATGCCCAAAATATTCCAAAAATATATTTTATTTAATTATAATAAGCATATCATGATTATAAAATATTCAAGATAACAAAAAATATGAAGAATCAGCAGGAAACCGGATGCCGCAATCCACTGGCCAGTGCCGCTGCTACCCGCCAGAAGATGGAGAACATGTCAAGTATGCCAGTGATATATAACAGGGTGATTCACCACATAGTAGCCTACATAATGTTACTATTCTGAAATGTAATACATAACCACTAGGTAAAGCTCAACTAAGAGTGCAATTAAAGAAAAATAATAAAACAAACGCTAGAATCTAGCAATGGAGGGAAAGGTTGAACCCTCACAAAAATGAAAAGAAGCACACAAGACCTTATAATGAAGGATGTAGAGGAGTTCAGACAGAGAACAAAAACATACCATGAGACATGATGGAGGGTAAGAGGCAGCAGGCACAGGACAGGCAAGGAACCTCGACGCGCGTTTCGCCTCAGCTTCGTCAGGAGGCAAGTGAAAGTGTGGCCATATCCCCCTATTTATATCTCCTATATAGCTCAAACACATATGATCTCAATGAACAATCACAGCAGCTGATACCTACTATCGAGTGCTCCATACCTGATGATGCACGCCGAGCTCACGATGACGGCACCGCTCCCATCAGGAGGAGGGGTGGAATGCACGTTGTGCGTTCCAGCCCGCCTCCCAAGGAGACGTAGCTGCGTCCTCATGTGACCCGGCACGCAGCGCATCACAGCATAGCGCTGCATCAGCTGATCAAATAAACAAGATATCTGAAATATGTCTGATGCATTAACCCCATAATGGGGAACCCTGCATCTGGAATCTACATGGGAGATATCGATCGTTCAGAGGGCGCGAATATAAAACTAGCTAGATATAGACAACGATATTATCAAGGGGACAAGTGCATATTATCATGATTATTGCATGACGTACCCATTCACAATGTATATATACCATAATTTGACCAGAAATATGGTATCATAATACGAAAAGTACAGTAGAAATATGAAATACATGATCATGAAAATATAAAAAACATAAGAAATACACAGTGTAGACTATACAATATACACTATATACATCATGATTACACCCCACTGTCTATTTAGACCCTAGTACATAGAGATAAAAAGTACACAGCAGACAAGATATACAATGAAGACCTGATGCACAGAATTAATAGACATAAAATAAAAAAATGTATAATACAAAAATATATAGTAACAGTGCAAACACCATAATTTAAAATACATGATTCAATCCTAGTATAAAGTGGGACAATATAAAGTGAATACGAATGAGATGGTCCTGCGACCAACCCACGTCATGGGTCGGACCCTCAGACCATCCCATATAAAGTGCTATGGGCATAGTAAAAGCCAAAGGTAATAATACAAAAGTGATCATACTTAATCACTGTGTGAAAGAAATATCGCTGATGTGATTAGAGCTGCAGAGCAGATTATAAGCAAATGCATACAGCAAGAATGAGTCATGTATACCCACACGATGATTACGGGTGCTGACATCACAAACAATGGCGACATTAGTATAAACAGTGTTAATAATGTGCTATGTTATAGCTAATAATCATATAAGCCAATACTAGCATCACAGAACCTAGGAATATAAAATATACACAAAAATGCAAAGAAGTGATCACAAATGCATCAGACATAGATTCTACATATGAAAGTCCATCATAGTGTTACTATAATGGTCCATCTTCATGTTTATAATACATATGGGTCATCTCTCTCGTCGCACCTCCCAGACGATCAGGTTATATGGCTACGCAGGAAACTATATAAATAGAAAAGATATCAAATCACTAAAAAATCCACATAAAATCTAGTCTAAAGAAAGGATTTGAAACTCAAAGCCTCATTCAATCCATGAGGAGCTACAGTGTTGAGCAGAACCATCCATTTTGTTTCTTTTTGGAGGAGACAGCGTTTTATGTCTCCCCCCCAATCCCTTATCGTATGCGGTCTATCCCTCTGAAAGAGATGCCTCTGGGGTTACAGTTGAGGGTTTCCCTAAAATGCTTCGCCACTGGTTTCAGTTTTTCTAGTTTGTCACATTCGGTGATCTCAGCAGCCGCCTTGATATCACGAACATGCTCCAAAACTCTCGTCTTGAGTGCCCTTGTGGTCATCCCAATATAGATCAGACCACAGGGGCACTCTGCATGATAAATCACTGCCTCTGTTTTGCAGGAGATATGGTATACAATTTTATATTCCTTTTCCATGATTGTGTTTGTGAATTTGTCTGTCCTCACCATATACTGAGATGCATCACCAAAAAGACCACCTTTTTTCGGAGCCACATATTGGCTCCTAGTCACCATATCCTTAAGGTTTTTTGCCCTCTGCCAGGTGACAAGTGGTCTCTCTGAAATAACTTTCTTTAAGTCTCTGTCAGTTCGAAGGACCTGCCAGTGTCTTTGGAGGATGTCCTGCAGTTGTCTCCATTGAGCATTAAAGTTAGTGATAAATCTAGGGAAACCATGATCTCTTCCTTTTTTGTGAGGGGCATAGTTTAACAGGTTGTCCCTAGAAGAGTTTTTAGCCCTAATATAACCTTTCCTAATAACTTTTTTACTATAGCCCCTCTCCAGGAATCTTCTTGATAGATCCATTGCCTCTCGCTCAAATCTAGCCTCATTAAATCCTATTCGCCTAGCTCTACAAAATTGACCAATAGGTATGGCAGGAGAGACCTGTGGATGATGTGAGGAGGAGGAGAACAGCAATGAGTTGGTGGCAGTGGGCTTCCTATATATATCAAAACCTAAGAAGCCCTCATTCTCCACAGTGATCGCAAGGTCCAAGAAATCAACATGGTCCCTACTATAGTTCCACGTGAGTTTGATGTTCTGATTGTTCAGATTAAGATCATGTAGAAACCCCTCCAGGTGCGACGTCGAGCCCTGCCAGATAAACAGAACGTCATCAATATACCTCGACCACGAGACTACGGCGTCGTGACCCTCTAATTTCATGACTATCTCTCTTTCCCACAGCCCCAGGAACAAATTAGCATATGAGGGCGCACAAGTCGCCCCCATAGCCATTCCCCGGAGCTGTAGGAAGTTGCGATCTTTGAATGTGAACGCATTATGTGTCAATGCGAATTCTAATAGTGTCAAGACCAGGTCAATTAGGTCTCTGTCCAGACTAGTAGTTTCCAAGAAGAATCTCGACGCCCGCAGTCCGTGGTCGTGGTAAATGGACGTATACAGGGACTCAACGTCGCACGTGACAAGAAGCATGTCGCCATCCAAATGCACCCTATTGAGTCTCTTCAGGACGTCAGTGGTGTCACAGACAAAAGAAGGTAAGGTTTCTACACATCTCTGTAGGTAGAAGTCCACAAAACGGCAGATTGTCTCACACAAACCCCCGATTCCAGATACTATGGGTCTCCCTGGTGGTAGTCTGGGGTCTTTGTGTACCTTAGGGAGTAAATAAAATGTGGGAAGGACCGGAAAGTCCGTAACCAGGCCCTCCCACATCTTAGCACTAATTATGCCGCTCTCATATGCACTCCTAAGTATCCCATCGAGTTCTGATTTATATTGTGCCATAGGATTACAATCCAATTTCCGATAGCAGGACCCATCACCAAATTGGCGGAAAGCCTCCTTTTCATACATCCACACCGGCCAGACCACAACATTGCCCCCCTTATCCGCAGGTTTTATAATGACATCCTTCATATTTTTAAGTTCTTTTAATGCAAGACGCAAATCCTTGCTTAAATTATCGTGAGATCTAGTATCACATAATTTCTCAAGATCTTGTTTAACCAGCTTGACAAATATGTCAACTGCTGGACAAGATGTCGTAGGGGGCCAATGTTGGAACCGGCGGGGCAGATGTATTGGGAATCTGGATGTATCCGATTCTTGTTTATCTAATAGGGATTGGAGATCATTGAGAGTTTGTAATTCTAGAGGGGAGAGGTCCGATTGACCGTCGCCCCTACTAAAATATTTTTTAAACATAATTTTCTTGCGAAGAGTTCCAAGTCCTTCACCAACAGGAAAAAAATCAAATTTCCCTGTCGGTGAAAAAGTCAGACCCCTCCGCAAGACAGATAGTTGGGGTTGTGTCAGGGTGATATCTCAAAGGTTGATTACCTTTAGTACTTCTTTGCTCGTTTCCCCAGAGAGTAATTCTGCCTCGTTTTTAATTTTGTGGATGGTGTTCTTAGACGGGAGGTCCAACTTTCCTCGCCACCTCCTTCTCCGGATCCCCTGCGCTCCTCTAAAATATGCTCCCCACAACCTTGACTATTGGTAGAAGATGTGGACAGAGAAAGAGATGTATTGCGTGTTCGGCCTCTTGTCATGTGCCAGCGATAGACCTTATTGTTTTGGAAGTCTACCAAGTCTCTCTGGAATTTTTTCACCTTTAGACCTTGAATCTCTTTCTCCCATCTCAAGAGGTCCTTCTCCAACTCACCATCAAAAGACTCACAGGCCTCAACTGGTACTGCCAGCTGGATCTGTTCACGTATATTATCAATATCTTTCTCCACCGCTTCAAGTGACTTGCGATCTGCCCCAATTAGGAGCTCAATCAGAGTGCGGGAGCATCGAGTGAGGGTATCCTCCCACTTTCCTACAAATGATGGATCATCCACCTCAAATGCAGGGAATAGCTGCAATCATAGACCACGTGGAATGATTTCTTTCTGGAGGTACTGCTCTAGTGAGGCTTTATTCCACCATACTTTTATACGTTTTTTTAATAAATCTTTTATCTTGAGTTTCAAATCCTTTACATTACTGGACTCGGCCCCAACCGCCGCTGATTCCCCAAAGATTGACCCGAGTTGGGTCGCCCAGGTCTTATCACGTTTTCTGAAATCCATATATTTGGAGGCACTATCTGTAAAACAGACAAAATATCAACATAGAACCAAAAAAGAAAGCCTCAATGTACAGCTGTAGATCAGGGCAAAGGGTAAAAGACCATGTAAACCTATAGTGTTGTTTAACAAACAACAAAAGAATACCCAAAATATTCCAAAAATATATTTTATTTAATTATAATAAGCATATCATGATTATAAAATATTCAAGATAACAAAAAATATGAAGAATCAGCAGGAAACCGGATGCCGCAATCCACTGACCAGTGCCACTGCTACCCACCAGAAAATGGAGAACATGTCAAGTATGCCAGTGATATATAACAGGGTGATTCACCAAAATGAAGAAAGCACACAAGACCTTATAATGAAGGATATAGAGGAGCTCATCTGTGGATTTCAGATACCATGAGACCAAACATACCATGAGACATGATGCAGGGTAACAGGCAGTAGGCACAGGACAGGCAAGGAACCTCGACGTGCGTTTCGCCCTTAGCTTCGTCAGGAGGTAAGTGAAAGTGTGGCCATAGCCCACTATTTATATCTCCCATATAGCTCAAACACATATGATCTCAATGAACAATCACAGCAGCTGATACCTATTATTGAGCGCTCCATACCTTCATTCTAAGTATAGTTGCCACCTCTGGGACCTGCACCTATCAGACATTGGGGGCATATCCTACCGATATGCCACCAATGTCTGAGATGGAAATATCCCTTTAAGTTGGCACTTGTTAGTGGTACTTACATGTTTACATTGTGCAGCCAGCCAGTACCGCAGGGGCAACACGTGAGGGGCACAGTGGACCGATGAGGGGCCAAATAACAACACAGTTCATCAGTTTACTCACGGTTAGCAGAAAGCCTCCCTGGGCTGGCAGCACAGTGTTGAGGTGGACAGCACGAAATCCTCCGGGGCACGCTCTGTGGTAGGGAAGCATCAGCCAAGATGATGGTTGAGGTGCCCTTGATGTCAGGGGTGCTTAGGGTGCTTGTTGCGGCTGAGTCCCTTAATGGTGGTACAACCAATTGTAAGAACGAAGTAGACAGTGGTAGGATACAACTCACAGCTTTTACTGATGTTGGTTCCAGTTGTAGCATGTACATCAGATAGAATACAGTCCTTTGTAATTTAAAGGAATCCCGTTGATCCACTGTTAATAGGTTTGGCTGGGTTTAGCTTAGCTTGAAGGTTCTGTATCAGTGTAATTTGGTGAGGTTGCCGGTGGCTATAGTATCCTTCACCTGGATACCCAAAGGTCTTTAATGCCTGGTTTGTGGCTTTTATCCTTTGGATTTTTAAGTCCTTTCTTTCTTTTGTCCCTTTCTGGACTAGACTTTCATCTGAGCAGATGTGCTAGATCTGCACTCTCTCAAACTCAGCAGACTGACTACTAATCAACAACCACTGAACTAATCTGTCTCACTAGGCCTGACCTAGGTATTTATATGACCTAAGTGCTATCCCCATCTAGTGGTGGGATGTATAAATTACACTAGACCAGCCTATGAACAGGGATAAAACAGGTGTTGTAGTACAAAATAACATGCAGTATGATAATGCAGTTTTAAGCTATTTTGCAGTTTCCACGTGTTCCTGAGTGGGACGCTGCAATTGTATTCGAATCCTTTAGTTAAAGAGGACCTGTCACCTCTCCTGACATGTCTGTTTTAGCAACTACTTGCATCCCACTGGTAATAACAATTCTGAAGCATCTAGTGTGACTTTATGTTCTATCATGTCTTTATTATTCCTACTAGAAGTTTATGATTGAATTGCCAGCAGTCTGAAATGAATACAGTTACCAGTTGGGGCATGTCCCTCTCCAGTCTGGTAATGCCAGCACTGATTGGATAGGGTCAAACTATGAAGGGACACACACCCAGCATGACCTTCATTGTAGACAGCTGACAATTCATGCATAACTAGAAGGAATAATGAACAAATGGTATATAGTAGAATAATCAAAATAAATGCTCCTGATTTTTATTTATTTTTTACAAAGAGGATGCAAGTAGTTACTGAAACAGACATGTTAGGAGATGCTCTCTTTCATATGAATAAATGTACCAGTGCACTGGCACAGAAGAGTTGTCTGGTATTGACAACCCCTTTAGGTAGAAGAGCTAATTTAACCTGTAAGTTACCAGCGCTGTACATGTATGGCGCTGCGGGACATAACTTAAGTCCCAGTGCTGTACATATACGGCACTGTGATTGGGTGAATATAGGAGCTGCTCCCTCTCAATTAGCGGCAGGAGCCCGGCTGTTCTGAGCCCCTTCTGTATACACGTACACTGGCATTGGTGAGTACACCGATGGCAGTGTATTAACCCCTCGTATGCTGCGGTCAACACTGACAGTGGCATGCACAGGGTTTGCAGAGGGTATGGGCACCCTCCCCCACCCCATCGGGTCTCCATGCTGCGGTGACAGGGACCCGGTGGCTGTAATGGCAGCCCGATGCCTTACACAGGCATCGAGGCTTGCCTCCTATGGAAGCCTATGATATCCAGCCCCCTGGCATTACATTACAGGATGCCTCACAAAAAGTGTAATACCAAGTAATCAAAAAGTTTTATGTACTCTAAAATAGTACCAATCAATCCGTCACCTCAGCCCGCAAAAAAACAAACCCCTATATAAGACAATCACCCGAAAAATAAAAAAATGGCAACACAAAAACAAGATTTTTCCTTTTCATAAATTCTTTCTGTGTAAAGAAAAATAAAAAAATTACATATTAAGTAAGTATCAATGTATTCATAATGACCAGCCCTATAAAAATATCACATGATCAGAATGCCATTAACAATAAATAAATAAAAACCTTGCCCCAAAAAGTGTAATATTGAATGATCAAAAAATCATATGTCCCCAAAAATGGTACCATTAAAAACGTCAACTCTTCCCGCAAAAAAGAGGCCCCACACAATACGATTGGCAGAAAAATAAAGAAAATATGGCATTTGGAAAATAGCCATAAAAACATGATTTAAAAAAAAAAAGCTTTATTATGTGAAATTGAAACAAACAAAAAAAATTTTTTTCGATTTGATATCGTCGTGCCTGTAATGACCTACTCTATAAAAATAGCACACGATCTATCTTATCAATTGAATGCCATAAAAGCAAAAAATAAAAACTGCCAAAACATAAATTTTTTGGTTACCTTGCCTCACAAAAAGCATAATATTGAGCAATCAAAAATCATATGTACTCTGTGACACAGTCAGGGGTTGTGTCTGGCAAGGCAGGTATTTTTCTCCCAGCATTTGCCGCTGGGCTGCTTTCCAGCCAGGTGAGGTCAAATACCGGACCGGAGTTTAAGTTCTGGTCAGGGTTTTGGCAGCACCTGGCTGTCCTTAAATAGTCAACTGGGCTCAGCAGAGATGTCTCTGTTTTTGGGGATCTGAGTCTTTGCGCCTTGCTGGAGGGCTGAGAGCTGCACACTGGGGAAACAGGCCCCCTAATGCCTGCTGTGGACACCAAGACTGCAAAGTTCCGTGCTGTTTTGTGCAATTGCCTCAAGTGTGAATAAACACTGACGTTTTGAGTTAAGAATTTGTATTTTGCCTCTGTACTGCGCCCGCTTACCCTATCTACCAGAGAAAAACCCCACAATTGGTGGAGGATGCGGGCAAGAGCAGTGAGGCTGGCGTGTACGTCAATATTTTTGGTTTCTGCATTTTTCAGGCACGGTTGTATGCCGTACATTAAACCAGCTGTATTACAACCAGTGCCCCACAACAAAATGGAGGCTGTTGTGAAGGCCCTCATGGAGGCTAATCTGCAGCAGCGAGAGGCTAATAAGAAGCAGCAGGAGACTAACCAGTTGCTGCTACAACATGTGAAGGCTTTGCAGACAGCAGGAGCAACCCCGAGCTTCCACGATGCCCGGAAAGCAGTCCGTGCTGTGATTCCTAAGATGACCCCCGCAGACAACATCAAAACCTACCTGGCGATGTACGAGAAAGTGGCCATCAGGGAAAAGCTACCCCATAACCAGTGGGTTGAGGTCGTCGCTCCATTCCTGGCATCCGATTCCCAGCGGGTGTATTTTGACTTGCCGGACGATCAAGCGGCTAACTACCAAAAGTAAAGGGTGAGATTTTGGCAAGACTGCGGGTGAATGTGTTGGTCTGAGCCCAGCGGGTACATCAGTGGGGGTTTAAGCCGGCTGAGCCTACGAGGACCCAGTATTATGACTTACTCCACCTCTTGCAAAAGTGGCTACAGCCTGATGTGCTGAGTCCCACGGCTATGCTAGATAGACTATTGGCTGATATGTTCTGGAGGGCTCTGCCACCCCCTCTGCAGCACTGGATCGGCCAGGTGTCTCCTCGCAACGCCCTAGAAATGGTGAACCTGGTGGAGTTCTATGAGGCTACTAAGACTGTTACAGGGGGTTCTTTCTGGAGGGGGGCAGTCAAACCCCTAAATCTCCATCCCAGACCCGGCAACTTATAATAACCAAACCCACCCGTGGTGTACCCTGTACGGACCTGGCTCCAATAGTCTGCTGGCGAGTCAGGAGCCGGGCCATGTAAGAGCTGACTGTCCCCATCAAGTAGAACTCATGGATAGGGATGAGCGAACCCGAACTGTATAGTTCGGGTTCATACCGAATTTTGGGGTGTCTGTGACACGGACCCGAACCCGAACATTTTCGTAAAAGTCCGGGTTCGGTGTTCGGCGCTTTCTTGGCGCTTTTTGAAAGGCTGCAAAGCAGCCAATCAACAAGCGTCATACTACTTGCCCCAAGAGGCCATCACAGCCATGACTACTATTGGCATGGCTGTGATTGGCCAGTGCAGCATGTGACTCAGCCTCTATTTAAGCTGGAGTCACGTAGCGCCGCACGTCACTCTGCTCTGATCAGTGTAGGGATAGGATGCAGCTGCTGCTGTTAGGGTGAGATTAGGCAGTGATTTACTTACTGAAGTGATCGATATACAGCTGTGTATCATACAACCTCTGCTATTCAATTGCTCACTGTTTTAAGGCTGCCCAGAGCGTTTTTCAGTCACTTTTTTCTGGGGTGATCGGCGGCCACTTCGTGTCTTGTGGTGCGCCAGCACAAGCTGCCACCAAGTCCATTTTTAACCATCAATAGTGTGTTGTTTTTTTTGCTATATCCTACTTCAGGGGCTTGGCTGTGCTTGCTATTTTATTGAGGGGTAATATACAATTGCCAAAATAGCAGTACCCTAAATCTGGTGTTTCAGCTGTGGCTAGCCAATTGTAATACTGTCTGCTGTCTGCCGAAGCACAGTTTTTGTTCTGGGTTGAATACAATTCCCAACTTAGCAATTCCCTAAATAATTGTTTTCTGCTGTATCAGGCCAAGTTTAAATCTATCCATAAAATGGTATATTAGATTGAAGGTGCTGATAGGGTCATCCTCATAACTCTGTACCCCAAAACCTCAATGACCTGAGAGCCGCCCTTCAAGAATAGTGGGATGCCATGCTTTAGCAGACAATAAGTTGAGTTGGGATTCTACACTGTTACAATTGTTACAGTATTTAAACCTACTTGACCTACGTACTTACTGTATATAACAGAGCCCTTCAGTTTACAAATGACCTACAGCAAAATTCAGGTTGGGACTCCATCACATAAGAAAGAATTGGATGACTCTCACGTCACTCATTTCATTTGATGTTTGATTTTTTATTTAGAAATTACTCACATGTACTTGCCCTCTATGATAGCTATGGATTACAAATAGACCACCAGAAAACTGATTTGCAATATGTTGCTATCTCATATGAAAAAAAGTTTGCTAACTTGACATTAAGGCTACTTTCACACTAGTGTTTTACTGGATCTAGCAGGGTTCAGCAAAAAACGCTTCCATTACTGATAATACAACCGCCTGCATCCGTTATGAATGGATCCGGTTGCATTATATTTAACATTGCCAAAATGGATCCGTCATAAACTCCATTGAATGTCAATGGAGGATGGATCCGTTTTCTGTTGTGTCAGATTGTGTCAGAGAAAACGGATCCGTCCCCACTGACTTGCATTTTGGGTCATGCCGCATCCCAGAACGGAAAGCAAACTACAAAATGTTGCGGTTTGCTCTCCGGTATGGGAATGCAACTAAACGGAACAAAATGCATTTTGGAGCATTCCATTCTGTTCAGTTCAGTTTTGTCCCCATTGACAATGAATGGGGACAAAACTGAAGCATTATTTTCCGGTATTGAGCCCCTATGACAGATCTCAATACCAGAAAACTAAAACGGTAGTGTGAAAGTAGCCTGAAGACGATTTCTTTTTCAGCTTTTATTATAAGTTTGTCAGCAGGAAATTCGCTGTTAAGTCAGCCACGATGCCTTATAGGGCTAGCTCAGCTGAATGTAATGATAAATTTCACTTAGAGATCCGTTGCGTCATTCTGGAGAAAAAGTATTTTTAAGGCATCGTTCACACTTCAGTGAATCATTCATGGACATGTGCTGTCTGTGTTCTCCGTGGACAGCACACATACCAATGAACGCGGGTCAGTAAAAAAAATTAGGGGTGCATGCAATACTTTGGTCTGTGTACAGTACCCCAGTGCAAGGGGTATCTTCAATTTGGTTTAATGTTTGTACTTTTATGTCATTTTTATGTAATGCACTATTTCAAACAAAAGATAGTCAACATCAGAGAGAGCTTCACTACATAGTCCCCACAGACCCTCTACACAACTGCTCGGTCCTCTTCTCCCAAAACCCACTTCTCCACCATTACAGAAGAAAAACTCTCCACTCTACTCTCCAGATCACATCTCACCACCTGTGCACTTGACCCAATCCCATCCCACCTCATCCCTAACCTCACCACAGTGTTTATCCCAGCCCTAACTCATCTCTTCAACCTATCACTAACCTCTGGTGTCTTCCCCTCTGCTTTTAAACATGCTACCATTACACCCATCCTCAAAAAGCCTTCACTTGACCCATCTTCTTTGTCCAGTTATCGCCCCATATCACTTCTTCCATATGCCTCAAAGCTACTTGAACAACATGTCCATTCTGAACTGTCCTCTCACCTCTCCTCCTGCTCCCTTTTTGACCGCCTACAATCTGGCTTCCGACCACACCACTCGACTGAGACTGCCCTCACCAAAGTCACCAATGACCTACTGACAGCCAAAACCAAGAAACAATACTCTGTCCTCCTTCTCCTTGACCTGTCCTCTGCCTTCGACACTGTTGACCACTCCTTTCTGTTGCAAACTCTCTCATCTCTTGGCATCACTGACCTGGCCCTCTCCTGGATCACATTATACCTCACAGACTGGACGTTTAGCGTCTCCCACTGCCGCACCACCTCCTCGTCTCATTCCCTCTCTGTTGGTGTCCCGCAAGACTCTGTCCTAGGACCCCTGCTCTTCTCTATCTACACTTTTGGCCTGGGACAGCTCATAGAGTCCCATGACTTTCAGTATCACTCCTACGCTGACGACACACAAATGTACCTCTGTAGTCCAGACATCACCACCTTACTATCAAGAATCCCACAATGTCTATCTTCTATATCATCCTTCTTCGCCTTTCGCTTTCTAAAACTTAACATGGATAAAACAGAATTCATCATCTTTCCCCCATCTTGCTCAACCCCCCCAACAGACCCATCTATCACGATCAATGGCTGCACACTCTCCCCAGTCAACCAAGTCCGCTGCCTTGGAGTGACCTTGGATTCTGCCCTCTCCTTCAGACCGCACATCCAAGCCCTTTCCACCACCTGCCGCCTCCAACTCAAAAACATCTCCCGCATCCGTGCTTTCCTTAACTTTGAATCTGCGAAAATGCTTGTACATGCCCTCATCATCTCCCACCTAGACTACTGCAACACTCTCCTCTGTGGCCTTCCATCTAGCACTCTCGCACCCCTCCAATCTATCCTCAACTCTGCTGCCCGACTAATCCACCTCTCACCCTATTACTCCTCTGCCTCTCCCCTCTGCCAATCCCCTCACTGGCTCCCTATTGCCCAGTGAATTCACTTCAAAGTACTAACAAATACATACAAGGCCGTCCATAACCTGTCCCCTCCCTACATCTCTGAGCTACTTTCCCGATACACCCCTACACGTACTCTCCAATCCTCACAAGACCTCCTTCTCTCCTCTCCTCTTATCGCCTCTTCCCTTAATCGACTCCAAGATTTCTCCCGTGCATCCCCCATACTCTGGAACTCGCTACCCCAACATATCAGACTCTCACCTACAGTGGATTCCATCAAAAGAAACCTGAAAACACACCTCTACAGACAAGCCTACAACCAGTGACTCTGCTGCCTCTATACTGCCATGACCAACTTCACCCGCACCTACTGTGTCCTTCTCCCATACCATGTAAATTCTAAGCCCTCACGGGCAGGGCCCTCTCTCCTTCTGTATCAGTTTGTAACTCGTCTTGTTTATGATTAGTGCAATTGTCTGTATTATGTATGTATACCTCTTCTTATATGTACAGCGCTATGGAATGAATGGCGCTTTAATAATAAATAATAATAATAATATTAATATACTCAGTATTTTCTAGCATGAGCCAGGTGTGGCCAGGATTAACCACCTGGCCTAGTGCTTTGTGGGGATTAAGGTGTGGGCTGACCTCACCCTCTAGTATCAGAGTCTTCTGGTCAGTCTAGCTGTAGAGAGGGAGGAGGTAGGGACTGGGAGCAGCCTCCATGTGCTACTCTTCTTCAACTTCAGGCCTTGGAGCAAGAGAAGGAGTTACCAGATGACCCCTGACATTAACGCCATTGGCACCCTATAGCTGCCATCAAGCATGGAGCCCACAGCTACAAGGAGTGAACTGCACCAAGGGAGCGACGGCCTGATGGAGTACATCGTGACACGCCATCATTAATGCCAATTGCACTCGCATCCTATGCTTCAACTTCTCAGGGGCTCACTACAGGTGATGCAGGCCAAACACGCCCATTAAAGTCTATAAGTCTGTCAAAAAACACTGATGCAACATGGATGGTGTCCGTGTTTCGTCTGTTTTTCACTGACCACTGGTAGGTTATGATCTGGAAATTCATTTTCAGCAGAGCAGTCTCCATGGAATACGGATGATTGCAAAAAATAGACACATGGGCCAAAAATGGACATCTTCACGGATGAAACATGGACTGATTTTTCATGGACATGGTAATGTGAACAAGGCCTAATCCATAGGAAAACAAGTAGTTGGGGTATATAGTAAGGGGCAGTCCTACAAAAAAATTGGATGTAATTTAAAAAATTACCATACAAAAAAATAAAATAAAATACCCAATTGCCCAGAATGCCAATATCTATTACTGCTAGTAGTTCTGCAGGCATAAATGGAAATCACCCTCCTGCACAAATGTCATAATTTACCTATATGGACAAAATGTGCATCATGTATCCACACAAAAATATAGATTAAAAACATAATCTTTATTTAATTCATGCATAAATATAAAAAAAATATGTAAAAAACTAAAACTCAGCTAAAGAAGGACCCAGACTTCTCTCCCATGCACATATACTATTATCACAAAGTAAAATATCAGTTTATACCAATTACATGTATATGCCATCACACCACAAGAAGTGATTAACAATTATCATACCTAGTATGCAAAGAGACAATAAACAGCAATAAAGTGCATCATACACAGACCATAAGTGCATACGATAGAAAGAGAGGGATCCAGAACCTACCCCGATGCACGTTTCAGCTATTACGTCTTTGTCACTTATTACCCTTATTCCAAGGTGTGCGCCTATGGTCTGTGTATGATGCATCTATAACCAAATATATCATGTAATTTATCCCACAAAGTCAACATTGTAAAAAAAGATTCCAGAATTGCATTTTTTTGCTGATCCACCACAAAAAAAAACTAATAAAAAGTGATCAAAACGTTGCATGTACCCCAATATGATACCAATTAAAATTACTCAAAAGTCCTCACACAGCTCAGTAGACATAAAAATAAAAAAAGCTATGGGTATTAGGATGCAACGATGCAAAAACATAATTTTTTTTTTAACACCTTAATGCAAAATGCCATACATGTATGGCTTATGCACCTGCATTTGTAAGGAGCAGGCTGCTGTGATGAGCCAGCTCCCTATGCGGCGGGTGCCAGCTGTATCATAGAGCAGGCACCCAGCCGCAATAATGGGGAATGGTTATCCTGCCGAACCCCGTCATTTAACCCTTCTGATGCCATGTGCAACGCTGACCACGGCATCTGTGTTAGGCCGAGGGAATTGGCTTCCTCTGCCTTCCGACCGGAGCCTCCACAGTGAAATTGCGGGGCTCTGATTGGTTATGGTAGCCTGGACACTGCTGAAGCCTTCCAGGCCTGTCAGAGTAATCTTTCTGCTGAACTATGCCTGAAGCATAGCTCAGCAGGGACAGTGTTAGAAACCTATTCAGATAGATCTCTATTAAGGCGAATAGGACAAGGGATCAAAAGATAGGGACTAATAGTTGAAAAAAAAAAGTTTAAATTACCCCCCCTTTCCAATTTTACAGCTAAAAATATATAAACAATAAAAAAACATATTAGGTATGTCTGAGCTATTAGCATATTTTTTAAAATTTCACCATATTTTAGTCATCCTGCACTCCCAAAATATTGAATAACAGTGATCAAAAAGTCGTACATGCAACAGAAATGGAACCAATAAAAACTACAGTTCCCGCACTGATATGGGGATGTGTGAGTGGGTTTTTGTCAATTATAAACTGAGTGTTTCATGTACATTCAAAAGATAATCCCAGTACCTGTCCCGAAGAAAGAAGATCGCTGGTTATTATCTGTAAGCCTCCAGTACAGGGCGTTCTTTCTTCAGCGCTTTAGGCTCTTTAGTGCTTCTGGCTCAACCTCCTGTAGCGAGCGTCGTTCCGACCGGCAGCGAACGCCTGCACGAGGGAACCTGCAGATATAGTGTAGAGGAAACTGGTGCGGATGACGTCACCGCTGTTCTTTACGGATGCCTCCAGGGAAAAAAAGCCTCCAACGCGTTTCGGAGCCTTCCCGGGCTCCTTCGTCAGGGATGGTATGTGTTGTGCAACCTGGGGTATATATAGGCATCCAGTTTCCCCAGCACGCCTGCCTCTTATGTGCCTGTGTTTGTTTTAACCTCTGGTTCTCAGTGACAGTCGCATAATAGGCACCTCTTCACCTTGATAGTTAGCAAGTCAGTTCTTTTCCTGTGCTATGTCAGTGTTAGAAGCGGTTTATCATTGGAATGCAAACAATTCAATTTCATGGTCTAGGCCATTAGGGACTAAACTGTTAAGTCTAAAAATCCATTTGCTTTCACTTAAGGACATCTGTTTGATGTAATTCCCACCTCTTCTGTTTGGAGTCACTTTTTCTACGCCCCCCAAACAGGGACCCTTTAAGTTTTCCTGCATGGTACTCTGCATATTGACGGGATAGAGGGTGATCCTCAAATTTTTTATGTATATTTTTAATGTGTTCATTGATTCTAGTTTTCATCTCTGTGTCTCAGAGGGCATACGGTCGTGTGCAAGATGACTAACCCAGAGAGTAGTTATTTATGCAGCAAAGTGAATGTCGCAACATTTACAAAGTAAAAAGACCATGGCAGTATTGCTGTTATTTTCCATTCCCTCCAGAAACAGTTAATAAAAGTTAATCAATGAGTTATGTGTACCCCCAAAACATACATTAAAGACTACGGGGTTCATTTAATACAGAAAACACTGGTCTTAATAACCCCTATAGCTGGCGGTGGATCCGATGAAGTTATGAAGAGGCGCAGGCCTCTCCATAACTTTGGCGCATCCAGCTCCAGTTCTAAATGTAAGACAGCTTCCGAGCTGTCTTACATTTAGAAAATTTTCTATGCCATAAACAGGCGTAGAAAATGATAAATGATATGGGCCTTCCCCACCCACATCATGCCCACTTTTGTAGACCTAGCGCGAGTGGAAAAGTCACAGATTTCAGCGCAAATAACCTTTGTGTAATATTGGTGTATTTCTGGATAGTACATGACCCCTTACAACTTTTCCCACAAAAAACAAGTCATCATATGACTACATTGACGGAACAATAAAAAGTTATAGCTTTTGAAATGTAAATAAAAAAAATAAAAAAATTGCTTGGTCACTAAGCTGCCAAACAGGGTGGTCAAAAATGTGTTTGACAACTTTATTTAATCAATAAAGCTTAGGTTATATTCTGATGACACATACAGTTTAAAGAGGTATTCCAGTTATAGGAAGTATGGTAGCTTAGGCAGGGTGCTTAGTTTCCTTGAAGAGACCAGCCCTGTATGGAGACTTACTGGAAGTACTCCAGGACTTTTTAAGAATGGTCCATGATAAATAAATATGCAAAATGAAAGAGAACCGTCTCACCAGGGCCACCTATTGGAAGTGGGTCCCTACGAGTCAAGATCCCACTTTCCAACAAGCCTTAGGATTTGACAAGGCAATATAGCCATACGGTATATAGCCATATAGTCATATATGGCTATATTCCCTTGTCAAATCCCAAGGATTGTTGGAAAGTCTAATCTTGACTTAAAGGGAGCCACTTCCAATAGGTGGCGCTGGCAAGATGGTTCTCTTTCTTGGGAGATGCCTCTTTGCATACACAGTTATAGGAAGTGATAGCATATTGCCAGGATATGCTATGACTTGCCGATTGATAGGATCCAATCACATGGACCTCCACCAATCCTGAGAACAGAGGGCCAGAACCACTCATGGCATTTTCTCTGCACAGTATCTGGACAATGGTGGCGCCTTGATGAGAAATTTTCAGAAGGAGCCATATTGATTCTTGCAATCAGTGTGGGTCTCATTGGACTGACCACTTTAATTAGGCATACCTGACTACCTGTACAAACAACAGCTGGAAAACACCTTTAATGGTTCGATTCTCATCCAGCTGTGTATCTATATACCCTGGCATACCATGGTAGAGTGGCTTCCTAGCCCTCCATAGCACCCAGACATATACTAACATCCTCACCTTCTAGTTACACTTCGGAGCAGAGGGTCTTGAGTTCATGCAATGTAATCACAGTGTAGAGGTGCTAACGTATCAATGAATTGAGTCATGACCACAGAATCTCAAAAAATCCAGCAGTATTGGTCATGGTTGTGGCACAAGTGCGAGTCGTGCTGCGACCCCATTCATTTCTATGCTACCACCTCTACATTGCGATCCTTAGGTGCGACAGGTCGAGTCACCAGGATCGCTGTGTAGCTGAACCCTTACAAGGTAGAAGCTAGTGGGTTAATCCTTTAATATTCTCTAATGGGATGGGGAGTGATTGTGGAAGAAACACAGAGAGGCAAGAAATCATACCCTGAACTAGTCTGTAAATTTTGGAAGAAGACAAAGAATTCTAGATTTTGTGGTAAAAGCTATATAAATTATTAGTTCATAAAAAGGACTCTTTTTTAATGAGCTGGGAACACAGCTGCTATAAACCTCCCTGGCTGATTTATGTCCTAGGCTCCTGATGTTTCCATAGCATTTGTAAAAGTCAGTGCATGGCTCCTTCTGTGGCTGGAAAATGGGCAACAGAAATCACAGTGACCATAACGGATAAACAGCATGTATCCCTGATTTATAGATCTGATGCAATCAAAACACAAGATATGTCATAAACCAAGGCACGAACCAAGGATTTATTGTGTAGCCTAAAATGAGATCTCGGCGGTGTACCTGGATTTCTTATCAGATTTTAATGGTTTGCTGGAGGAACACGCAGCCTCCCTACCTACTAAGAGATACTATATGTGTTATGCCAATGTGAGCGTGAAGTGGTCACTCACTGTATATTCTACAACACATCCTGGTGTTGTCAGGTTTATTATATGGCCCTGTATATGAAGAATACCTGTGTCAGAGAAAGCCGTATTAGCAAAGGAGCTGTGCATGAATATGATTCTAATAAAAGTCAAACTCTGCGAACCGCAGGTCTTAACTGTGAAGGTGTTAATTAGAGAAGTAGTAACATCAGTAAGGCTGGATTCACACAGGGAATCTGAGAAGCAGTTATCTGGTGTTTTATTTTATTTTATATTTTATATTTACGAAACTCAACATGCACTATATATATATGTTGGTAAGGCTGATTAGTCAGCCTGCATTTGTGGGAGGGGCGGAGGCTCTTCATATACGAGCCACAGCCTCACTCACAGGCGTGTGTTCTCAGGTGCCGCACTAACCTCAGACTCTCTACAACCACGTTAAATCGTGTTTTGGACAAGGTTCAGCATTTCCTCACAGTAGAAGATTCAGATAGTAGGTCAGTCTTCACGTCTCAAGCGTTAAAACAATTCTCAGGGGCACACAGTAGAACAACGCGCAGACCACAGCTAGCAGATAGCTGTTGTCTGGGGAACTGTTCAAGGATTCTCTTCCTATCTACATAGTTCTTTTTGGCCCTCATTCCTGCATAGTCTAGGCAGTTAGGTTTCGGTCCCACGATCTCCTGAGGCTAGGGCATTGCCAGTACTCCCTAGAACCAAAACTTTACGAGGTTCAGTTGGTTTTCATGATCCATTTCACAATGTATTCCCGGTCCTCCATTCCACTTTGGGGCAGTATCCGCAATATTGAGCATCATGTCTCTGGCCTTGTCATCCACAAGATGGGTTGTAGGTCTCCTTCTGGCCTTGCCTCATACACCCCAAATTTTTCGCTCTAGATCCCTGACGCCTTGCAGTTGGCTTGGGGATTAGTTTGCACATGCCGTTAAAGTTCCTTTTCTACTCTACTTGGCTTGGTTTTTGCCCACTTACAGGCCTATCATGGCTTAGGGCACACAACAAGCCATTTAGTCAGGTCAGCTAAGACACGCCTAGCTCGGTTAGGTTGTTTCCGTTGTTTCTCTCCCTAGGGTTCTTCGGATATCTCTTGGCCGTAGCCATGACCACAAGTTGGTAAGGCTGATTAGTCAGCCTGCATTTGTGGGAGGGGCGGAGGCTCTTCATATACGAGCCACAGCCTCACTCACAGGCGTGTGTTCTCAGGTGCCCCACCCTCCCTCCCTTATCTTCTCATTTCCCCAGGGCATGCCCACTTACAGGCCTATCCACGATCATGGCTTAGGGCACACAACAAGCCATTTAGTCAGGTCAGCTAAGACACGCCTAGCTCGGTTAGGTTGTTTCCGTTGTTTCTCTCCCTAGGGTTCTTCGGATATCTCTTGGCCGTAGCCATGACCACAAATATATATATATATATATATATACTCACATTAGAGAAAAGCAAACTTTTCAAAGATTCGATTCGGACGATTTTACCCCAGAAATTTGACTTTACCCAAATTAATTTGTGACAAAGAGCCAAATCAGCTATTTCCGAGCTGCAGCGAACATATATATCGGTGTACATAACTGTGGTAGTGAAACAGTTACTGTGCGTCAGTTTAACAGGCAGATTACAGGCATCACTCTTAGAATCAGTTCACACTTTCACTTATTTCGTCAGTTACGGGTCCAAAATTGACCAAGTAGCTCAAGTGTGAACTCAGCCTTACAGGTCAATGTTAGCATCAGGTATAAAGGACTTAACCGTGCAGTGGCTCAAGATTGTACTATAGATTAAAAGTGCGTTCTCCTTTTACACTGTCTACTGATTCCACATAGATTTCTACAGAACCTGTTCACCCCAAAATCAGTAGTATCAGAACACGATTTCAGCACAATTACAGAATCAAGGATGAATGGATTTACTTATGTATAAAAGAAAGTGAACACCCTAAAATCAGTAGTATCAGGCCGCAATTTAATCCCACTTACAGAATGAAGGATGAATAGAATTATTTATGTAAAATAATAATGTGAATCCCCCAAAATATGTAATATCACGCCGCAATTTCACTCCAATTACACAATTAAGGATTAAAGGATTTACGTATGTATACAACAAGGTGAACCCGCCAAAATGTGTAGTATCACGCTGTAATTTTACCCCAATTACACAATTAAGGATTACTGGATTTACTTATGTATAAAAGAACTTGAACACCCCAAAGTTTGTAGTATCACAACGCAATTTCACCCCAATTACAGAATCAAGGATTAACGGATTTACTTATGAATAAAAATGTGAACACGCCAAAATCAGTAGTATCAGGCCACAAGTTCACCCCAATTACAGAATCAAGGGTTAATGGATTTACTTTTGTATAAAAGAGCATGAACACACAAAATCAGTAGTATCAGATAGAAAATTCACCCCAATTACAAAATCAAAGATCAATGGAATTACCCATGCAAAATAACAACGTGAACTCCCCAAAATCAGTAGTATCAGACCGCTATTTCACCCCAATTACAGAATCAAGTATTAATGGAATTACCCATGATGGGAGGTTTTCTAAGAGATGCTATCTTAGAGCATCTCAACGGAAATATGCAAATAACGCCATATCAGCATGGCTTCATGAGGGATCGGTCATGCCAAACTAATTTAATCAGTTTCTATGAGGAGGTAAGTTCTAGACTTGACAGCGGCGAATCAATGGATGCCGTATATCTGGACTTCTCTAAAGCATTTGACACATAAAAGGTTAGTATATAAAATGAGAATGCTCGGACTGGGAGAAAACGTCTGTATGTGGGTAAGTAACTGGCTCAGTGATAGAAAACAGAGGGTGGTTATTAACGGGGCACACTCAGATTGGGTCACTGTCACTAGTGGAGTACCTCTGGGGTCAGTATTGGGCCCTATTCTCTTCAATATATTTATTAATGATCTTGTAGAAGGCTTGCACAGTAAAGTATCAATTTTCGCAGCTGACACTAAACTGTGTAAAGTAAATAACACTGAAGAGGACAGTATATTACTACAGATCGATCTGGATAGATTGGAGGCTTGGGCAGATAAGTGGCAGATGAGGTTTAACACTGACAAATGTAAGGTTATGCACATGGGAAGGAATAATGCAGGTCACCCGTACATACTAAATGGTAAAACACTCGGTAACACTGACATGGAAAATGATCTAGGAATTTTAATAAACAGCAAACTAAGCAGTAAAAAACAGTGTCAGGCAGCTGCTGCCAAGGCCAATATGATAATGGGTTGCATCAAAAGGGGCAAAGATGCCCATGATAAGAACATAGTCCTACCACTTTACAAATCGCTAGTCAGACCACACATGGAGTACTGTGTACAGTTCTGGGCTCCTGTAAACAAGGCAGACATAGCAGAGCTGGAGAGGGTCCAGAGGAGGATAACTAAAGTAATAACTGGAAGGGGGCAACTACAGTACCCTGAAAGATTATCAAAATTAGGGTTATTCACTTTAGAAAAAAGACGACTGAGGGGAGATCTAATTAATATGTATAAATATATCAGGGGTCAGTACAGAGATCTATCCCATCATCTATTTATCCCCAGGACTGTGACTGTGACGAGGGGACTTCCTCTGCGTCTGGAAGAAAGAAGGTTTGTACACAAACATAGAAGAGGATTCTTTACGGTAAGAGCAGTGAGACTATGGAACTCTCTGACTGAGGAGGTGGTGATGGTGACTACAATAAAGGAATTCAAGAGGGGCCCGGATGTATTTCTGGAGCGTAATAATATTACAGGCTATAGCTACTATAGAGGAGTCGTTGATCCAGGGAGTTATTCTGATTGACTGAATGGAGTCTGGAAGGAATTTTTTATTCCCCTAAAGTGGGGAAAATTGGCTTCTACCTCACAGGTTTTTTTTGCCTACAGAATCAAGGATTAATGGAATTACTTATGTATAAAAAAAATGTGAACCACCTAAAATATGTAGTATTAGAACACTTTTTAACCCCAATTAATGCAGCAAGGTGTAATAGAGTGGCTTCTCTATTAGCCATGTGTTGCACTGTTATATTGGCCCCTGCCCTCTCCCTATAGTGTGGATAAAGTTTATATCCTCTCTATTATATCCCTACACTATCTCAGTGCTGTCCCTGAACTGTTGAAAACTAATATTTTTCAAATAAAGTCTTTACTAATCACTGTCCCTAGCACCTGTCACTCTCTCCCTATGTTTGGTTCACTGGAAAATGGCAGAGACCGGGCAGGGTGAGGCTTTTTATAGGGCTGTGACATCACAGGGGCTGGCTATCTGCTGATTGGCTGGTTGCACAGCATTATAGGTGTTCCCTAATTCCTGGGCTTGTTACTTTCACTTTTTAACACGTGCAGCAGCCATTTTAGAAAAAAAATCCAATTTGTTACCACGAATTGCCCGGAAATTCGGATTTGTGCCAAATAAAATTTTTCCAGAAACTTGGATCGAATACCACTTCATCAACTTTGTTTCGCTCTACACTAATATACACATTAGAGAAGAGCAAATGTCTTGAAATTGGTTTCATGTACGAATAGTTGAATTTTTAAAAGAAAACTTATTTGCGTCCAAATCGATTCTACATGTATTAAATATGCTCCAATTGACCTAAAAATTGGTATAAGATGCTCCAAGGTCTCTTAGGACTCATATTTTCTTTTATTTATTTTCGCTATGTTTTTAAAAAATGATTACAAATTTGTTCTCTCCACTCCCCTCCTTTTAAGCTCTTTAACGCAATGATATCAATAGCAAATTATTTCAGAGTGACATTGACATATATAGCTATGAGTAAACGCATGGTTGACGGTGTTAGCCCCTTCAGTACCGAGCCACCTTTCACCTTAAATCCCAGGCCGATTTTTGCAAATCTGACGTGTCACTTTTTGCGGCAATAACTTTGGAAAGCTTTTTAGCTTTTTCTTATCCAAGCCATTATGAAATTGTTTTCTGATGACACTTTTCACAGTACTTCATGTTAGTGATAAATTTAAGTCAATATGTTCTACCTTTATTTATTAAAAAATCTTAAAATTAGAGAAAATTTGGATAAATTCACTATTTTCTAAATATGAATTTCTCTGCTTTAATGGCAGATAGAAATACCTCACAAAATAGTTATTACTTTACATTTCCATATGTCTACTTTATGTCGGCATCATTTTGTAAATGTAATAAAAAAAATTTAGGACGTTAGAAGGCTTAGAATTTTAGAAGCTATTTTTCTAATTTTCGACCAAATTTCCAAACCATTTTTTAAGCACCAATTCAGTTATAAAGTTATTTTGAGGGTCTTGCATAATGGAAAGCACCCATAAATAACCCCATTTTAGGAACTTCACCCCTCAAATTATTCAAAACTGATGTTACAAACTTTGTTAACCCTTGAGATGTTCCATTTTTGTTGTAGATTTTTTATGCTAATCTTGTTTTTTCTTGCAACACAGCAAGGGTTAACAGCAAAATAAACCTCAATATACACTACTGTTATTCTGCAGTTTACAGAAATACCCCAAATGTGGTGGTAAACTGCTGTAGGGGCACATGGCAGTGGTCAGAAGGAAAGGAGCGCCATATGTTTTTTGGAGGCAGATTTTGCTAGAATGGGTTTTGGGCACCAATTTGTATCTGAAGAGACCCTGATGTACCCCTACAGTGGAAACTCTCAAAAAGTGACCCCATTTGGAAACTATACCCCTAAAAGAATATATTAAGGGGTGTACTGAGCACTTTGACTTTTACAGAATTTGGAAACACTTGCCTATGAAAATGAATTAATTTCTTCCAATAAAATGTTGCATTAGCCCCAAATTTTTCATTTTCACAAGGGGTAACAGGAGAAAAAGCACCCCCATTTGTTACCCATTTTCTCCTGAATACGGCAACCCCCCTTATATGGTGGTAAACTGCAGTGGAGGCACATGGCAGGAGCGCCATATGGCTTTTGCAGCACAGATTTTGATGGATTGGTTTATGGGCTCTGTGTGGGGGTTAATTTTTTTGCGGGATGGTGTGACATTTTCATTGGTACCACTTTGGGGTATATATGACTTTTTGATCACTTTGACCAAAAATATCAGTTTTTTTAAAACTTTTTTTTACAGCATTCTCTTAAGGGGGCATATCATGTGACATTTTTATAGAGCAGGTTGTTACGGATGCGGTGATACCCAATGTGTATTATTTATATTTTTAGTTCTCCACAGTAAAAGCATTTTTGAATAGCATAACATCTTGTTTTTATGTTGCTGTTCTGAGAGCCATATTTTTTTAAATTTTTTCTGGCAATTGTCTCATTTTTTGCGGTATGAGATGATGATTTGATTGGTACCTTTTTGGGATACATGCAACTTTTTGATCGCTTTGTATTACACTATTTGTGAGGCAAGGTGACCAGAAAATGGCTGTTTTGGCATTGTTTTTATTTCACCTGACAGGGTGGATACTGTGATATTTTTATAGAGTCAGTCAATACGGATGCGGTGATACCTAATATACAGCATGGGCATCCGACAAGGATATCGCACGTGCAGCAGTCAGTGCTTTGTGCGGCATATCAAGGGTTAATGCACCAGCATCTGTGTTTTCACCGATGCTGGCACATACAGTAGGGGCCTGGCTATCAGTGACTGCCAGACCCCTGCTGCTAATCGGGTGGGCGCAGCTCCTGCACCCATCCGATCAGCCACCATAGCTGTACAGCACTGGGATTTAATGCACAGTCCGCAGCACTGTACATCTATGGTGCTGGTATCCTACGGGTTAAACAGCATGATGAAAACACACTACACAACTTTTTTATATTATAAAGCTTCCAAAAATTGCCCATTTTGTTCCATTATACATGATGGAAAAAAAAGTCCTATCGACAGGATTAGAGATGAGTGAATTTTAAAAAAATTACTCGCGGCTAATTGTGAATCGCTACACATTGCTTGTGCTCCAGTGTCCTCCTCCTCCAGTTCAGTCCCCACAGGGCACATGTGGCCATGAGATGTAGGCGCCATGTCTCTAGTCCCCTTGACCAGACAGATTTACCATCATCTGTTCCAGGACATGAAGCAGTTCATCCCGTAGTCCTGGCGACTGACAAATAACGTGGCCTCCTCAAAGGGCCTGAGCAAACGGCAGCTGTCACGCATGAGCTGCCACTGGCTGACATCGAAGTTACATAGAGGAGTACTCCTGTCAGTTTGGATCATCAAGAAATCGTTGATGGCCTTTCTCTGTTCGTATAGAGGGTCCAACATATGGAGCGTGGAATTCCAATGGGTGGAAACATCGCATTTTAGCCTATGTTGGGGGATGCTGTTCTGCCGCTGCAGCTCAAAAAGGATGTGCTTTGCGGTGTACGAGTGGCTGAAGTGTATGCAAAGTTTCATGGTCATTTTTAGGATGTCTTGCAGATGGGTGGAAGACTTCACCGCTTGACAACCAGATTGAACAATTGTGCCATACAGGCCTCAGCCCTTCTTGACGCAGCGCCGACACCATGTTCTTGCCGTTGTTGGTCACCATGGTTAGGATTTTGAGTTGTCGTGGAGAAAGCCAGGATTCAATTTCTTGCTGAAGGACACGGAGCAGTTCCTCCCCTGGGTGACTCAGTTTGCCCAGGCAAATCAGGTGCAGAACAGCGTGATAGTGATGAGAGGAGTCCACATGGCTTGCATACACTACATGCCTCCAACATAATTATTGGATCTCTACATTAAAAAAATGTATTTGCTGTAAATCACAAGAGCGGCATAGTTGGACTCATTGACTTTACAAGAGACGCAGAGCAGCGGAGTTCAGCCACCTCTATTTGCTTCCTGCTGTTTTCTGAAGATGAGCGGCAGGGGCAATATCCGAATTCGCAATATTTCACGAATATTTGGGTGAATAATTGCAATAAATTTGTGAATTCGAGAATTCGTGATTATTTTCTTGATTGTGAAAATCAGCAATGTAATATTCGTGTAATGCGTGTGCAATACAGGCGTTGGTCACTTTTGCTACATTTTTCAAGCTGCAAGACATTTCCTGAGACTGGCGAAAATGGTTGGCATGGCAGAACATTACTATAGCTTTATATGCAGATAGAGTGCTCCAATATATTCGCGATTGCGCAAATTGGCAATTAATGATGCACATATTTTTGCGCAATACGTGCAACTTCACGTCTGAATACTGTGGGGATTTGCTCTGGTAGACAGGGTAAGCGGACGCAGTACAGAGGTAAAAACCAGTTGGTAAAGCAAAACTTCAGTGTTTATTCACACATAAGGCAAAAACAAAATGACAGTTCGCAGTCTTGGTGTTAGTTCAAACAATGGAAAGTCCAAAGAACAAAACAATCACCTTGTTAGCCGTTTTCACCAGCAGTTCACAACAGGCTTTAGGAGGCCTGTTTCCCAGCATGCGGATCTCAGCCCTCCAGCACAGCACAAAGCCTCAGATCCCAAACACAGACTGACTGCGCTCCCCTGTCAGAGAGGAGTATTCCACACCACCTAACAGTGCTGACTGCTTTTAAACGTGCCAAGACCTGGCCTGGAACGTGGGGAATAGCCACCCACGCAGCACTTTGGCTACTCCCAGTAAGAGCCATCCCGGATCAGCTTTACAGCCATACTAAACAGCTGAAGTGTCAGACTGCAATCTGCAATAATGACACTTTAGAAAAAAAAAAATAACGGCTCTTACCTCACCGAGGCGAGGAACCTCTGTGACACGTACTGACCATCAATGATGGCCCGTTGTTCCTTCCTACATACCTCCCCCCTTTGTTCAACTCTGAGGTTTGATAACTCTGCGCCCAATTACATACCCTAGGTACTTGGTCTCTTCTAACCCTATCGCGCACTTTTTTTGGGTTAGCGCTCAAGCCAGCCTTCCTAAGGGAGTCCACTACAGCCTGTACCTTAGTCAGATGACTTTCCCAGTCGGTACTGTGGATAACGATATCGTACAGGTACGCCGAAGCATACTGATGATGTCGACGGACTACAATGTCCATTAGCCTTTAAAACATGGCGGGAGCTCCATGTAGACCAAAGGGTAATACCTTGTACTGATAGAGCCCCTCTGGTGTGATGAAAGCTGTTTTATCCTTGGCAGATTCCGTTAAGAGTACCTGCCAGTACCATATGGTGAGGTCCAAAACAGAGAAATATCGGGCTTGGCCTAACTTCTCAATAAGCTCATCCACTCGGGGCATGGGATATGCGTCAAACCTGGAAATATTCATTAAGTTTGCGGAAGTCATTACAGAATCGTAACGTCCTGTCCGGCTTGGGTATTAAGACTATCGGACTGTCCCATTCACTTTTTGACTCCTCAATGACACCTAGCTGTAACATCAGCTGCACTTCTTCGGAGATGGCTTGTTGCCGCGACTCAAGTACCCGGTATGGTTTCAAACGGATTCTGGCCTGAAGCTCAGTGAAAATGTCATGTCGGATGACAGAAGTGTGGTCCGAAAACACATGCGTGTTCCTGCTGACGAACTCCGTCCCTGGCCTCCTGAGTCTGTTTAGAGGAAAGGTTGTCAGCAATCTGCTTCCCTTGTGGCAACTGCTTCCCTTGTATCAGACCATGGAACTGGAAACTCTACCCCCAGAAAACACGTCCCGGGGCTGTTGTCTGTACTGGTTTCCCTATCTTTCCACCGTTTCAGCAAGTTTACATGGTGCACCTGCTCTGGCTTTCTCTGCTCATGCTTGAGTACCTTGTAGGTTAGCTCCCCAACTTTTTCGAGCACTTCACAGGGACCCTGCCACATAGCCACGAACTTACTGTCCACCGTTGGCACCAGAACCAAAACACGATCACCAGGGTTAAAATTCCGAACCCGAGCCTGGCGATTATAGACTCTACTCTGGGCTCGCTGAGCTGCCTCCATATGTTTCTTAACCAGCATCAACACTGTCTCCATCCGCTCTTGCATCCGAGTGACATACTCAATCACACTTTTATGCAGTGTGGGTTGTTGTTTGATTAAACCTCTCTACCAAGCCATCCGTTTGCGGGTGATAGACGGACGTCCATAACTGTTTGATCTGTAGTAGTTTACTGAGTTCCCTCATGACTTTTGACATAAAAGGGGTCCCCTGGTTGGTCAGAATCTCTCTCGGTAGGCCCACTCGGGAAAACATCTCCACTAACTCTTTGGCTATGTGTTTGGCAGAGGTATGTCGCAGCGGCATCGCCTTTGGTCACTAAGTGGCATAGTCCAGGACTACCAAGATGTGTTGGTGACCTCTAGCGGACTTCGGTACTGGGCCTATGAGATCGATAGAGATTCGCTCGAATGGAACCTCAATAATCGGGAGAGGGACCAGGGGACTATGAAAATGTGGCTGGGGGCTGGTTATCTGGCAGGTTGGGCAAGACTTGCAATACTCTTCCACCTCTCTGAACACACTTTTTCATGCCCGAGATAGAGTTGGGTCCTGGTGCTGTACCAAAATTGTCTCTAGAGACGTTGAGGTCTGCCAACCCCGGACCCAGCGGCAAATCCTCCACGTCTCCCACCATTACATTCAGTGGAGTTGGCTCCCCCTCTTCCACCGCAGTGGTGGCCACCCCTACTGCTGGCCCTTCGGCGTCAGGTTCCCAGGGTTCCAGTTTTCCCCGAGCAAGGCCATTCTATTGGGGCTACTCCTGCCCCATGGGTATCGGTGACTCTCGCCTCAGGCCACAGTGACGGGATACCGGGGAAGTCTCTCCCAATTATTAGTTCATAATGTAACTTTGTGGTGACGGCCACCTCATGAGTCCACCTGCTTGCCACCGTGGATAGAGACACCAGGGTGGTGGTATAGTCCTTCAAGTCTCCATGGATGCACACAACGCCGACTTTTCGGCCAGTATACTCGGCGGGCCGCACCAGGGCAGCTCTTATCAAGGACACCAGGCTCCCTGAGTCCAGCAGCGCAACTGCAAGGGTATCTCCCACTTGCACCTGGCACAGGTGACTATTGTCTATTGTTTCGGGGGTACCGGTTGCACACAGCCTCCTGGCATACATTGAGGGGCAGTAGCCATAGTTAGTGTCCATGGGTTCCCCCCGGTGGGGACAGTCGGCCCTTATGTGACCAGGCTCTTGACCAACAGACCATCGGAGCTGGGTTTGTAGGGAGTATATCCTGAGTGGGTTTTGGTGGCACTGGCCGCCTGGTCGAGGGTGGAGATTTCCGGGGTTTAACTGGCCCCCTCCAAAAAAAAAAAAAACTGTAGATATCTGATGGCCTCATAGTGCTCCACCAGGTCGACCATCTCTAGGGCATTACCAGGGGACAAACAAACTGAAAAAAATGGCGTGGTGTTAAACAGGCAGGAAGTGCTCAAACCCATATGCAGTTGTGCATATATCTACACAGGGGAGCATATCCTTCACTTGTGGCCCGTTGCTAATGGCGATCCCCAGCAAAAATGCATACAGTTGAGGATGCCTGCAGCGGACCACAAGTACCACAATAAACATCCTACACAACATCGCAATTATGTGGATGTGATAACCAATATAACAATATAATAATAGCAAAGACAGGTGCACTCTGCGGTCTTACTAAACTCTCAAACTGATGTTAAAATTTAGAGATTAGCCAACATATCCTACTGTGGAGGACATGTCTGAGCCTGAGTACCGCGCCAAGGTTTCTCAAGTAGCTCGGGTCCTAACACTCGCCTACCTGAGCCGTATGGGCAATACCAGGGGCCAGTGGGCGAATTACAGGAGCGTGAGGTCCGACTCACAGACAACTCACAAGTTACCTCCAGCATGTAACCATGCTACCAATGGGAGGAGGGAGGAGTCTGCGAGTCCCACTCAAGACTGGCTGATATGGCCCAGGTCTCGCAGGTGCACCTAAATGTAGCCTGTGGATGGAAAACAGGCACATTTAAATTGGAGTTCATACACCTCTAGGCATCTCTATATACAAACAAACTGAAAAAAATGGCGTGGTGTTAAACAGGCAGGAAGTGCTCAAACCCATATGCAGTTGTGCATATATATACACAGGGGAGCAATCCTGTCCCCATTAACAGGGAACACCTGGCCAATCCTGTGCTGGAGAGGGTACGACAAAGCCCTCCAGAACACATCAGCCAGCAGACGGTCCAGCATAGCAGTGGGACTCAGTTCGTCAGGCTGCAGCCATTTTTGCAACTGGTGTAGCAGATCATAATACTGCAGTCTGGCGGGTTCAGCCTACTTCAATTCCCACTGATGCACCCGCTGGGCCCGGACCAATACATTCACCCCCAGTATTGCCAGAATCTCACCCTTTAAGGTCGGGTAGTCGGCCGCTTGACCATTGAAAAACACCTGCTGGGGTCCAGATGAGCCACGACCTCAGCCCATTGGTCTCGGAGTAACTTCTCCCTCACGGCCACCTTTTCGAACACCGCCAGATAGGTCTCGACGTTGTCCGAGGGGGCCATCTTAGGGATCGCCACACGGACAGCTTTCCGTGCATCGTGGACGTTCTGGGACGCTCCTGCCACTTGTAACGCCATCACATGCTGTAATAGCAGCTATTTGGTTTCTTGCTGCTGCTTGGTAAGCTCCAGCTGCTGCAAGTTAGCCTCCATGAGGGCTTTCACGACTGACTCCATTTTGTCAGGAGACATGGGTCGTAACCTTGATGGCTTGATATAGGACATACACTCGTGCCCGGAAAAAAATGTAAAACTTAGGCTTTTCAACATATAAGTGCAATGCTGAACGGCGAATATATCTTTTTTTGCCACTAATACACGGCAAACAGGGCTTTAGAATATATAACTGCACCGCTGAACAGCAATTAGGCCGTATTTTTTTTTCCACTTTTCCACCACACCAAAGGCTTTTCAACATATCAGTGCAAAGCTGAACGGTGAATATATTTTTATTTTGCCACTAATACACGGCAAACAGGGCATTAGAATATATAACTGCACTGCACAAGGGCAAATACTGTATATTTTTATTTTGCCACCAATACACAGCAAAAAGGGTTTCCAACATATAACTGCACCGCACAAGGTAATAAATCCTGTTAATGGCTGAATCAAACAGCACTTGCACCCCAATAACAAGAACGGTTTGCTGGAATAACAGAGCTGTATAATGGCAATTTGGATCCCCAGTTAGTGAAGCAAGGTGTAATAGGATTGTTCCTATTACCTAGTTTGTAACCTCCCCTACTGAACCCTGTTCTACATAAATGCTGTGGAATGATTCCTCCCTATCCTTTCCCTGCACTTATAAATCGTTTTTTTACCACAATTAAGTCTTTCCTATCACTATCCTTAGCACCTGCTGACGTCTCTCTCTGCACTAAGTACGCTAGAAAATGGAAGAATCCAAGATGGCTGAGTCTATTTATAGGGTTGTGACATCACAGGGCTGGCTGCTGATTGGCTGCATGCATGGCATTATGGGTGATCCCACCATCCCAGAGTTCCTTGTTTCATGTCCTCACACGTGTGGCAGCCATTTTAGGAAAAAATACGATTCATTACCACGAAGCATGAGGAAATTCGGCTTCGGTGCGAATTGAATTTTTCCTGAAATTCGGATCGAATTCCACTTTGTCAGCTTTGATTTGCTTATCTCTACTGCTAACAATACAAATAATACAGGTGCCATCCACATGTAAAATTACAAGACCAGAGAAAAGAAAAGTACATGCCAATTGTTAATAGTTCATTCCATGATTCAAAAGGTATAAAGTGCTAGTGCAAAAAATAATTAATTGTAAACGCCAGGGTGGAACCTTTTTGCACATTGCACTAGCGCTTTGTTTTTCTGGATCATATGTTGTTATGTTTACGATGCATTATTTTTTGCACTAGCACTTTATACCTTTTGAATCATATAATGTTCTATTAACAATGTATTAATTTGATACATGTATTTAATTTGCTGTGTGTTTTGTAGCTGATTTTATGTTTGTCCAATGAAGCCATACTTTGTTACCATATGGTGTGCTTCGGTTTTTGCATGCACTAACTGATATCTGGTCACACAGAGTTTTTTGCAGCTGATTTTGGCACGTTTCCACCTAAAAATCAGCTCCATGAAATGCCTTAAAACAGCTTCCCATTCATTTTAGTAGAAAGCAGCACTTGCTCTTTTTTAATGTGAAATGGATTTTTTTTCCATGTGAAAAAAAAACGCAGCATGCCCTATCTCGGGGCTGAATTTCCTGTTGATGTGAATGGGAAGCGTGAAAAAACAGCTCTGTATTAGAGTTGAGCGAACACCTGGATGTTCGGGTTCGAGAAGTTCGGCCGAACTTCCCGGAAATGTTCGGGTTCGGGATCCGAACCCGACCCGAACTTCGTCCCGAACCCGAACCCCATTGAAGTCAATGGGGACCCGAACTTTTGGGCACTAAAAAGGCTGTAAAACAGCCCAGGAAAGAGCTAGAGGGCTGCAAAAGGCAGCAACATGTAGGTAAATCCCCTGCAAACAAATGTGGATAGAGAAATGAATTAAAATTAAAATTAAAAAAATAAAAATGAACCAATATCAATTGGACAGAGGTCCCATAGCAGAGAATCTGGCTTCACGTCAGCAGAGAATCAGTCTCTTCATGCCATAGCAAAGAATCTGGCTTCATGTCAGCAGAGAATCAGTCTCTTCATGCCATAGCAGAGAATCTGGCTTCATGTCAGCGCAGAATCAGTCTTCATGTCATAGCAGAGAATCAGGCTTCACGTCACCCACCACTGGAACAGGCCACTGTCACACATTTAGGCCCCGGCACCCAGACAGAGGAGAGCGGTCCCGTAACAGAGAATCTGGCCTTATGTCAGCGCAGAATCTGTCTTCATGTCATAGCAGAGAATCAGGCATCACGTCACCCACCACTGGAACAGGCCACTGTCACACATTTAGGCCCAGGCACCCAGGCAGAGGAGAGAGGTCCCGTAACAGAGAATCTGCCTTATGTCAGCACAGAATCTGTCTTAATGTCATAGCAGAGAATCAGGCTTCACGTCAGCCACCACTGGAACAGGCCACTGTCACACATTTAGGCCCAGGCACCCAGGCAGAGGAGAGAGGTCCCGTAACAGAGAATCTGGCCTTATGTCAGCGCAGAATCTGTATTCATGTCATAGCAGAGAATCAGGCTTCACGTCACCCACCACTGGAACAGGCCACTGTCACACATTTAGGCCCCGGCACCCAGACAGAGGAGAGCGGTCCCGTAACAGAGAATCTGACCTTATGTCAGCGCAGAATCTGTCTTCATGTCATAGCAGAGAATCAAGCTTCACGTCACCCACCACTGGAACAGGCCACTGTCACACATTTAGGCCCCGGCACCCAGACAGAGGAGAGAGGTCCTGTAACAGAGAATCTGGCCTTATGTCAGCACAGAATCTGTCTTCATGTCATAGCAGAGAATCAGGCTTCACGTCACCCACCACTGGAACAGGCCACTGTCACACATTTAGGCCCCGGCACCCAGACAGAGGAGAGGTTCATTCAACTTTGGTTGCCCCACAATATAATGGTAAAATGAAATTAAAAATAGTATTGAATGAGGAAGTGCCCTGGAGTAGAATAATATATTGTTAAGGGGAGGTAGTTAATATCTAATCTGCACAAGGGATGGACAGGTCCTGTGGGATCCATGCCTGGTTCATTTTTATGAACGTCAGCTTGTCCACATTGGCTGTAGACAGGCGGCTGCGTTTGTCTGTAATGACGCCCCCTGCCGTGCTGAATACACGTTCAGACAAAACGCTGGCCGCCGGGCAGGCCAGCACCTCCAAGGCATAAAAGGCTAGCTCTGGCCACGTGGACAATTTGGAGACCCAGAAGTTGAATGGGGCCGAACCATCAGTCAGTACGTGGAGGGGTGTGCACAGGTACTGTTCCACCATGTTAGTGAAATGTTGCCTCCTGCTAACACGTTCCGTATCAGGAGGTGGTGCAGTTAGCTGTGGCGTGGTGACAAAACTTTTCCAAATCTCTGCCATGCTAACCCTGCCCTCAGAGGAGCTGGCCGTGACACAGCTGCGTTGGCGACCTCTTGCTCCTCCTCTGCCTTCGCCTTGGGCTTCCACTGGTTCCCCTGTGACATTTGGGAATGCTCTCAGTAGCGCGTCTACCAACGTGCGCTTGTACTCGCGCATCTTCCTGTCACGCTCCAGTGTAGGAAGTAAGGGTGGGCACATTGTCTTTGTACCGGGGATCCAGCAGGGTGGCAACCCAGTAGTCTGCACACGTTAAAATGTGGGCAACTCTGCTGTCGTTGCGCAGGCACTGCAGCATGTAGTCGCTCATGTGTGCCAGGCTGCCCAGAGGTAAGGACAAGCTGTCCTCTGTGGGAGGCGTATCGTCATCGTCCTGTGTTTCCCCCCAGCCACGCACCAGTGATGGGCCCGAGCTGCTTTGGGTGCCACCCCGCTGTGAACATGCTTCATCCTCATCCTCCTCCACCTCCTCCTCATCCTCGTCCTCCTCGTCCTCCAGTAGTGGGCCCTGTCTGGCCACATTTGTACCTGGCCTCTGGTGTTGCAAAAAACCTCCCTCTGAGTCACTTTGAAGAGACTGACCTGAAAGTGCTAAAAATGACCCCTCTTCCTCCTCTTCCTCCTGGGCCACCTCCTCTTCCATCATCGCCCTAAGTGTTTTCTCAAGGAGACATAGAAGTGGTATTGTAACGCTGATAACGGCGTCATCGCCACTGGCCATGTTGGTGGAGTACTCGAAACAGCGCAACAGGGCACACAGGTCTCGCATGGAGGCCCAGTCATTGGTGGTGAAGTGGGTCTGATCCGCAGTGCGACTGACCCGTGCGTGCTGCAGCTGAAACTCCACTATGGCCTGCTGCTGCTCGCACAGTCTGTCCAGCATATGCAAGGTGGAGTTCCACCTGGTGGGCACGTCGCATATGAGGCGGTGAGCGGGAAGGCCGAAGTTACGCTGTAGCGCAGACAGGCGAGCAGCGGCAGGGTGTGAACGCCGGAAGCGCGAACAGACGGCCCGCACTTTATGCAGCAGCTCTGACATGTCGGGGTAGTTGCGAATGAACTTCTGCACCACCAAATTCAGCACATGCGCCAGGCAAGGGATGTGCGTCAAACCGGCTAGTCCCAGAGCTGCAACGAGATTTCGCCCATTATCGCACACCACCAGGCCGGGCTTGAGGCTCACCGGCAGCAACCACTCGTCGGTCTGTTGTTCTATACCCCGCCACAACTCCTGTGCGGTGTGGGGCCTGTCCCCCAAACATATGAGTTTCAGAATGGCCTGCTGACGTTTACCCCGTGCTGTGCTGAAGTTGGTGGTGAAGGTGTGTGGCTGACTGGATGAGCAGGTGGAAGAAGAGGAGGAGGAAGCTGAGTAGGAGAAGGAGGAGACAGGAGGCAAAGAATGTTGCCCTGCGATCCTTGGCGGCGGAAGGACGTGCGCCAAATAGCTCTCCGCCTGGGGCCCAGCCGCCACTACATTTACCCAGTGTGCAGTTAGGGAGATATAGCGTCCCTGGCCGTGCTTACTGGTCCACGTATCTGTGGTTAGGTGGACCTTGCCACAGATGGCGTTGCGCAGTGCACACTTGATTTTATCGGACACTTGTTTGTGCAGGGAAGGCACGGCTCTCTTAGAGAAGTAGTGGCGGCTGGGAACAACATACTGTGGGACAGCAAGTGACATGAGCTGTTTGAAGCTGTGTGTGTCCACCAGCCTAAATGACAGCATTTCATAGGCCAGTAGTTTAGAAATGCTGGCATTCAGGGCCAGGGATCGAGGGTGGCTAGGTGAGAATTTACGCTTTCTCTCAAATGTTTGTGAGATGGAGAGCTGAACGCTGCCGTGTGACATGGTTGAGATGCTTGGTGACGCAGGTGGTGGTATTGGTGGTACATCCCATGTTTGCTGGGCGGCAGGTGCCAACGTTCCTCCAGAGGCGGAGGAAGAGGCCGAGGCGGCGGCAGCAGCAGCAGAAGAGGCCGAGGCGGCAGCAGCAGAAGATGTAGCAGGGGGAGCCTGAGTGACTTCCTTGTTTCTAAGGTGTTTACTCCACTGCAGTTCATGCAGGTCGCTAAGGTTCAGAACGTTAATGCCTCGCTTCAGGCTCTGATGGCACAGCGTGCAAACCACTCGGGTCTTGTCGTCAGCACATTGTTTGAAGAAGTGCCATGCCAGGGAACTCCTTGAAGCTGCCTTTGGGGTGCTCGGTCCCAGATGGCGGCGGTCAGTAGCAGGCGGAGTCTCTTGGCGGCGGGTGTTCTGATTTTTCCCACTGCTCCCTCTTTTGCTACGCTGTTGGCTCGGTCTCACCACTGCCTCTTCCTCCGAACTGTGAAAGTCAGTGGCACGACCTTCATTCATGTGGGGTCTAGGACCTCATCGTCCCCTGCATCGTCTTCCACCCAGTCTTGACCCCTGACCTCCTGTTCAGTCTGCACACTGCAGAAAGACGCAGCAGTTGGCACCTGTGTTTCGTCATCATCAGAGACGTGCTGAGGTGGTATTCCCATGTCCTCATCATCAGGAAAAATAAGTGGTTGTGCGTTAGTGCATTCTATCTCTTTCACCCCTGGGGAAGGGCTAGGTGGATGCCCTTGGGAAACCCTGGCAGCAGAGTCTTCAAACAGCATAAGAGACTGCTGCATAACTTGAGGCTCAGACAGTTTCCCTGATATGCATGTGGGTGATGTGACAGACCGATGGGCTTGGTTTTCATGCGCCATCTGTGCGCTTTCTGCAGAAGACTGGGTGGAAGATAATGTGAACGTGCTGGATCCACTGTCGACCACCCAATTGACTAATGCCTGTACCTGCTCAGGGCTTACCATCCTTAGAACGGCATTGGGCCCCACCAAATATCGCTGTAAATTCTGCTGGCTACTGGGACCTGAGGTAGTTGGTTCACTAGGACGTGTGGCTGTGGCAGAACGGCCACGTCCTCTCCCAGCACCAGAGGGTCCACTAACACCACCACGACCATGTCCGCGTCCGCGTCCCTTATTAGATGTTTTCCTCATTGTTCCCGTTCACCACAATTTTGAAAATGGCAAATTTGGGAATGCTTTTTCAACCCAGAACAAAAAGTCTGCTTTTACGGTCACTACAAATAACTTGACCAGCTAAAACTGTGCAGATTTGGTTGAATAGAGATGTGAGACCTGTTTTTTTTTTGTGCTGTGTGACAGTTATAGGTTTAATCACAGAATGACACTTCTATCAGCACGCTAGCGTGTGTCTTAGGTTTTTCTGAATGATACTATCAATAACTTCAATGTAAGATTTTCTTTTTGGGATAGATTTCAAATAGGCCTGAAATACCACAAACTAGTTATTTTCAGAATGGCAAATTTGGGAATGCTTTTTCAACCCAGAACAAAAAGTCTGCTTTGACGGTCACTACAAATAACTTGACCAGCTAAAACTGTGCAGATTTGGTTGAATAGAGATGTGAGACCTGTTTTTTTTTGCGCTGTGTGACAGTTATAGGTTTAATCACAGAATGACACTTCTATCAGCACGCTAGCGTGTGTCTTAGGTTTTTCTGAATGATACTATCAATAACTTCAATGTAAGATTTTCTTTTTGGATAGATTTCAAGTAGGCCTGAAATACCACAAACTAGTTATTTTCAGAATGGCAAATTTGGGAATGCTTTTTCAACCCAGAACAAAAAGTCTGCTTTGACGGTCACTACAAATAACTTGACCAGCTAAAACTGTGCAGATTTGGTTGAATAGAGATGTGAGACCTGTTTTTTTTTGCGCTGTGTGACAGTTATAGGTTTAATCACAGAATGACACTTCTATCAGCACGCTAGCGTGTGTCTTAGGTTTTTCTGAATGATACTATCAATAACTTCAATGTAAGATTTTCTTTTTGGGATAGATTTCAAGTAGGTCTGAAATACCACAAACTAGTTATTTTCAGAATGGCAAATTTAGGAATGCTTTTTCAACCCAGAACAAAAAGTCTGCTTTGACGGTCACTACAAATAACTTAAATAGAAAGTAAGGGCGAGCACTCTACACCTGGACCCAATTAGTATTGCATAAAATATTTATTTAATCACCATATAACAATATGACATAAATGGACCATATGAAACTAAAATCTGAAATACATTAAGAAATACCACTATGGGAAATGATTAAATCTTGTCAGTCTCTTGTGTTCAAAGCTACTGATATAAATGTAGCAAGTATGTTTCACCGATGCGTTTCGTTATCCCATGCGCATATGTAGATAGTCAATGAGTTAAGCTGACTCGTGTGCGCTGCTCCGATGTCAGCAAAGCAATAGCGCCGGTGGATTCAGCAATGCCCGCTACTGCATATATACTTTGCTTAATAACTTTGGACGCCAATAATTTGGCCGTGCACAATTTGTTTGTATGCCTCACCGCATGAGGTTTGAACTTGTAGTGTTCCTACCTTCCTCTCACTTGCGAGGACGTCTGTCTGGACGTGTGCGGCGAGCAGGCTGCGAGCGACTGTTCCGGCGTCTAGCTCGTGGTGTCTGTGATCAGCTGCTCCCAGATCTTGCAGGATTTCGGAAGTGGTATGTAACCTGGACTGCACGGCAATACTTTGAAAGTCTGTACTCGGCGTCTCAGGAATCCAGCTTCTTCCAATAGTTAGACTATTTGCATGGCCATGCATAGATTGCGGAGATCCTTCTGTTACAGGTGTGCGGCCCAGACGCGTTTCGGGAACTCCTTCCCTTCGTCAGTGGTACAGCAACACCTGTATTGCTCCGCCTTTTATATCTCAACTAGCCCCCAAATCCTGGATCACCGGATTGGCTTTCAACTGCACGGAATGTCCTTGCGTTTTTACATGCGTTTTCGATGCGTTTTTTTTGCAGATATGCGTTTTATCGTGAAATAGATTCCTTATAACAATCTCTGTGTCCTGCATAACTCACATTTGTAATTCGCAGCACCATATGTGCTGCGAATCATGGTAGAATTTAACTTATTGGATTAACCCATGTTGCAGCTGGTAGAAAAATGTCAGTATTGCATGTAGGTATGTTTATCCGGATGCTATCATCATAATTCCTTTGCATAATTGAAAATTACAAATGTGAGTTATGCAGGACACAGAGATTGTTATAAGGAATCTATTTCACGATAAAACGCATATCTGCAAAAAAACGCATCGAAAACGCATGTAAAAACGCAAGGACATTCCGTGCAGTTGAAAGCCAATCCGGTGATCCAGGATTTGGGGGCTAGTTGAGGATATAAAAGGCGGAGCAATACAGGTGTTGCTGTACCACTGACGAAGGGAAGGAGTTCCCGAAACGCGTCTGGGCCGCACACCTGTAACAGAAGGATCTCCGCAATCTATGCATTGCCATGCAAATAGTCTAACTATTGGAAGAAGCTGGATTCCTGAGACGCCGAGTACAGACTTTCAAAGTATTGCCGTGCAGTCCAGGTTACATACCACTTCCGAAATCCCGCGAGATCTGGGAGCAGCTGATCACAGACACCACGAGCTAGACGCCGGAACAGTCGCTCGCAGCCTGCTCGCCGCACACGTCCAGACAGACGTCCTCGCAAGTGAGAGGAAGGTAGGAACACTACAAGTTCAAACCTCATGCGGTGAGGCATACAAACAAATTGTGCACGGCCAAATTATTGGCGTCCAAAGTTATTAAGCAAAGTATATATGCAGTAGCGGGCATTGCTGAATCCACCGGCGCTATTGCTTTGCTGACATCGGAGCAGCGCACACGAGTCAGCTTAACTCATTGACTATCTACATATGCGCATGGGATAACGAAACGCATCGGTGAAACATACTTGCTACATTTATATCAGTAGCTTTGAACACAAGAGACTGACAAGATTTAATCATTTCCCATAGTGGTATTTCTTAATGTATTTTAGATTTTAGTTTCATATGGTCCATTTATGTCATATTGTTATATGGTGATTTAATAAATATTTTATGCAATACTAATTGGGTCCAGGTGTAGAGTGCTCGCCCTTACTTTCTATTTCTGTTACAATTATTACTAGAGGAGGGGTGATCCTCTACATTGGGCTAGTAGCACCAATTCCAGAACTCCGCCTGAGGTGAGCCACCACTTTTGACTCCAGATATACTACAAATAACTTGACCAGCTAAAACTGTGCAGATTTGGTTGAATAGAGATGTGAGACCTGTTTTTTTTTGCGCTGTGTGACAGTTACAGTATAGGTTTAATCACAGAATGACACTTCTATCAGCACGCTAGCGTGTGTCTTAGGTTTTTCTGAATGATACTATCAATAACTTCAATGTAAGATTTTCTTTTTGGGATAGATTTGAAGTAGGCCTGAAATACCACAAACTAGTTATTTTCAGAATGGCAAATTTGGGAATGCTTTTTCAACCCAGAACAAAAAGTCTGCTTTGACGGTCACTACAAATAACTTGACCAGCTAAAACTGTGCAGATTTGGTTGAATAGAGATGTGAGACCTGTTTTTTTTTTGCGCTGTGTGACAGTTATAGGTTTAATCACAGAATGACACTTCTATCAGCACACTAGCGTGTGTCTTAGGTTTTTCTGAATGATACTATCAATAACTTCAATGTAAGATTTTATTTTTGGGATAGATTTCAAGTAGGCCTGAAATACCACAAACTAGTTATTTTCAGAATGGCAAATTTGGGAATGCTTTTTCAACCCAGAACAAAAAGTCTGCTTTGACGGTCACTACAAATAACTTGACCAGCTAAAACTGTGCAGATTTGGTTGAATAGAGATGTGAGACCTGTTTTTTTTTGCGCTGTGTGACAGTTACAGTATAGGTTTAATCACAGAATGACACTTCTATCAGCACGCTAGCGTGTGTCTTAGGTTTTTCTGAATGATACTATCAATAACTTCAATGTAAGATTTTCTTTTTGGGATAGATTTCAAGTAGGCCTGAAATACCACAAACTAGTTATTTTCAGAATGGCAAATTTGGGAATGCTTTTTCAACCCAGAACAAAAAGTCTGCTTTGACGGTCACTACAAATAACTTGACCAGCTAAAACTGTGCAGATTTGGTTGAATAGAGATGTGAGACCTGTTTTTTTTTGCGCTGTGTGACAGTTATAGGTTTAATCACAGAATGACACTTCTATCAGCACACTAGCGTGTGTCTTAGGTTTTTCTGAATGATACTATCAATAACTTCAATGTAAGATTTTATTTTTGGGATAGATTTCAAGTAGGCCTGAAATACCACAAACTAGTTATTTTCAGAATGGCAAATTTGGGAATGCTTTTTCAACCCAGAACAAAAAGTCTGCTTTGACGGTCACTACAAATAACTTGACCAGCTAAAACTGTGCAGATTTGGTTGAATAGAGATGTGAGACCTGTTTTTTTTTGCGCTGTGTGACAGTTATAGGTTTAATCACAGAATGACACTTCTATCAGCACGCTAGCGTGTGTCTTAGGTTTTTCTGAATGATACTATCAATAACTTCAATGTAAGATTTTCTTTTTGGGATAGATTTCAAGTAGGCCTGAAATACCACAAACTGGTTATTTTCAGAATGGCAAATTTGGGAATGCTTTTTCAACCCAGAACAAAAAGTCTGCTTTGACGGTCACTACAAATAACTTGACCAGCTAAAACTGTGCAGATTTGGTTGAATAGAGATGTGAGACCTGTTTTTTTTTGCGCTGTGTGACAGTTATAGGTTTAATCACAGAATGACACTTCTATCAGCACGCTAGCGTGTGTCTTAGGTTTTTCTGAATGATACTATCAATAACTTCAATGTAAGATTTTCTTTTTGGGATAGATTTCAAGTAGGCCTGAAATACCACAAACTAGTTATTTTCAGAATGGCTAATTTGGGAATGCTTTTTCAACCCAGAACAAAAAGTCTGCTTTGACGGTCACTACAAATAACTTGACCAGCTAAAACTGTGCAGATTTGGTTGAATAGAAATGTCAGGTCTATTTTTTAGGCGCTGGGTGACAGGCTCAACTTGCCCCTGATGTAATATATGGCCAAAAAATAACCAGACTGTTGATGGTTAAATGCACTTCGGTGACACAGGCTCAGCCTGCAGCTGATGTAGTATATGGCCAAAAAATAATCAGACTGTTGATGGTTAAATGCACTTGGGTGAAACAGGCTCAGCCTGCAGCTGATGTAGTATATGGCCAAAAAATAACCAGACTGTTGATGGTTAAATGCACTTCGGTGACACAGGCTCAGCCTGCAGCTGATGTAGGATATAGCACAAAATAACCACACTATCGATGGTTAAATACACTTGGTGATAGCTCGTGCTGGCGCACCACAAGTCACAAAATGGCCGCCGATCACCCCAGAAAAAAAGTGATCTAAAAACGCTCTGGGCAGCCTCAAAAAAGTGAGCAAGTCAATAATAGCACTTCAATGATCCACAGCTGCAGATCGATCACATAATGAAGTCTTTTGGAGGAGTTAATCTGCCTAATCTCGCCCTAACGTCGCAGCTGCAACCTCTCCCTATACTGATCATAGCAGAGTGACGTGCGGCGCTACGTGACTCCAGCTTAAATAGAGGCTGGGTCACATGGTGCACTGGCCAATCACAGCCATGCCAATAGTAGGCATGGCTGTGATGGCCTCTTGGGCCAAGTAGTATGATGCTTGTTGATTGGCTGCTTTGCAGCCTTTCAAAAAGCGCCAAGAATGCGCCGAACACCGAACTCGAACCCGGACTTTTACGAAAATGTTCGGGTTCGGGTCCGTGTCACGGACACCCCAAAATACAGTTCGGGTTCGCTCATCCCTACTCTGTATTTGTCTGTGCATTTACTTGTGCATTCTCTGTGTGGTTTTTAGGCCACGTCAAAGACCACGAGCTGAAAATGCAGTTTTGAACTGAAGTAAACTCCCACTGATTGAAAAAGAATTGTAAAAAAAAACCGGCATCAAAAATGTATCAAAAAAGTACAAAAATGCACTGAAAGGTAAACTGAGGCTTCGTCTGCTAAGCATAACCAAGAAACGTTTACAGTGTAGAGATACAGTGTTACTTGGTCATGTCTGTATAACAGACACGAAGCTAGAGGTGCTGTTCTTCAGCAAGAAGGAGGTGGATATTTAGATACTACTGGTTTCATTATAAACATCTATTATGCTTGTAAATAAACCAGTAATGTGTACATTAACTTTCAAAGCATAAAAATTCACTCTTATCAATTTGGCCAGGCTACAGTAAGTGGTGTATGTACATGCAAGGACAAAGCTCTAGGACATAGCTCTGCTCTCTAGCCCTGTCAATCAAGGGGAAGGGGAAGCATGCAGAGCACAGGAGTTGTTACAATAGCAATGCTCAAAGGATTTAGCCCCACCCCCCGGTGCTCCAACCTTCTTATTTGCATATGTATAAAAACACAGATATCTCTGCAGCTGTTTAACATACAGACAAAACAAAGGTATCATTTTAATCAACATGATGACCCCCCAAACAGTATGCTTGGATTAACAGGATTGATCATGCTGACAGAGCCGCCTTAAGTTGTGTGCTGGTTGAATCTGTCATGTTATTTGTTAAATCATACCATCTTCAGTAAAGAACTGTTAAATTGCACCACCTGCCTTAGTGTTATTATAGCCATACATCTGCAACATTAAAGTTGGATGCTTTCCATGTTTCTATGCTATCTGCTGGGATTGTCGGAGTCTGCCTACGGGTTAACAGGCAGACTTTCCACTGATTCGTTCCCTAAACCATTTGGCATTGAAGAATATATGAGGAGTCTTTCAATCATGAGGTTGCATAGTTGGTCAATTTTCATTTTTTCTCTTCAGTCAGCACTGATTGCAGTCCTACATATGTCCTGAGCTTTAATCAAGCTGTTTACGAAAGCAGGGGCATATTAAATACTACCGGAATGCGACACCACCTCAGATTCTCCATTAGACCATAGGTTACTGAATATACTGAGAAATAAATTGGCAACATATTTCCGGGCAGTCTAACTTAGTCCCTAGTACAAAGAAATGCTAGTAGTCATGCTTTTTTAATATTAGAAACCTTACAAAAATTGCTCCTTTATTGGGGCCAATGTTGTTTAAACACACAAGGTGTTAGCAAAAAAACAAAAGGCTTGTTGGGACCAAAAATCAAAAAAAAAGTATGCCTTAATAGAAGCAGATAACTGCCCCTGTTTATACACACACATTATTGGCATAAGAAACAGTGGCTTTTTCTTAATGGGGGCTGAATGTCAGTGGCTTGTTGTGAACAAGCCTGGTAAAATTCTCCCTTTTAATTGGGAGCAACAGCAGTACAGTGCATATGTGAAAAGGATAGGGTAACAGTGGCCACAAAAGTAGTGGCATCAGTAGCAGCACAGCATGGAACAAGCAAGGCAGTAGATGTATGTTCGACTATATACGGTGTGACAAGCAGAGGTTTTGTCTGGAAAAACAGGTATTTTCCTCCCAGCATGTGCTGCTGGGCTGATTTACACCCAGATGAGGTCAAATACCGGACCGGATTTTAAGTGCCGGTCCGGGTTTTGGCAGCACCTGGCTGTCCTTAAATAGGCAGCTGCGCTCAGAAGCCATGTCTTTGTGTTGGGATCTGGGAGCCTTGTGTCTGGGCTTGCTACCTGTTTGGTGTGAAAACAGGTTGGTGCTGCTATAGTTAAGGACTCTTTGAGGCAGAATTACCGCATGGTGTGAATTACCACCAACACCGGAAGGTGACTTTTTGTTTGATTATGACTGCTTGTTTTGTCACTTGCCTAAAGTGTGAATAAAATACTGAACTGTTTGATCCAAAGAACTTGTTGTTGCCTCTATACTGCATCCGCTAATCCTGTCTACCAAAGCGAAACCCCACAACGGGTAATGGTAGTTGCAGTAAGGGTAATGGAGGTGGCAGTAGGGGGAATATCAGTGGGGAGAAGCAGCGCTGGTGGCAGCAGCAGCCATATGATATGGAACATGATGGTAGGAAGGCAGAAAGTGGCAGCGGCGTCATGGTACTGGCAATACATATCCATTGTCAGCAATGGCAGATCTATTCATCATCCTCAGCCAGATGTGCCTGAAAATCCTCACAGATCCATGTCTCATTCATTTTGACAAAAGTGATGTTTTATACACTGATGGAGGACAAATTTTTCCATTTGGGTGTGAACACGTCATCTGCCATGCTGAAAACTCTCTCTGAGATGACAGTGGAGACTGGACAAGACAGTACAGAGGGAGCAAACTGGGCAAGTTCCAGCCACTGTTCCAGAAGTCAATGGGGTCAGGGAATAGGTTATGTGCCAGTGAAAGGCCACAGTCCAGGTAGGTCTGTTCCTGGTTGTTCAGGCGATAGGTCTCTGTTTGCTGATTTGCATCAGTATGGCGCAGCACGTGAAAGAACTGCAGTCTGGTTTAAAGTTGTTTGGGAAGCGGAGCAGCACCTACAGTCAGGTCCATAAATATTGGGACATCAACACAATTCTAACATTTTTGGCTCTATGCACCACCACAATGGATTTGAAATAAAACAAACAACATGTGCTTTAACTGCAGACTATCAGCTTTAATTTGAGGACATCCAAGTCAGGTAAACGGTGTAGGAATTACAACAGTTTGCATATGTGCCTCCCACTTGTTAAGGGATCAAAAGTAATGGGACATAATAATAATCATAAATCAAACTTTCACTTTTTAATACTTGGTTGCAAATCCTTTGCAGTCAATTACAGCCTGAAGTCTGGAATGTATAGACATCACCAGACGCTGGGTTTCATCCCAGGTGATGCTCTGCCAGGCCTCTACTGCAACTGTCTTCAGTTCCTGCTAGTTCTTGGGGCATTTTCCCTTCATTTTTGTCTTCAGCAAGTGAAATGCATGCTCAATCGGATTCAGGTCAGGTGATTGATTGGCCATTGCATAACATTCCCCTTCTTTCCCTTAAAAAAACTCTTTATTTGCTTTTGCAGTATGCTTTGGGCCATTGTCCATCTGCACTGTGAAGCACCATCCAATGAGTTCTGAAGCATTTGGCTGAATATGAGCAGATAATATTGTCCGAAACACTTCAGAATTCATCCTGCTGCTTTTGTCAGCAGTCACATCATCAATAAATACAAGAGAACCAGTTCCATTGGCAGCCATACATGCCCATGCCATGACACTACCACCACCATGCTTCACTGATAAGGTGGTATGCTTAGGATCATGAGCAGTTCCTTTCCTTCTCCATACTCTTCTCTCTGATCTTGGTCTCATCTGTCCATAGGATGTTGTTCCAGAACTGTGAAGGCTTTTTTAGATGTCGTTTGGCAAACTGTAATCTGGCCTTCCTGTTTTTGAGGCTCACCAATGGTTTACATCTTGTGGTGAACCCTCTGTATTCACTTTACTGAAGTCTTCTCTTGATTGTTGACTTTGACACACATACACCTACCTCTTGGAGAGTGTTCTTGATCTGGTCAACTGTTGTGAAGGGTGTTTTCTTCACCAGGAAAAGAATTCTTCGTTCATCCACCACAGTTGTTTTCGGTGGTCTTCTGGGTCTTTTGGTGTTGCTGAGCTCATCGGTTAGTTCCTTTTTTTTAAGAATGTTCCAAACAGTTGTTTTGGCCACACCTCATGTTTTTGCTCTCTCTGATGGGTTTGTTTTGTTTTTTTCAGCCTAATGATGGCTTGCTTCACTGATAGTGACAGCTCTTTGGATCTCATCTTGAGAGTTGACAGCAACAGATTCCAAATGCAAATAGCACACTTGAAATGAACTCTGGACCTTTTATCTGCTCATTGTAATTGGGATAATGAGGGAATAACACACACCTGGCCATGGAACAGCTGAGAAGCCAATCGTACCATTACTTTTGATCCCTTAACAAGTGGAAGGCACATATGCAAACTGTTGTAATTCCTACACCGTTCACCTGATTTGGATGTAAATACCCTAAAATTAAAGCTGGGAATCTGCAGTTAACCCCTTAGGGACGGGGCTCATTTTCCCCTTAAGGATCAGGCCATTTTTTGCAAATCTGACCAGTGTCACTTTATGTGGTGATAACTTTAAAA